>NC_056668.1:121434567-122044567 GCF_018350195.1 Panthera tigris | reverse complement strand
AAGTGGGGAAGCCACCATGCTTACTCTGGTAGCCTTCCAATACTATTCCCATCCTCTTCTTCACAGATTCCCCCAGGGCTTCTGGGGATTCAGCTCTCCAGGCTTCTCCTTATAAAGATGTTCTCTTACAAAGGCAAATCAAGATCTTGCTCTGTGCAATGTAAATTTCTAATAATAAATTCCTTTCTACCCTGTGGGGACATAGACAGTCTTCAGCTGGCTAGTTCTCTCACTGTGCTCTTGTGATTGTCACGCTGAACAGGATGTGAGGTGGGAGCTCAAACTGTTTTTTTTTTTTTGAGATACAATTATTATAGAATCTATCACATGATATTAAAATTATTGCTTTCTGATCTGTCTTCTCTAATAGTCTGAGCATTTTGAAGGATGTGCCTGATTCATCTCTTTGCCCTTAGGGTAGGGCTTGGTAAAGTAAATGCTTAGCCAGTGTTTCCTGCATGACTAGAATGGATGGGTGGATGGATGGATGGATGGATGGATGGAGTGAGCACTGATGGACTATCAGGCCACAGTGAGCAGGGGCAGGAGGTAGTTTGGGCATTGATTTTTGATGTATGTAACAGTATATCCTAACAGCAGTGACATGAGACGAATATATTTGTTGGAAAGGTTCCACATGGCAATGTAGTGTGGTCAAACAGGCAGCTAGCCTAAGTGCAAAGGGATATGTCAAAACCATGGGTATTTTAGACCCACCTGTAATATCCTCAATGAGTAGACATAGTCCAGTCCCTGAAACATGCCTCAAATAGTAAATACAGCCATTTTAGAAACCACCTTTGAATGTCCTGTAAACCCTACATATGATACCAAACTGATATTTGTAGAGGGAATCCTTCCCAAATCACCCTCAGAATATTGTAGTCTCCCTAGAGACAAAGAACATTATGTAGGATCTCAGGAGACTTTACTAGCAGGTCAGCTTGGCAATTCCTGAAGGCAACAAGATAGCTCAAACTTGGGTTTTAAACAGGGAAATAATTCTCTCATTTATTTTATAAGTCAAGTATTTCTCCATAGTAAAATATTTAATGTAGATTCTCCCCTAATTCAGGCCTTTCTCATCCCCATGACAATCAAAGCCCATGGTGAGCATTGGGAAAGGAGATATTATCAAGAGATAAAGGGGACCAGTAGGATCTTGACTTTTTTAAGGGAGTTCCCACTATGTCAGGATGTCACCCAAGAGTCCTTCATACCTGAAGTAGATATACTGTCTCCCCTTCCTGGCTCCAGAGTTGTTAATATCCTTCCCATCATCCAGCACTGGATGAACTCCACAATTTCATAAATAGTAACCCTCTAAGTTTTAAATATCTAAGTGTATCCCCATCACACACAAAAAAAGAGATTGAAATAAGGTTTTATGATTTAAAAAAAAAATGCAGACTGTCTCAGGAGCAGAGAATTAACCATCACAAAAATACCTTCCACAGTAAAACACAAGGGGAGGAGACAAATTCAGGTCAGGCAAGTCTGAAATACCCAGCACTATGCCCTTAAACTAGTTTTCCCATTATAGCTCATCTCAGGTCTAGAGCAGTACTCCACACAGAGGTGTTCAATAAGAACCTGAGTTTCTCTTACCTGATTCCCAATTCAAGTGTCCTGCACATTCCATCCCTCAACTCTTGTCCCTTGGTTGTCTTTTCTAGATAATATTGAAGAGGTACTGAACTGTAAGATCCATTTAGGTAGGGACTGTAACGTTTCAGTGCATTTTTGAATTGCAACATGGAGCATAATGCCAGGTACGTGATAGTCACCTTATTAGCCTCTGCTGAATTAAAGGCTTAAAGGTTTCAGATTTGAGTTGTATGATGAGGTGGTGAGGAGCACAGGCTTCCTATATTTAAAACCCAGCTCTGTCATTTTCAAGCCATGTAATCTAGGGTGAGTTTTGTTTTTTTTTTTTTTTTTTTTTTAACAGAGGATAATAATGGTACTGGAGTATTGGTACTGGGTATCACTGGGTTGTCGTGAGAGTTAAATAAGTAAATATTTTCAAAGTGTTTATAACGGTGTGTAGAGTACAGTACCTACTAAATAAATGTTATTCATTTTCTTATTGAAATCTCTGATGTGGCTTATGGAATAGAAGTGCATAGGCTTCAAAACCAAAACAAGACAAAACACTTCACGGATGTATGTTTCAATGCCACCTCCAAAATCTACTGGCACTGCAAACCTAGTCAAGTTGCTTTTCCCACTGATTCCCAGCTCTCTCTCTCTTTTTTTCCCCTTTATTTTCCATTTTTTTGTGGTTTTTTTTTTGTTTTCTTGTTTGCTTATTTGTTTGTTTTAGTATAATTTATTGTCAAGTTAGCTAACATGCAGTGTATACAGTGTCCCCATGGTTTCAGGAGTAGATTCCCATGATTTGTCACTTACACATAACACCCAGTGCTCATCCCAACAAGTGCCCTCCTCGATGCCCATCACCCATTTTCCCCTCTCCCCCCCCATCAACCCTCAGTTTGTTTTCTGTATTTAAGAGTCTCTTATGGTTTGCTTCCTTCTCTTATTTGTAAAATAAGAATAATCAGATCCAGACATACAGCTGTTGGAAGCGTTATAGGAGTTAGTCCATGTGCCATCCCTGACAATGACTGTTATGTCACTCTTTCTTGGTCCTCCTCCTCTCCTCCTGGGTGTCCTTTCCTTTCCTCATGGTTTCCCTACTCTGTCCATCTCTCCCCAGGAATTCCTCCTAGGCCTTCTGTTCTTCTTACTGTATGCACTCTTTCTGTGTGATCTCATCGCTACCACGGCTTCTATCACAGTCCCAATGTTCTAAACTCCTGCCTCTTGCCCTGATCTCTCCCCTAAGTCCCAGTTCCAGTATCTTCACTAGTCTGGCTTACAGCCACAGAAAGTTAACAAGTCCAAAGCTGAAGTCATCACCCCGCTTCCAAACCCAATCCTCCTCTGTATTGAACATTGCACTAAATGACATTAGCACCCACCCAGTTAGTCTGAAACTTGAGTGTCTTCTTAAACACTCTCTCACACCAAGCTTTATCAGATCTAGCTTTTAATTCTTTCCAATACTATTCCCTTCTCTCTGACCCCTGTTAGTAGCTTAGTCAGGGCACCAGCTCTTTCCTAGGTGACTTCCAGAGTGTCTTGAACACTGGCCTCTCCTCTATATTGTCACCCCTTAGTCCCTTCATTTCTATACCAAAGTCTTAGTAAAATGTCTTTAGATTAAAAAAAAATTCAGACATTGTTTCTCCTTGGTTTAAAAGGCCTCATTGTACTCCCATTGCCCTAAGAATTGGACCCCCTTTCTTCAGACTGAAAAGGTCTTTGACAGTCTGGCCCCAGATTGTCCGTCACCCCATTTCCCTGCATTTCCTACTTACACTCAGTTTTCTGGTTCTGCAGTCACATTGCTTTAAGTTCACATGCTCCTTCCACCTATAGCCTTTGCACATTTTTCACTCTGCCCCTCCTTCACTTGGTTGACTTTGCATCCTCCAAGACTTGAGATATCAATAGAGGCTTACCTTCTCCCTGATAGCTGCTTCTAATTCCCTTCTCCTGGTCTGTATACGGTACCCTCCTCATGTAGTACGTCTTAGCTTTCACCTTTCTAGCACACACAACATTGGCTTGGGCTGTGTATTTATACCTTCTTCCCCCTTTGGGTTATGAACTTTTTGAAAACAGGGGAATTACATAATTTATCCTGTATTTATTTATAATATCTGGCATATAGTAGTCACTCAGTAAGGATGAATGAATAAAACAGAATTGATGGAAATTAGTTGACATGCCCTTCTCTTCTGCAGAGCCCGTCTGACAAGAGTTTGACATGAAGGAGCAAAAATGTTTTCCCTGCTATAAATAGCTTGTTACTGTTCTTCAGTCTGTCAGTACATCTTGCATTCATTCTAGATACTCAGAATCCAAACCTTTCTTGGACTGGTTGGAATGTCCTGGCTCCAGGTGACTACTAGAATGTCCATTCAAAGAAAAGCATATTTTCTTACCTTGCCCTCCTTTCTACAGCCCCTCTTTGAGAGGGAATATCTGGTGTTCTAGCATTGGGATGGCAAACCATAGGCTGGGAGCCAAATTCAGCTCACCTCCTGTTTTTATAAATAAAGTTTTATTGGGACACAGCCACGCTGTTCATTTATGTATTGTTTGTGGCTGCTTTCATGCTACAGTGGAAGAGTTGAGTAATCATGACAGAGACCATATGGCCTGCAAAGCCTAAAATATTTCCTCCCGAGTCTTTTATATAAAAGGTTTGATGACACCTGCTCTAGGGCTTTGCTCAAGAGCATCTGGACCCATTCAGCTCTGTGCTGAGATTCAAATATGCAAGACATAAACCAAGAAAGGGTCACAGTCTTAAATCCAATTTCCATGGCTGAAAAGCATTTCTAATACCTTCCCTTTGATAATGCTTTATGTTTTTCTAAGAGCTTTCATATTCATTAAGGAAAAGATCTTCAAATACAAATACTCCTGCTCCCAGGTGAGTCCCACACTGCTGCTCTGCAGATCATACTTCGAGTTACAAGGCCGTAGAGCAAAGGCTCTGGAGTCTCATGTCTAAATCAGGCTTGCTCCTTACCAATGGTGTATACTTGAGCAAGCAAGGTGCTTGACCCTCTGGGTCTCAGTTTCCTTCTCTGTAAAATGTGCTCAGTAAAAGTGACATACTGCCAAAGTTATAGTGGAGAATAGATGGGGCATGGAAAGATTTTATCAAAGTGTTTGGTTTATTCAAAATGTTTAATAAGTGCCAGCTGTTATGGTCTTATTCAGCTGTGTGCTCAGCACCATGGTAAGAGATTCCAAGAAGCTCTCCTGGATTTGTTTGTTCCTTCCCAAAAAAGAATAGCTTAGCTTAGGAATAGCCAGATACCTAAAACTTCTTTTCTTTATACTACTCCTCCACATGAAATCATCTGTCTATCTCAGTGCCCACATGAGAAGATCGTAAAAGGATTGCATCCGTTTCATCCACTCTGATCTCATTCCGCTTCTATCACTCTCAGTGCGTCTTGTCCCTGCCCTGGTCACTCTTGTTCTTTTGCTTTATTAATGTTGTATCCCTAAGCTTGCCTTCTTTCATCCCTCCTCTCTGCCTGTCTCAAAGCCCAGCAGGCACACCACTTCCTGCAGGAAGCCACCTGTGACTGTGGCCACCACCCACAGTGCTCTCCTCCTGCCTGAGCTCATACAGCACCAGGAGAGTCAACTGCCCTGTGTGTGAAACTTGTCTCCTCAACTTTTATTTCGCTCTATGACTCACTTAGCCTCTCTAAGCATCAACTTCCTCAGCTACAAAGTAGGAATAATATTTATACCTCCAAGTTGTTGCAAGAATTAACTATAATAATTGTTTCTTGCATGTAGTAAGTTCAAGATATATTCATTTTGTCCTCCATGTTTTTAACACATGACTCTTTGTATATAGCTGGGCACATGGATTGATTAATGTGCATTGCTGCTCCCTGTTATTGGCCTCTTAGGGCCAGATGGGGGGGGGGGCCTGACAGTTGCACACCAGCATTTTTAACCCTCTTCTTTCCCTGAAGTCTTTGCAGGTCTACCGTGTAACCTCCCAAGAAGAAAGGTGGTGGTAAAGGGGAGCTTAAGTGTGCTGGGTGCAGAAGTGGTGTGTTTGGGGAGAAACTTAAATGCACGCTTGGTGATAACAATTTTAAGTGATAAATCAAGGCTTAAGGTGTGTCCAGTGCTGTGCACCTCTGGAGACCCACCTGTTAGTCTGAGTGGCTTTAATTAATCTTCTAGTTTGTTGTGACTAACAGAGGGTCTGGTCTTACCTTTTCAAATATGCTCCGGTGAGGAGCCCTTGCTGTCTGTTTTTTCTGTGCCAGCAGGCTCCAAATCTGTTTTGCCAGTGGAACTGGGAGAGGTAGGGGCCCAGAGGGGTAGCCCCAGAATCTCCCCAGGGATCCTAAACACCCTCCTAGTGACTAGACCATTGCCTTCACAAGCTGGCAGTGAGTAGGGGGACTTATCTTCATCCAAGATTTAAACGCTGCTTTGAACTAGATGACTATAGATGAGACCACTTTATTTGCTAGAAGGAGGAAAATGAAGAAGAATAAATTGCTTGAGCAAAGCAAATTCTTAGGAGAGTAATTTCTAGGGAAAAGCCACAGATACAAAAAGAAGGTTGCAGTGAAGAGTGATACTTGGGAATGAGGCTGGAGAAAATCAAATGGTTGACCGTGGATAGTGACTATGGCAGATGGTGTCATCAAGAAGACCCATGAGTTATTGGGGTCCCAAAGCTCCCTCTGCCTATACCTCATTTTTGTCCTTGACCAAGGGTGATCCCAATTCTGAGCCTCAGGGATCAATCCTGTAAAATCATTGATTTGGATTTGATGATTTCTAAGGGTCTCTTTGCACACCTAAAATTCTGGGATCTTTTGGGAAAGGAAGTCTACAATTGTTTTTGTTTGTTTAATTTACTAAATACTTAAAATAGCACCCACTTTGTGCTAGCCTAAGAATTATAAAATAAAAATATTACCTCTTTTAAACCTTAACACACCCTTATGAGTTAACTCCTATTATATTAAAAAAACAAACAAACAAATTATAAAGATGTTACTCTACTGTCTCTGACTAGTAGACAGACTTTTCTGATGAAAAGTCTGTTCTTAATCTTACCTTTGTTTGTGTGTGTAATAGGCATTTTTTTTCTCTGGGTGAATTTAAAGATTTTACTCTTTAATATACTGTGCCTTATGTGTTTTCTTATTTCTTCTCCTTGAGGCTTATTGAGCTTTTTATGAGTTTATAGTTTTCATCAAATTTGTTAAATTTGCAATAATTGTTTCTTCAAACATTTTTTCCATCTCCACTCCTATTTTCTGGGATTCCAATTACAAGTATGTTAGGCTGTTTGATATTGTCCCATAACTCACTGATGCACTGATGCCGTACTAATTTTATTTTTCATTCTTTTCCCTTCTTTATTTCATTTTGGATAATTTCATTGCTATGCCTTCAAGTTCACTGCTCTGCTACAGTATTTAATCTGCTGTTATCTCCCATCCAGTATATTTTAAACTTCATGTATTTTTTTCATTTATAGAAGTTCTATGATAAATAGATAGGTATAAAATCATTGTCATGTGTCTACATCTGTTATTTATCTACCTATCTATTCATCTTTTTTATTTTCCATCTTTCCTATATCTGCCCATGCTTTTTGAACATATGAAATATATTTATAGTAGTTGTTTTAAATCCCTTGTCTACTAATTCTATCATCTGTGTCATTTCTGAGTCTGTTTTTATCAACTGCTTGTTCTTTTCATGTGTTTTCCTGTTTCTTTGCATGCCCGGTAGATTTTTACTGGTTTCTGGACATTGTGAATATTACGTTGAGTTGCAGCATTTTTTATTATACCTTTAAATATTTGAGGACTTCATTTTGTAACCCAGTTAAGTGATTTGGAATGAGTTCAAGGTGTTCAAGACTTACTTTTAGTATGGTTAGTTTGGACCAGATCAGCCGTAAGTCTACGGGTAATTTGTCCCCACACCAAAGCAATACTCCGTGCCTCATGTATTACAAGGTTTTCCTCACTGGATGGTGGGAATGCAAACTACTCCTTGCACCAGGTGAGCTCCAGGGATTATACTTCCTGTTCCTTTAGTAGTTCTTTCCCCAGCCTTGGTGGTTTTCTTACTCGTGTGCTCTGATTGGTACTCAATCAAAGACCCGAGGGAAGTTCTTTGCTCTCTCCAGAGCGTGTTCTCCTTCCCTCTGTCTTTGTCTCTGTGTCTCTTTGTCTTTGTTTCTCTCTGCATCTCCTTCCTTTCTGATACTCTTGCCCACAGATTCTAGCTGCCTTGATCTTCTCAAACTTCTGAATCTGACTTCTTAGCTCAGGGGGATTGCTGAGCTCTCTCTCTGGACACTCTCTCCCTATGACAAATCCCAGAAACTCTTGCCAAACAGTAAGCTGGGGCATAAGTTTCACCTCATTTCTTTCTCTTCTCACAGAGATCTCTATGCAGTGCTGCCTGTTGTGTAGTTTGTGTAGTTAACAATTGAAGTAGCCACGGATTTGAAATTATGTTTCTAAACTCCAGGCTCTACTGTCTCAAAAGTATTTATATAAAACAAATCAAAGCCTTTATGAGTGATTATTTGGTATTTCCCAATTACAGAAGAAAGAAATCAACATGCATGCACATAAATCCACCCAGCATTCAGAGGGACAGACCCATTACACTTATCTATGTGCTCAGAGCTAAACATGGATGCTTTTCCAAGTGTCAGCCTCAATGCTATATTTGCATCCTGTCCCAGATCTGAGGACAGACAACATTTCTCCTGACCCTTTGGGGCCATAGGATAGATTGCTAGGGCCTCTAGTTGTGGCAGATACTTGTATTGAAGAGAAATACAATCTGACTTTTCACTGCTATCTGGAAAATTCCTGTTTTCAGAGCACAAACCATTTACCCAAACAGTGTAAAGAGATTATGGTTCACTCTCTATGCTGAATTATGCATGGTTTTCAGCTAGGTAAAGTTCTCTGTGTTCTATTTTAAGAACATTTCCTTCACAGAGTGGAAAAAAATCTATACCGTCCAGAAGAAACTACTTTTAATATATTTCGCTTCTACTAGGAACCTCACCCATTTTCTTTGCATCCTGTTTTGTAATTAGTAACCAGAGATTTCTATTCACTTTTAGAAGTGGACCTTTCCTTTCATGTTTCAAGACATTAAGGGAAAAATAGAAGCAAATTTCATCCAAATTTTAAAACATCTGTTGTGGTGTACTCATTATGACATCTTTTTAGAAATTAGGTTGACTAATCCTGCTTAATACATGAGAAGTGTTTGCTATTAAGCCCTGTACCTTCTCGGAACACCATGTCAAAACCATTATAATTTGAGTTAGGGATGAGTTTTAAATGTCAGCTTTAAAAGAACTATTTCAAGAATGCCTCAGAGCCTTGGGTTTGGCTACAAAGAAATTTGTGATGCATTGAAAGAATAGAATGATTAAGGCAAGAAGGGATTTGAATTCCAGAGTTTTAGTTCAGCATTCGTGGTGTAAAGTACAAGGGATGTAGATCTAAAACGGAAGTTACATTTGCCCAACTAAATTTAACACATTCCTTTGGGGGAAAATAAAAGCGACACATGGAAAAAAATATTTCTGTATATTTTTCATATGTGCTGTACATCTCATCACCTGTCCCAGTAATCTTTTTCTGCATTTGGGTTGCACAAAGTCCTTAATAGACACAATTTTTGCTGCCAGTCTCCCCAAAGGTTGGCTGTGAGGACGGGGCAGGTTGGTCGGTCGCATGAAAAGCAAAATGATAACTCCACAATTCTGGTTCAGTCCAGACCTGTAACTCAGTTTTTCTTTAGGGTTGTAGAATAGACAAACATACACATGTGAATTAACGCACAATATGTATGTGAGCTCTACTTATCGGTGCAAAGGTGCCATCAATTTTAAGATGCACCATATTTTTATGTGCCACTAAAAACGGAAAAATGTTGCCAGCTAACCTATGACACATGCTTTCTTGATACTTTGGAAAAAAGTTTATTTTATTTGTATTAAGAGTTTTAAAATCAGAATACTATTATCACTCCTATGTATACTATAAAATACTATAAAATATAGCTAAAATTCAGTGCTTGAGCTGTCCACAAGTTATCCTCACATTCAGAGGCTGAAAATTCTAATCAACTATCATCTATCACTCAGTGCTATCTAAGTCCAACTTTTTCTGTATAGTATCATCCTCAGTACCACTGGAGCATAGCTAGGGCAGTCTGTCTTAAAAGTTTCCCATTATTGTATCCAGGATTTTGTTCAAGTGCTAAAAGCCATTTTGTAAATTTTGATGTGTATACACTGTCCATGACAACTGCACTATGACTACAGCCTGGCCTGACATTGAGAGATGCCACTGATTCATTGTTTGTAAGATACATCCTGATTTCAGTGATGATGAAATATGAAAAGGCATCTTAAAAGAGATCAAATTATGTATGTAGATATATGTGTGTGTGTGTGTGTATGTGTATATATTTGTGTGTATATACACATATATAATAGACATTTTGAAAAGAAAAAAACATCCTGTATTGTAGAATTTCACTCCAGAAAAATAGAATATGCTTCTGTCTTTCCCAGGTACAGGCATTACATCTGTGCATTTCCCTCTGGCCTTGACATTTCTCTAAGCCCCAGCCCCAGCCCCAGCCATAGAGCTCTACCTTAACTGCAGCTGGATGTTCTGTTTTCTTTTTACAGTAGTGCTTACTGACCAAGTTATCACGATCAAAGAAAACAAGCATGAGACACTGCATAGCATTGTGGAAAAAGAATGAGATTTGGAAATAAAGGGACAACATTTGAGCCCCACTGAACTGTAATATTCACTGGCTATGAAACCTTAGTCAAGTTACATACCTTCACAGATCCTCATTTCTTCATTTGAAAGTAATGATACAGTTTGTTGGGAGGGCAGATGAGACAACATTTATACAGATATAAAATGATAACACACATGAATCTCACTTATACTGCCAGTGTGCTGACACAAGTCCTACAGGCCAGGAGGTGAGGCCTTTGCTAATGGTGGAAGATCCCTGGGCTTACTCCTAGCAAAGAAGAAGAATAAAGAACTAGGGAGGATGTATGCCAGCTCTGAAAGATTGAAGCAATGAAGACACACCAGGGGATATGGAGTATTCTAAAGATGGTTAAAAGAGGTGGCCAAAGTTTTACAGGGCACTCCTAGGGTCCCTCCCTCTATACTTGCCATCTCCATCAGAGAATCTTCCTCTTCCGATGACATGATGACCATCCTTTAGGAGACTCGGAGTGGGAGAAGTGGTATAGGTCCCCGATAATTAGTTGTAATGTATTGACATCCCAGGAGATGAAAAATTGTAACTGTTGACAATGTGACACAACATGAAAAATGATAATGCGTGAAATCAGCTGTAGATATTATAATTTGTAAGTTATTCTATGTGTTGCTTTCCAGTATTTTTAGCAAGATAATTAAAAAAAAAGAGGAATATTAAGAGTGCCATTTCATGGCGTGACTTACACTTATTATGTCAAATTGTGCCTGCCCATCCCTGTCACTTGTGGTCAGGATGATAAATAGGTTTCTTATCTCCTGTCATTTCATCAGTTGTCAGTGACTACTGGAAGTGCTATGTTGGAAAATATTCTCAGGACATGTTTATGTTCAGCAAGTAAGTGTTCTGTAAGGACTTAAGTATTACTATCTTGCATGGATGAGGGAAAAGAGAATAGACTCATTGTTCCATGAATACACTTACAGTGGCCTGTGGTCCAGACCACTCATCCAGATCTCTTTGTTTGAATAAACATTTAAGAGCTGGCAGAGGAGGGAGTTGGTCCTTCACTTAGTTCCAACCTTGATATTAATGTCCTGTAACTTTTCCCTGGCATCCTGCTCCAATGCTAGTGTCCCAGACCCTTCTAGCCCAAAAGATTAGACTATGAATTCACTCAGTCATTAATTCACTAGAGAAAATTTTTTATATAATTGGTTTTCAGATTGGTTTCCATACAACACCCAGTGCTCATCCCAACAAGTGCCTTCCCCAATGCCCATCACCCACTTTCCCCTCTCCGGCACCCCCCATCCACCCTCAGTTTTGTTCTCAGTATCCAACAGTCACTTATGGTTTGCCTCTCTCCCTTTCTGTAACTTTATTTTCCCCTTCTCTTCCCCCATGGTCTTCTGTTAAGTTTCTCAGGATCCACATATGAGTGAAAACATACAGTATCTGTCTTTCTCTGCCTGACTTATTTCACTTAGCATAATACTCTCCTGTTCCAACTACATTGCTGCAAATGGCCAGATTTCATTCTTTCTCATTGCTAAGTAGTATTCCATTGTATATATACACCACATCTTCTTTATCCATTCATCAGTTGATGGATATTTAGGCTCTTTCCATAATTTGGCTATTGTTGAAAGTGCTGCTGTAAACATTGGGGTACATGTGCCCCTATGCATCAGCACTCCTATATCCCTTGAGTAAATTCCTAGCATTGCAATTGCTGGGTCTTAGAGTAGTTCTATTTTTAATTTTTTGAGGAACTTCCACACTGTTTTCCAGAATGGCTGCACCAGTTTGCATTCCTACCAACAGCGCAAGAGGGTTCCCGTTTCTACACATCCTCACCAGCATCTATAGTCTCCTCATTTGTTCATTTTAGCCACTCTGACCGACATGAGGCGGTATCTCAGTGTGGTTTTGATTTGTATTTCCCTGATGAGGAGTGATGTTGAGCATCTTTTCATGTGTCTGTTGGCCATCTGGATGTCTTTGGAAAAGTGTCTATTCATGTCTTCTTCCCATTTCTTCACTGGATTCTTTGTTTTTTGGGTGCTGAGTTTGGTGAGTTCTTTATAGATTTCGGATACTAGCCCTTTATCCGATATATCATTTACAAATAACTTTTCCCATTACATCAGTTGCCTTTTAGTTTTGTTGATTGTTTCCTTTGCAGTGCAGACACTTTTTATCTTGATGAGGTCCCAATAGTTCATTTTTGCTTTTAATTCCCTTACCTTTGGAGATGGGTCAAGTAAGAAATTGCTGCGACTTAGGTCAAAGAGGTTGTTGCCTGTTTTCTTCTCCAGGGTTTTGATGGTTTCCTGTCTCACATTCAGGTCCTTTATCTATTTTGAGTTTATTTTGGTGTATGGTGTAAGAAAGTTGTCTAGTTTCATTCTTCTGCATGTTGCAGAAGTCCTGTTCTCCCAGCACCATTTGTTAAAGAGACTTTTTTTTCCATTGGATATTCTTTCTTGTTTTGTCAAAGATTACTTGACCATACATTTGTGGGTCCAATTCTGGGTTCTCTACTCTACTCCATTTGTCTATGTGTCTGTTTTTGTGCCAATACTATACTGCCTTGCTGGTTACAGCTTTGTAGTAGAGGTTAAAATCTGAGATGATGATGCCTCCCGCTTTGGTTTTCTTCTTCACTGTTACTTTGGCTATTCTGGGTCTTGTGTGGTTCCATACAAATTTCAGAATTGTTTGTTCTAGTTTTGAGAAGAATGCTCATGCAATTTTTATTGGGATTGCATTGAATGTGTAGATTGCTTTGGGTAGTATTGATGCTTTAACAATATTTATTCTTCCAGTCCATGAGCATGGAATGTTTTTCCATTTCTTTGTGTCTTCTGCAATTTCATTCATAAGCTTTCTAGAGTTTTCAGCAAACAGATCTTTTACATCTTTGGTTAGGTTTATCCCTAGGTATTTTATGGTTCTTGGTGCAATTATTAATGGGACAAGTTTCTTTATTTCTCTTTCTGTTGCTTCATTATTGGTGTATAAAAATGCAACCAATTTCTGTATATTGATTTTGTACCCTGCAACTTTGCTGAATTCATGTATCAGTTCTAGCAGACTTTTGGCAGAGTCTGTCAGGTTTTCCACGTAGAGTATCATGTCTTCTGTGAAAAGTGAAAGTTTGACTTCCTCTTTGCCAATTTGGATACCTTTTATTTCATTTTGTTGTCTGATTGCTGATGCTAGGACTTCCAACACTATGTTAAACAACAGTGGTGAGAGTGGACATCCCTGTCGTGTTCCTGATCTCAAGGGGAAAGGCTCTCAGTTCTTCCCCACTGAGGATGATTTTAGGTGTGAGCTTTTCATAAATGGCTTTTATGATGTTTAAGTATGTTCCTTCTATCCTTACTTTCTTGAGGGTTTTTATTAAGAAAGGATGCTATATTTTGTCAAATGCTTTTTCTGCATCTATTGACAGGATCTCCTGGTTCTTACCTTTTCTTTTATTAATGTGATGTATCACACTGATTGATTTGCAAATATTGAACCAGCCATGCATCCCAGGAATGAATCCCACTTGATCATGGTGAATAATTATTTTTATATGCTGTTGAATTCGATTTGCTAGTACCTTGTTGAGAATTTTTGCATCCACATTCATCAGGGATATTGGCCTGTAGTTATCTTCTTTTTGCTAGGTCTCTGGTTTGGGAATCAAAGTAATGCTGGTGTGCTAGGAATTCATAGGATTTCAAGGAAATCCAGAAGTTTTCCTTCCATTTCTATTTTTTAGAACAACTTGAGAAGGAGAGGTATTAACTCTGCTTTAAATGTCTGGTAGAATTCCCCAGGGAAGCCATCTGGTCCAGGACTCCTATTTATTGGGAGATTTTTGATAACTGATTCCATTTCTTCACTAGTTATGGGTCCGTTCAGAATTTTCTGTTTCTTCCCTTATGAGTTTTGGTAGTGTATGGGGGTGTAGGAATTTGTCAATTTCTTCCAGGTTGTCCAGTTTGTTGGCATATAATTTTTCATAGCATTCCCTGATTATTGCTTCTCTTTCTGAGGACTTTGTTGTAATAAATCCATTTTCATTCATGATTTTATCTCTTTGGGTCCTCTCTCTTTTCTTTTTGAGAAGCCTGGCTAGAGGTTTATCAATTTTGTTTACTTTTTCAAAAAACCAACTCTTGGTTTCATTGATCTGTTCTATTTTTTTTATTCTATATTGTCTATTTCTGCTCTGATCTTTATTATTTCTCTTCTTCTAGGTTTGCGGTGTCTTTGCTATTCCACTTCTAGTTCCTTTAGATGTGCTGTTAGATTTTGTACTGGGGATTTTTCTTGTTTCTTGAGATGGGCCTAGATTGCAATGTATTTTCCTCTTGGGACTGCCTTTGCTGCATCCCAAAGGGTTTGGATTGTTGTATTTTAATCTTTATTTGTTTCCATATATTTTTAAAATTTCTTCTCTAATTGCCTGTTTGACCCATTCATTCTTTAGTAAGATGTTCTTTAACCTCCATGCTTTTGGAAGTTTTCCAGACTTTTCCTGTGGTTAATTTCAAGTTTCATAGCATTGTGATCTGAAAGTGTGCATTGTATGATCTCAATTATTTTATACTTATTGAGAGATGTTTTGTGATCCAGTATGTGATCTATCTTGGAGAATGTTCCATGTGCTCTCAAGAAGAAAGTATATTCTGCTGCTTTGGGATGTAGAGTTCTAAATATATCTGTCAAGTCCATCTGGTCCAATGTACCATTCAGGGCCATTGTTTCTTTACTGATTCTCTGTCTAGACGATCTGTCCATTGTTGTAAGTAGACTATTAAAGTCCCCTGCAATTACCACATTCTTATCAATAAGGTTGCTATGTTTGTGATTAATTGTTTTATATATTTGGGTGATTCCGAATTTGTTGCATAGACATTTATAATTGTTAGCTCTTCCTGATGGATAGACCCTGTAATTATTATGTAATTCCCTTCTTCATCTCTTGTTACAGCCTTTAACTTAAAGTCTAGTTTGTCTGATATAAGTATGGCTACTCCAGGTTTCTTTTGACTTCCAGTAGCATGATAGATAGTTCTCCATCCCCTCACTTTCAATCTGAAGGTGTCCTCAGGTCTCAAATGAGTCTCTTATAGACAGCAAATAGATGGGTCTTATTTTTTTATCCATTCTGATACCCTGTGTCTTTTGGTTGGATCATTTAGTCCATTTACATTCAGTGTTATTATTGAAAGATATGGGTTGAGTCATTGTGATGTCTGTAGGTTTCATGCTTGTAGTGATGTCTCTGGTACTTTGAGGTCCTTGCAACACTTCACTCACAGAGTCCCCATTAGGATCTCTTGTAGGGCTGGTTTAGTGGTGGTGAATTCCTTCAGTTTTTGTTTGTTTGGGAAAGCCTTTATCTCTCCTTCTGTTTTGAATGACAGACTTGCTGGGAAAGGATTCTTGGCTGCATATGTTTCCTGTTCATCACATTGAAGATTTCCTGCCATTCCTTTCTGGCCTGCCAAGTTTCAGTAGATAGGTCTGCTACTACCCTTATGTGTCTACCTTTGTATGTTAAGGCCCATTTACCCCTAGCTGCCTTCAGAATTCTCTCTTTATCCTTGTATTTTGCCAGTTTCACTATGATATGTCGTGCAGAAGATCAATTCAATTTACATCTGAAGGGAATTCTCTTGGATTTCAGTGCCTGTTTTCTTCTCCAGATTGGGGAAGTTCTCAGCTATGATTTGTTCAAGTACACCTTCAGCCCCTTTCTCTCTCTTCTTCTTCTGGAATTCCCATGATATGGGTACTGTTGCATTTGACTGAATCACTTAGTTCTCTAATTCTCCCCTCATGGTCTGGGATTTTTTTTTTAATCTCTTTTTCTCAGCTTCCTCTTTTTCCATAATTTTCTCTTCTAATTCACCTATTCTCCCCTCTGCCTCTTCAATCTGCACTGTGGCCACCTCCATTTTATTTTGCACCTCATTTATAGCATTTTTTAATTCATCGTGACTATTTTTTAGTCCCTTGATCTCTGCAGCAGTAGATTCTCTGCTGTCTTCTATACTTTTTTCAAGCCCAGCGATTAATTTTATGACTATTATTCTAAACTCTTGTTCAGTTATGTTGTTTATATCTGTTTTGATCAATTCTTTAGCTGTCACTTCTTCCTGCAATTTCTTTTAAGGAGAATTCTTCTGTTTTGTCATTTTGGCTAGTTTTCTGTCCCTTAAGAGTTTTAAAAGCTTGTTATGTGCTCTGCACCTACAAGCACTGCTACCTTAAAGAGGGGGAGGGGGTTCATATACTGTCCAGGGCCTAGCCCTTCAGGAGGTGTTTTTTGGAGAGTGTTACTTGTTCTCTCTTGTGACTTTGGTTATTTATTTCCCTACTCATAGTGATGTTTTGGACCCTCCACCAGGTGTGCTTTGATTTGTTCCTTGAAGTAGCCCTATAGCCCATCAAGGATGTCCCGGTGTCTTCCTTTTAGACTCAGTCTCTTTTCCCCCCAGACTCTTGGGGTTCAAAGTCCTTTGGCTTCAGTCCTTCTTTGTTTAAGAGACATGGGAAATACGGTTTCTCCTACTTCTCTGCCATGTTGGCCCCAGACTCTGCTTGGCAAATTTTGCTTGGGTTCTTATTATGTATCAGGAATTGTACTTGAATCTAGGAAATAAACAAGACAGATGAAGGCCCTGGAGTTCTGTCAGGAAGGAAGATGGGCCTTCAATAAGCACACAAACTATTTAATATAGTTGCCTTACATGCTGCAGAGGAGAGGACCTATACAGTATATTGTGAATATGTAAAAGTGGGGGAAATTGACCTATTCCAGGAATCAGTGAAGGTTTCATTGAGAAAGACTCATAGAAACCACATCGTGGTTTTAAAATGCATCTTCACTATTTTCAGGAAAACCTGCCTATGAGATATATGAGCAGAAATATGAAGAAAGCATATCTGAAATATAATATTGAAAAGTGTGGCCATGTGTCTTCCATGGGCCGACATCTGAGAGTATTTTTTACTTAAGTTTACTTTGCATTTTGAAAGGCTCGTGTGCTCTATGCTGAACATCATTCTCTGTGCTCTGGCTTCCCAGAGACCAGGGAAGCTAACTTCTGCCTATACAAGACAGAGATGCAGTCGTCCACCACAGTGACTTCCCACTTGGTTGGTAACTACAGGGTTTTTATGGACCTGGAGGGTTTTGACACTCAGCCATCACCTTCCCACGGGGAAGCTTACAAGCAGCAAGAGCTCACGGGACTCTGAACTTTATGAGAGGACATGACTCCCATTCCCCAGGCTGCCATGTCTGGCATTCACAGAGGCAATGGGGCCTGACGGAGTCCTCACTGCCCAACAGCCTGTGGAGGAAAAGTGCATATTCCCGAAGTGATTCTCTTGGGGATGAACATTGCTGTGTTGCAGGCCCCTCCGCAGATGAAGGGCCCGAGCTTACCCATATCATCCCTTACTCTCCATTCACATAGGGAAGTACATATATGTGCTGCCATGGTTATCTGTACTTTTTATATACTCCTTTTCATCAACACCACTTCTTTTTCTTCCACCTCACTCATTGTGAAGCTCTGATTGTTCTAGAACCCTTGCCAGGCCACTATAGCCCACGGTTCTTTTTTCCTTCCCTGATTTTCGGAAGCACATGTTTCCTATCTATATCAGTCCCATTTTCTCAACCACGCTCTAGGAACAAAGAGCTTCTCAGATCTCATGGCTCAGTCTTTCCCCATCATGTTGGAGTGTAGCACAAAGTCAGTGGGAGGTATATGCATTAAAGCCCCCTACCAATGGACAGGGACAGCAATGTGCTCTTGGTCTCCCCTTTCCAAGTTAGGATGTGAATGCTCACTGTCAAAAGGCTAATTCAGGGCTCAAAATTTTAATCCAGACTTTAGAAAGAAAGCCATTGCCAGGTAAATGGTCAGCTAGTGGTGTGCTTCCCAGAAGTGTGTTATGCAAGGGTGTTGATGTTTTGGGACATCCTGGGTGCTGTTGCTGTCATCTCTCTGTGACATCTCTCAGGGTGATCACAAGATGGCGAATAGGGAGGATGTGTGGCATGTGTATGTATGTGTGCATGACTGTACAGGAGTGCATGATGTGTGGATACCTGTTGTTCCCCCATGTGACTGCGAGTACATAGTGAAAGCACCCCATTTGGGCTGTATGCAACTGAGGCAATAGGTAATGATCATAACTATATACAACGCAGGGCCTCCATAAGTTCCGTGGTTTCAGCCTTCCCAGGGAGTGCTAAGAAGTGGGACTGCAGGCTCTGGGAGAGGGAAAAGAGGGTTGTCATGCCTCCTAAAGTGTGGTCCATGGGCCAGCAGTTTCAGGATCACCTGGGAGCTTGTTACATATGCAAAATCTCAGGTCTCCAGATCTACTGAGTCAATCCACATCCTAATGGAGCCTCCAGGTGATTCACAAGCACATGGATGTTTGGGCAGTGCTTGCCTAGAGTCCACTACCTGCATGGCACAGGTGATAAGCAGGCCTAGAGTTAACTAACTCCAAAGGCCTAGACTAACACCAAAGTTAGTCCATGTCAGAGCTGGAACCACAACCAGGCCTGGTAATGCTCAGAGCACACTTTGGTCCTCCTTGGTGTAGCCCAGGTCTGTGCCCATGTTTCTTCTGCCCAGTGTGCAGCTCCTCTCCTATAAGGAGTGCAGTCTGTCCATCAGAAATGCCAGGGGGAGTGGAGAGGAAGGCTGTCTGCATTCAGTGCCAGGGAGGAGCGTTAACATCTGACCTCAGTCACAGCTAAGAGGATTAGAGCCTTGAGGCCAGGGCTATGCAGCAATATGCCACAGGGCTTCCTGGTGCTGCCTGTACCTGGGTGGCCCTCTGGGTGGCAGGCCGACCAGTGTGGAAGGGAATGGAATGGTTGCAGAGTGGGGCTGCCTGGCATGGGGTGGGTTTTGTAGTGTGGTTATTATCAAGAGAATGATGTTAGAATGAAGTTAAATTCACATCACAGCCATTAGGGACTTTATGTCATATGAGACCCTGCCTCACACCTGAGGAAATGTCATCTCTCCTTTCCTTCACTCTACATCTATCTAGGAGTCTAGGCTCTTTGTAGGAGGAGTCTCTGTCTTAGGCATCACGTGCCCACATATGCACACACACACACACACACACACACACATTCAGTCGCACACACTTGTACATCTACACTCACATGCTCACAAATCTAGGCACAGCTTTATACTTGATCTGGTATCTGGTTCATCTCTGTGGCCACAGCCCCTGGGATCATGCCTGCCACATAATAGCTGCTCAATACAAGTTTATTGGAGCAAACCCAAGTGCAATAGCAGAACAAAGGAGGACTTTCTCCAAGACAAGGCCTCGCTTACCTTCCTTTATTATTATTTGAGACAGAGAGCACACACAAAGGAGGGAAAGGAGCAGCAAGAGAAAATCTTGCAGAAAGAGAGCATTTTAAGCAGGTTCCACACTCAGCACAGAGCCCGACGCGAGGCTCTATCCCACAACCTTGGGATCATGACCTGAATTGAAATCAAGAGTCAGACACTCAATCAATGGAGCCACACATTTTTTTAAGGCCTCACTTATCTAAAGGAGAGGTCAGACCTTTTGAACTTCTTCCTAAACAGATTTTCATTTGTGCTTGTATTTTATTAGGTTTATAGTTCTAGTTTGAGGTTTATTGTAATTTGTTCTCTGTAACACTTGCTCCTACAGAATGTTAATTTTATTTATATTTTTAAAAGTTCCCATTGCCCAATAAATTTTGAAATATTAGGGTTTTAAAAGGCCACGGTGTGTGTGGCTACAAGGCTTCTCAGACCTGAGCTGCACGAGCGTGCAGGCTGACTCCCCAGGAAGCAGGACTGTGCAAGGCTCCCCACACTTGCCTCACCACAGATCCTCTTTCTCACAGAGAGTCTTGCTTTCTCAGGAGACACTTTGGGAAATACAAATCAAGTTGTTTTGGTATGCATGTCACTTGTCTCCTAACTTGGCAACCACGTGTTACGAGGCTGTCGATGTGTTTTGTACTTGGCTTTTAGTGTTCAAGGCTGAGGACATAGTAGGTATTCAAGGAGTGCCTGTTTTAATGATTAATGAGATAAAAGTAAGCTTGTGAGAAAGTCAAACAGACATAAATTTCAGGGTAAAACATATTCAGTTTAGTTTTAATCCAGTGCAGTGAAATGTGTAGGTAACTGCTTCCGTGTCTTGCACGGCGGTAGGCGTGGTGAATACAGAAATGAAGGAAACTCACCTGCACCTCCAGGAGGCTCAAAAGCTTGAAGGAGATACTGCCATTTAAATGAATAAATTGCCCAACTGTGGATAAGTGGAACAAGTGGTGGATATATGAGGCTTAGAGGCTGCAAAGGAAAAGGAGTGTTTAATCCTTTACCTACACGATGACTAAAGTAGGTTTTGGAAAGGTAAGTGAGTTTACCAGGGTGACAAGCATAGGGGAGAACAATCCAGAGAGAGAGTCCTGGATGGTCAGGGGTTTCTAAACGTTGGTGGAAACACATTGCCATGTCCCCGAGACTAGCGCTTTCCAAAAAGGAAAACGTAAAGACTGACAGATGTTGGAGTTGAGAGTGTCCTTGGTCACAGTGTGCACTTCTTTACTTTCCTAGAGGCAGTGCAGCTCTGTGGGGACAATGTCTTACTCTGATCCAGGAAGGCACCACACTTCCTGACTTCAGGGATCCGTGGTGGCTTTGGACAGTGGCCTCACCCCTGTGAGCTCACACTGAATTGCTGGTCCAGGACCTGAGGGACGCTGCCATGGCGCATGGCCCCTGCTTTAGCCAGCAGGGCATCTACTGAGGTCATGCGTGCCAGTGAATCTCTCATGTTCTTAAAGTCTTCTTATTATGCAGTACGATATGCATAACTTTTTTTTTAACTTGCAATCAATAAACTGTGAATCTCAGTGACTGTAAATAAGACAACTTGTAAAAATGCGTTTACGTTGATACTTCCAACTTAAAATTTATTTTGCTTTTACTTTAGTTTATTTATGAGCCGGGGATGACACTGATGGAGAATCTGTTTCCATACTAATAACACTAAAATAGATTTAGATGCACATCAGATGGAAGCTGAGTATCATTTTTAATTATGATTAAGGTGACGTTTTATTATTTTCCCCGGGAGAGTCATGAATTTTGACTCTGCATGAAATGTTAATTGAATGCACCTCCTGCCCCTTCAATCAGAGGATATTCCTACTAAATAATTGTGGTTCTGAGTGGGCAGTTGCTCTCGGGGGAGCTTCCACTGCCATGAGTCCCAAGAATCCCCGGGGATGCCTTTCCCCTTCTGAGCCAGGAGAAGGGCTCAGACATATGTGAATTTGAAAAACAACCTTCCCATGGGGTAGCTGCACGTGCTTTGATGAGTTATCTCATCTTTCTGAGCCTGAGTTCCCTCAGCTGTGCAGGGGGCATGGTGCCCACCTCATACTTGCTGTTGTTGTTGTTGTTGTTGTTGTTGTTGTTGTTGTTCTTGTTCTTGTTGTTTTATTGAAGTCTCAGTACAAATGAGAAATCTCAAACTAATAAACCAGTCTCAGGAAGGGCTTGGCAGAGAGGATCGGGGGCACATCTGGGCAGGTAGGAAGGCACGTCTGGAGGAATTTCAGAAGCGGATGTTAGGCATCCTCACTCCTGAGAGGCAGCATGATGTAGTAGAAAGGGCATGGGCTGTGAATTTAGATACACTTGGAGTCTAATTCTAGAGTTATTAATATGGGTATAATAATGCTATTTTAGTTATTGTTGAGGATTATGAATAATGGATAAAATTGTCATCTAAATTCCTGGTGCCAGGTACCTGGGAGCTGTGGTTATGAACTGATACCAGAAAACATAAAATGGGGGATACAACCACCATAATGGCGTATGAAGATTCCTCTTCAAATTGGAGATGAATTCCATTGAGATTGTGGCTGGTTTTCAGAAAAGTGAGCTGAAGATCATGAAAGGGCATTGACATAGATCTTGGGATCTTGACTTGGCTATCAATGATATCTGTCCCAAGAGGGTCCACTTCTTAACTCTGTGTTTCCTTCATGGCCATGTCAAGAATCCAGCAATTGGGACCTAATTCTTGGTAGGGTGACCAACTTGCTAAGTTTTCTTGGGACTTTCCCAGTTTTAGCAGTAAGAGCCCTGTGTCCTAGGAAACAACCTCTTCCAGGCAAATTAGATGGTTCATGCCCCTAATTGTTACCCTGCAGATGAGAGGTGACCCTTGTAAAGCCCTGGCATCCTTATGGTGCCCAGAATTACATTTATGTTAAGTCCCTTTTTTCCTAAGCCTGAAAAAAAGGTCAACTTCAAACTGGCATAGTAGATATCTTTCGTTTAAAAAACAAGCACAAGAACACAGAACACCTGGGTCTCTAAAACAAAAGGATGTGATTTATTTGCCACTGTTCTTCCCTCCTAATGGTTGTTGGTGTGCTCATTTGTTTGTTTGTTTGTTTTTGAATGTGTATCACTGAGTTGGAAATGCAAGCATTTTCATGTTTGAAGGGGTGCAGAGCACATGGACAATGAGAAACCCCACCCCTCAAACCTTCCCCAAACCTTCCCAAAACCTTCCTTGTCTCCTCGTGTAGCAAGACACGAAGACATGGAGTGTCTGGGGCACCCTGCAGTCTCCCCTACACCCCTGCCCAGGTAGTACCCCAGAGGCACCATTCTTCCTGCATTCCAGAGCTTTTCAAACATACTGATTCTCAGGGCACACCCTCTGAGACTCTGATTTAATTGATCCCAGATTGGACCAGGCATTAGGATTCCTTAAAAGCTCCCTGAGGTGATTCCAACATGCTGCCAGAACCGAGATCACTTTTGTAATCAAACAGGATGTATGAACAGTAGGTGGTTCCAAATGCCAGCACATTTCAGACCTGCTACTTCCCAGGCATCTGAGGGCACAAATTAATAGGCATGTGAGAAGGGAACTTCAAAGACCCGTCTGTGGGTATCTGAGGGGAGATGAGAGGCGATGATGTCATTCCCTGAGTCGAACAAAGCATTAGATTTGACATCGCACAGAACAATGGGGGTACAGGTTAAGCCGAAGGGGCCATTTTGAAGTGGAAACACAAGCCATACTGCTTAGGGGCCCTGTTGGGGAGGGAGTGCCACACATCAGGAACAAGGCTCCCTGTCCTGGAGCCTGCAGGCAGTGATAGCTGGGTCTGCAGAATGACAGCAGCCCCAAGCACAAAGGAGGAGGTAGTGGTGGTAGAACAGGCTAAGGATCCTTCCCAAATGCTGTGGGCAGCAGACCTTGGCTGAGCCATCATGCGTTAAGTGGAGTTGCTCTCAAATGGGTATGAGACTCACCCAGAGAATGTCCAGCTGTAAGAACCAGCAAGACCTGCATTGGTGGTCAGAAGAGGGGTGGCTGACAAGCTGTGGCTAGGAAGGTGGGACTGAAAGACTAGAGACTAGCTCATTACAGATCCCCAGGGGTTGGGGCCCGGCAACAACAATTTTACCAGTTTTCTGTTGATGCAGGATCAGCATATGAACAAAACGTCCTTACAGCGTTCTTCCAATGGAGGTCCTTCGTAATGTTTGAAGATTAATTTATTATAAAATTTTTGTCTGCACACGAGCTAGAAGAAACTGCAGTCTACCGATCTCGAGCTCAGGTTTCAACCTCAGTTCTCCCACTAAGTAATTAAATGACCCTGGGAAAGGTATGTTCCCTCCTTGGGCTTCCATTTGCCCAAGTTTGAAATGCGAAATGTGGCTTAGGTGATATCTAGGAGACCCCTTAGCACTGACACTTTAGGAATTCATGGACTTTTTTTTTTTAGCTCAGTTTCTGTATTAGAGTTCTTCGGAGAAAGAGGGCCAACAGGCATGGATCTATATCTATACATCTATAGATAAATAAATGTGTTTTTTTATTTTATTTTATTTTATTTTCAGTATATGAAATTTATTGTCAAATTGGTTTCCATACAACACCCAGTGCTCATCAAATAAATGTTTATTATGAAGAATTGGTTCGTGTGATTGTGGAGGCTGAGAAGTCTCACAGTCTATAGTTTGCAAGCAGAGAAGTGTCAGAGAAGATGAGGTGAGTTGCCCCAGTGCAATCAGTGAGGCATGAAAAAAGGGATGAATTCCTCCTTCCTCTGCCTTTTGGTCTCTTCAGGCCCTGAAGACTTGAATGATGCCCATCTACACTGGAGAGGGCAAGCTACTACATTGAGTCTGTCAATTCAAATGGCAAAATCTCATCTGAAAACACCCTCACAGACATACCCAGAAGTAATGTTTCATCTGGGCACCCTGGAGCCAGTCAAGATGACACACAAGTTTACCACAGTATATGGGGTGCCTGGGTGGCTCAGCTGGTTAAGCATCCGACTTCGGCTCAGGTCATAGTCTCGCGGTTATTGAGTTCAAGCCTCGCGCCAGGCTCTGTGTTGACAGCTCAGAGTCTGGAGTCTGTCTCCCTCTCTCTCTGCCTCTCCCCCATTCACACTCTGTCTCTCTCAAAAATAAATAAATATTAAAGAAATAAATAAAAATAAAATAAATTTACCACAGTATCTTTGTAAAGAGAAAGAGGGTTTTCAGGAAGTGTTTGCCCATGGATCTTTGATTCCTTGCTCTCATTCGTAGTCCCCTACTCCATCCCTGCTTCTCCTAAGCACATCCCTGCAACTCCTGGAGCCCCAGAGGGCCTGTGATGCCAGCCAGCTTGACTCACGTCAAGCCCCGCTACCTCTGTGAAGATGTCATCCCAACAAACAGGGCCCCAAGAGAAACTGTCCTGCCCCTAAAGTTATTTCCCTGCTCAAACAACTCCAGCTGCACATCTCAGCCTAGATGAAGATAAATTGACACCGACAGCTGTTCTAGCCAGAGCAATTTCCCTACAGCTCACACAAGAACATTTAGTCAACGTGGCCAGCCTGTAGTCTGAGAAGTCTGACAAGGCCGGGAGGTTGAGGGAACATTCGGCAGAGGGCGAATCTGGCACTACACTGCTCTGAGGCCTGAAATGATCAGGGGGAGTCAAGGGGTATGGATTCTGGTTTAACAGGTTGATAGGACCTGAGTGAGCTAGGGGATAACAGCAATGGCTTCTATACCGGGCACCTACTATGTTTCACATACAGTGTAAGCACTTTGCACACTTTATCTCACTTAATTATCTTCCAGACCCTAGGGCATTATGATCTGTTTCATAGGTGAGAAAATTAAGGCTTGCAGGTTCATAAGAGGAGAGTTGATTCATGCCCCAGTCAGTGTGGCATGAAAGTCTATCTCCTTTCCTCCATTAAATACTAAATTCTGGCTATCCTTATTTCACCCACCATTCTTGGAAAACTATAATCCATGGGTGCCAGTCAAGGGAACTTGGGAGTGCTGGAGGTTAGAGACGTCAGTGATGGGTTTGGAAAGGTGTCAGATTAAGATAGTCATGAAAGAGCCCTGCCCAGAAGGGCAATGGGCTGCAGCAACAGAAGCACTGACACAGCCATGCATCCTGGCTGTAGCCTGTGGCTGGCTGGGAGAGCCCAAAAGACAGCAGTGTGACCTCAGGTGCTAGCCAGGAATCACGCCAATTTAACAAATAGTGAATAACCCCCCTTCACGAGGTACCTGCTTAATTTCTTTAAACTTGTTCTGCATTCATTTTATGCTGAATTCATTCCTGGGCCATAAGTTTTTTGTTCTTCAGTTTCTTCTGAGACGTATTTTTCTTCTGTGCAATCTCCTCTGGTGGTTTAGGAACAATCTGTTCTTCTTCAGGAAGGATCGTCTCAATGTGACAGGTGGAGCTCATGTATGGATTATTCTACCTACGAGCTCTCTAAGCACAGAGGCCCATCTGGGGGCTATGTTCATCTGGATGTGCTTTACGATCAAAGGTTCTACATCTAAATTCTTATGTTCAGCATTACTCTGTGCATTTTTAAACACATACAGGAAAAGCTCAGCACTCGTTTTGGGCCACTGACCCTATGTCCAGCCCTACTGTTTGGCCTGGGCCTACCCACCAGCTCCACCATGTAAGGAGAGAATGGCACATACTACATCTGTAAAATGATGTCTTTCAGATACTTGGTAGCTTTTCACATAGGCGTACCCTGATGGCCTGGGCAGTTTCATGAGTGTTCTGAAATTGGACATGAAGAGTTGAACCTCTTGATTTG
The DNA here is from genome assembly GCF_018350195.1 of Panthera tigris. Taxonomy (NCBI): domain Eukaryota; kingdom Metazoa; phylum Chordata; class Mammalia; order Carnivora; family Felidae; genus Panthera; species Panthera tigris. Next base: position 122,017,965 of record NC_056668.1, on the reverse strand, counting down.
CATGATTTTGTGGGATTTTCTGGGTCAAGTGAATAGAGATCCATTTTCAGAGATCACCTCAGGCCACTTATGAGAAGACCTCGTTTAATTTTTTATTAGAAGCTTGGGAATAATTTGTACTATGGAGGGATCTATGGTAACAAGTCAAACAGACAACATACTAGGAAGACAGGCATCGTTTGGCAACAAGACAGAGCCAGCAGCAAGCATGTGTGAGGGACTGTGCGTGCACTCAGCACGGCTTCACTGGTGCCCACCCTGTGCCCAGTGCCGTACCAGGATGTGGGAACCCTGAGTGAGCCAGGTCCGGCCCTGCCTTCCCAGAGCCATACTCCTCCAGGGCCTTCCAAAGAATACGCCATGCTCTAATGGTGGAATGGAGGTGGATCCCTTGAGAAGAAGCTGGGGAATATTTCCATGTCAGTCGGTTACAGCTGAGAGTCACAGCTATTTGGCTGGCCTCTTTGGGGGCTTGGGGCTGATGCTTCATGGAGTTTTCATAGGGAAGAAATGAGAAAATCTATTTCAATTACTTTTTAGAAGTCAAATTTACATAATCATTTGATGTAATACTGTTCGTTACGGGCTTCCCTAGAGTGGCATTAGAGCCACTGTCCCTGCAAGTGTGTCAGCCCCTGGAGTTGCAGCCAGACGTTTCTCCGCACAGGGAGAGCCAAGCTGCACTCAGCTGCAAGTGGGTGCGCCCCCGGCCAGGGATAATTAGGCCAAATGGGTGAGAAAACCCACCTGGGGGGGAGAAAAGAAAGGAAAGTATTCTCTTTAATTAATCACTGTTTTTCCAAAGTTAAGAGTAAAACACTAAAATTAAAATACATTTTAATAATATAGTCTTCATTAAAGTGAAATGTGGTTTTAGGCAGACCTTAATTCAAAGCCTGGTTTCTTAGAAGAAAAGAATATTGCTTCTTGTGTGACCTTTATTAAATCCAAAAATGACAATATGGAATTATAAAGGATTTCTTAAGCAGACGAGTTTTGAGAAGAGCCTTTTCCCCTTTGATTGGTTCTCCATATGGCAGATGTGTCCATGCTGTGACATTTGTGTCCAGCATATGTTGACTGTGACTCCTGCAGGCTTCATGTGTGTGGGGAAGCATAAGTATGTGTACCTCTCTGTGAGTGCCAGAACCACATCTTCTCTGGCTTTCTCTGTGTCCAGCCTGGTAGGCATTCAGGTACTACAGGAAGGAAGGAACAGAGGAAGGGAGGGAGGGAGGGAGGAAGGAACGAAGGAAGGAAGAGGGGATGGAAGGAAGGGAGGGAGGAAGAAAGGATGGAAGGAAGGGAGGGAGGGAGGAAGGATGGAAGGAAGGAAGGGAGGGAGGAAGGAAGGATGGAAGGAAGGAACAGAGGAAGGAAGGGAGGGAGGCAGGGAGGGAGGAAGGAAAGGTGGAAGGAAGGGAGGGAGGAAGGAAGGATGGAAGGAAGGAGGGAACAGGAAGGAAGGAAGTGAGGGAGGAAGGAAGTGAGGGAGGAAGGAAGGGAGGGAGGGAGGAAGGAAGGGAGGGAGGAAGGAAGGAAGGGAGGGACGGAGGGAGGAAGGAAGGATCTAAGGAAGGAAGGGAGGGAGGAAGGAAGGATGGAAGGAAGGAAGGAAGGAAGGAAGGAAGGAAGGAAGGAAGGAAGGGAGGGAGGGAGGAAGGGAGGGAGGAAGGATGGAAGGAAGGAAGGAAGGAAAGAACAGAGGAAGGAAGGGAAGAAGGGAGGAAGGAAGGGAGGGAGGGAGGGAAGGAGGGAAGAAGGACATTACCAGAAGGTAATTCCATTGTTCTCAATACTAAAATTTGGCATCCCCTCTGGGGCAAGGCTATTGAGTTTGTTTTCTGTAAGAAATTTTCAAAAAGAATAATCCTAAGTGTCTTCTTCCCTTAACATTTTCTCCAGCCTGTATGATTTATTCGGCATCTGTTTCTATACTTTGGTAGTTTGCCTAGTTATTAAATGAATATTTTGTGACTAAGAGTCTGAAGAGCTCGTTTATTTTCTTTGAAAGTCTGACAGGAAAAGTTAAAAATGTTTCATCTAGTTTGGAGATAACGTCTTTACTCAAGCCTGGTGATTGACACCTGGTTCCTTGGCTGGGGTGGCAAGGGAAAGGCCAATCACCAAGGGCTGGTGCTGGGTCCCTCCTTTTCTTCCCTCCCTCTCTCCCTCCCTCCCTCAAAGAGTTAGCACTTCTCGGAGCCAAGCCCCATGCCCTATGCTGTCAGTCCACTGTGGGTGTGATGGAAGGGACATGCAGCTCCCACCCTCACGGAGCTCTGTCAAGTGAGGGAAACAGAGAAGGAAACAGACAACACAAAGGAATGGACCTAGTACCCCGAGGCAATGGAATCTGTGCAGCCTGGAAGACTTTCTCTGGTGGAGAAGGAGATAGGCTGGAAGGAGGAGGTTTCAGAGACCACAGCACCATGCTCAAAGCCTGGAGGCAGACAGCCGTGACACGCTGGGATTGCAGGGTGCTAAATTTGCACCAGCTCAGGATAAGAAGACAGCAGTGGGGGGACATGAGGCTGTGGTGGAGAAACAGGGCCTATGCTACAATGAGCCACAGGTGCCATATTAAGAAGTTGGTTTCCTAAGCACAGTGGAGAGGTACTGAAGAATTTTAAGCAAGGGAGTGACACAATGAGACATGGGTTTTATTTATAAGGAAAATTTTGGAAACAGAACTGGAAGAAGTAGTGATGGATGAGAGTAGACCAGAGACAAGGAAGCTGATTAGGAGGAAGGTTAAATGGAGAGTGGGGGAAAATAAGGTGCAGATCCTAGACTATGACCCAAGGCTTATAATTATACCATGTGTAAAGATTTGAGCACCCCACCCTTGTTGGAGGTCCCAAACTAGCCCACAGAGACACTACTCAAATCATAGCCTACAGGCCAGCCACACGGCCTCCATCTGGGGTTTGTTGGAAACACAGAACCCACCCAGCCCTACTGAATCAGAATCTACATTTTAACAAGCTCTTTGGTTCATTCATGTCTATGTGAAACTTTGAGAACACGTCTTTAGTGGATCACGGGAAGGAGGAACACAGCTCTGTAAGGTGCAAGCAAATCAGGACAGTATGGTGCACAGGTACATCTTGTGGGATTGATTATGTTGTTTAAGGAAGTAGAAGCTATGGCTCAGAGACTTGAAGGGATATATGGACCAGTGAGAGATTCTGAGAGCTTTTCTTCAGCCTTGACCTGGCCCATTTTATGAAAGCCCTTGACAGCTGGATCTGCTGGCCATTGTCTGCATGGAAGCCAGGGAGCCCACACCTGCATGCTAAGTTAACACCAATCTCTGGATCTCCCCCACCCCCAGCCTATACTGTGTCACTGTCAGCCAAATGTGCTTTTCCGCCTAAGACTACCTGTTTATCCATGTGTGAGTTTGATCACTAGGATCTGTCTGACCACCTGGATAGTCCAGGTACACCCGGCAAGGGACAGTGGGAGCTCTACCCAAGGTCAGAAGCAGAGAGATAGAAGGCAGAAGACAGATGGAGATTGCAAAGTTACTGTTGCAAAGACAGAATCAGCAAATCTTGGTCATGGGCAGGGTGCAGGAGTAAGATGGGGACTAGTTGAGTTCAGCATTTGAGCTCTTCTGTCATCACTGCCAGGTTCTTCAGTGTCGGGGAGGGTGGATCATGGGAGCTACCTCCTCAAGGTACTTGCAGGAGCTGTTTGCATAGCCAGAAACCTGTTGTGAGCCTCTCTGAGCTCAAAGGCGCTGTGCATGTGACACCTGAGTAGTTGATCTCCCTAATTAGTGTTGGCAGCAGCTACATTTGCTTATGACGTTATGTAATCAGATTTGTATAATTGCTCTTTTATAACTCACTTAAAAAATTCCAAAGAGCACAGTTCCAGCAGGGAGACTGTGAGCAGGGTCCCCCTGACAGGTTGGCGTTCCAGGCTGTTCCTCACAAGGGAAGGGTATGTATGCTGGGAGAGAACACAGCCAGAAACGTGTAGAAGAGCCGTTTCCAAATCTGCCGGAATCAGGGATGACTCCCTTCTTTGGGACAGACCTTAGTTGGATTCTTTTCAATGCGAGGAGATACAGAGTTCAAGAACCCAGGACACAGGAATCTACTCAGAGTTTCAGTCTTTGTTTTTTTCTCCCAGGTAATGCACCATCCAGACATGACTGCTGCCTTTTTGTTTCTCTGACAGATATGGGATTCTTTGATTGAGTGGCACTCCTGGAATTGGAGCGCCCATGCTTGGCGATGGGGGTGGTGATGGGGGTGTCAGTGTTCTGCTCAAGGCCACAGGCAGCCCTTTGTTAGGGGCAGTTGGGTAACTTTCCATAGTGGTCAGGGAGCCATGTTCTGTTTCCTTTGGAACTTTCCTTGAGGCAGAAATTCTAAGTTCCTTACTTAATTTGAGCCTTTACTTAATTTCTCCCCATCCTTTTCTAGAAATCGTAAAATAGGTAAGGAGGGACTCATTACAAGATATTTGCAGACTTCCCGTGTTCTCACCTCTTCTTGTAAATATGTGACAAATCTGAGAAAAGGTGCAGATCCTTACAAACCTTATTTAAGTGATAGAAATAGTCAAATTACTAGTCTTGGCTTTCTGCGGGAAGGAAAAATCATCACATATAAGGGTGAGGAGGTCTTGGACTCTGTGGAGGGGACTTCTAGGAGAGTTTCTCATCACTAATTTACAAGAGACTCATTATGGCTTTAGGGATTCCATGAACTATCTGAAATAATTTTGTTTACAATTTTTGTATACATGCATTTGAACATTTTTATGGGAAGCAGAATTATACCATTCATAGAATTGCAAAGGCTATATTTTAAAATAGCTTAAGAACTTGGAGAATTTTTAATGATTTGAGGTTTATGAAGGGCCTTTAGATATATACTGTGTAGTCCTCCTGTTCTCCTTAGGAATGGTGCAGAGCAGAAACTACCATCCCTAGTTTATAATGTGAAAACTGAGGCCAAGAAGTGTTCACTGCTCACCAACCACATGCCTGTTGATTCTGAGAAACTGGACACATAACCAGGGTTCTGATTCCTGATCTTTCAATTCTAGCACAGCTTTAGGAACAGAAATTACTGACTCCTTCTACATAATCCAGAACATTTGGACATTTGGAAACATTTAAAATCCTTAAACCCTGAATTTGGAGAACTGATTTCTATGTATGCAAGTCATATTTCTGCCAACCCAAGTATTCCCTTTCCCACATTTTGCAGATATGAGGGTCATGGATAGTGTGAGATGAAAAGCTATTCCTAGGTCAAAGTTAGTCCTAGGTATGATGGCTGAAGACAAGAGAGACCTTTCCTCAAAAATACCCATAAGAGCTCCCTCACCCTTCCTTTATTCCAGTCCTCTCCTGGACACTGGGACCTCTCCTTTCAAAATGCAGCTGTCTACCCCCTTTTGATGAAGGTAGACCTTAAACTTCATTTTGAGCCATGCTGCTCCAAAAGTAACCATAAGAAATGCCATGTTGTTAGTTTTCATGATCAAACTAATTCCTAGAGGAAAATACATATTTGATTAGTTGCAACCTGTTTCAACATATGAATCGAAGTCTGGTAATTCACCTTTCTGAGCTCTTGAAAAAGGGTATCATCGTATCAACCTTACTGAGTGACTTGTGCAGATTGAATGAGATGAAATTAAAAAGTGTCATCACTATCCCTGGTCCAGAGAAGGAGCACAAAAGTGGTCATTTGCCTTGATATCTTTCAGAGTGAGTTTCAGGTTGGTATTTCCCTTCTCTGTCATCCCTGCTTTATATCCTAGAAGAATATTGCTGGATCTGACATTCTAGGGAAGAAATGGTTCTCTAGGCTTTACAGCACCCCCCTTTTGAGCTTGGTTGTCCCCAGGTTAAAAATTCTGATCGTTTGAGACTTCTCTTTGCTTGTGTTCAACAGAAAGACAACCAGATAGATATCATTAACTAAAATATCATCAGAACCATTGCATGACATTTGTAAAGCACTAACCATGAGCTCCATACAGAGCCCAACACGGTGCTTAATCCCATGACTCTGGGATCATGACCTGAGCCGAAATCCAGAGCTGGACGCTTGGGGCACCTGGGTGGCTCAATCAGTTAAGCATCTGACTTCAGTTCAGGTCATGATCTCACAGTTTGTGAGTTTGAGCCCCACGTCGGGCTTTGCGCTGACAGCTCAGAGCCTGGAGCCTGCTTTGGATTCTGTGTGTGTGTGTGTCTGTCTCTGCCCCTCCCCTGCTTGTGCTCTCTCACTCTCAAAAATAAATGAATGAACATTAAAAGAAGAAGAAGGAGGAGGAGGAGAAGAGGTTGGACTCTCAACCGACTCAAGCCACCCAGGTGCCCTCAGTTTCAAACTTTTAAAGCAAATATGCTGCAAACTAATACAGTAATGAAGTGTATGCTCCATAAATAGCCTTTGGTTCACACTACAAGTGTAACAGTCTCTGAGGATCACTTAGGACATTAAAATGATTTAATAAGGGGAAGCATTTAGGTGAGAAGGAGAAAACCATGATCCAGTGGGCAAGTAATAATCAACAGTAACACAGCCTGCCTGGGTAATGAGGAAGGTCTCACAGTACTTGGAGAAATGATGGAAAAAACTTACTATAGATCATATGTGTCACGATAGTATCTTCTTGTATTCAAAATTCATCATTGCTCAGTTGTTTATTAAGAAGAAATTTAAAATCACTGGTAGCCTCACTGGCACAGAGTGACAAACATTGTCAGTATTCCACCATTCCACCCTCTTTCTTTCCAGGGTTTGGTGTATATAAGGGTACACATGCATGAGTGTGCACACACATGTGTGTATCTGTTATGAGGTCACATTCTGTGTACAAAATTATTTTTCTAGGGATGCCTGGGTGGCTCAGTCAATTGGGCATCTGACTTGGGCTCAGGTCATGATCTCGTGGTCTGGGAGTTCAAGCCCCACATCGGGCTCTGTGCTGACAGCTCAGAGCCTGGAGCCTGCTTCGGATTCTGTGTCTCCCTCTCTTTCTGTCCCTTCCCACTCACGCTCTGTCTCTCTGTCTCTCTGTCTCTCTCTCTCTCTCTCTCTCTCTCTCTCAAAAATAAACATTAACAAAATTCAAAATTACTTTTCTATATAGCATTAACTATTCCCATGTCACTGAAAAATCTTGAAAATGCGTTTTTTAAGTTTATTTATTTTGAGAGAGAGAGAGAGAATATGTGGGGGTTGGGGGGGGGGAAGGGGCAGAGAGAAAGGAGAGAAAGAATTCCAAGCAAGCTCTATGCCCCGTGTAGAACCCAACGTGGGGCTTAATCCCACGAACCGTGAGATCATGACCCAAGCCAAAATCAAGTGTCGGATGCTCAACCAACTGAGCCACCCAAGAGCCCCTTGAAAATGCGTTTTTAAATGGCTGCAAACTGCTGATGTGTCATAATTTAATTAACAGTTCTGCTGCTGGCATGTAGGTTGTTTCCAAACCTCTGCAGATATAAACAGAAATGTTTTTTAAAGTATTATAGTGATCACTTTTGTGTCAAAATATTAGTCTCCTTTTAAGATTCTTTTCTTAAGATGAGGTTCTTGCTGAGTCAAAAGATATAAATATCTTTAAGACCCCTCACATATATTCTTTTCAGATTTGTCATTTTACTTTCCCACCAACAGTGTTCAGGTGCTCTCCCCTTGACAAATTCTGTCAGTGTTGAATATTATATATTTTTTCTACGTTGGTAGAAAGAATTATCTTTGTTTTAATTTGTTACTCCTTAATTATTAATTAAGCACTTTCTCCAATGCTTAATGGCATTTTTAATTTCCTCGTTTATACATTTTTATTCATAGGTTTTCAGCATCCTTTATTGTGTTAGCTCCCTTTTGTAAAATTATTTAAACTATACCTCAAGATTAAGAGAAGAAGGCCCTGTGTGGAAACTTCTCTCTACTAATTTGCTAATTCCACATGGGCAGTGACTTCCTCATAGATGTATGTAGCTGAAACTACTTTAATGCTTTGTGCTTAGGTCAGGTACTTATCCATAGGTGTTTTATTTGACAGCTAATCCATGGCCCAGCTTTGGGAAGGCATTATTTCCTTTATGTGGACATAGATAATGGATGAGGTCATCTCCAATTCATTTGTCTTTTCCTTTTTCCTTCTTCTGGCTCTCTTTAGTCCAATTCTTGGAAAAGCTGTAAATGCACCACCACAGGAATGAAAGTCGTATTTCTGATGCAAGGTTTGTCATTCCGCATTTGCTGCTCTGATATGTATTCTTTACAAACCTGAAGCGAGGCCGAATTTTCTACTTCAAGTTAAATTTCATTACTTCCTCCTTATTCATCTTCCCCACCCCACCCTTCCTTTACTGTCTTTTTTTTTTTTTTTTGAAACTTCCATCTTAATATCTTTGAACTGTTTTCTATGGGGTACAAGACCTCTTTGAATTTCAACGATACATTGGAAATTTCCATTATTCTGACATTTGCCAGATGATTACTAGAAGCTGTCTGATGACAAAGCGTACTGAAGAAGAGTCTTCTGTGTAATTATCTTTATTTTCAAAACCTATTCACCATATCAGCTTTCTCACTGATGAAAATCATGATATGCATATAACATCATGACTGTTTATAGAGAGGAGGCACTAAGTAACACATAGACATGTCCTTGCAGTAATATATGGATAACTCTGCAAATTTGGTGCTTGTGAACCATACTTTTGACTCACATTTGGGTCAGTCCCTTTGGCAATTTTTCTTAGCTTCCATGTATCTTTCATGGCTTTTCTTAGCTATCAGAATGTCTTTAGAGCTTGCTCTTCTACTTATGTTTCTGTTCCTTATTAGAACAATAAAACATTCATATTAACTACTCATTGAAAGTTCCATGAGGGGGGAAAAATCCCGGAAAGGAAATTTAAGGTGAACTCTGAGTCTGAGAACATTTGCAGATACAATTCTACAGGCATTCATTACAAATGCCATGCTAAATATGTTGCTTTCTTATTTCAAGATCATATACACTCAACCCTCACTATTCACCGATTCTGTATTTGCAAATCTACCTACTTCCTAGAAATTATTTGCAATTCCAATATCATTACTCATGGTGCCTTCACAGTAATTTCTGAGTACATTCAAAGTGGCAAAATTTAAGTTGCCCAATGTCTACATTTTTAGCTAAGGCTGAACAAGGTGATATTCTGCCCTCTTGTTTTAGCTTTTTGTACTGTAAACAAATGTCCTTGTCATAGTCTATTTAGTGCCTGTTTTTTTTTTTTTCATTTTAGTGTTTTTCTGTTGGTGATTTTGCTGTTTAAAATTGCTTTCAAGCATAGTGTTAAATGCTGTCTAGTGTATCTAAGCACAAGAGGCTTTGATGTACCTTATGGAAAAAATATTTGTGTTTGATAAGCTTTGTTCAGGCATGAAATATAGTGCTATTGGTCATGAGTTCAGTGTTAATGAATCAACAATATGTATTAAAGAAGGTGTCTTTAAACAGAAACACACATAAAACCAGGTTATATATTCATCAGTTGATGAAAATGTGATCAGAGGCTTTCAGGAATCTGACTCTGTATTTCCCTTAGGGGCAATGATTCAGAATTCACTAATCCAGTGTTTGTAGTGATTTTATAGAGCATAACTACTGCACATAACATGAATTGACTATGGTTGATGACGATTCCCTTTGAGGATGATTTCCTTGCATTGCCTTATGTTGACCTGTAGCAAGAGATCATCTCTAGCCTGTTAGGTAAGTGACCCAGGAGAATGGGACAGAAAGAGACAAAAGGACTGGTCAGTGGTTTTTAGGGCAACTGAGAAGGTGGTGTGGTGGTTCTCGTTGAATGATGGCTATTCATTGAGAACCAGGCCAGTGGGAGAGAATCTAAGAGTACAGGCCTGCTTCCACGCACATTTGTCGACAGTTTTCTCTGTGTCAGACTAGATGTGGAGATTACAGAAGTGATTCGGACGGGGCCGTGCCACCAAGGAGCTCACCATCTTTGATTCCTTACCTCCCCACTCCCAACATTCACAAAGTGTTGGGTATGTGCTCGTCATCGTTTTAGTGCATTCCACATCACAGTCCACGTAATCTCCCCAATGACCCCACGAGGAAGTTCTACTATTGTCACTTTTTAGAGGAGGTAACTGAGGCTAGATCACTTGCCTGAGCTGACTCACAACACGGCAGAGCCAGGAACGGGGTCCAAACAGTGGAGCTACAGACAGCCAGCCCTTCAACCATGGGTCTGCCCTGCCCTTCCTGGTTGGGGGACAAGAGCACAAACAAACACGGTCTCGAGCTATAGTTGCTCTCCTCAGGCAGTGCTCACAGGGGCTGAGGGAGCTAGGAGCAGGAGCCCTCGGCCAATCTCACCTAGGAGTCTTGGACTCTGGTAGGGATGGGAAGGTGTGAACTAACAACTTGTCAACATAGCAGAGAGGGCTCAGAGACTGGGGGCTAGGCAGACACCATGGGGTCAGAGATCTGCTGTGCATGGGCCTTCCAAGGCCCTTGTGGCCTGTCTTCAAGAAAACAAATTCTGGCGAAAAAACACAATCATTCCAGCTAGCCTGTCCCCGCTGAGTGTGAATAAGTGCAGTTGGAATGCACTTTCCATCAGCATTGACTTTTAAAAGTGATTCTCCTGCTGCAGATACGAAATAAAAGCCGGCTTTATCTGGAAGAAAAATAAGACCATCAGTGCTTTGAGGTTTCTGAGGTAAGGGCAAGATTCTCCCTGTTCTTCCCACTCCCACACAGAGCTCCTGAAAAGGCAGGTTTGTAAGTCAGCAAGAATGTTACACATCAAAAGGATATTCAGGGTGAGAGGCCCAGGGAAACTAGGCAGGTGGAGGCATCTGTGCCAGTCTAAGTCTCCCACTTGTGATCTGTAGCGATGCATTCAGTAGGCATTACCATACTGGGAACATTAGGCTGTGGGGGTCTTGGGCCCCTCACTAGGTGAACACAGCTGGTGCAGACATCAACACTGCCTTGCCTTGATTCACGCAGCTGTGATTCGTGGGCGCTCCTAAGAAACCTTCTAGTGCTGCTCCTGAGTACTGCTCCTGAGTCAGTAGCCTAACGCCAGGAAGCCAGAAACCAGGGGCCTGGATTATTGAGGGTGACTTAACCCATTCTTAGTGTTGGCTTGCTCTTCTTCTCCCCATTAACCTTTGTTTTCCCTCATCACCAGAGAGAATGCAGGGAAGGGGTGGTTCCCTGAGCAGATGCTCCTAAATTCTTAATCTTATAGGTGAATGAAATCAAAGTGTAAATAGGCAGGAAGAGGGTTGAGGGAGAAGGAAGAAGGGAAGGGGAGGGGGAGAAGGAAGAAGGGAGAGGGAGGAGAGAGTGAAAGAAAAAAGGAAGGAAGGGAGGGAGGAAGGAAGGAAGGAAGGAAAGAAAGAAAACATTGGAAATCCCACAACAGTGAGATCCAAAAAGACAACGGCAAACTTGAAAAAGTATTGAGCTCATATTATAAGAGTGTAGTTTTGGTGTTCTTGTGAAACAAAGAGAGCATCTTCCAAGTTTCCTTTAAGTGTAAGAGATAAATGCCTGGCTGCACCCACATGTATGCATCCCTGAAGAACAATTCCTGTCCTCAGCTACTAGAGAGCAATCTGAAGATGTATCTGTTGCTATCCTCTTTACATTTTGGTTGCTAAAACTTATCATTTGTTTTAAGTAGGTTGTTCTGCCTTGAATAGAGGCAGAATAAGTGAAAATGTGACTGGATTTCCACTCTTGTGTTTTGGTTTCATCCATCTAGTGTATGCCAGGTTTCAAAGCTTGGACAGTTTAGTGTTGAGCTAATGGTCACCACACAGGATGTTGATGAGTCTAAGAAGTGATCATCCTTCACTGTAAGTTTAAATAGACCCAGTTTATAAGCACCACTGGTTGTTCCACCTGGCCGTGGATGTTAACCAGTGATTTGTCCTTAGCTCTATGGAAAGAGCACTGTTGGCATTTTATGTGCCAACTCTGATTGTTAGTTATCATCTGGAACATTGTGTTGGAAAGAATTCCAAGGCTGAAATTGCCTCAGTAGGAAACAGTGTCATGATCAATTAGCAGTGTCTACCATGAGTTTAGGTAGAAAGAATCAGGACAAGTGAGACCTGTGTTTTTCATTCATGGATCAGAGCTATAACATTTGGAAGCCAGTGATACCTGGAAATCTGAGGTGGATGGAGAATGGACCATATTCCTCCCAAGCCATCAAGTTGAGTGCGTAGCTGGGGAAGATTGTATATCTTCCTATCTGTTACAACACTTAGTTCCTCCTGTCAGTCCACCAAGACTTGTTTGAGCACCTGCCAATATCTAGAAGCTTCAGATCCTTCCTTAAGAAGGAGGTAGAGGAGAATGTAGCCTAATGAACAAATGTAGATAAATGAGATTTTGGAGCAAACCCAGCTCCGTGTTGCTCTTCTAAGTTTTTGTCGGTTGTAGAAAGCCTCTGCTCTGGCCTAACCACCTCCCATCCCTGCGTCTGCTGCACATTTCTGCGTTGCAGAGCAAGACGAAAGTCTGTGTGCATTGAGGTAACAATGAAGGTCGGGGAAAAGAGCTGAACTTCACCAAAATGGAGAGAGTGAAACGATAGCAGTTACCAAAGGAGGCTGAAGGCAGGTGGACACCTGTGCCAGATGGGGACATACCTACATCCTCGAGGGGCAGTGTGCTTAGAACTACTCTGCTACTCTGCTTCCTCCTTCAGGCAGAAGCCACATGGTTTGTCACGCCCCAAGTCAACAGACAGGCAAACCTTTGAGTGTGTAAGGGAAAACCCCAGTGATTTTTATTTTGGTTAGCCTGAGGAAGGACAGTGCCATCCTTTTCATACCTCACCGTGTCATTTGCCCTGAGCTTTGGAGGCATGGGAATTCTGGTACTGCTCAGAAGCCCCAGCATAGGGATAAAACAGTGGGTAAAGGCCTCAGGAGAACACCCCAGAAGACTGCATTCCTGGAAGGTGTAGCAGTTCTTGGACTCTGATTGATTTCTGTGAAATGAAATTATACCCATATCGACATTCATTAGCTCCTGTCACAGAAGCATATTATTTGTGCTTAAGAAACAGACCCCATAAAAGTGGGAAATGAATTGGGGGGCACCTGCGTGGCCCAGTTGGTTGAGCGACCGACTTCGGCTCAGGTCATGATCTCGCGGTTTGTGAGTTCGAGCCCCATGTTGGGCTCTCTACTGACAGCTCAGAGCCTGAAGCCTGCTTCGGATTCTGTGTCTCCCCCTCTCTCTGCCCCTCCCCTGCTCATGCTCTGTGTCTCTCTGTCTCAAAAATAATAAATAAATGTTAAAAGAAAAATTAAAAAAAAAAAGTGGGAAATGAATTGAAGGCAGTGGAAAGGGGAGGGAAGTAACATTTAATGCCAGGCTTGGAGCACGGTGGCGAGAAGGCTCCTTGGCCTGAGTCTGTGGCTGCCCTCACACAGTTGACTTTCTAGTAAGAGCAGTAAGTACACAATGGCCTGAGACCCAGAAGGGAGCGACTGGGGACCCTGAGTCTTCAGAGGAGGGAAGGATCATCCAGCAGAGGTCTGGGCCAGGAACCTGTAGTGAAAGGAGCACACCGGGCATGGAGTTCATGCATTCACTCACCCAGCCCTTTGACCAACCTTTTATCCCATGTTTACGAACCCCGTGTTGGCCTCTGGGGACATGCTGATGTGCACCCCGGGAACATCCTCAGGGGAAGGATCGCGCTTTACCTACCAGTACTGTTACGGGTGCTGAGATCGATCTGACGTGTGAGGAGGTGAGCATGCAGCACTGGCTGCTGCAAGCCACCACGTGGCACTTTGGGACACCTTAGAGAATGACACCTTTTCTGGACAGACACTACCCACAGACATCACTGTGGCTTGGCAAGCAGAGGCATCGCTGTGCAGATAGAGAAAAGGGTCCCAGTCTTCTGTCTGTCTCAGTATGCGGCCATGGTGTTGACCTAGCCAGTGAACCATGGGAGCCCCTAGGCACCCTTCTGCAAGGTGCAGCCTGCACACCTGTACACGGCACCCCGGTGGCAGCTGGCTGGAAGCATATACGGCCCACGTCTTGACTCTGATGCTGTGTAACCTTACGTGACCCACTTGACCTCCCAAAGTCTCATTTTCTCTATGTGCAGGATGGAAACCATAATATGCACCTACCTTACTTGTCATGAGAAACAAATGACCTAATGTATATAGCGGTGCTTTGGGCCCTGGCAGGCTCAACACAGATGAAATATTATTATTCAGTAGAGATTTGTCTATTGATAAATTAATCAGGGAAATCTTTAATAAATCTGCTAGCAGGTAAACCTTGCATTCCCCAACCTCTTCTATTTTTGCTTCCCTCTCCCTCCTCTCTCTCCCTTTCTCTCCCCCTTCCCCTCTGTCTGTCTCTCTCACACTCACACCTACCTTCTGCCATCAGCCCTGCCAATTCACAGGCTTACTCTCTCTCTGCTGAGAGCCCCTCACCTTTGTTTTCAGGATTTTAGTCAAGAGGTAGGTTTTCCATGGAGTTAGAACTGGACACAACTCAGAACTTAGCGGTGTCCTTTAGGCCATACCTTGCTCAGTTTCTTGCAGACAGGATTTTTCTTAAAGAGGACACAAAAAATAAACAGTCAAGAAGTGTTTGTCCCCAATAGCTTTATTGGAAAGCATTATTGGGCCAAATGAACCGAGCTGAACATTTGCATTAATTAAATTGACCATAAACCCAGCATAATGTTTCATTTCACCTTTCTCCTGGCATGATGGTGCCTGAGTGTTTTGGAACTCAGATACATACCCGCTGGCAGGGATGGCTGAAAGATCAGCAACAATCAATGTTTGTAATCAAAGAAGATTAAACTTGGTATTAATTAACAGAAATCTAATGATCAACACTCATATGGGGCAGAGTGGCCCAAGCCTGCAGCGCATGCACAGAAATGGAGGTAATTAAACACTGGACCCTTCTGGAAGGAAAAACTTTTGCTACTGTTGAGTTAAACTCTGTGTGCATAGCCCCAATGTTTAACCAATGGAGAATCGAGTGTTGTCGGAAATCGGGACAGCATGAAATGCAGCCCCTGACCTGCATTTTCTGGGTACTTCTGGCCCCATGGGAATCTGGGCGAGTATTAAGAAAGGGGTCTTACTCCTGGGTTCAAAGCCTAGCCCATCACTAGCTGTGTGATCCTGAGAAAGTTACCAAGCCTCTCTGAGTCTCAGTTTACTCATTTGGTGATAATAATAGTTGTACATATCTCAGAGGGGTTTTGTGAAGATTTGGTAAAGTCTGAAGCGGTGAAGACAGACAAGCAGAAAACAAGGGAGAGGAAATGCAGGATGGTTTCTCGAGCCAATGCTTCTTACCAGGCCCCCATCTTTACAGACAGGAACACATTTAAGCCTCAGAACCAACATATGAAAGACCTGATAGCAAGCCCACCTTCACAGATGAACATGCCAAGGAAATTAGAGTAATACTGAAACTGCATAAATGTCCTAGTGAGGACTTAATGGCTCTCATTCACTGAGAGGACTAACTATGTGGCCTCTACTATGTGCTACTCGTTCGTTGCCTCCTTCATTCATCTGCCATCCTTGGAACCTCTCGCACACGTGAGGAGAGGGAAACTCAGGTCAAGAGTCCATGCTGGAGCTGGGCTCTCACCCGGATGCTCCACAACGCAGGCTCTGCCCCGGTCGGCTTGGTGGTGTCCACGGGAGGCAGGAGCCTAAGCAGCAGATGGCAGTCATCTACTTGCTCTGTCAACCACCTTTGTGACAAAATGAGACAAGGTCCTTGTTTGGGATGTGCCTATTGTCTGGTTGTGGGAATGGAAGAACACGTGCTATCCGCTGTCAACTCAGTGCAATCCTAGTGTGCCCCACCCAAAGGATTCGTGTGTTGGGCCAGGAAGGAGCATGATCCTCTACGTCGAGGCCAGGTTGTGTGTGTACAGGACAGTGATGCAGGGATATGCCCTGTCCACCTTATGGGTCTATGGATCTACAATTGGAAACCCTGATCCAGGAAATGGCCAGTGCCACAGAAACACTCAGCCATTTCCAAATGATTTCATTGCAGTCCACAGAGTGGTTGAAAAGCACATGCATTATCATCTGGCTTCCGATAGCAGATTCTGAAACCTGTGGTCCAGAGTAGTCTCAAGGGAGGGCTTGGCTTGCGGCTCCCTTCCCATCATCACTCCCCTCCAACAGACCCAGGAAGATGTCTGCATCTGACCTTTCATCCTAGCGTGGAGACAAGCTAGCACCATTGGATAGTCTTGCAACAAAGTAATAATTTAGGAGGAATTACTCCCTAACATTCTCATGCCAGATAATTCTTTACCAGTGTCTCTGGGTGATTTCCTTCCCAGGGAGCAGCATAATCACTTTGTACTGGCTCACCAAACAGCTGATGGCTCGGTGCATCATTGCCCCCAATCGAATGGATTTAGAGCACCATTGCATTCTGAGATCATTTATCCGCGAATCTCTCAGAGGTCACCTCTGCTCATCAGGGCCCCAGGTACACAAGAGGGCACAAGTCCCAATGCCAGCTAGTGCCCAGGCAGGAAAGGGCAAGCTGCAGGTTATCCAGAGTGCTTTTGTCCGCTGGCCTCTCCCCGCTCCAGGCTAATTGCTTTATTTCATTGGAAGTTCTCTGTATTTAGTAGCATGTGAAGCTGCTTACCAGGCTTGATTAGTTTCAAAAGAAGGAAAGCCTTTGAAATTCACTAAGTGTGGCTTGTGAATTGCAGATACACAAATGTGTGTGGGTTCCCAGCTGAGGCAAAATGTGTTTACTTAAACCAACGAACACTTAGCTTCTAGAATAAAAGTATAAACAGAAACCAACTCTGCATTCTCCCACCTCCTTCCTTAATATTTCTTGCTTGTCAAGATAATAGTGCTGTGTTTAAAGCAGCTGCCAGGGCTGTTTTTCAAAGTGAAGCCATTAACTCTCTGCCTTTCTAGAATAGAGGTAGGGGGCAAAGGAGAAGCCGGATAAAGGACCACCTTCTCTGTGTGTGTTTTGCCCACATATAAATTCACAAAAGCCTATGGAGTGATGTGGGAAAAGAAAACTCAAGAGCTTTTGAACAAGTACCATCTAGGTTCACATTCCCAAATTTTCCAAGACTAGCTGAGTGACCTTGGTAAAGTTATTTAGTGTTGCTGGCCTCAGTTTCTTCCCCTCTGATATGAGACACAGAATTACAATTTAATCATTATGCGTAGGACATGAATAAGGTCAGCAACAAATAGCTCATGAGATAAGTGTGAAAAGAATGTCCTGTATAGAAAGGGGCATACAGTAGCCAATCAATGAGATTATAATAGTTAAAAAGATTTAGATTATTTAAAATCTGATATTCTGTATTTTACGTCTCATTGTATTGATTACTTGGTGGGAAAATTATATAGTGTTTAAGGAAGGTTAACAATATCCTTTTCAGTCTGGTTCACTTTTGAATCTCAGAGGAAATATCTCTTCTATATACTGACCCGGTTCTTTGGGGGTTCAGACCCCCCCCACCCCTATGTTCTCCTTGGTTCTCTCACTCCGTTGTCATTTGTTATATAGTCAGATATAGACAAAGAGCACCCAGGATGGGGGGATTATCTCACACTAATTTAAGGGCAAACTTCCTCAAGAATGATGTTGCCCTTGGAATCACACCATCTTTGAATTATTGCTGGTTGGAAAATATACTTATTTCCCTCTCTTTCTTAAAAATATCATTCACCCGGGGCACCTAGGTGGCTCAGTTGGTTAAGCATCTGACTTTGGCTCTGGTCATGATCTGGTCATGGTTCTGGTCATGGTTCTCATGGTGAGTTCTAGCCCCTCATCAGGCTCTGTGCTGACAGCTCAGAGCCTGGAGTCTGCTTAGGATTCCATGTCTCCCTCTCTCTGTCCCTTCCCAGCTCATGCTCGGTCTTTCTCTGTCTCAAAAATAAAACATTAAAAAAAATTTTGTTAAGTATATCAATCATCCAAGATGCTGTATGATACTTTACTTGTGTTAATTTAGTTAATCCTCCCCACAATGTTATGGATGAGGAAACTAAACCCTCATGGGTATATGTGACCTGGGCATTAGCATGATTCCAAAATTCGTAGTTTTTTCCTATATCACATATGCATAAGGATAGTAATATTAAGGTGCAGAGGAGACATCTATACAAGCTGTTATGAGGAGTTTGTGAGCTGCTTTCAGAGCCTGGGGCCTGTCATCACATTCGTCCCTAATGGATGCTTTTGCTTTTGAATCCTCTCCTCACCCTCCAGGGGCCTCCTCAGAAAGCCCAACAAATCAGTCCCTCAAAGTCCCTCTCTGTTGACTCATGGTGTGGGTGACGGAGCACTGGAGAGAGGCTTCCAAAAGTTTACTCCTGATACTTAATTGTAGGAAAGTGCTTTGTAGTTGATCATTTCCCATCACCGGAAAGGGTTTCCTCACCCACTGTCTCCCTGTCCACATGTGCGACTCTTTGAGGGTCTGAGACAGGACTGAAGCAGCTCACAAACCCTCAGAGGATGTTTGATGGTTAATTTACAGTGCCACAGAAATGAGGTCATTGGCATCCTCAAGTGAGCAATGGTTACCTTGTAACCCCTGCCCATTGCCAGGGTAAGAGCCAGGAGGAACCCACCTCGAAGACATCTTTCTTGGAAGCATGTGCATGTTGAC
Source organism: Panthera tigris (assembly GCF_018350195.1). Taxonomy (NCBI): domain Eukaryota; kingdom Metazoa; phylum Chordata; class Mammalia; order Carnivora; family Felidae; genus Panthera; species Panthera tigris. The sequence continues at coordinate 121,999,235 of NC_056668.1, read as the reverse complement.
ATTGAGCTTGACACACAAGCCCATCGTGGAGGGTCAGAACATGCAGCATGCGTGCACAAAGCAGAGGCCATGCAGGTCAACACAAAGCTGTGATGCCTAGATAAGGGACGTCAGGGGCACAGAAGACTTGGGCACTGCTTCTCCAGAGCACCTGAGAAGAGCTCCGACTGAGGACAACTAAGGGGCAGCTCTTGCTGCTTGTGAGGAAGGCTCCCCAAAGTCTGACTGACGCTACCCCAACTCTGTCCATTCAACCAGTTTTGATAGTAGTCATTTATATAAATTGGCTCTATTAGGACTTACCTTATAAAACAGTCAACGGTGAGCTGGCATCTTCACACAGTAACAGCAGGACATTAAGGCAGCAATAGTCGTATCCACAGGTTCTGAAAATCCTGATGTCCAGGGTGTTGGGAGAGTTGAGACAGGACAGACCTGTCATGAGCCAGGATAATTCCCAGAGTGCAGGGTGGGTTATTCACAGAGCTACCAGAAGTAGCACAGTCAGAGAGAGGGTGTGCTTATCTTCAAGGAGGCAAGTCAGAGGTCTGGGTGCATGGGACAGTGGTGTCATCAGACCTAAGAAGTGAAGAAAAGCTATCAGGGGTCAGAGGGCAAAGGGTGGGCACAGATCGTAAGATGAGCTAGGCCAAGTGGGCCAGAATTTAGCTGGGAACTGAGGAAGTGTCAGATACTTGCTTTTACATAGCAGTGACTTTTGTAGCGTACGAGGCTTTGCTGTGCCCACGTAGCCAGAGGGGACAGCAGGGGCCCCCTTGTCTGTGGCTCAATGGCCAGCACCTGAGTCTCTTCTTTGGCCGACTGTGTTTGGGCTGCTGGAAGCACTTCATCTGCAGAAGTGCCTGGGGACCCATGCTCCCGGCCCCAACACCCTTGAACCAAAGACTGTCTAACAAAATTTGAAAGTCCAGCTCCCTTGCCTCAAGTCAGGACAACTCTAAGCTGGGTGTCATTCTCCAGGTCTTACCTGCGGGATCCGAGTAAAGCCACTCTCTGTGGGGCTTTGCCTGAGATCTCATCCTTGCCTGTCTTCCACCTTTCCCTGTCTGGCCATTCCCAGCTCCTACAATCTCCCCTGGGAGGATTTCTTAATGAATCACTTACACAAGAACCTGCATCTCAGGGTCTGCTCCTCAGGAGCACCAGAGGGGCCTCTGACTCATGTCCATGATGGCCCATCACCTCACAAGCAGGTTCTGAGCCCCGCTGTGTGACCCATGCGGTTCACACAACTATGCTCAGATTCCATCCCTTTGACACTCACCTCTGGCTAGGGAAGCAGCAGAACCATGAGCCGCGGTGAGTTAATACAAAGTGGGACACAAGCCATGGAAAGATTGAGGTTAGTATGTGTTGTGACCATTCAAGGAGAGCTTCCTGGGTGATATGAGCTCATACTTGGTTGGGTAGGATTTGGAGAGGCTGAGGAGGTTGTAAGCAGAGGGGCCTAAGAACAAAGATACAGAGGTACCGGGGGCCTGGAGACCAGAGACAAGGGAGGTCTGGTGGCCCGGGCTGTCATGTGGGTTGGCTAGAGAACCTGGATACGGACTGGAGACCTGCCTTCCCATATTCCTCCCAGGAGCAAAGAATGCACCTTTCCTCTCCCACCCAAAGTAGCTCCACATGCGTGGGAACAGTGGAAAATGCATGAAGTATAAGCAGAAAGAGTCAGGGGGCCCCAGAAAAAGGAAAGATGAGACCTAGCTTTCGGACACAAGAGAAGTCATTTGAAGCCCCATCTATCTTCTGCAATCTGTGCCCTATGGGTTCTACTGGCCCAAGCACAACTCTCACAGAATTGCCTAGGAGGTGTCAGAATTACAAAGAAACACAAAAACCTCAGGAGTAAAGGATTTAAAGGGGACAAAGGGAATGCAAAATCTAAGTCTCTACCGGGCCTGGAATTAGCCATACCATAACAGAGACAATAAATCAGTGATAAAAATTCCCACTGCTGTTTCCAAAGTGAGGGAAGTTCTGTATTCCTCACTGGAAACCCCATCCAGTTTATACCAGCTCTAGGAGCATGCCCACAGCCCCTTCCCCTTGCCCCACAGTTACCCCTGTTTGTTAGAATATTAACACAGGGGGGCCTGGGTGGCTCAGTCAGTTAAGCGTCCGACTTCAGCTCAGGTCATGATCTCATGGTCTGTGAGTTCGAGCCCCACCTCAGGCTCTATGCTGTCAGTTCAGAACCTGGAGCCTGCTTCAGATTCTGTGTCTCCCTCGCTCTCCGTCCCTCCCCCACTCATACTCTGTCTCTATCAAAAAATGAATAAATGTTAAAAAAAATTTTAAGAATATTAACACAGACGCTCAAGGAGGAGGACAAACCTTATTTACATAACACACAGTGTTTTATAGGCATGCTTCCTTAAGGCACATGCATGACCTTATGTCCCCCTGTACCTAGGGTGACAAAGCTCCCCTTTGAATCCAAAGCAGGCTCTGGGCTGTCAGCACAAAGCCTGATGGGGGGCTCGAACTCAACAAACAAACGGTGATATCACACCTGGGTTGGACATTTAACCAGCTGAGCCACCCAGGCACCCCCACCGAATATGAATCTTAACACTAAATAAAAGAAACCCACTCACCCCTACCCGGGGAGTCATGGCTTTGGAAGTTATTCCCTGTGATCTCTTTATTTACTGCAAACGAAGTATCCTTTGTGTGACCTGTAACTCACCAAGGTGCGAATTCATGTAAGTTCAGTCACACAAGGTGGAAACGAGCTCTGGTGTCTGGAGAATGAACCAGCTGACACTGCCCAGAACTGAGGCCGCGGGGTATGCACATTTCCTTCAACTTGCCCACTGTGGAGTCCCTGAGAGTCTCCTGACTTCCAGCATGCAGTCTGTCCCATGTGGTTTTATTACCATGCCCCTGCCCACCTCAGCCCACACTCTTGGCCATTGTGAGAAAGGGTCTGGAGTGGAGGCAAAAGCTAGGGCAGAGGGAAGGAACCACCATGTAGCCAGTGCTCTCTCAGGCTGGGTTTCCCCAGACACAAGGACTTGGATGTGGGAGTGGCCCTAGGAAGCTCAAGTACAAGAGTGGAGACCTTGAGTCAGGGAAGGGAGAAAACCCAACAAACAGTAAAGGAATGCACATGTTACTGCTGTGAGCATCTGGGCCCCATCCCACTGGGGATCTCCTGAGATGTCATTAGGGTGGCCAACCATCCCAGTCAGTCCAGACTGACCCGGCGTTAGCCTACCGAGAATCCACTCAGCCCCTTGTAGCCTCGGATGGTTGGTCACTGGTATCATGTTGAATGTGCCAAAGGATGGGGGAGTTGGAGTTATTTGTTGACACAAGTCCCTCTTTGGTTGAGTGCTGCCTCTGGGGGGTCAGTACTTCTGGGCTGCTGTCCTAGGCAGCTGAGCAAAAGACAGTGGCAGAAAGCTCTTGGCCAGAGAAGCAGGGAGGTGCAGGCTCCTGATGTAAAAAGCTGTCACCTTACACAGAGCAGTGCGTGGAGCTGCAGGTAAATTCAGACCTGGGCCAGGGGGGGATATGGGTACAAGCACTGGTAAGATCAGCTATGAGTACCTGGGGTCTCAGATCTCTGTGTATATTAAACCATTTCATTGTTCCTGGAACTCGGGTAGGCAGGGAGGATGAGGTAAGTTGCAAGTTTGAGGAGTTCCATTGCTTCCTCCAAGGTCACTGGCTTTGTTTCCTCCATGTCCTGCATCAAAGCCCCGTGCTCCTTGCCTTTCACCCCTGTAGCCTCCAGTTATCTATTTTTCCTCCAGCCATCTCCAATTGCATCGAGCCCAAGACAGATTCCTTATGAATAGTTCTGCAGACACTGCTGCAAAGAGAAACTATTGAAAACTTCATGCTAGAATTTAGTTCATAATAGCTCACCTTGAAAAATAACAAGGTTAAGGGGAAAGAATGTTCTATTCAATTCTGTTGTAATTAAGAGAACTTTCCTGCTTTGCATGCTGCATAATTGAATTATACCACGATTAATTTTTTAAATAATTATTTGTAGATTTGTTTCCCCTACTGGTGTACTTTTTTTTTTTTTTAATAATATACTTTGCCACTTAATAAAGCAGATAAATGCTGGGGGAGAGACATTGGAGAAGATATTGTTTGTGCTCGGTGGTTCCATCATTACTATTGATTGCCTGGTCTTATTATTCACCTCAAAGACACTGCAATTAATAGAAATGGAAATGAAGGAATATCTGTGTTCTGTGAGGCTTTATTGAAGGAGGAAATAAACAATACATGTAGACAAGCAATAATTCTTTGTTGGCCATGACAGTGGTGCTTTCAGAGGAAGGATTAACCTGGATCTTAAATGAGCAACCTAGACTCTCTCTGCCGATGCTAGATGACATTCCCCGTGCAGGCCAGATAGCAGGTCTGAGGCGCACCTTGCTGCAGACCCAGCCCCACTGACCTGTCTGCGGTCTGCTGAATAAGGTGGCAGGCGTGATCAGGGTGCGCTGAGAAGGCCCTTCCCAGACCTCCTTCATCTACTTGGTACTCAAGACTGATGAGTCTACACTGGATTATGTTAAGTCATTCTCTAGATTCCTGGATAGTTGGGGCCTAAATAATGAGGTGAGATAGTAGGAGCAGACGCAAGTGCTCACAGGTGTTCTCGGGCAACGTGGTCCTCGCAGCCCATTCTGGCCCCTGCCTTCCTTCCCAGCGTTGCTTTCTGTCATGCCCTGATGCAGCAGACTACTCAAGATTCCCCTCCACTCTCCCTTCTCGCAGACCACCTCCTTGTCTGCAGAGCCCTGTCTCTCTTCCTCCTCAGGCTGGTGGCTGCTCACCCTTCAGGACACGGCCAGCTGTCTCTTGTCCTCTGGCTGCCTCCTATCCTGGTTCAGGGAACATGGCCATCCTTGGCCAGACCTTGAACTCTGCAGGAATGAGCCCTGTGCTTCTTCATTTCCATCCCAGGCCCAGCACAGAGCGTGGGAAAGAATAGTACCCTGAACTCTCTGGTACTTGAGTGAACTTACCTTTGCACACTCACAATGACCTTTTTGCCAATGTCCAAAGGTTTTGGGTTTTTTTTTAATAATTGAGGTATAATTTATATATAGTGAAGTTCAATAATTTTACAGGCATAGAAGGATTGTTGTTCACATATACCGTGAAACCTTGGATTGCAAATAACTTGTTCTGCGAATGTTCCACAAATTAGGCAAACATTTCTAATAAATCTTAAGTTGATAAATGACTGATGTCTTGCAATACAAGTAGTACGTGATGCCAAATGTCACATGATCACAAGTGAGCCGATGGCTCTTCTCTTCCTCTCTCTCGCACATGTGTGCTCGCTGTGGGATTGTGGGTGATTGTCAATGCAATGTCACATTTCCATGAAATCCTCAAAAGGAGGCACAAGCAAGTGTCATTGGATAGGTTCCTTGTTAAAGCGGCATGAAAAGAGAAAGATTCCACTGAGCCAATAGATAGCGGTGGTTCTGTTAACGATAGTGAAAGTCGTCCTACACGATAACCCTCCTCTCTCTTGTCTCTGTCACACCAGCCACGAGGGTTTTCAAAGGTAAGTGCAGGTTGATTTGTTTGTTTTTCCTTATATTTTGTATTTTCTTTATTATCTTGTAGATTACCGTAGTCATCGTTATAGGAATATTTTGGAGTGTGGAACGAATCATCTGAGTTTCCATTATTTCTTATGGGGAAATTTGCTTTGATATACAAGTGCTTTGGATTACACACATGTTTTTGGAAAGAATTATGCTCGCAAACCTAGGTTTTACTATATGTACAAGTATGTAGCTCCTGTACAGATAAAGTCTGGCAACACTGTCAGCACCCCAGAAAGCCCCTTCTTGCTCCTTCTAGACCTCCTACCTCCCAACCCAGGGTAACCACTCTTCTGATTTCTGTCACCATCCATCAACCTTGTCTGTTGCAGGCCTTTGTAAAACATTGAATCATATAGCAGAGACACTTGTGTCTTACTTCTTTCCCTCGACATTATGTCTCCGGGGCTTATCCCAGTGGTGTTTTATGTGTTGCGAGCTCATCCACTGTGAGGCTTCCCTATTCAGATGCCTCCAGGGAAGCCCTGACTGGGGAAGGACAGGGACAAGCCCAAGGCTGCAGAACTCCCACCAACTGCTGCAGGCTCAACACCAGAGTTTGGGACACTTGGATGGTGTTCAGGTCACTTCTGGGTGACCAGGCTTGAGCCAATAAGCTGGAGCTGTCAGAGGCCTGGGTTCATTGAAAAGAGGCAGCCAAGGGGCGCCTGGGTGGCTCAGTCAGTTAAGCATCCGATTTTGGCTCAGGTCATGATCTCGTGGTCCGTGAGTTCGAACGCCGCATCAGGCTCTGTGGTGACAGCTCAAAACCTGGAGCCTGCTTCTGGTTCTGTGTCTCCCACTGTCTCTGCCCCTCCCCCGCTCACGCTCTGTTTCTCTCACTCTCAAAAATGAATAAATGTTTAATAAAAATTTTAAAAAAGTAAAGAAAAGAGGCAGCCCAGAATGTACTCCTAGGAGTTGAGCAAGGAATACATGGAGAAGGAAGAAACGGTCAGTGATGGATATGGGCAGATGGCTGTCCTCTCAGGAAACCCCTGATTTGCTCTGCCAAGTCACCGTCTCTGAAGTGACCTGTCTTCTTGATCCCTGTAACAATGTAGCCATCTCTACTCAGGCCCTAACTAGGTGAATTCAAGAAATCAGGTGACATCTGGTGAACTCTAGTGAACACGAGCCTCTCAAGGCCAGTGGTCTGCCTTATTTGTCCCCATGTCTCCAGTACCCATCAGATGCCTGGTGCATAGTATATGCTCAGTAAAATAGCTGCCAAATGAACAAAGAAGGGGGAAAAATGAGCAACTAGTCCCCCCTTTTGCTCGTTCAAATACCTTTAAGATGACGATCAGGCCTCCTTCCTCATTCTGCCCTGGGGAACCTACACCCATCATTGCCCTCTTGATCTGCCCCACAGGTGAGCAGGACCTTGCAGGAGCATAGTGGGCCATCACCTGGCAGTTGGCCCAGCCCCCACTCTCTTGTCCATCCCCATGCAGTGTGTTCATGCCCAGAGTCAGGGCCCTGCCTTGTTCCCCTCTGTGCCTATAGCCCTAGCACAGGGCCTGGGCCAGAAAAGGGAGCTTGGGGAATTGTGCAGGCATCAAACTGAAATTTCCATGTCCTCTCCTCAATAAAGGAAAATTTTAACAAGAAAGAAGAAATCTCCAAAGTAGGCTACACCCTGAGATTCCTGAATCTTACATAATAATATATGTGTAAAAAGAAGTCAATACTACCATTTCAGCATCCACGTTCTCTCCCCTCCTCTGCCCCATAAGAGGAATGCCAGCTCTGTCATGTCAGATCCTGTGTCCTTTTGGTACAGAATCATGGCCATGGGTGAGCAGGGCAATTGAGAGGAAGAACGTCAGGCTGGATTTATTTGCATTGAAAAAGGCATAGGATTACTGGTGGAAGAGAGTAGACTGGAGCTATGTGGGAGGTATAAGGAGGGAGGACGGCATGAGGCAAGGCGGGCTGGCGTGAGGAGAATTTCCGAGCTAGCAGAGTAAGGAAAGTAACTGAGAAGCAGCTGCCATGCCTGTGAGGAGCTGAGAAAGAGAATGTGCAGGATGTTTTGCTGTGCATAGTGGATGAACGCTCCTTGCACAGATTCTGAGACAGCTCAGTAGACACTTCATTTCTGCTCAGTTGTTTTAGATGTTGAACTGGAGCACCTTCCAGTGTGCCGTAACACACACGGGGCTGGGGGGTGGGGGGGTGGCGGCCAGCTTCCTGCACACTTCACACGCAGGGACACCGGGGCTTGTAGGGGAGGGGCACTGGGCACAGACAGGCCAGTCTTGCTGCAGGGAAACTCTTGAGAATTGGAGCGAATGGCCCGGCACGTCTGAGGACAGCCCCGCCTTTGTATAGTGAGGATTTTGGTATACTCAACTTGATCTGGGATGGCAAATAACGTACATCCATCCCAAGGCCAATTCTGATTGGTTGGTAGTCTTCCTGGGACCGAGGAGGATTTTGAGGTAGGATCGAGGTTCAGTAAAAAGAGTGACATGATTGACATGATTGGCCAACGATGTTTGTCCCACACACCACAGAGAGCACGTGGCTGTGGTTTAGAGCTTCCCTAAAGCTCCTTTCAAGGCTTAAGGTCGACAAGTGACTGTGAAACCGTGTGTGTCCACGTGTATGGCAGACAGCCTCACGAGGAGTGAGTGACATCATTAAATATGTAAAATCTCATTCAAAGAGCACTTCGTGTAGAGTAGGAACTCTGTAAAATGCTTCTGAGTGAGCTCATAAATAAATGCACATGGGTTCCTTGAATGCCAGAGTCTAATATGAACAAGTTGTTTTCATTTTAACAAATATCTAGTGCCAATAATGTCGAAGGTATGGTGGCACCTACCAGGAGGGAGAGGGTTCCTGCTCTCAGTGAGCTCATGGAGTTTGAGAAACTTTCAGAAATTAAAAAATAAAGAAAGAAAACAAAAAAAAGAGAAACAAATAAAATTCTATCAAGCTCATGCTTATCACATCGGCCTCAGGGCTCCTGGTGCCTGGGAAGGGGTGTGTAGGTGGCTTCTCACTTCAGGTGAGACAGGGTGCAGAGTTGTGTAATCCCCATTATTTTGCCCATTATCTCTTCATCCAGAAGCATGGAGGGGGGGGGGGGCGGGTTGGGGAAACACTTCTACCTACCTGATTAATTTACTCTGAGAAATACCCCCAGGCCCCCATTCACAGGCCACTCATTGAGATGTTATGGATAAAAGCTCTTCCATTTAAAAAGCTTGGTAGCCTGATTCCTCACCCCACAGCTGATTAGAAGTGGCAAATTTTGAGAGGAGGGGTGGGGGTGAATCCTAGAGGGAGCCCTCTGATAGGGATTAGAAAAGAAACTATCAGATACGGAGACTAGCCTAGAAACCACAAGAAATAGGAAAGCGAACAGAAACCCAATGACAGCCCAGCCCACCCCTCTCAACCACCAACCGTCCATGCATAAGCTGCTGCATCACATTAGCTAATTAGTCCAAAGAGGACAGGCATGCAGACAGGGATGCTTCCTGGAGGAGGCAGGCAATTGGCCGTGTCAATCCCAGAGAAATAAAGCTCAGCAGTGGGATTCCTTCAGACACTAAGCACATCAGCCAGAAACTACATATCCTGATTGCCAAAGGATGGTGAGGATATGCCATTGAACTAGGTCCTTCACTCATATTTCCTCAAAGATTACAAACAGCAGCCTCACCCTCTAGGGCTCTGGGTGTGGATGGTGACACAGGGGTTGCAGTGGGCCTGGAGGGGCTGGGATGGGCCGGACAGCATGTGGTGCCTATAGAACTACCACCTACTACAGCATATGCGAATGAAGGCCAGTGAGGCTGGACTTGGGATTCTCCAACCAGCTGGAAACTGGGGGTTCCCATGAAATCTCTTGAGTGTAAAAATACTGACCAAAAAAACCCCAGTTTTTTAGAACACTTTATAGACCAAAGTAACTTGTCTGTTACTTTTTTTTTTTTTTTTTTTTTTGGCCCAAAGATTCCTTCCTCTCTCTCTTCTTCCTTTGTCCCATGAGTGATCTCTGTCTGCTTGGAGGGGGATTAGTATCCTGTATACACCAAGGATGCCACCTTACGGTGTGGTGTGGTCATTTGCCAAAGTTCCTAGAGCTGGTGGTCAGAGGAACTGAGTTTTGCAGCTAGGTCTGAGTTCACAAGAGACACACATTTCTCTAGTCCACACTGTCTTATAGTGTGTGTATTGCTTTAGAATTTCGGGCACGCCAACTTTTACCATTTGCAACCCATCCTGCCAAAGCTGAACAAGGGAATGTTCCATTGCAAAAGAGTCTCTGATCTTCGGTTTCCAGAGTGGAAGTGATGATTACTTCTCAAAATGGCTTTCTCTCCTAAAACTGAGCTGTCATCTCCCCCCAAAATGATATACAGGGATGCACAGGAGAGCTGGGGATGAGGTCCCATCTGGCGATTGTCACGGTCTTCAGACCTCATATTTTCCTCCTGCAACCAGAGGTTTACCCTTTGTTTTACCCTTTGTTATTTAGGTAAGAAGGTAGGGAGGTAGGTAGGTAGGTAGGTAAGTTGGTCTGTCGGTTGGTCAGTTGGTTGGTAGGTAGGTGGTTTGGTTGGTTGGTTGGTTGGTTGGTTGGTAGGTAGGGTGGGTGGGTGGATGAATGCATAGAAAGGTGGATGGATGGATGGATGGATGGATGGATGGATGGATGGATGGATTTCATAATACAGAAGTTTCTAAAGACTAATACAACAAAACAGAGTTTTCCTACTACTCAGCTTAAAACAGAAAGCATCACCAGTGCAGATGAAGCCCTGTGTGACCTTCTCTGACCAAATCTTCCAGCTTTCATCAGCTGGAAGTTGGTGTTGACCATTTCCATGCACTCCCTCATCTTTCTGAGAGCCTAAGTCTATGTACGTTAGTAGGTTGCACACATGCACACACAGATACTGGTACACTCACACAATGACATCATGCAGCAGAGCACATACCCACGTACGCAGGCATCCAGGCCCACACGCAGAGTTTTCACTCCTCCTCACGGATAATCAATGCTTCACTTTCAGCTCCAGATCTTGTCCGGCCTCTCCAGTGAGCAGGTGGGGTCTGTGGGGCTGATTGCATTACGTTTATTTTTTTAAGGAGGAATAAGGACTTAAGGAGGGTTTAGGAGATGGTCACAAGTCCCCCAGATGGTGGCAGAGCCAGACTTGTACCCTAGGCCTCCTCCGCCTGGTTCTAGGGTGCATCCCCTTCCTGGAACTGCACTGTCTCCTCTTAAATTTTTTTGTGTAATGTTTATTTATCTTTGAGAGAGAGAAACAGAGCATGAGTAGAGGAGGGGCAGAGAGAGAGATACACACACAGAATCCCAAGCAGGGTCCGGGCTCTGGGCTGTCAGCACAGAGCCCGACGTAGGGCTCAAACCACGAACTGTGAGATCATAACCTGAGCTGAAGTCAGATGCTTAACCAACTGAGCCACCCAGGTGCCTCTGCACTGTCTCATCTTAGCGCTGGGCCACTGAGAGGCAAAGACAGATGAGTCCAAACAGAGAAGTCATTCCTTCTCAGACTGAAAATAACAAGCCTCAGTTGCAATTTGTTTTTCCAGTTTATTTATGCATTCTTTTTTCCTTTTAACTTCTTTCATTAATTGATAATTTTCCTTCCCAATCAGTTTCTTTGATTGTGTCTCCCTTTAAAGCTTAGGGCTGAGAGCTGGGTGGGTGGCATTTAAGTTATGACTTGTTTAGAAAATTGATATTGGCATTTTCTGCATGGCTTGCCTTTCTTCAGTGAGTTACTTTGCTCTGATTCCTTGGTAGAAGCTCCAACTGTAAAGGAGATACAGGCTAATTAAAAATTGGAAGCTGGTAAATTTCACCTTGGGCAGCTAGTATGTGCTTTTGGCAGGAATTGATGCAATTATTGATCAAATAAAATTGTCATCCAAAAGAACATCTCCTTTTTTTTTTAAAGAGAAAGCAGTGAAATACTGATTATTGAAATCAAGCTGTTACTCCAAAGACGCAGTAACAACATATGAAAATCTGGTAGGTTTTTGTTAAAATGAAGAATTATATATATTTATATATATAAATGCTATTAGATTATTTTTAATGAAAGAACAAATTGGGCTTCAAATTATTGCTGAGGTAGAAAGCACTATACTAGGCCCACCATAATTACTCAATAAATGCTTGCCAAATTGAACTGAATTGAAAAGATGTCAAGACACCATCACCCTTAATCAGTCTTTAAGGTAAAACAGCCAATTGTAGGACCGTTCCACACATATAATATTGAGGGAGTTGTAAAGAAAAGAAAATATAAGAGTGTTTTTTTTTTTAAGAAAATAGCATTATTCACAAACTACAAGGGATTGTGGGAATCAGGGTCTCAAATCAAGGCTGTGTGCGGCCACTGTGGATTTCCTAGCTCACGAGCCATTCTGTCCGGACATGCCCTGCCATGGGGACCTATTTCCTGCGGAAAGAAAAGCTCGAGTAGCACCAATTTTTTCTCAAAGTCAATGCAAAACTCTGTCCAAAAGGGCTCATTCTGAAGGCTTTCTTCTCCCGTCATCTTCAGGTTACAGTTCTCAGTGTAAAGACTCCATCATCCGCCTGTGTTTGCTGGGCCTGCAGTAGAGCGTATCCATGCTTGGCCTGCTCAGCCTGACACCAAGGACAAAGGGATGGTGGGAGCTGGGACCAGTGATGGGGCTGGAGTCGGGACAGGCTCTGCCCTGGGAGCTCCCCTTGCTGTGCCTGCACCCCCACCTCCCACCCCTGTGCCAGGAAAGCTGAGCCCGAGACAAAGGCTTGCATGATTTCAAGGGACGAGATTGAGGGGGCTGGGTGGGGCACAAGAGGGAGTGAAGAAAAGCCGATGCAATGCAACGTTCTCCAGTTGGTCACCAGTTTGCCGGGCTCTGTGGAATAAGAACTGTCTAGCAGAGCTCTCTGTGATGCTGAGAATGCGCTCTGCGCTTCCCAGTACAGCATCCACCAGCCACGCGTGGATGACTGAAATGCAACTCGTGAGACTGAACCACTGAGTTTTTCCTTTATTTCATCGTAATTAATTTTCATTGTGGATTAGGTATAGACTGCGTGGTCAAGTTGCTGGCCGAAGGGGTGGCAAAAGGATGGCTTTCCAACTACCTCTGTCTCCTGTCGCCTCAGGGGATATTACTCCCTATGTGGGTTCAGGCAGTTCCTACAGGCACCACCCCAACTTCTCCGGGCAGCACTGCATCAGATTAGCTACAGGTGCAAAGTAGGAGCTCTTGGGGGTGTAACAGAGGCAGAAGAAGCTGGTGAGATACTCCTGCGTGAGGCTGTTTGCAATAGACGTGGCTAGAGCAGTGGTTCACAAAGCTGAGTGGGCAGCAGGAGGCGCTCCTGGACAGCTTGGTAAAACACAGATTGCTGATGGCCACCCCTAGGGTTTGTGATGCCCATGCCGCTGGTCGGGTGATCACATTTCCGGAGTCCTTGGACTAAAGCAAAATGTGGGCCAGAGGATGTGAGTTGAAGCTGCGGTGACCAACCATTCCCATTTGCTTGGGACTGCGGGGGAGGGGATGTCCTGAAACATGACAGTTTCAAGCGTTAAAACCAGAACAGTCCTGGGAACATGGGGACAAGTCAATCTAATCACCCTTGCTGGAGGTGTCTTAGCACACCACCCCCTGTGCCTCAGCGACTTCACCTGCCAAATGGGAAGTTTGGGCACAGTCCTTCTTGCCTCGGGTGTTTGTGGAGAGTCAGGGTGGTGGTGCAGTGCCTGAGAGATTTTAGTGTCGGGCTTTAAGATGAGCTGCTTCTTTGACAGCAAAGTGTTCGAGAAGCCTCTGGAGCCAGAGGCTTGATCTTATCCCCAACCTCTGAGCAGCATCCAGAACTGCAGCCCTGCTAAAGAAACCAGCCTCTCTGTCCAGGTCCCAATTCGAACAGAGGTGACACTGGCAGCCTGCGGATTCATACCTGGCTGTGGGTTTCTTTCATTGTTAGGTGTGATGTCTTCATGGAGAGCTGGGGAGACTCTTTGGTCCATTTTTTCCTTCACGAATCAATTAAATATTTATGGATTATCTTCTCCATTTAGCCCTATATAGATAGGGGCAGACAGGAGGTGTATAAATCTTGCTCCTTGCTCCAGTGATGTCCCTGACAAATTGAAAAGAATGGTTGGATGACCCCCATCCCCATTTCCCCATTGCAGACAGACAGACAGACAGACATGCACACAGCCTCTTTCTCTCCCTCTATCTTCCGTCTACCCACAGGCAGGATGAAGCCTTTGGCTGCCTCCCTGCCCAGCCCTGGACCGTGAGCATCCCAAAGGGGCTGACCATATTTTGCCTCTCTCCCTATTCCCACGCTCAGCTCACAGCCTGATGTGAAGCTGCCAGTTGGAGATTGTTGGCTGAAGGGAGGAGGGGCCTGCTTGGTTACGCATGCTGAGTTGTGAGACCTATATGTTGGGTAGAGGGGCCGAAGGACAGCTGGAGAAGCAGCAGGGCCTGGAGGGGGTAAGGCCACCACAGAGTGGGTAGGATTTTTAGAGGCGAGGAGGTGAGAGACTGTGTTCCTGGCCATGGCCCAGCAATGGCCAAGCCAAGGCATAGACGCTAAAGAGATCCTGGGAAGTGTGGGTGACCGGGAGGCCCGGCCTGGGCTAGAACGAGGAATTAGGCTGGTCAGCAGAGGGGAAAGATACTGGTTCAGTCCAAGGAGCAGACTCATGAAGGGCCTCAATAGTCTAGCTGAGGAATAGACATCATGCATCAAAGGAGACTATAATAGTGAGCAAAAGTTTCTGAGGATGAGAGACAACAAGATCTTTCTGGCTTCCAGATCTCCAGGATGTTGTATATGTTAAGGCGTGCCTTAACGGCTTGAAAAGTACAGTTAAGAAAATATTACTCAGCAATACAAAGCACTAAATTATTGTTCTTCCCAACACCATAGATGAATCTCAAAATCGTTATGCCGAGTGAAAGAAGCTAGGCCAAGCAGACAAACAAAAGGACACCCGGTGTGACTCCCTTTATATATAGTTTGAGAAAATGGAAACTAATCTCTGAATACAGAATGTAGATCGGTGGTTGCCCGGGGAAGGGAGCAGAGGGAGAAGTGGATTGTAAAGGGAGCATGAGGACGTTTTCAGGCTGATTGAAAATGCTTGTGATCTCAACTGTAGTGATGGTTTCATAGCATATACACATATCAACACTGGTCAAAATGTACTTTCAATGTGTGCAGTTTCTTAGAGAAACTGGAAAACAGTTTACTTTCTCAAGAAAAAGGCAATGCTTTACATATCAATCTGTGTAATTCTCTCATCATCCAAGGATGTAGATATAAAATTCCCAATTTGGGGTGCCTGGGTGGCTCAGTCGATTAAGCCTGCGACTCTTAATATCGGCTCAGGTTGTGATCTTGCAGTCGTGAGACTGAGCCCCGCATCAGGCCCTGTGCTGAGAATGAAGTCTGCTTGGGATTCTCTCTCCCTCTCTCTCTCTGCCCCTCCACCTTCCTCTCTCTGACTCCTTCTCTCTCTCTCTCTCTCTCTCTCTCTCTGAAAAATAAATAAATAACCTTTAAAAAAATTCCCATTTTACATTACAGACTCTGAATTGAAGCTCAGAGACGTCCAGTGATTTACAGAGGATCATATAGCTTATGAGTGAGGGTAAAGCCAAAATTCAAACACAGGTCTGTCTAATCTCCAAGTCAGTGTGCTGTTTACTGTATCTGTGCCTCTCAAACTTGAATCTCCTTCTGAGAGCACGTCCCAGTGCTCTGGAGGAGAGAGGGATAAATTGATGAGCCACATAGCACTTCAAAAACTTCATAGGACTCCCTCTCTCATCTTCTAGAATGGGTTTGGATCAGGCAAGAGTTCTTCCTTATGATTACCACGGTGTTTTTGCTCAAATTTGTAGCTCAACCACGTGTTCTTCTCAACAGAAAAAAAACCCATAACCTTAGTTAGAAAACCAATCGGCAGAACAGTTAACAAGGGGGTTAGAGATGGATGTGGGCAACTTATGTTTCAGATATATACCTATTGTAATCTTTGAATGTTTGATCGTTAACACGTATCAGATAAAAATAGAAGTAAAAATATGAGGAAAGTAAGAAAGGAGGGTGGGGAAAAAAAGTGGAAGGAAACAAGGAAGGAGGGAGAGAGAAAGGAAGGGAGAGATGACGGGAAAAGGTCTCTACTTTGGGGCATACGCCAGGTGTACAGACAAGTTGTTCTCCTGGCCCCTCTGCTCTCCACTCAAGACTCTCAATGGTAAGAGTGATGATCACACAGACCCTCTAGGACCTTCCCAGATACCCAGCTCTTTTGAGGAAGAGTCTATTGCAGTCACTGAACACCATTTCCTGGAAGTTTTAGAAAGATCCTTCAGTGCTAGCTGGAAAAAAAAAATCACAACCGATTGGTACACTTTGATTTCCTGAATTTTTTTGGTGGAATTTAGCCTCTTAAGTGCAGGACATAATTTCTGAAGTTTGTATATTGGATTGAGAAATGCTAATCGATTGTTTTGATTTTCCTTCTTCTCACCATGCTCCAGTTAGCATCTCCTACTTCCTGCCAATACCACTGATACTAATTATTATTTTTAACGCTTCCATTGATGCTGTGGAAGGTCCCATTAACACCTTTCAAGGGATTCATATAAAACAACTGTGAACCACGCTTAGCCACTAATGAAATAATCCATAAGTTGGGAAAATTCAGCTGCTTCTGAGCTACATTCTCCACAGCCCCCTGGATGAGCTGAATTCTTTCTATCCATCCTTTCTACCTACCTCCACTGACCCCAGAAGCCTCCCCAGACACCTCTGCTCCCCGATCCTGGTGCCCTGTTCTTCCTCACCAGGGTCATGCTGCTGCTATTGCATAACTGCCCTATTAACACTGTGCTGAAATCCTCTGGGATCTTTACTGGTCGCTCCCTGAGAAGAGGGACCTGTGGCTATTCCCTGTTGTGTCCACAGGACCCAACACCAAGTACCCCCATAGCCAATATGAGTTATTACCGTGTGCCAGAAATTATTCCAAGGGCTTTACCTTGTTAAATCCTTTATTCTGCAGAACTGTATGAGATGAACTGTGGTATTGTGCCCATTATATAGATGGGAAAACTGAGGCCCAAAGCAGTTCAGTTACTTGTCCAAGGTCACACAGCTAAGAAGCCAAAGTGCTGGGATTTAAACCCAGACAGCTTGGGGTGTGTGGGTGGCTTTCAGTTAAGCATCCGACTCTTGATTTTGGCTCAGGTCATGATCTCAGGGATGTGAAATCAAGCCCCAGTCGGGCTCCACGCTGAGCACAGAATCTGCTTAGGATTCTGTCTCCTCTCTCAGTGCCTCCCCTGCTCATGCACATGCACTCTAAAATAAACAGATAGATAGATAGATAGATAGATAGATAGATAGATAGATAGATAGATTTAAACCCAGACAGCCTGTTTTAGAGTCCAATTTCAAAGTTTGCTGACATCCAATGAGTTGTATTTTTACAAACTGAGGTTTTTCTTCAGGTACCTAGTTAATCTCTGTTTGCAATTGGCCAACAATTTAAGCTGAAGGAATAGCCCATACCAGGGATGATAGCCTAATTCCATAGCACTGTCCCATCTGTGGCACAATGCCAACCGGACCTCTGTCCTATTTCTGACCCTTGCATGGGTCCTCATTGACTTCAGTATCAAGGCCAAACACTTGGGCACACCCTTACTCTCTTCCTTCTTTAACAGATAATACTGGCACATCATAGATGATATAATTAACATTTGTTGAATGAACGAATGCACTAAAATTACATCTGTATGAGGACAACATTTCACAATTGTTTCCTTTCTAAAATCACATCCTGCTAATTTGATCATGAATTAAAAATATAACCCTGTCAATAGTCTCATATATAAGTTTCTTACACATCAGACAAGATTTTAAAAAGCCCAACACATAGGTTTTATCAGGATCCTCATTTATGCTAATGATGACACATTTTCATATTGAGTCAGGCAAAATTGTGTTTTCAGGTTAGAAACAGGGCTTGCGAGGCATGTAAAATAGTCTCTGAAGCCTCTTTGACCAGTCTGCTAGATGCTGAACAGGCATTTTTAAGGCTTTTAAAACAAGACTTTATGTAAAAGGTGGAGAAATAAAGATCAAAAGTCCCTTTAGTGCTCTAATTTTGCTAACAGGCATCAGAAAAGAGTTTCATTATCTTTTTGCATTTTTAAGTTAATGATGGACTCCAGAATTGTCTTGGAACTCCCATTTTATGATTTTTTTTTAAGCGTGGTTTGCAAAGTACTTGAGTGCATCTTGCATTCACATATTGAGTACCTTTCATGAGTTAAGCACTGCAGTCAGCCCCAGATTGGGGTTTGGGGGGCTGGTAATACAGAGAGATTCAGAGGTGACTAAGAGGACAGAGTCCTGCCTTCAAGGAACTTCCCATTAGTAGCAACACCAGTACGGCTGGAGGGGCCTACCACATGATGCAGAACATCCATCAGGAAGGAATGGGTTGATTGGGATGGCCCAATCAATTCAGGACTCTTGGAGGGGAGGCCTTTGAGGTGGGGTTGAGGGATAGGGGAAGAGATTGCTACTGATGAAGAGAAGGAGGTGAGGAAGAAAAAATCCCCATGCCTTCTTCTGAGCTCACAGAACCACAGGGGGAGCAGACCCAAACATGCCTGGTCATGTCAATGGGTAACACAGGAAGGGCTCTTCCCTGGCTGAGATCTTCTCAGGGTCCTGGCTCACCCTCCAGTTAGAAGCGTGGCGTGGATAACTCAATGTGCAGGCACAAGTATCCTGGTTCACACTTCACCCCTGTCCTCAGGCACCTCTCCTTCTCAAGCTGATGACCCCTCCCTTTCTGAGACACCTCTCCCTTGGATTCTGTGATTCCATTGTCTCACTGGACATTCCTTATCAGTCGCTTTGCTGCCTCCTTCCTCTTCTTCCACCAGATAGCCAGGTATCCGGGAATCTTTTATTTGTTCTTTTTTCCCTTTCCACCCTCTCCAGGCAAGCCCTCTTTTGACCTCCAGGCTGGCGTATTGCCCTGTCTACTCAGCATCTCTGCTCCACTGTCTCACAAACACCTTAAACCCAATGTCCAAAGCAGAGCTCTGTCCACTCCACCCACCTCAAATGGCCATCCCTCAGTCCTCTCCGTCTAAAAACGAGCCACAATCATCCTGGGCTCCTCTGTGCTATCTGCACAAGACCAGTCTTACCAGAGCAGCTGCAACTTTAAGACCTATCCCAGATCAGTGCACCTGGAGGGCCTTCTAAGCCTCCAGTCTCGTCTCGCTGCTCCTGTGCTTGCCCCCTGCTCCATGCATTCTTCATTCAATGCCACAGGGTTTTTGTTTTTTATGTTTTATTTATTTATTTTGAGACACAGCTCGAGCGGGGCAGGGGGAGGGGCAGAGGAGGGAGGGAGACAGAGAATCCCAAGCAGGCTCTGCACTGCCAGCATGGAGCCCGATGTGGGGCTCAAACCCACAAACTGTGAGATCATGACCTGAGCCGAAATCAAGAGTCAGTGAGCCACCCAGGCGCCCCACAGGGTCTTTTTAAAGCAAATTCTAAATCATATTTCTCCCTTGTTTAATTCAATTCAAAGAATTCCCAACATCCCAAAGATAAAAACACTCCTCATCCCCCTACAAAGCCCCCTGGCCTGCCTGAGGCCTGCCTCTCATGCTCCACTCTCACTGCTCTTCCCCTTGCTCCAGGGCACTCACACTGTGTGGCTTCTCCCACAGGCTGGGCCTTTGCACATGCTGCTCCCTCCCTGGGATGCTGTTGCTCTGTTCTTCCCATGGCTGGTACGAATGGTACATTATGAGTATCTTAGCCCGAATAGCAACTCCTCAGGCCTCGTCTGATTCACCCAGTTAGCTGTGTCATTAATATTTGTTTCTTTTCTAACTGCCCCACGGAAAATCGAGTCCCCCTACACACAAGGTCATTATCTGCCTTGAACACATCTGTGTCCCGAGCTGGCCATACACTAACTCCTTAGCATGTTTTTGTTGAAGATTGAACCAATTGGTCTACTCACAGGCTGCAACAACCATCTCTCTCTATCCCAGCATTTCTGGGTGCCTATTAGAACAGCCGTTACACAGACAGCAGAATCGTGCAGGATGCAGACTCAAAAGACATGGATGTAAACCCATATTCCACTCTGTATTAGTCAAATGACATTCATAAAGCAGCTTAACTTCTCTGAGGCTCAGTTCCATCATTTGCCAAATAAGGGCAGGAAAAACAATATATCCATCACAGGGTTGCTGGGAGAACTGCACAAGATAATGTCTGTGACTGTGCTTTATAGATTATAGCATGGTTTTTAATGCCCTATATTTCAAATAGCAATAGTGCTTACAGGTAGCTAGTCATGTTCATTTTTAGCCAATGGGAAAGCAGGGACTCCGTGAGGCTGGGGACCAATTTTTGTCCCCACCTAGGACATGTGAGTGCCTTAACCCCTGCCATCAGGGAGCATTCATTCTCTCTCTCCATCCCTCTCTCCATTCTAAAATGTTATAGCCATATTTAGTTAGTTTTATATATATATATATATATATATATATATATATATATATATATATATAGTTCTGCCAATTTTCTAGGAAAAAATGATTCCCTGTTTTTCTTTCTATTCATTTTATTATAAGCAAGGATGATCATATGATCATCCTTTCATATGCTGATTGACTATATTTCTTCTGTAAATTGCCTGTTTCCATTGGGGAAGGGGTGATCATTGAACTTGAACTCTTCCTTATGACATTGCAGTTTTGGTCTTAGGAATTTTAGACTTTTATCACCACATAAGTTAAACTATTTCCCCTAGGTTTTGAATTTATCTTTCAACCTTGTTTATCATAGTTTTTCCTTTGTAGAAAGGCTTATTAAAAATTATAAAGGGATTTACCCACCTCTTTGTCGAACATTAATGCGCTTGCATTATTTACATATAAATCCTTGGTCTGTCTGAAATGTATTTTGGTTGAAAAAGCCATGTAAAGATCTAGCTTTCTTTCCCTGAATAGTTAAACAGCTGGCCCAATTTTTCTCTGTTAACTAGTCATCTCAGCCCCCACCACTCTGATTCCATTCCAGCCCTAACACCTGAATTTACTTATGAATTCTCCATGATAATGCCCTGATTCGTTTGTCTTTTCCCATGCCTTCATCTCACAGCTTTCTACCTTTATCTATCTTAGGATCCAGAAAGATCTTCTGTTCTGAAGCCCCTGGCAGTTCTTATGTATTTATTCTTGAAGATGATCTTTAGGATTTTTAGACTCACTGTGTGAGTTCCCTGAAAACCATCTGGTTGGAAAGTTGATAGAGTTGGGGTATACAGATTTAAGATGTTGACCCATAGTGGCAAGTTGCCCTCTGAGAAGTTTGAACTAATTTACATTCTCACCATCTCCTCATACCTCTGTCCATACCAGGCTCTTCACCCCTTCCCCCCATTGCTGTAGTGGATTGTGACATTCCCATTATCTTCTCCCTTTGCATTCCTTTGATTACTATTAAGAGTGAGCATCCTTTCAGATATTTAGAACTCACTTGTAACATTTTTTATGGATTGACACCCTTTCATACTTTAATTGGGATACTCTTTTTCTTACCAACTCTTTGTCATATATAACACAAACGTTTTTAAAATTTGTTGAACGTTTATTTAACTTTGTTTTTCCTGTAGACATTTTTGAATTTTTATATCATGCTGACACACAATAGGAGTTTCACAGACATCAGTTGAATGTTGAATTAATAAAGTTAAATCTACCAGTATTTCCTTTATGGTTTCTGGCTCTATCTCCCCTACGAGGGCTGTGCTCTGTTATTTCTAATCATAGCAAAGGCTAGACTGTCACATCCATTTTTCCATTAGTTCCTCATAACCACCCTGTTAGGTAGAAAGAAAAGTTGTAATGGGAGTTAATTCTCAAATTCAGAACATGAGGTTCAGAAGAGAAATGGAGCATGCTGGGACAGAGCCAGCAGGAGTGGCCAAGAGAGCACTGCAGGCAGCCTCTGCCCCCTCTGCCGGATGGACAGATGGGCAGACAAAGGCTGAACTCCTCTCTTGGGTATGCCCAATTTCCTTCAGGTGAAATACAGACCTTCCTGCCACTCCTGTGTGAGGAGCTCTCTAGGCATTACTTAAAGTAATTAACTGCTTCTTAACATTTTGACTAATTAGGAAACATTTGGACTCGATTTGATCTTTTTGTTTGCCAAGTATTTTGGCCAGTTTGGCATTTAGTCAGCCAGCCTGTGGTCCTTGAAGTGATCTCTGCATCGCCTATGAGAATTGATCTTGCACAGAAGTCACACAGCCTCTGAGAGGGCTGGAGGACATAGGACCCACCGTTTTTAAATATGTGCAGAGGACTCTGGGAACCACGGCCACCTCTGGCATCAACTCACAATGAATATTAATAGTTATTATTCATACGAATGCCTTTGTTACTACGTCTTCTTTTTCAGAAGATTTCCCCAAACAGCCTTCACTGGATTCCCACAGTAAACTTGCATAGTAATTGCTACAGAGTGTGGGCTCAGCAAACGTTTTTCAGTAAAGAACCAGATGGTATATATTTTACTTTGGCTTTTCAGGCCAATGGGCAAAGTCAAACAATCGTTTTCTTGGAAGGTTGGATTTTTTTTTTTTTTTTTTTTTTTACCTCTGACATTTAAAAATATGGAAACCATTCTTAGTTTGTAGGCTACTCAGAAAGGGGCATGGGGCTGGGTTTGGCCTGGGCACCATAGTTTGCTAATCCCCAACATACACTATTTTGTTCAGTGAATAGATAATGAAACTGCGGCTCAGAGCAGCTCTGTGACTCTCCACGAGTCATTGCTCTCGGAGCATGTGGGATGATATGTAGGGCTTTTGAGTGCTGTAATAATGGCTCAGCCTAATAGTTATTCATTCATTCATTCATTCCCGACAATTTACTAAGCATCTACTACGTGCTAGGCCTCATACTAAGAGGCTGTGTGACTTTTGTGCAAGATCAATTCTCATAGGTGATGCAGAGACCACTTCAAGAACCAAAGGCTGGCTGACAAAATGCCAAACTGGCCAAAATACTTGGCAAACAAACAGATCAAATGTGCTAGGCCTCATGGTAAGAGGTTGGATGATGTAAAGAATTTACATGCCACATGACCTTGAGGAAATCATTTAATATCTGAGCCTCGGTTTTCTCATCCGTAAAATGGGCACAACACAGTTCACCTATAAAATATATGTAATAGCCCACTGGACTATTGTAAATATATAAGGAAATAATCTGTGTGAAGTCTTTAAAACAGTGCCTGGAGGGGCGCCTGGGTGGCTCAGTCGGTTGAGCGTCCAACTTCGGCTCAGGTCATGATCTCACGGTCTGTGGGTTCAAGCCCCGCGTCGGGCTCTGTGCTGACAGCTCAGAGCCTGGAGCCTGCTTCGGATTCTGTGTCTCCCTCTCTCTCTGACCCTCCCCCGTTCATTCTCTGTCTCTCTCTGTCTCAAAAATAAACATTAAAAAAATTTAAAAAATAAATAAATAAAAATAAAACAGTGCCTGGAATATAGTGTCCACTAAATGGAAGCTAATATCAATAGTAATGACAACAACTGTAGTTGACATTGGCCTGTGAACCTTCAAGGAGCTCACTGTCTCGAGAAAGAGACAAGCATGGAAGCACATAGCTGCAGTACTGTGATATGAAATGCTAAGGACGCAGAGGGGCTGCAGGGAGGTCAGCGGGAAGAAGCTGCTTACAGTGTATCTGGCGGGGTGAGGAGGGTTTGTGCCAGGAACAGACTGCAGAAAGAGCAGGAAGCTCTGAGCAATTAAGCTCTGGCTGGGGGCCCACGTACCTCCCACCGGGGAGGCCACGGTCCATGGCCAGCTTCCATAGAGGGAAAGACAAAGCCCAGGATCACACAAGGAGGCTCATTCGGCAGTTCACTCATTCAGCCATAAAGCCCTTACCGGACAGGCAAAGAGCAGTGTAAGGTTTCAAAAAGTTCGTTGTCCACTGCGGGCGGGAGTGCTGAACACACAAGGAGCCAGAATATAAAGGGAAGGGGAAACCAGGGAAATGCGAAGGAGCTGCAGCTGGGGTCAAGAGGCAGGAGAGTAGAACCCACCCTGGGCAGCATGAGGACAGCAGGGCACTGGGGCTGAGCGAGGAGGATGAGAGGATTGGAGGAGACAAGGAAGGCGCTTCATGCCCGAGCAAAGGCTGAGGTGGGGGACCTAGGTCTGGACGTGGGCTGAGGAGAAACGTCTACAGCCCCTGTTTAATCAAGAGACTCTGAATAGTGCGTCACTAGGTGGTGAACACACAGTGAGCACCTGATACAAGACTGGCCCTCAACCTTACCCCTTCTCCTTGGCCTCAACCCCTCCCTACCACCTGGACTCTCCATAGGTTGGGGTGCCCCCTTTCTCCCCTCCACTCAGCCTGATCCCACTGGTTCCCAACAGCCCAGTGCAGAGTGCTCCCTCCTGCAGGAAGTCCTCCCAAATTTCTCCAAGATACAGTTTTCAGTAATTATAGTACATGGCCTGGCTGAGTGGGAACAGGCCCTGTCCTGGCAGCTGAGTTCTGGGAAGGGGCTGTGCCTGAACAGCCACTTGCTGGCCAGATCCCAACTTGCATGATTACACGGGCACCTCTGCTTCCCGTTCCTTACAGGAGTCTTTAATTAAAAAAAAAAAAAAAAAAAAAAAAAAAAAAAAAAAAAAAAAAAAAAAAAAAAAAAATTTGTTTGAAAGGTTAGTTTAAAATGGACTGTTTTATAATAAATTCCATTCAGTTTACTAAACTACTACTTCAGTCATAACATGTAATCATTGTATGTATGTATCTGTACACAGATTCACAGAGAGAGTTCATTCCCGAAATCCTTGCTCATCAGGGAAGTAAGGAAAAACCCTTAGGCAGGTATAGGGCAGTGTAGGTCAGTCTCCACCCTGTCCAGATCCTCTTCTTTGTCTTCTCTGACTGTGTCACCCACTGATCTTCTGTGTCGCAGGCTGTCCTACGACCCACTTTGCTGTGTCATGAAGAGTACTGCTTGTTCAAGGGTGGGCAAGTGGTTTGCAGAGACATCCGGCCCTGCCGGCCTTTGCCGATCTCGCTTACACTAGCGATCTCCCCCTAATTTGGCTTGCACGGACACAGACGCGGTTCTAGAACTTGGTGTGAGTTACGCAAACTTGCGTGCCGGAGGTCTCAGTGAACGGCTTCTTTCTCCTCTCCTGCGATAATAGTGTTTCTCTTCGTGGCCGGGAGAATGCCACCTGGGATCATGGTTTATGTGTACGGCCTCGGCTTCTGAGGGAACGGAGCAACTTCCAAAATGAGAACAGCCTGAAAGAGTTTCCTCTTGTTGCTCCGAAAACTGCAGCCTGACCTCCTGACTTGGAGCTATTGCCCAGAAAGTAGTCTCCCGCCACCTCTGCACCCGTCCCCAGCTCTCTAGGATTTACTGTTTAATTATCCCCGAGGGTAGGGTTCCCAAAGCTACAATTTAGCAAATACCTCAAGGTAGCTTCATGCATAATGTATCAGAATCCACGCACAGGGCTGGGCCAAAATTAGGCCTGCTGTGAATGATTGTGATTAAGAGTTTATAAGCCTTGCTGTGGTCTGGGATGCTGATCAATGTCCTTCAGGCGCCCAAATCCCTACACGACCCTGCTCTCTCACTCACCTCCTTTCCTTGTCACCTTTCTTCCTTCCTTCAGCGCATACAAAACCTTACAGCTTACAGTTCTCAAAGTAAATTCTTCCTGGGTACCGAGCCCGCTCTTTGGCATCGAGAATGCGGGACTGAAAATGCCCAGCTTTGCTGTAGAGAGTCAACGTTGGGAAGTACAGACGAGTAAATATGTGAATGCAATACTAGGTAGTTAGTGCAATGACAGAGACACCCAGGATGCACTTGGGGCCTGGGGCTCTGAGATCCGCTTTCCAGAGATGTGTTGGAGATGGGTCTGAAGGATGAGTAGAAGCCAGAAAGGCCCATGAAAAGCTGAGGGGCATCCTCAGACATAGTACTCATGCCCTTTGCTCTTGGGACCTCTTTAAATTTCTGAGAATTATTGAGGACCACAAAGAACGTATTCATGTAGGTTGGGTCTATCAATACTTACTAAATTTAAAACCAACATGTCTCAGAAATACTTATTAATCCAATAATAACCGACCTCTTACATGTCAACATAACATTTTTTTCTGAAAAACAAAGCGAATCCAAGAAGAGCGGCCTGGCTTTACATGACAGCATATCTCATTAATATCTAACTTAATAGAAGACAGCAGATTCTCACTTCTAATTTTTCACTTGATCTGTTGCAATATTATACCCCGTGTAGCTTTGTGTAGTTTGGGAACCTTGCTCTAATTCAAGTGACAAAGACAAAAACGTTCTTCATGAAATTATGAATACAGTTTTGAGCTCATGGGCTCTCCCTCCGAAAGGGTCACCGAGAACGCCAGGGGTCCCTGGACTTCACTTCGAGAACTTCTGTTTTAGAGACAGGAAGCTCAATGATTTAGAATTGGTTAACTTGCTCGACTTTGGGCTTCCGCTGTGCGGGCAGGGGGCTGCTGAGGGCTTTTCCTGGGAACTATGAGTCTGTCGGGCAGCACCTCCCCACTCCTACCCCTTGCCCAATGGGGCAAATGGGAAATATCCAACAGTAAACCTGGCACAGAAATGGAACTCCCTCAAACCCTTACAGTGATTGTTTTGGAGACGAATCTTTGCTATTTGGGTGCTCAGATTTCTGCGAGAGCTTCAGGCCTTTTTTTTTTTTTTTAATGTTTATTTATTTTTGAGAGAGAGACAGAGAGTCAGTGGGGGAGGGGAAGAGAGAGAAGGAGACACAGAATCCAACGCAGGCTCCAGGCTCCGAGCTGTCAGCACAGAGCCTGACGCGGGGCTCAAACCCACGAACTGTGAGATCATGACCTGAGCTGAAGTCGGACACTCAACCGACTGAGCAACCCAGGCACCCCTCAGGCCTGTTTTTAAAGCAAATGTGTTTTTAAGAAGGCAGATATAAAAATATTCTGTGCGTGGATTAGCTTTTGTTTTCCATCAGTGACATACTTTGTATGCTGTTAGAGAACAGCATTAACATTTTTTTTTTTATTAAAAAGTCTCTAGGCCCAACATCTTAATATTTGGAATGTTGAGATCATTTGAGGCATGGATGAGTCTTGCCAGTTTTTGTTGTTTTTTTCTGGAAAAAAAAAAAATCCCAGAACCAGAGCTGTGACTCTGTTATTGCAAGGCTGTGTGAGCTGTCAGAAGGCCTGTGACATTGGAGACCACTTGTTAGCTGTGCTGACATACAGGGGCCATATTTATGAGCTACATAATTGAATAAAGATGGGTTTATAGACGAAAAAAAGAACGCGAGAGAAAATGGTGAATAACTGTGTTCATTCCGCCCCCTTGGGATTGGGCCTGTTTTCTGCTTCCTTGCTATTAATGAAAAGAAATCCAATTTGTTCTACATGGTGAGATTTGTAATTTAGATGCTTATTAATTCTGGGTTTGTGTAGGAGCTCTTTGAAAAATATGGTCTTCAAAGCATTTACTTTCAAAGGCCAACAAACCTTGGCTGAAAACAAGCCAAACACGTGTGGCTAAAATATTTTCTGTGTTTAGCAGAAGCTTATTGCCTACCTTCCATGTGAAAAACCTCACTCTACCTGTGGGGGTGGTTGGGGTTGTAGAAAAAGTACCTTCACTGTAGTCCACCACCCAGTTGGAGGAGCGAGGCGGGTGTGCGGAGCAGACAGAGGCCACGTAGGTAGGCCAGGTGGTGAGGCGGAGATGGGATCGGTGGCTTCTAGTTGGAATGTGGACCCAGGTGAGCTCTGGGTTCCAAATGAGGACACAGGCATCCCATTGTGGGCCAACGGTGTGCTAGCCTTGGAGAGGCTCTCGGTCTCAGAGAAGGTGAAGGACTGTGATTCCCCAGCCCCTGCCGAGTCCCCAGCCTCCGTCCATCTCTACAGTGCACAGAGCATGGGAGGCAAGAACGTGGTCAGGGTCTCTACCCTTGAAGCATGTGCCGTCCCAGTGAGGGTGCTGATGAATGGAGGGGAAATAATGACAGGACACCTGGGGCATTCTTGGATGGAGTCACACCTCAGGCAGGCAGTTTAAGTTCTGAATATTCACAAGAGGACACAAGCATGTGAGCTTCGTGGAGTTCAGCCATTTGATTCATTTAGCAGACATTTCTTAAGAGCTTATTTTGCACCAAGCACATCACTTATGCCTGGGGAACCAGCGAAGGCCAAGCAAGATGTGGTTCCTCTTATTCGGGAACTTGCATCCTCTCCTTTTCCCGTGTGCCTAGCAAGATGTTGAGTACATAAGAGGTGCTCAGTTAGTATTTCACTGGCCTGAATCCAAAAAGAAAGTTCAGGCTCTCGTCTCAGCCTAACCTTGCCATCTTTGATAAGTTATTTAACTTCTTTGGGTAGCATTTTACTTATAAAAGAGTAAATAATAGAAATAATCCTTCCAGAACTTTCTCCAACTGTGATTATAATAACGTCCTCCAAGCATAGAGCTGTCAACAGTTTACAAAACACTTTTACTTCCAAAATTTAAAATGAATCCACCTAAAAATCAATTGGGACGAAGGAGGTGGTTCTCTTAGGGATGTCTTCAAAAAAAAAAGTGTGAAAACAGATTTGAGCCTGAAGGGATGATTTAGTGGCCAGCCTGACCCTCACCCATTGTGACCTGGCTCCAGAAGCCAGAGGCCCAAAAGGAGGTGGCGTGACCCTTGCATCCTAGCAGTTGTCAGCCTGCTCTGTCTGGAAATGAGAGGAGACCAGCCATAACCAGGAACCCCACTCTGAGCTCACATGGGGTCACCATTCACAGGCCAGGGCTTATGGCCTTAAGACTTGAAGGATCTGTAATCTTGGGGAAAATGAAGTCTGCAGCAGGAGAATGCCAGTTTTTCTCTATAATTTTAAATAAGCTACTTCTTTCTCTGAGTCTCCTGTTGTTTGTCTTTGAAATGGTGATCAGAAAACCAACTCATTAGGGGAATTGTATGGATTAAATTCACAGTGTGTGTAAAACTCAGAAGAGGATGTGTGTGAGCTGGGTTGTTACCTCGGAAACTGACAGTAGGGAGATTAAATGCCCCCAGACTATAACTGCATGGAACTTCATGTCTTTGAATTTTCTGCTAACTGTGAGCAACCTAAAAGCTCTTCATGTTTCTTTCCTCATCCCTGAAAATCTTCCAAAATGCTGGGTTCAGTTCCAATTGGAATCCTTTGCTGACGGCGGGACTCTGACCTGAACCTCGCTGGAAGTTTGGAGGCTGCTCGTGGTTCTCCAGGGCTGTGGTGGGAAGGAGGTGGAGAGGAGGCTTCCCACCTCATTGAGCCAGTGCAGGGGGTGGAACTGTGTAGTGGAAAGAAAGCCAGATTTGGGTCCGGGTGCATCTGAGTCCCAACCCTACCCCCAACCCAATGACTGAGTAGATGTGTCATTTTGAGCAAAATGCTCAACCTCTCTCTCTCCTCAGGTAAGAAAATCGGACAGTTGTCCTTTCTCTACCAACTGTTAGGAACCCAAAGAAAAATAATCTATATCAAGGGTCTCATGCCCTGCATATCAAGCTATGCACAATAGTTTGCTTCTCCCTGGAGGACAGATCACATGAGCTGTCAAACACACACACACACACACACACACACACACACACACACACACACTGTGTAATACCCCCTCCCTCCCCACCTTCAGTACTAATCACCAGGAAGGGAAGCCTCTGTTCTATGCTGAGGATCCTATAAATGGATTCACACTGTCACCATACAAGACAGGGTCAGAAAGGGCTGCATGTATATATTAATAGCCTGATATGCTGATTTCTAACAAGTTGAATTAGAAATTACATCTCTTAATACTTCCAGAAATCTGAAACAGATTCCTTTAAACTCCATTATCTCTAGATAACATCTCCTAAAATCCTTTAATTTCTGCATTTATAAGTGAGGGAATTGGCGGGGGGGGGGGGGGCGCAGGCATTTCAGGTCTCTTGTCTCCAAAGGAAAAGCAGACTCATCTTTTTGTTCCCTTTAGATCACCCCTGGAAAGGCCAGACACTATTGGAGGAAAGAAGGGGGAGCACAGTCAGGCAGCAATGGGAAGGAGACCTGGCTTGTGGAAGTGCCCCGAGAGGAGCCCAGGAAGGCGGTGGTGAACTCCCCTCTCCAGCCCAGAGAGCCGTGTCCTCATCAGCTGGTGCAGGTCAACATGCTCGCAGGGCCCAAGAATAACTTGGGAGGCCCTAAACAGAGCACCACGCAGCTATGGAAACCCAGATTCTTGCAACTATTTTAGCAGAACAAAATACTTCCAATATGTGTTGCATTGTAAAAAAAATTAGGCCTTGGGATTGTATATACAGTTTTAGCAAATTAGTTTTGGTGGGGTTTTTTGTTTGTTTTTTATTTTTTGGTTTTTTTTTAAGTGCACGGAACAAAGCCTGGCAGGGTAGACAGCAAAAACTGAGAGGTGACTTTTTAGTTTTTTTCTTTATACTTCTGTCTTTCCAAGGATTTTTTTGCAGTAAACATATGTCACTTTTACAATCAGGGAGGAAATGCTATTTTGCTGTGTCCATCTCTCTACTTTGACTACCCGTGATAGGTGGTCATCACCACCCTCAATCAGGTGCTCGTGCTGAGCCCCTCTCCCCCACAGAAAGTTCTCCTCCTTTCTACATAAATCCAGATTCTGTTCATCTTCCAAGGCCCAGTCTCCTCCAGATTGCCCTTGCCAAGTATACTCACAGCTTGCATTTTGTGCAGCACCTAGATTCCCACAGGGCTCCCACCATGTTCACCCTGGACACAAAGTGCCTAGGACAGTTCTGTGCACATAGATGGCACTCATCAATACTCTCTCAAGGATGAAGCAGGTGCCATGGAGAATCCTTCCTGCTCTTAATGTTTCCCTTTGTTACAGTCACTCACCGTGACCTCTTCCAGCAGAAGACATCCTCTTCCCCACAACACTGAACTTTTTTTTAATGTTCATTTGTTTTTGAGAGACAGAGAGAGACAGAGCATGAGTGGGGGAGGAGCAAAGACAGGGGGAGACACAGAATCCGAAGCAGGCTCCAGGCTCTGAGCTGTCAGCACAGAGTCCGATGCGGGGCTCGAACCCATGAACTGTGAGATCATGACCTGAGCCAAAGTCAGACACTTAACCGACTAAGCCACCCAGGCGCCCCAACTTCTAAGAGGCTGATTGCATGTTTGGAGAAAAGAGCCATAGGCTTTACAGCCAACTGATCCTGGCTCCACTGCTTAGTGGTCTTGGGCAAGTTGCTGAAACCCTGAGTCTCAGTTTCCACCTCTGTCCAATGGAAGCAAAACTCAGGGCCTGATCACAGGACTTGAGAATGAGTGTAATGAGGACAACACTTGCCTTGCACATCTTTGACCCAGGTTTCCTCTTTGTGCAAGGTTTGCTCTATGAAGAGCTGGGGTTCCCTGGGTCGCTGCACATCTTCCAGATCTCCAGTCCTGCTACTGCTCTGACCTTCTGGGCTCAGCACCCACAGAATGTGGCTTTTCCTGCAGATTTATGTATTCGTTGTTGAAATGGCTTTCTACCTACCCGGGTAAATTTGCTTCATCCCCATTATATTTCTGGTGTTCTGGGACCCATTTTTGTTTGTATTTTGTAACCTATTTTTTCATTTCTCCTGTTTCTACATGAACAACACTGAGTAACTCAGAATCCCTCAACCTGTGAGACATCTCCCCTGTAATCTCTCACCATCTGATTGCAACCTACCCCCAGGATCCAGTGTTGCTCCCCATTCCAGGCTCCTTGCTCTTCCTCCTGAGGACTCCTGGCCTGACCCCTTTGTCAGGGCATAGACTGTGCTGCTAAAAACTCATGTCTGTGCTCACTTCCCCATGCTGCACAGACAGAAAAGGTGATGCTGATAATCTCTAAATGGTTCCCTCAGGTTGGGCATAAAGTGTGAAGTATATACAATGGGTGTTCCACCATGCTTAGTCACAAGCATAGCACTACGCCAAACCCATGGCATGGACTGAGTGTCCGTTAAATGTCTGTTTACTGAGTGTTTGGTTTTTTATTGGTTTACTGTCTTGCCCTTTCACTCTCCCCAACATCCCCTCTATCTGGTTGAAATCAGCTTCCTTAAAATGCCCATTACCCAGTTAGTGAATTTTATCTTTTCCTCCATGCTATTCATGAGAGCAGAAGCATGTCAGCTATTTCTCTTTCTGGAGACTTCCAGTATATTAAAGAATAGAGCAATGCCAAACCAATCAGCAACACCATGGTGCACTTAAGTGTTTACATTGAATAATTAGAGTCATAATGGGCTTCCTTTGAGGTCTGCTAAGGGTATCCCCTTAACAGGGTCTGCAGATACAACCCCTGTAGGCCCAAGAGCAAGTCAATATAAGACTCTTCTTAAAGGTGAAGGATGGTTCAGGGCACCTGGGTGGCTCAGTCAGTTAAGCATCCGACTCTTGATTTTGGCTCTTGATCTCATGGTTGGTGAGATTGAGCCCTGCATCGGGCTCTGTGCAATAGTGTGAAGTCTGCTTGGGATTCTGTCTCTCCCCTCTCTCTCTGCCCCTCCCCCACTCACACATATGTGTGTGTGCGCTCTCTGTCTCTCTCTCTTTCTCTCTCTCCATCAAAATAAATGAATCAACATTTTAAAAAGGGTGAAGGACTGTTCAAAGCACCCCCAACCCCCATTATTTGCTGAACTCAGAGCCTGTTAACTCCATCTTGAGACTTTTGGGAAAGTGCACCCAGGGGGTGGCCATTCACCATGGCATTGGCTCTTGGCATTGATGGGAGGCCACAGATCCCTTAATTCTGGAACACTGACAGTACCAATATCAATCCAGAAACCAGACAAAATGGAACTGGAGAATGAGCACAGCTTCGGGGCCAGAGGGCTTCTGCTGCTCAGGCCTGCCACACTCACATTAGATGTTGAGACTCAGACAAGTCACTTAACCTCAATGCAGCTGTAAGGGTCACCCGTTCAGAGAGTGTTGTTTGACCCTAAGGGGGAAAATGTGGGTGAAGGACCCACACAGTCCCAGCACGTAGTAGGCTCTCCATAAATGATCCCAACTGTTATAAATCCTTTGCGGTCTGTCCTGGAATTCATGCTACATTCTGATAAAGAAGTGTGGTGTTCATGGAGGACTCAGCATTTTCCTTGGGAGAGTTTACCTAGTTAATTCTAGCAAGTGCATTTTGGAAGTGAATGAATGCAATTCTAAAGCATTGTGTGAGGTGTTAAAATCAGATTAGTTGGCATTCCCCAAGAGAACTGGTGAATTTTTCAAAACCACCCTGCTCATTTCTCAGCCAGCTGGAGTGCTACATGTTCGATGTTGACAGAAGCCCCTCATCGCGCAGTGCCGAATTATTAAACGCTGTGTTTCAGAACCACCATCTCATGGCAGTTTTATGCTAAGCCATCTAGTATTCTTGGAAAATCCATGGTTGTTGGCGTGTTAGATCCCTTTCCTCCCTACACCATCCCAGTGCTTCCCTAAGGGCTG
Source organism: Panthera tigris (assembly GCF_018350195.1). NCBI lineage: Eukaryota > Metazoa > Chordata > Mammalia > Carnivora > Felidae > Panthera > Panthera tigris. The sequence continues at coordinate 121,965,929 of NC_056668.1, read as the reverse complement.
CCCTAATGCAGATCCAAGGGCAAATCTCCACTAAAACTCCTTTCCTAATGGGACTGGCCTGAAGCCTATGCAGAATAGGTGATTTGCATCCTGAATCAACATTTTATAGGCTGTGGGATCTTTGAGCCACCGTGACGTTGGCTAAGCCTTCTCTTTGTTCAACACATATTTACTGCGCACGTGCTATGTGCTTGGTTCTATTTTAAGTGCCAGGAATAGAACGGTGAATAGGACCAGCCTGGCTCCTGCCCTCATAGAATCAGACACTAAGCATGTGATTAAGCAATAATTATTCGAATTACAATCTTGACAAGTGAGACAAAGCAGAAGTATGGCCTACTGAGAGCCCGTAATGGGCGTATCCAAGGGAAGGATTCTCTGAGGAAGCCCCATTTAGGCCCAAACTGAAGACTGAGTAGGAGGTGGAAGCAGGGGGGCAATGAACAGCCTGTGAAGGGCCCGAGGGGATGAGATGCTCAGGATGTATTGGTAATAAGAAGATGTGGGGTTGTGGTTGCTGCTCCCACAGAAGGGTGGCCCCAGGTAAGGCTGCTGAGAGGTGGTTCCAGGTCATGCAGGCCTGGCAGGCCCTGATCAGGACTGTGGTCCTCCCTGGGGAACTGGTTCTGGGGCTGCCTGAGACGAGAAGGTGAGAAAGACCCTGGACGCTGGGTGTCTGAAGAGGGCAAGGAGGCAGGTGCCCCAGGGAGCTCTGGGGGTAGAGCAGGGTGAGGGGAAACTCGAGGAACTGGTCTTACTGTAGATGTGACAGTATTGTGGAGGTCTGGTCTTGTCCCAAGCTAAGCATGGCTGGTGGCAAGAGAGGCAGACAGAGGGAGCACGACCTGGGGATCTCAGCAGACCCGCTGGGCACACTGGAGCCTCTCGGTGATTAGGGCATTCAGGCAAGAGTTTCAGGTCACAGCAGCAAGGGCCAGGCAGCCACAGGAGTCACCCCATGTGCCCTACCAGTAGTTATTCCCCAGTGACTCCGTGTCTCGTTTGCCTCTCTGCTCCCTCCCGACACTGCAGGGCCTCTGTGTCCTGAATGTCTGCCTCCTGCTTTGGCATTTGGCCCTCCCATTTTCTCAGGCCTGGCTTCTGCCTCCTTCCCTGTCTCCACCATGCTCATACGAACACACATTCCCAGTTCTTCCAGGACAGACACCTGGGAGTGTGAGCAGGAGTGATGCTTCCGACTCTTGCTGCCTGGAGCATGGTCATCCTGCTGGGGCCCTCTGCCGTCACCTCTTTATATCCCCTCCAGGGAAGGTCTGGTCTTAGGGTTCTTGCCTTCCTTGTTCTCTCTCCCCTTCTCCTCCCCCTCCTGCTCCATCTCCATTTCCTTCTTTGGCCTCCTTCCCTACTGCTACTGTTGTAGGAACTCAGATCTGAGCATCGCCCCTGAGCTACTAGAGCAGTCTCCCTCCTTTCCTCCTTGTCTCCTGCATGACCAATGCCATCTAGACTCAGTGCTGTAGCCAGAGATATATTTATGAAACATACCTCTGGCTATCCATTCTAAAGCCTCTGGGGGAATACTCAGGCTGGCCCACGGGGCCCTCCCTGGTCTGGCTGCCTCCCAGCTCCCCAGCCCCTTTCCCACCGCTCCCTGGCTAGCGACCTCGGCCTGGTTTCATACACTGGTTCATGTCCCAGGCTCTCGTGGGCCTTCATGCTTTCGTAGCTGCTGTTCCTCCTCCTGGAAAGGATCGCGCACTCGCTATAGACAATCTCTAGTGGTCCTTCAGCCCTCACTGCAGGACTCGGTCACCTCTGTGAGACCTTGCTCATTGTCAACAGTGAGGATGCCATTTCTGGGCTGCCGCCATGCCCTCTGCACTCCTCCGTCATGATGTCAACTCACTAACTGTGGTGGTCTGTTGATAGACATTTAGGTGAGGATCTGCCATCCTGTCCCGTCCCATTCCAATGCATGACACTCCAGCTCCCCCAAACCCACTGTATTCTATTTCATTCCGTTCCAGGTGGAATGGATGTGTGATAATACAAGAAAAGTGTTTAGAATAGTGCCTGTCACAGAGCAAGCACTAAATAAATGTTGGCTATTATTATCATGCCTCAGCACTGTCTTATTTATTATTCCTCATCTTTAAGTCACTTATTGATTCATTAGTTCAATGAATGTTACTCGAGCACCCAGTATAAACCAGCTTCTATGTTAGGTGCTGTGGATTCAAGAACAAAAACAGGTACAGATTCTGGCCGCCTGGAGGGAGCATCCCAGGCTGAGGGAATAGGCTGTGTGAAGGCCCTGTGGAGAGAGAGTAGGACAGGTTGGAGAGCCAGGAGCAGAGAGAGGAAGGAAGAGCAGAGAGAGGAAGGAAGAGGTGAGCCAGATGTGGCTGCGATTCAGTAGAGTCATTTTAAAAATGGTGGGAAGTTGTTGAATTGGGGCTAATACGGTCAGATCGACCTAGACCAGAATTGGGAGCATTGAAAATACCTAATAAATGGTGTTTGAATAAACAGATGGTGGGGGCGCCTGGGTGGCTCAGCCGGTTAAGCATCCAACTTCGGCTCAGGTCATGATCTCACAGTTGATGAGTTCGAGCCCCACAATGGGCTCTGTGCTGACAGCTCAGAGACTGGAGCCTGCTTGGGATTCTGTGTCTCCCTCTCTGTCTGCTCCTCCCCTGCTCATGTGTGTGCTCTCTCTCTCTCTCTCAAAAATAAACATTAAAAAAATTTTTAAACAGATGGTGGATGGGTATGTGAATTAATAACGACAACTAAGATTTATGAATACATACTGTGTTCTAGGCACTATAATAAGGGTTGTGTATGTAATGACTCCTCTAATTCCCATGAGAACCCTATGAAGTAAGTGCTATTTTAATCATTTTCATCCAGCTGATGAGGGAAGAGAGACACAGAGTTAAGTAACTTGCCGGAATCACACAGCTAGTGAGTGTCGGCCCTGGGTTTCCACCCAGGGACTGGGCTCAGATCCTGGGCTCCGGGTGGATGGAAGGCTGGAAGAACAAGTTTGTACTAACAAACCATCCAGGGAATGAAAAGTCTTATCTGCAGCCACATCTCTAATTATGAAGATTATTCCAGTTACTTCTCTACACATGTGTTCTCAATGTTCCTCAATTCTCATTAGAGTCACTAATTAGAAGTAATCCAATTAAGCTTAGTTTCTGCTTTCTGTGGTTCATTCAGACGCACAGCACTTTCCCTTTCTCCCCTGCAGTCTGTGACTGACTTCCCCAAATGCTTGGAAGCAATGTAGACATTTATTTTTAATGAGAAGGCCAAGTGTTTCATTAGGACACGAGTCTGAGATCTCCTCCCGGTAGCTGTTTGCTCTGTGCTAGTTTTTCTAACAAGTAATTGGTTTCAGATCGCTAGGTGGGCATTACTTTACAAATCAGGATGCCAGTTACACAAAAGTAAACGATTTCCTCTCTTTCCTTGTGCAAGCCATTTGCACCATTTGAGCGGTGTTGGTGTTACGGTGTTACCGTCCCCCACAGGGCTGGCTGGGGAGCTGTCACCTGGTGACTCTGCTCAGCATGGGGCCCTTGACCTCCTCTGTCATCACTGCCTATGAGGAGTCTTTCCTTCTCTTCATTTTTCTTTCAAGTAGTTTGTCCCCAGGGAAATAAGCAAACTGTTTTGATAGCCGTGGTTATCACCTTCAGTCTACAACTCTTTCCATAGGGTTTACACTAAGAGCTTTTTTGAAGTAATCGTTCTGTATTAGGAATGTACACAAAAATTTTAAGGCTTCTTTTAAAATAATGAGAAATACGGAAGATGAACACCTTCTGGATCTCTCCTTCTGTCATGTTGCTAGCGTAGTCAATTGCCAGGATAAGCCAGCAGGTTGCAATCAGCAGTGAAGTGAACTCTGTAAAACCACAATGAAATTGTAATTAATTGAGGTCAAGGGAGAAATTAGGGGTTTTCAGAAGAACACAGTTTGGTTTGCCTTGGTTTTAGAGTCTGACGACAGGTTTATGGGAAAAAACAGAGATGAGAATTTACATTTGTTTTGAAAATTGAGAGCTAAACCTTTTAAGGGTTGACATTTTCAGCAATTGGATTTATTTGTTAGCTTGTCTCCAAAGGTCTGCACCCGAATCCTAGGCAATTTCTGTTTTGTGGTATTGGTATTATTTGTTAATTTCTTTTCGAAAATAAGGAAAACATTTTTTTAAAAGCTACACAAAGACTTAGGGGGAGAAAAAGTTCAGGCAGTTACATTCAGTGAATCCAATAGTGTGCCATCCATAGTGTTGGGTGCTGGGGTTGTAAAGATGGGTGAGTTGGGCACCATCACCGTCATCTGGAAACTTGTACTCTAGCAGAAGGGACAGGAAAACCAGTGCAAAAAATTATTGTACGACTCTTCTTTGGATCCCTCTGCATGTCAGATGCTGTGCGCTTCAGGGTGCTTAATCTTCACAAGAAACCTGCAAATTAGGGACTATTAGTTCTCTTACATATAAGGAAACTAAGGCTCAGAGAGGTTGGCCAGAGATTCACAGCAAGGTGGTGTGGATACAGGGCTTTCTTTCTTTTCTTTTCTTTTTTTAAATCTTTTTAATGTTTTTTTTTTTTATTTATTTTTGAGAAAGAGAGACAGAGAACGAGCAGGGGAGGGGCCAAGAGAGGAGACACAGAATCCAAAGCAGGCTCCAGGCTCTGAGCTGTCAGCACAGAGCCCGATGTGGGGCTTGAACTCACAAACCACGAGATCATGACCTGAGTCAAAGTCAGATGCCTAACCGACTGAGCTACCCAGGTGCCCCTAGATACAGAGCTTTCTAACTCGAAGTCCATTGTCCCTTCCACTCCCCAGGGCAGCTCCTGTGCGCAGTGGGAGGCCAAAAGGGGAGGAATCATTTCTGTTTGGGGAGGGGGTCCCATGAATTCTTCACAGAAGAGATAGCGGTTCAGTGGAGCACAGTGTCATTTTGAATTATATGACAAATTACCACTGAGACAGGCTGAGAGCAGAGGCGAGCTAAGAGCGCCCAGAAGAGGTGGCAGCTGTGGTCAGTGCTTTGGAAGAAGCACAAATGGGTAATAAAGTTGTAGCAGAGGGGCATAATGACTCCAGGAGCGAGACTCCACAGAGATTGACAGGGAGGCTTTTACAGCTTTCAAGTGCATCTGTACCAGCTACTCAGAAGTTATTTCTATACTCACAAAGTGAAGTGTGTCATTGGTAAAAAGTCTAGACATCATAATGGCTTTGTGACACAAAGCACGGTGCACTGATCTCCAAATCACAGCAAATGCCCCTGCAACTTTGCCTGCCATTGGTCCTCGAGCCTTTGGGAAGTTGGCACCTACCAGTTTGGAGACACTGAGGACAGCTCAAAGCTAGAAGAACACACACAGGCCCTACTTTCTGGGCTTGCCCCTTTGCCCTTGACCCACCCCAATCCCAATCTTTAGGTGGCCATGGGACCAAGGGACACCTAGTTCAGGGAAAGTGCATATGCTTTGGACCGCTGGGAATTTTGACAGTAGCAAACACTTCCACTTGTACAACACACATCAGCAGGTGACAGGCCCTGTACATTTCCCACTGTGGCCTCATGGAAACTCCACAACCATCCCATGAGGTAGTTTTGTCTTATCTCCATCTTCTATTTAAGAAATTAAATAGTCATCCTCAAAGCCCAGCTCCTACGAAAGAGTTGGGTAAAGAGGAAATCTCATGAGTTTAATTCAAAGCCAGTCTCTGGTTCACAATACATGAGAACCCCTAGGCCTCCCACCGTGGAGCTCCCCTTAGCTGCAGCCCTGAGGTTGCCCTTGGGTCCATGCCAAGGGTCCTCATGCCAAGACCCCTGGGTTGGAGAAGGCATCCGTATGTCTCTTTGAACCCATAAATTGCACGTGTTCCATTTTATGCATCCTATCTGTTGTCACCTCTTTAATCTTGAGAAGAGCTTTGTTGTCATTACTTAATCACTGTGGCTCCTCCCCTGGAGACCTGGTAGGACCACTCACATGGAACAGTCAGATGCTCTTCTCCTCACCTCCATTTTGCCCTGAGGGGCCCATGTTTCCATGGCCCAGTGTTTTTGTTTTTGTTTTTTTAGTAAACCAATCTTTAAAAATGAAACATACAAGAAAAAACAATAAAAATAGGAGTTTTGACATAAGGCTCTGGATCTCTAACTTTTGAGTAAACCCAGACATCTAGGAACTAGGTTCTGTGCCTGGGCTGGCCCATGGGGCATAGGAATGACTGTAGACGCGTGTCTCCCTAAAGGAAACACACCTTTGCTCCTCAGGACAGAGTCTCTGCTCTCACTTGTAGCCACTTTCTAGCACAAAGCAAGCACCACAAAGCATCCTTGATAGAACCGTGATTGAACTAGGTTTCTACTTATCCCAGCTAGATGACAGATCACTTTTCAGCCTGTGGCCAAGGAAATATTAGATTGGCCTCAAAGCTGTAGATGCTTCCTAGTGAGGGCAGGGTACACAGGACAGGAATAAAACACTGCTGAGAAGAGAAGGGTGAAGTCTCATGGAGGACCACCTTCCCTGACATTCCCAGATTCTGCCCCAGACCTCAAAACCACCACACACACACCAACCAGGTTTAGAAGCTCAGTGAGCTCCCTGCCCCAGAACTAAGTAAAATGGAAACCCTCAGAGTAGGCCCAAACTAAAGTCTAGTTCTGAACAGCACCTGTGATTTCCCAGCTGATCGTGAATCCCGTAAATGGGAACAGTGCATGCCAAGAGGCTTTGCTTGGAAGAAATCATGTCAGGCCTAATTAATGACTCCAGAGCAATCAACCAGGCTCCTCTGATTTAAAGCCCCACAGACCAATCCACGTTAATTGGATTTGATTGTATTTGCTATTTTAATTAGTAGGCAAATTATGAAAATGTTTATTTGTTCCTGTGGATGGTGTTATCCTCTCATACTGTAGCTTTTTTGCCTTCCACGTGTGCCACATGTGAGCCCTTTCATTGTCCCTTTGCCTGGGTCCTTTAGCTAAGATACTTGTTTTCAGTTAGGAAAGGGCAATTAGAAGTTGCAAGTGTCCTGGGGGAGGCTAAATGGAATGGTTGTTTCCTGAATATGGGGCCCCCCCATAGCAATTTGCCTTCCAGGGGGATCCAGCTAATGCAAAACCCAGCTGTCTCAGCAAAAATCCCAAGTCAGAGGTGACGTCTTTTAGCAAGGTTGCAACCCACCTGTTCTCATCGGTTTTTGGAGCCTGTGCTATGGACTCAGCATGGTATAGGGTCTGGAGTAGAGAGTAGGGGGGATAAAAAGTGGAGAGTGTTTGGTCACTGCCTTCAAGATGATTTCTGTCTCACCGGGGCAGTGGACATGGGAGAAGGGGAGCTCAGCGGAAGGAGACAGCGTCAGGATGGGCTTGCCAAGGGTCATGCACTTACCCCAGCTCTGGGGGAATTGTAAGTCTTTCGAATCACTCCCTCAATCTGTGGGCATTGGCTGGGTGCCAGCTGTGGGTCGGGCTCTGTGTGAGGCACCCAGGGTATGGTGAGAAATGAAACCCAGCCAGGATCTTCACAATCAGGTCTTCGGACAGACAGATTCACTTATGACTACAGTTCCATGTGAGCGGTGCTATGGAGGAGAGAAGCCCCTTCTAGAGGCAATACAAGGAGTAGGATCTCATCTGGCCCGATTCCTGACCCCAAATCTCAAGTCCTGGAGGAGAACCAAGGACAAGCCTCAGTCTTCTCTGAATTCAGTGGCATATGTCAAGTGCAGAGCCTGGCATAAGTAATACTTGCTAAATGGTATCTATGCTCTTGCAATTACTGAACACCTTTTCCACAAACCTCCTTCAATTCATACTGTCTTCTTTTCTCAACATCTCCTATGTCCGTGTCCCCCATTTTGCCTCTCAGTTGTATACCATTTTAACCATTGGCTACTTGTGCTCCCTAAGGCCGGATGAGGTGTCTCAGGTCTCTCAGAGCAGTGTGGTCCACAAGCAGGTGCTGAGGGAATGCCTGTTGGGGAGTGACTGACAGAGGGGCTCACACATTTCCCGGGCGTGGTGGTGATGTGTGATCAGAAGCTGTAATTGCCTGGAGGCAAATGATACTCTAATCTGTCACCATGTTTGTGAAGTTAATATTTCATTTCACATAGTTAGTGGAGTCATTGCTAAATTGTTATACCACTCAACTTTTGAAGAGACACCTCATATTAATCTCATCAAACTACTCCAAGTTTTAAACTCACTGTGAATGCAAATAAAGCCTGCCATAGAATAATGCAGGGTAGGCTGTCAGCATGCTGATGGGAAAAATGTCTCACTTTAGAGACAATTCGAGGAAATCAAGAAAATAAGTTCTTAGAGCAAGGCAGAGTCATAATAAAGTGAATTATTAGAAGCATTTCCATCTGAGAGTTTCCGTGATTTCCCCGATTAGTGGATCCTTTGGGAACAACCCTTCTTTATAATGAAGCCGATCCTTTAAAAAAAAAAAAAAAAACAAAGAAAGAAAGCAGTATCCATGAATTGTACCAAGGAAGTGTTGAGTGGACCAGATGGCTCAATTATAGACAGGGTTGTGGCTTTTTTGCATCATCCTATGAAAAGGCAGGTAGTAAAGTGTGGGGAATCTTCTGGGAGGGCACTTCTAATAAGTTGCCTCAGATGGTTGGAAGCCACAGTTTACTGATACAACCCAAACTAATGGGGTGAGGCTTGAGAGGCCAGAGACCTCCCATCCGGGCCTGCCTCCTCCCCGGAGCGTTCTCACTAGGCCCCAGGCAGTGAGGGCCCCAGCTCTCCTGTCAGACCACAAGTGCCTGGCTGGGTCAGAGGTCACCACCTCTCCAGACTCTCCTATTCCTCACGAGCAGAATAGAAAATCTATCTGCCTGGACTTTCTCTCAGGGTCTCTGAGGCTCAGATGAGAAAGTGTACGTGAAACCTGGAAACTTAAGAACTTACTCTCCTGACACTAGGCAGGCGTGTTACTGTTCTCTGACTCCGTGTTCAATTGTGAGAGAAATGGGAAATATCGAAATTCATATTCAAGATGCAGCTGTGACCTCCCTCACAATTCAGGCCAGGTTTGTTGGTTCCCTAGGATGCCTCACAGTCTGCACCTCTTGTAACCAAGGTTCCTAAAAACTGTACGTCCTCGGTTATATAAAGATCCATGCCAAACATAGCCCTGAGGGGCTCTCACCAGGTCTCTCCCCTTCTGTAGGCACATAGCAGCTGGGGGCCAGCTGGGAGGACGTGGATGGCAGGGAGGAGCCCCGGGAGTCTTGTCACTAAAAGTAATAATACTAACAGTAATAATACTGAATATTAAATATGTATTGTTAATTGATGCATACAACCCAGGACTGCTCTGTGAGGCCGTGCATCACATCAATAGCACCCTCTAGAGCTGTGCAGCTTATTACATTGTGACCCTGGGCCAGTGCACCTTAACCCCATGGGACAGGGACTATTACAGCCCCCATTTAAGATGGGGATGGCCAGGGGCACCTGGGTGGCTCAGTCAGTTGGGCATCTGACTTCAGCTCAGGTCATGATCTCACAGTTGGTGAGTTTGAGCCCCGCGTCGGGCTCTGTGCTGACAGCTCAGAGGCGAGGCACAGGAAATGAGTTGACCTATCCAAAGTCACTCACCTTGTGAGTGATGGGGTCTTGTGGACTAGCTATGTCATCCCTCAGGCAGGCTCCTGGGGAATGATGCTACCCAGGCAAATCCCAGGTGCCTTGGGCACAGACAGACATGTGACCCACTGACGATGCATCAGGGAGAGGGGCAAGGAGGGAGCTTGGATGGCGATGAATTCCAAGGGTTTTGGGGAGAGCAGAGGGTGGGGTCAGGGTCAGCAGAGGCAGAGCAGGTGTGTCAGGAATCAGGTTTTTTAACAGACGTGATATCAGGTGCTGGGTTTTTGCAGACACTGGCTCATGGTACCCGGGGGGAGCCTCAAGCAGTTATTGAAGAGCTCCTCTGAGACTCCCATCCCTAGGAGGGAGTCCTAGGGACTCCCATCCCTAGGAGGTCCCTCAGGTCTCAGGCTGTGGCCTAATTTATTAGGGATTAATTGTGAAAATTTTGCTACTGCTGAAAGCTTTTTATTTCCTTCTTACTGTTGAATAAACAGGCCTTAGAATAAATGTCTCCACATGCTGAAGATCCAGGGAGTTACTGCACTGCAGGACAGAGTCCCGGCACCTGATGGCCCCTCTCAGAGCCATCATTCCCTGCTGAGGACCTTAGGTGTGTCATTTAATAACACACATTTAGTGTCTGCTCTGTACCTCTCTGAGAAGGAAACTGGAGAAAGAGTAAAGATTTAAATTCTAAAGTAGTTTTTAAAAACAACCTTCCTGCAAAACAAACTATGCTCTGAATCCTTGGGAGACAATATTGATTTAGTGTACTTTTCTTCCCTTCAATGAAGGTGAATTATCAAATTTCCACTTCTTCTTCTTCTTCTTCTTCTTCTTCTTCTTCTTCTTCTTCTTCTTCTTCTTCTTCTTCGAACCTATCTGTAGCAGTAATTCAGAGTTTGGGCTTTGGAGTCAAATTATCCTTGAATTTTCACTATTTACTAACTATATAACCTTAGGCAAGTTAATTAGTCCCTTAAACTTTAGTTTATTCATCAGTAAAATGAGGACAATAATAGTCCTAGATCAATTATGACTTTTCCAAGTATGAGAGTGATTCCACTTTACCCTGAATCAGAAATTAAGGAAATGTCTTGTTTCACCCCAGAAGGAAGCCCAGCAGCAGGGTGGACAGATCCCACAGCTCAGTGATGGTATCAGGGACCCAGGTCTCCATGCCCCTCTGCTCATGGCACCTGCCATTTTAAGGTGGTTCCCTGAGACCAGGGTGGCCACCACTGGCGCTCGGGTCTATGTGCTACTCTGTTCTCACCCAGCAGGAGAGTGAGAGTGAGAAAGAATCAGTTTCCCCAACCATGGCATATGTGTCCTTATGCTTAGACTGTCTGGGCCATAGTCATGAGCTCCTTTCAGTCAAGTGATGGTGGCCAGAGACACAGTAGGCACTTGTTTGCTTCTTAAGTAATCAGGTGACCCCTGTGGGGCTGGAGCTAAGCTGGCTGCAGACACATCAGGATCCACTTAGGAAGGGTGGTAAGAACATGAATGCTGGAAAGGCAGCCAACGACAATGTCTGCCACAAGTGCCATGATAGAGGTTTGTCACAAAGAACAAAGAGATGACACATCGAAAGTTCTGAGCATGTGCCTTAGCATGATTGTAGATCGCTTCTATAATAAGCAACAGTGCTAACCCTTCTAGGAATTTCCGTCTGTCCCTGTTTCAAATAATAGTCACTGTGCTCTTTTGAAACATGCCCTGGGCACAGCAACTCAGCTGCTTCCCCTCACAGAAAAAAAGGCCACTCTGGGGCGCCTGGGTGGCTCAGTCGGTTGGGCGACTGACTTTGGCTCAGGTCATGATCTCGCGGTCCGTGAGTTCGAGCCCCGCGTCGGGCTCTGTGCTGACAGCTCAGAGCCTGGAGCCTGTTTCGGATTCTGTGTCTCCCTGTCTCTCTGACCTTCCCCCATTCATGCTCTGTCTCTCTCTGTCTCTAAAATGAATAAACGTTAAACAAAAAAATTTAAAAAAGAAAAAAAAGGCCACTCTTGCTGCAATCTCTTTGCTGCTGCTTTATGCCTTTCCCGTCTTACTGCAAGTGCATTCCCAGTGGTCTCTGAACACTGTGTTCCAGTGTCCTAAACAAACATCCTTGCTCTGCCATGAAATGGGTTTGCATCTGAACTATCATCCCAGAGCAAGATGTATGTCCAGGGTCTGACCATAGGGAGCCACATGTCACATCCTCCCCTAGCCTAGCTGTTCGGACAGCCCTTAGGATTGGGTTCTCTTAGGAGCCCTGCGTGATGCAAGCCAGCCAGGAGATCGTGAGAGTAGGTAGAAGCACAGGGTTTGTCGGGACAACCTCCCACCTGAAGGCTATCAGAGATCAGGCACTGGGGACCTTATTAGAATTCACCCCTGTGTGTAGTTTCTAGATTAGGGAATGGGGAAACCAGGTAAGAGATAAGACAAAATGGAAATGGAAAGTAACAGCCCTATCACCCTCTCTCACAGGAGAGGAAGAGGGTGTGATATGGGTGGTAAGGAAAGATGACAAAGTGGTAAAAGACATTGTCCCAATTTGATGGTTTTCAGATGCAGATGTCACAGGCTTCAGGGCACACTGCTGGCACTGAGCGGATACCTCAGGCCTGACCACACGAAGTCAGGCTAGCAATATCCCTGAGAACTAGGTGGCAGTGAGCAGGCCCTATTTCTAGACACATAATGCCTAGGCTTCCTTTTTGTTGGGGGGCGTTGGTGGTGCTCAGTTTATGGGTATGTTTTGGATTATACAAGATTCAGGAGCATCTTCGTTATTAGTTACAGCCCTGAACCATGTCGAATAGGACAGAAAGTCCATGTTGGGGGGATACAGTGAGCCTTAAGCAGCTCTGGAAAGGCATGAACAAATAAATGGCAGATGTGAGAGAAAGCTGAAACAGAAGGCAAATGCACTGCCTAAGAATCTGGGTTGCTTATGTTTGCCTGACTGTTGGGTGGGAGGTGAGCAGAAGCAACAGAGAAGAGTACCTGACGTCACTTTCACTGGATGCCAGCCAGCGACGCTCTACCACGTGGCCCGCATGGACCATAGAACACCCCCTTATCTCTGGGGGGACATGTAGCTGAAATCAGTGGGCTTAGTTATGAAGGGAAAAGGGCAAGTGACTGCAATAAACGATGGTGGAAAAGGGCGCTCTCCCTTGGCCGCCTTAGCCAGAGTGCAGCTTGTTTCTGGAATGGGGCCCTGGGGCCTCAAGGACCAGGTTAGGATGGGTCTGCCCCAGGACCCTCCATAGCCTTAAGTCCAGAGTAAGTCCAGACTCGTGGTCACTTCACTACATGGTAGGTGGGGTCAGCCCAGCCAGGTGGTAAGCGTGTACCCCTCAGCCCTAAACCTGTCTCCCCTTCCTTCTCTTGGACCTTCTCAGTTCCCAGCAGTGGCCTGTGTCCAGTGTGTGCACTGCATCCTTCTCTACTTGGTCCCTAAACCCTCAGGCATGGACCCTCCTGAGGCCCACCACCCTCCCTCAGCAGGGCCAGAGACAGACTGCTGGGGACCTTAGAAGCTAATAACTTAGCAGCCCTTCAAGCTTAGAGTCCTTAAAATGCTACTGCTCATTTATTTAGAAGTGAAGCTGAAGGCAGATTTGGGGAGCAGCTGGGGGGGTGCACACCCTACTGAGAAACCAGAGCCCTCAGATACCCAGAGCTACCCTCCTGAGAAGGCATCACGTCACTCCCGGAAATGACCAGATTGTTCTCGTTGAGAAGGGTTCTGGGAAATACATTTTTCCCCATGTACGCTACTTTGGTGTCCAATGCAGACTGGCATTCAGGGGGTCATGCTTGCTCCCAGCTTCCGGGGAATCCCGACTCTCAGGGAAGGAGGGCCGTGCAGCCACAGCCTGTCCGGTGCACAACTGGCACTTGGAGCAGAGTGGTTTGACTAGTATCTCGTTCTAGGGCAGATGCCTAGGTCCTCACTGTCACCCTCTATCCCTCTGTGGTTCCATCTCTCCAGACTATAGTCCCACTGGAGAAGCGCAGCCCTGGGGCAGGGATTGTTCTCAGGGACAGAGTCTTAGTCATAGCTAAGTCCCAGAACAAGGACCTTGTCAGTGAAGAGAAAGGGACAGGATGTCAGTGCTCAGGAGAGGTGGGAGCTTCCCCTGGACTGCCTTATACATTATTGGTCTCCCCGGGGCTAAAATAATCTGGCTACAAACTTCCCCACCTGAACACTGAGATATGAACTAATACTGGGTCATCTTCCTGGGTACTGCTTAGCAGTCATTGAATAAATAATGTATTAAGTACCTATTCCCATGGCAAGCTCCATGCTTAGAGTTGAGAATACAGACCCAATTGTGATAGTTTCTGCTTGAAGGACCTCAGAGTCAGGTGGAGAACATGGACGAGAAAACGGCCACATGGGTTGCACAATGACAGGTGCCAAGTGAAGATTATCTGAGGGATTGTGGGAAGTTGGGGGAGGAGCCCCAACCTAAGAGCCCCTACCCTCTTAGGGTAGAGGGTGGTCAGTGACATTTTCTAGAGCAGATGCCAATGAACTGAGTCTTTTAGAATGAACCTTCTCATTATTATTTCTTATCAACCCTAAAAATAAATTAACAAAGAAGATTTGCCCAAATGCAGGTAGCAAAAGACACAGAGTGTGTGAGAGAGATGGTGCACGTATCTCACACTCACATCCATGAGAATGCTATCACTCCTGAAATCTCCAAGTCCCACTTGGAAAGCCTCCAAGGGATTTCTGGGTTACAACATTCTGATGGAATCAGTGAATCAAAAAATAAACTCCCTATTTGCAAATCAGCATCCCTGTCATGCAAAATCCTGTTTCCCTAAGTGGAAGTTTCTCACTCCCAGAAAATCACATACATTCTGTGAATTAAAATCTAAGAGAGAAATAAAAAGCATACCTCATGCTGAGTTGATTTTCTCTAATGATCTGATCCATGCCCCTGTTTTGGGTGGGAAGTTATTACAGCCATAAATATTTGTAAGTCTTTCTCTGATGTATTATATTTGTTAACAGCGCCACAGGGTAGATGCTGTGCTAGAGAAAATAAAAACATTGAATGGTGGGGTCTAACTGGAGAACGCCAGGGATGAGGAGGGGGTTCTCTCCCTGAGCAGACTTCCTCAGTAGTGGGATCCATTGGAGGAAGGTCTGCATCACTGGTCAGGGAAACTAGATTCCAGTTCAGTCTCTGACACCAGCTAGCATTGTGCCTTGGGACAGAGCACTTAAATTTCTTGGACCTGTCCCCTCTTCTACAAGGTATCTGGGGACAGATAAAATAAATGAATAGATGTAAAAAGATTTTATAAAGCAGTGAGCTCCACATATGCACATTTAAACAAATGGTGCAAAAACTAAGGATGCTACCCTCTTCACCCTCATGGACAGTATGCTTGACACTCTTCACTTCTCTAATCTATGCATCAGGGAGGCTCCCGACTCACACGCCTATATGGATCTGGGGCAAGTTGTGTAGCTTCTCTGATATTCAGTCTTTTCATTTGTTCATTGAGGGCAATTGTTGTTCAATTAAAGATAAAATCTGTAACAACTTCATGAGTGGTTGCCATTTTTATGAAATGTGTTTGTTTTACTTTATCAGTTGGGATACTTTCAGCTATAATTAGTTACAAGTCCAGCACAACCAGAAGAAACAAGGAGGAATATGGCTTTATCATGTAATAAGAAGGTTGGTGCCAGGACAGCACCAGGATGAGTTGAATGGCAGCTCAAGGACTTCACCAAGGAGCCAGGTGTCAGTGTTGGCTTCTGTCCTAAGACCAGTCCCTTGCTTTTCTCACAAGGTGGTCCAGCCTCACATCCCCACCCAACAATGTTCACAGGCCAGGAACGATGCCTTCCTGATATTCATAGACAAGGAAATCCACCAGTAAGGAAAATGGGCAGATCTCAGAGGGGCAGCCAGATTGACGTATCTACCACGCCTCTTCAAATAAGGCTGAAGGAGTTGGGACGTGATCTTGCATTGTCATATCTCTCCCACACCACCTGGAAAAGTATATGCACACATTAGGCATCACTAAAGTGTTACTACTCATTAAAAACAGTTAAGCACTGAGTTATTTAAAAATTATCATGTTTAGCAATATTTATCCTTTGTGTAGAAAGTTATCTGTGGTATAATTTCTAAAAGCAAGAAAGAAAAGGAAACACTTGTCTAACAGTAGAAGCACGGTTGAATAATCAATAAGGTACTCCTCTATGCAGTATTAAAAATGAGTTTCAGATGACATATAAAAATCCTATAAAATGTTGAGTGAGTAAAATAAAAATACATATACACCACATTATTTCCACTAAGGAAAGCAAACATATGTACAAAACAAAATTATGTGTAGGGGAAAAAACATGCTAGAAGAAACCATACCAAAATGTTGACAGTGGTTTTTCGAGGGTTGTGCAAGCCCAATTGATTGGGCCTCTTTTTCTTTCCCTACAGTGTTCCAGAATTTCTATGATTCACATGTTTAGTCTTTTAACAGGGAGAAAAACAATTTAAAAAATAATGGTGGCTAGCCTGACCACAGAGAATGCCCTCTTGGCATAGATCTGCATGTATATTTATATCATTCTCTTCTATCCAAATCAATGTGAAAAAGCAACTCAGACTGTGTGGGGAAAGCGTCTGCATCTCATGCATTTTTAACAGGTTTATCGAAACAAATGAGAGATGAGGGACAGGACCTCTTGCCCTGAGAACAGGTTATATAAACTAAGAGTGATACTAGGGTGGTGGTGCCCACAGAAATGTGGGTTAGGGGACACTTCTGGGACTACAGATGTGTCAAGAAAACGCTAAAAACTTGAGAAACCACAGTTAATGTCTGTGACAAATCAAAGAGGATTGGCATGCATCCTTATGAAGAGATTTATTTTGATTACAAAGAGATTAAAGAGCCAAAGCTGCCTCTAAGACAAGAAGTTTGATGAGGTAGATCAGAAAGCAGGCGATGGGGTTACCGGGGGCCAGCTTGAGGGGTAAGTGGACGATGAAGTTTGCTTCACCGTGGGTGGGTTGCTGGTGAAAAACCCCATTCCCCGAGTACCTCGCCCATGACTTGATACTGAATCAAGTTTTAAGAAGCCAAATGTGTACTTTTTCTCCTTGCAGTCCTACCCCACAGTAAAGTGTTAGCCACAAGCAAGAAGTACCATTTTAAGTCATTGTGATAAACAGAATTCCACCCTCCGCACATCACATCCAAACTCTCCCCCACTACTAGGTGCTGTATCTGAAACACTACCATTATGGCTTTACTCCTTTAAGCTTTGAATAGTCCCTAGTTTCTTAAGAGTCCTGAAACAATACCTTCTCCCTGGGGGAAAAAGCTTTCTGCCACTGCCAGAGTGTCTCATGGATTAGTAGTTCGCTGCCAGTAGGGAAGCCTTCTTGGTGTGAAGTCAGGGAAGCAAAGCAAGAAGTAGGCCCCAAAAGGCAAAATCTTCACAATGCTGTACGTGTTGTGCCTGAAGCTTCCAGAGATCATGTTCCTGTTGGGTATTACAGTTATGCAAGGCTGTGAATTACCTGATTCTTCCCTGGGAAGAATGTGTTGAGCATTTCCCGTACATGGTATCATTTTATCGTCTTGCTTTTCCTCATTTTCAGAAGAAAATCTACTCTGATTAGTTAAGGAAGTTGGAAGTTTGCATGTTAATACAGGGCACATGGGAGATTCAAGGCCATGGCTTACTCCTCCAAGCCAGATTCCTCTCGAGGACTCAAGAGCCTAAGAGACAGAAGTCTCCCTTTCTGCCCAGATGACCCCTCCATCCAAGCAGGATTTGCCATGGTGCTGCCCGTGGAACTAAACACTGTGACAGTGTACCAATTATGAGGGACCAAAGGAATGAAAGAGTGGGGCCTCATTAGAATCTACCTCTGTACCTTCAGACAAAACTCTCTCATTGACCTGTGCAATTTGGTGTGACATTTTCCCAAAGTGCTTTCCATGACCGTATTTGCTTTAGACATCAATTTTAAGAGTGAAAGGTCGACTCTCTGAATGTGAAATATTTTATACATGACCTTTTATCTGTCATTGCTAAGATTAATACAAAGTATTTGCCCTGAGGAATAACTAAAAATGCAATCAAATAAGATTATCTATTGCATAGAAAAAAAAATAACACCTCATTAAAGTGATTGTGTGTGTAGCTCTTGGCAAACAGGTCAGAAAGCACACAGAAGACAGAGGATGAGTCTATATTATCTCAACCCCGAATGAACCAGGGTTCATTTTATGGAGAAAACCAAATCATTAGAATTGAAGCCAGGCTTACTAGCAGCCATTCAAAGTTTGACGCTCTACCATGCACTATGGTAACAAATGCCCCTACTGCCTTTCACAACATAGCCATCATCCTGTCCTCCCGAGGGAGAGCGACAGGGGGGATAACCCTAAACACTCAAAACCTGCCCCTGTTGTCCCAGCAACAGGTTAAGTTTTTTGAAGTGCCTTCATGCACAAGAAGGACCCAGAGCCTCCTTGTACTCACGTAAGGTCCATGTGCTCCTAGTCTCAAGTTTGGGGTTTAAGGTCTCCTGAGTTCTACTAGCCAGACTTCCCTCATACTTGGCCTCAAACTTTAGGAAATGGAGTTGGGGGAAAACTCTGGACATACTGCCTGCTCTACTCAAGAGAATACAGGCTTCTGGGTCAGACAGCTCTCTGTTCATGTACTGACTCCACTGACAAACAGCCAAGCCATCTTGAGCAAGTCACTTCACCTTGATGAACCTCATCTATGAAGTGGGCATATCTGTAAAACTGATCTCCTAGTGATTTTGTGGGAATTAATTGAAATTAGTACCATGCACTCAATTAATGTCAGCTTACTGACCAATCCATAGAATACTGTGGGATCTGAAGAATTTAGTTTAGCATGTTAATTTCATACTATAGCTTTCAAGCATATTTAGTAACAGACCCATTTGTTTAATGAAATTATATGTAGAAACACAGCATGTAAACTAGTTGAAAGCTAACCCGTGGGGGCAGGATACCCGGAGTCCCAGTACCTCAGGTCAATTGTATTTCAATTCCAGTACTCTGAGGGGGTCCCAGAAGCACTTGGGAATTGCAGGAAGATGGCTTATCAATTTTTCTGGATACTCATTCCCCTCACACTAGCCTTGCTTCTGTTGTAACTTCTTCAGAAAGAAACTCGGAGTCTTCTCTAACCCAGGCTTGAAAGTTTCAGGAGCTGGATCCTATTCCCAACCTAACCAGTGAAGACAGACATTTCCTGGCATCCTGGAAAGTAAATACATGGAATGTGTGTTTTGATCTTCCCCCAAGTTCCCAGGATGGGACCATACACCAGATCATTAGCACATAGACCATCCCCTTTAGCCAAGCCCTGTTCGTTTGTCAAAACTCAAGGCAGACCCGCTCTCCGCAGAGAAGTTTCACTGAACTTCCCAGTCCACACAGAGCTCTTCCTTCTTATTGGATTATAAATGCCTGGGATTTGGAGGGGTCAGATTTAAGGGGATCATATGTTAGCTATCTTCCCATGGTTCTCCTCTGTTTTTCCCAACTTTTCCCAAGCTAGAAACTCTCCAAAGCTCAGCACATACACGATGTATAGAAGAGAATGGAGACATTTCCTCACTGTGCAATTCTTTAGACTGTTTGTAGTCAGGGAGGCTACAAACATGGGAATATGGAGACTCCTGACGAGAAGCAGTATAGTAGAGTGGTTACAACCATGGACTCTGGATTCATACAGTGTAGATTCAAACCATAGCTCTGTCACTGGGTGACTTTGGGCAAGTTGTATAACTGCTCCCTGCCTCGGTTTCCTCATGTGTAAAATTAAAATAATAGTAGTTCTTTCCTTGCAGAGTTGTTAGGAACATTCAGTAGGTTAGGATGTGTAACGACCTTAGAACAGTGCCTGGTATGCAGTGTTGCACAAATTTCTCATTGATGCTTTGCCCCATGTTTGGTAATGAAGTGAGTTAATATGGATTGTCAAAAGAGCACCGGACTGAGAGTCAGGTCTAAATTCTAGTCTTGGTTCCTCCATGCCTCCATCAATTTGTTGTGTGATTTAATCAAGATACTTTTGCTCTTTGGGCCTCAATTTCCCCCATTTGTATTATCAGTGGGTTGGGGTAGGTTATCTGTAAGGCCTCCTATCTTCTATATCCTTTTTTTTTTAATTTGTAACTGTGGCAAAATATTCCTACCATAATATTTACCATCTTTAACCACTTTCAAGTGTACAATTAAGTGGTATTAAGTATGTTCACACCGCTGTGCAACCATCACACTATCTGTCTCCATAACGTCTCCATCATCCCAAACTGAAACTGTACCCACTAAACAGTAACTCCCCATTCCCCTCCCCCCAGCCCTTGGCGGCCACTATTTTACTTTCCACATCTATGAATTTGACTACTCTAGGTACCTCATGTAAGTGTAATCATACAGTTATGGTTTTTTTGTGACCGGCTTATTTCACTTAACATAACGTCCCCAAGATTTATTTGTGTTATAGCGTGTGTCAGAATCCCCTTCCTTTTTGAGGCGGAATAATATTCCATTGTATGTATATACCACATTTTCAAATTATCTCATGTATTGACAAACACTTGGGGTTACTTCTACCTTTTTGGCTATTGTGAATAATGCTGCAGTGAACATGAATATACAAATATCTCTTTGAGTCCCTGCTTCCAATGATTTTTGATATATACCCAGAAGTGGAATGGCTGGATCACATGCTTATTCTATTTTTAATTTTTTGAGGAGCCTCCATCCTGTTTCCATTAGGAGCTCCACTATTTTACGTTCCCACCAGCGGTGCATAAGGGCTCCAATTTCTCCGTATCCTCATGGCACTTATTATTCTCTAAGTTTGGGGGGTTTTGATTGTGGCCATCCTAATGGGTGTGAGGTGTCTTCTGTATCCTCCGACTTGATGACTTGGTGCCTGATATGGCAGGAATGGCTGGTCCTGGGGTCTGCTGTCCAGCACCCCGGTAGGTGACTCCTTCTACATCCATCTCCTATGCCAAGTGCACCTGGAATTGAAAAAGAAATTCTTCCCCTTCCCTTTGATTTTATAGGCATAAGCACTTCAGGCCATATTTATGGGGTTAAGATCCAAGCTCTGATCGATGGCCTCTCCTCTACTTCCTGTATTCACAGCATGGCCTCAGCAAAGTAGGCATGGGAATCTATGGCTGGGTGCCACTGAAATATAAATGTTCCTTCATTTCTAATGGATGCTGAAGAATGCAGCTTATATCACTACGCCTGCCATAAAATATTAAAAGTAAGTAATTCAGTGTTACTCAAGAGCCAGAGCCGAGCTGATGCCTTTTTCTTCCCCTGTTCAGGAAGTAATGGCCCTGAGTACCCAGCCTGGCAGCCACACACTGTGGGTGCAGTGTTTACACCTCTATTTCTCATGACTGGAGGCTGCCTTTCTTAGGGTCCCTTGAAGCTAACTACCCCAGGGAATGAATGGCAGTGGGCCAAATCTTCATCCAACATTTTGGGCCTCCCCAGGGAGAGAGCCAGAGGGGCTGTTCCTCTTCCCAAAACCCTTCAAGCTAAGAGAGGCTTCCCAATGTGAGATTTTATCTAAGGATAGGCTGCGGCAGATGCTTTCTGTGCCCCACATCCTTCCCCCTCGGCCTACCTGCTTTCAGTGTCGTCACAGTGCACAGTTGAGGGCACGCCATCAGAATCCCACATCCACTGGACCCCACTCACCTCATACTCACGTGCTTCTCAGAAGTGTGAGATAGGTCATGCTCCCAGCGACACCTCCCAACTAATGGGAGACAGAGGATGGTGGTGGTCAATAAATATCCTGGCTGCTCATCCTATGGAGAGGCAAAGGATGTGCATTTTGATGTGCATTCTACATGTTTCCTCAAATGGTCCCCAGATGGATCAAGCTTCAGTTCGTCCACAGCTATAACTAGCCCAATTCTGTACCTTTCCATACTTCCTTGTCTTGTTTTCCTTGCCCCATTACTCTGCCTTCCTGAGACACCTCCCAAGTTTACCTGGCCCAAGTTCTCATGCTAGGCTCTGCTTTCAGGGGGACTCATGTCAGGACACAGGCTCACAGCATGGGGAGGGTTTCTGGAAGGGGAAGGTGAACTTTGAGGCTTGAGAACTGACAAATAGGCTGAATACCCCTAGAAGTCAAGTTCTGTGAAAAGAATTTGGCTTCAGTTGTGCTTCTGGTTCTACATACATCTTACCTGGCCTGTCACAGTGAGGCTACCGCATACAGTTGTGCAGGTCAGGCATTGCACAATGGCATCTCATGCAGCAGTTTGAAATTCGGCACTCGTTCTGCTCACCAGGCCACACCCTCAAGTTCTAGGCTGTACCCACCAAAATAAAAGGCTCTTGTTTCTTAGCACAAAGTTACTGATCATTTTCCAGGTCATGTGGCTTCAGTCTGACATCTGCACAAATGGGGTACACCTTCTTCCAGTTCACACAAAGGTGTCTTACAGGCTAACTGTGGTCCTCAGACCCCTCACTGGGAGGGGGGGGCTCTTCCCTGTGTTTGATTACTTTTATCCACAAACCTAACACTGTAGCCAGACAGTCTCTCTCTCATGCCCCATATGACATTTTCATTTCTGCATGTGCCCTTGGTTAATGCTGACCCCTTCCTTCCTTCTTCTCCCAGAGGTACACCTGTGTTCTCCAGCATTTGTTCTTTGGATCCCCACTCATTCTAGTAAGCTTGCAAGCTCACTTGTGCCACTATAGTACTTCTTTGGATTTGTCCATTTGTTCATTTATTTATACGTTTATTCTTCAAGAATGTGTTCACTGTTTTCCAATAACGTACTTGGCTCTGGGTCTGGCAGATATGAATCAATCCAACCCCTGTCCTGGGGAAGGACAAAAAAGCAGATAGAGAGAGAACAGTGATCAGTGCAATGGTAGAGGAAAGCTCGTGGCCCTGGAGCCAAAGCAGACAGGTAACCTGAACTGTCTTAATGCTAGGTAAAGGTAGAGGGTGGGAGACATGGAGGGCATTCCAAGAGAGAATGGCAGGTTCAAGGACAAGGAGACAAGAAATGTCCACAGGGGACACTAGATTGTTCAGTGTTGTGGGATTGGAAAAGGGAGAGGTAAGGCTGGGCTGGGTTAAAGGTAAGCCAACAGTGGGGAGCCGTGGAACCATAGAATTCCATGTTGATTATAAGCACCATCAAGGTACATTTACTGAACCCTACAGAAAGCAAAGAGGCCCGCCTCTTTGCTTTGCTCTTGCTTATGTTCTGTAAACAGTAAGAAATTCAACTGATTTTTTTTCCACCAAATCTGCTTGCATTTCTGAATAGAAAGCACATAGAGTGAGGGTCCATTGGGCTGGGATGAATGTTTGGCTGTAATGAATGGATGAGAAATGTCATCGATACAGACTTGATCTTCTCAACATGAAAGTTTCTGAGTCAATAAAGAAGATCAAAGTCTGTGATTGCCTCTGCCAACCCATTTCCCTTTCACATGGTAAACACTGGGTTTGCTGGTCTGCATATCTCCCAGGAGGATTTTCTTGTCTTTTCTGGCGAGAAAGTGTACATGAAGGATCCCTTTGCCCTTCCTCTAGACCAGACATGAGACAGGAGCAACAAGAGGAGAAGGAGGCAGTGGGCTGGAGGGAGGGGTTCCATCCCTGTTTGTTTGCTCAAGATCTTTGCAGGATCTTATAAAATATAGGGAGGCTTAGTTGAGAAGAAAGAGCTTGGGATCTTTGTGTCTTACTGACCTGTATTCAAAGCCAGGCTCAGGCTCAGACAAGTTATCAAACTTCTCCGAATCACTAATTTCCTTCCCAGGAGGGTTCGTTCACTCACTAGGCTGTTAGGACAAGTAAAGGGGACGATATGGAGTGCCTGCCACTGAGTCTGACTCTGAAGGTGACCCCAGATGAAGCTCACTGGATGTTGGCCCATTCCCCCCTACTGGCTCCTCCTTTAGGGGTCTGTTTCCACATCTCTCTGACTCCCTTTCTGTAAATGCATGAGATCTGGGCCAAGGTATATCAGCATCATCTACCTCATCCATCTCTTTACAGATTAATCCATTTCCATGCCTCCACCAGTGATGACCTTCTGAGTCAGAGCTCTGATTGTGCACTTCCTTTGCCAGTAATTCACCATGTGACTGTTAGCAAGTGGCATTCCCTTGCCGGGCCTCAGTTTGCCCATCTATCATACAGATGGATGGACCAGATCATTTGTGAAAGTCCTCTCAGCTCTAACATTATATGATTCCATGATTCCATAGTTCCCCACTATCTAGAAAATAAAGCCCAAATGCCTTGGCAGGGTGTGCAAGCTTTGCCCAGAGTCCCTGTCTCCATGGTCTGACTATAATTTTACCCTCATTGTCCCTGTCTCCTCTTTGTCACTATCCAGTCCCTTGCCTCATCATCCCAGTGAAATTCTCTGCCACTGCTCTGGACCCCTGCCACACTATGTATCTCATCCCCACTGCCCGGTTTCATCACAGCAAAAAACAGTATTAGGCAGAGAGGAGACATACAACAAAGTTTTTTGCTGAGTCAACTTGAAATTTCATTATGAGTGGGTATTACTGAGGGAAACACAAAGAAAGCCTGAAATTATAATCAGAGGTATGGTTGGTGAGGTCACCAGACCAGGCCCTCTAGACAGTTGTTAGGGCAGAAATACCAGCCCCAGAAATACTTGCAGCTCCGCATACAGCCTGCTGTTGAGATTGTTATAAGCAGACCAGATAAAAAAAATGACACCTGGGTTTTACATCTGGCTATGTCAGTTTGATCAAGGAGGGGAAGGCTGGTGTCGTGGAAAATACAACAAAAAGAGGCAGGGATAGAAGCCTCATTTCAGCTTTATCTTAGCTCACTATGTGACCCTCAGTCCAGCTGCTTAACTTCTTGGGCCTCAGTTTCCTCATCTGCAAAATGAAGATGCTCTTTTTCCTGGGGGCGTATCCCACCCTGATTGAGACATTGCATATAAAGGTGCATTGGGAGAAACATGCAAATGTTGTCCCGAAGGGAGGAAGCATTATCATAAAGTCATTGCTTATCATCCATTACAGAAAGGCTTTCTAGAATGAGCTAAACCAGTCATCCACCCCAGCCACTGAGAAATGACTCACTTTCCTGGATGTGACCTGAATAAACAAAGGAAGTGTGGCAGCTCTAAAACATTAAAATGAAAGAACAGCCTGGTGGTCTCATTGATCACCGCCTGGCTGAAAGTTTCTGCTCTCTGTTACTTGTGCCTTTACTATTCCATGTTCATGCAGTGAGCACACAACAACATTTGCTAAAGACCTGCTCTGTGCCAAGCCCTGCCCTGGGCTGTGGAGACACAAATGGAAGGACAGGGCCCCTGCCTTAGGCCACCTCAGAGCCACATGGGGAGGCCCATGAAAGAAAACAATTGCCGTGTGTCCTAATCAGTTACAGAATGAGGGGATGCTCCATGCGAGGCTAAGAAAAGGATTGCTAAGTCATCTAGAGAAATCCAGAAAGGTTCTCAGAGGAAGTGTCATTTAGGACTTTTGCAGGTTGGGTAAGGAATTTGCAGAAGGGGAAGGGGAGAGGAGCCTCAAGTTTGAGTTGAATGTCAACTGGCAGAAGGTACAGCGATGGACTCCTGCAAGCAAGCTTAAAGCCAGGCCACCAGTCTGAAAAGCTGAGCCTGGAAATTCACCTTTTCTTTGCTCCAGAGCCTCAGGAGTATGTTGTCCATGTTACTACTTGTCGCCACCTCTAGGGCAGGCAGGAGCAGGGCCTGAGTCTCCATGGTAGCTGGTTATATCCAGGAGGGTATAAACTCCAACAGAGTGGTCACAGGGGCTTCTTAAAGGAGTAAGTGGCCCCTTACCCCAACCAGACATTTCTTTGGCCGAAGGTTGCCTTGTGAGGACTCTAAAGAATACAAGGCTGAGGATTATTTGCCCTCTAATGAGGAAAAGCTTATTCTGTCTTCCTCTGTAGAGAGTAAGTTGCATCCTGGTCTTGATTAAAATCCAAGTGTGGGACAGGCAGCCTGTGTCTGGTCACCTTTGGACCTGGTGATCCATTTGGTGGCTATGGCAGGAAATGGACCAAGACACAGGAGCACTCATCTTTTAGGGATCGTATGTTATTAGGATTGTAGTAAGGAAATAGACACTTCTAACCTTCTCTTACAAAAAATCAATTATGGCAGACAGCAGGTGGGGAGGAAGTTATCAAGGGAACTCAAGCCGTGTGCCCTTGTTCAGAGGATGTGGAAGGAAAAAGAAAGCCCCGTGTGAGACTTGACTTGGCTTTTCTCTGACAGGAGTCAAAGGACTCCGTGCATCCCTGATATGGAAGATCCTCCCTTCCTCCCTGGGACCACAGTGCTCAAAGAAAGCAGCCTACAGTCTGGCACCCCTGACTGAGACAGCCAGAATCTTGAAGACAGTTAGAGACAGGAAAAATTAGATTGCAGTACTTAGAGACTGCATTTCTGACTGATTATCATTATTTTATATTACATATTGTAACAAAGACAGGAGGGGGAATACAATTACTTACAGAAGTCTTTTCAGGTGGCTGCTGAGTTCTGTACCACTGGTAGTAATCCAATCACGCACCTATAATTTGGGGGCCATGCGTTTCAGCAAGTTAGTTCTTCCAAGAGGAGGGGAGAAGTGAATTTGCAAGACACTTGACTATGACCGTGTGTGTGCACGTACGTGTATGCGTGCGTGTGTGTGTCTGTGTGTGTAGTGAGTGAAGTGGGGGGACGCTGGGAAAGGCCTCTTTCCTCTGACCCTCACTGCTATCAGAACAGGTCCCCTGCTCAGAACAGAAGCTGCAGGCAGGCCACATCAGAGTCTAAGTTTTCTAGACACTAGACCAGAAAACCCCTCTTTACCCTCTTACAGTAAAAGTGTTGGACCTGGGAAGCAACTGCGAAGCTAGGTCGAATGAGTCAATTACTGTTTGTCTGTTTGTTTTGCTAATTCTGTCATCATCCAGCAGTTATTTATAGATTGAGTACTATTGGATTTCGTTATTGATGAACGAGATAAAGATGATCGATACAGCTACCAATGAGTGCCGACTGCATGTTGAGCACTGCAAAGGCCCTTTGAACGTTTTATCTCAAGTCTCCCATTTTACAGACTTGGAAACTGAGGCTCAGTGTCGTATCCAAGCTCACAAAGCAGGTACATGGTGGAGACAGGATTTGAACTCAGGAACAACCCATTGTTCAGCATTTCTGGAGCCTAATGTGAGAGAGATGAGATGGAACTGTATTTGGAGAGGAATCATGAAGGGTCTGGAGTGCCATCTGACCAGCTTAGCCTTCCTTCTTTCTGGTTTATCAGGATCTGCCTGTATACAGGCCCCTCCTCAGCATCCCCTGCAGTATGGACAAGTCCCGTAGGATGGCACAGCTCCCCCACTGCTCAGCACCTAACCAAGGCGGGGATGGGAACTGACCGTGTGCCAAGTGCACAGCCTACCAGAGCCAGTGTAGACATGCCGAGATCTTGCTGAAAGCCAACTACTTTTAATGTCCAAAAGCTGAAGTCCCAGGGCAGGGGGGCTTTTGTGTTTTCTTTCATGCAACCACTTGCTGCTGCCCTGTGTGAATTGTGCTGCGGAAAACCAGCCGCCAAAGGCTTCCATCATCAGCATTCAGTGGGCAGCAGGCTAATGGGGCTGCTGGATACACCCCAGTCATCAAGAACCAAATTACATGTCTACACAGGTGAGGAAGAGGCAAGGGGGGTCCTTACAACACTCACCCTCCTCCCCACCCCCAGAAGACGAACATCTGAGGGAATAACTGAGAACCGCCTCTTCCCTCTCAGTAGCCACATTACTATCTCCAGAAGGGCTTTTGCCCTCGCTGGTGCTTAGCAGGCCAGACCCAGGATCCAAATTTCAGGAATTTGGAGCTTACTTCTTGGGAATGGTCATTCAGCTCTCCTTCTCTGGTTCTACAGGCCAGTTAATGCTCATTCCATGTTGACAGTCGTATTAATTTCCTAGGGCTGCTGTCACAAACACATTTAAAACACTTGGTGTAATTGACTTAACAGAACTTCATTGTCACACAGTTCCGGAAGCTCAAAGTCTGAAATCGAGGTGTTGGCAAGGTTGGTTCCTTCTAAGGGCTGTTTTTGCTCTAATCCTCTCCCTGAGCTTCTGGGGACTTCGGGCATTCGTTGGCTTATAGATGGTGTTCTTCCTGTGCCTTTACATCATCTTCTCTTTGTACATGTCTGCCTCTGTGTCCCAATTTCTCCTCTTACCTAGGACACAGTCACGTTGGATTGGGGCCCATCCTAATGACCTCATTGTAACTTGATCATCACATCCCCGGACACCAGGAGTTAGGACTTCAACGTCTTTGGGGAGAAAGCAATTCAACCCATAGCAGCTACAATGCTGCCTTTATTTCCGGGCTCCATGGGAGAAGTGGAAAGGTTGGCTGCCACGGGTAATGGCGGTACACCCAGGTTGTGGGACTGGCCTCACCTGAGGTAGAGAATATAATCACCTTCCATCTGAGTTCCTGAGCCCTGGAGCGACCCCATGAAGCAAGCATCTCTACCAGGATGAAATGGAGCCTGAGCCTCTACTGGCTGACCTTTAGTTTGCGTTTTCCCTTTCAGTAGCACTTGGATACTAATTGAGCTCTTGCTGTTGGCCTGGAACTAGTTTAAAGGATTTATATATGTTAACTCATTGAAC
This sequence comes from Panthera tigris, assembly GCF_018350195.1. Taxonomy (NCBI): domain Eukaryota; kingdom Metazoa; phylum Chordata; class Mammalia; order Carnivora; family Felidae; genus Panthera; species Panthera tigris. Next base: position 121,937,519 of record NC_056668.1, on the reverse strand, counting down.
CCTCAGAACATCCACATGAGGTGGACACCAGCACAATACCTGTTTTACACCTAGCAGGAAACTCTCCTAGACTCACTGCAGTGACACAGTTTGTTTATTTCTTTTTTATTATTTTTAATGTTTATTTAATTTTCAGAGCGACACAGAGAGACAGAGTGTGAGCAGGGTAGGGCCAGAGAAAGAGGGAGACACAGAATCTGAAGCAGGCTCCAGGCTCTGAGCTGTCAGCACAGAGCCCGAGGCAGGGCTCGAACCCATGCACTGTCAGATCATGACCTGAGCCGAAGTCAGACGCTCAACCGACTGAGCCAGCCAGGTGCCCAAACCGTGACAGAGTTTGGATGAAAACCCAGGCACTCTGACTTCAGAGCTCAAGTTTTTAATCCCAAATTCTCGATAATACAGATTTTTAGGCTTTTCCTCTAGAGTTTCTGATTCAGCAAATCTGAGGCGAGTCCCAGGAATGTGAATTTTAAAAGCACATGCAGTGATTCTGATGCAGAGTCCATGGTCCACACTTTGATAAAATGTCCTCCCATTTCCATGGAAATGATTGTCAATTAGTCTTTTTTTTTTAAGTTTATTTATTTATTTGGAGAGAGAGAGCAATTTGAGGAGGAGAAGAGAGAGAGGGAGAGAGCCAGAGTCCCAAGCAGGCCCCACACTGTCAGCATGGAGCTCAACGCGGGGCTCAAACCCACACACCTCAAAATCACGACCTGAGCCGAAACCAAGAGTCGACACTTTAACCAATTGAGCCATCCAGTCGCTCTGGTCAAATAGTCTTTAATCCTCTGGCCTCAGGGGTAGCAAGAATGATCACCATGGCTCTCCTTCCACTTCTCTGGCTGCTACCTGTGTGTCTCAGGCACTTAGTGATGGGTCTCCACATACAACCACTCCACTCCCTTGTCCACACTTCAGCTGGAGCAGGAATCTATTTGCAGGGCAAACCTGGGGCCACAGATCTGTCTGTGACCCACAGCTCTTAGACTAAACCCTGAATCCCTAACACTGCCACAGGCCCTCTGGTAGCCATCCCTGCTCCTGCGTGGGTTTAAGTCCCAGCTCTGCCAATGCAGCAAGGATTTTAATGCCTCTGAGCCTCATCTATGAAGCAGGATTAATAACATTTCCACCAGGGTGGCAGCAAGGATGAAACGTGGCCAAGCACTTAACACGTCGAATTCCACTCTAGGCCCCTAGGGGGTGCTCAGTAAGTGGTGGCTTTTCTATTAAGAGCACCCTCAGAACTCTGAGGCGCTGTGTGAAATGAGCTCATCAGAGAGCTCTCATTCGGGGAGCTGGAGGAGGATCCTAAGAACTGCACAAAAAGCCAGCGCCTTTTGCTGCACCAGGCCTGGAAGTGGTTCCTGAGGAGCTTTTCCTGCCTGAGACCTGGGGGAACACACATCTTATAGAACAGACGGGGCAAGTGTGGACCATTCTCTTCTAGGCCCATAGGTTCTTGGTGCACAGATGCCATATCTTCCCTGTCCTCAGCCTGGCCAGCTGCTCTCTTAATCTCATATGCACCGTGCTTGTCTGCTTTCTCCAAGCAGACAGTGGGGCGGGCTTTATGGGCTTGTAGCTAATGAGGTGGGGGGCAGAGATGAGGGTTCTGGCCGCCTGACACAGACCCACATATGCTACTCTATTAGGAGAGAATAGGGATGTGTCACTCTGTGCAGTGACTCTCTTAGCGGAGTTGCCCTGTGTCAGCGGGCATGACCAGGACCACGGCATCTGCTTCCTGGGCAGTGCTTTCGGTGTGGGTCTGAGGCGGGCAGTCCAGGTTTAAATGCGGCCCTTGAAACGTTAGTACCTTGTCTGTACCATAAGGAATTGGATTTTCTCTCTCTCCCTCTCTCTCTCTCTTCCTCCAAGGAAAAGTTATTAAGAAGACCAGAAGGGACACCGGAATTAGTGATATCTGTGAAGAGGAATTATGGGGATTTAGTTTGCTAATCAATTCTTCTTAGAATCTTTTTTTTTTATTTTTTATTTTTTTACATTTATTTATGTGTTGAGAGACATAGAGAGACAGCACAAGTTGGGGAAGGGCAGAGAGAGGAGACACAGAATCCGAAGCAGGCTCCAGGCTCTGAGCTGTCAGCACAGAGCCCGACGTGGGGCTCGAACTCATAAACCGTGAGATCATGACCCGAGCTGAAGTCAGACGTTTAACAGACTGAGCCACCCAGACACCCCAGCCTCTTAGAATCTTAAAAGCAGAGGGGACCATCCTTGTCAGTGACTTCTAAATCTGCTGCACACCAGCATCACCTGGGGAACTTGAAAAACACGCCAATTCCCAGGCCATAAACTAGTCCCATTAAATGAGATCTCTGTGGCTGGGGCCCGGGAATCTCTCTATCCAGCTTGGCCTTGTGCTTCCTCTGAGCCATGGGGGCCTTGAAACCGTAGTTTAGAAGTTTTCATCCTTAGCGGAAATATATGTGCCGTGCGGTTGCCCAAAGCGCACAAAGAACCACTATACCCCTCGGGTATTCCAACTGTGTAAAAACAAGTAGTTAGGGGCACGTGTCACATGCTTAGCAGGTGTTATTCTAAGCAGCCGACTGCAGTTGATCATGTGCTCATCTGGCCTTGGTTTCTTCATCTCCAAAGTTAGACCTGGTCCAGGCAACAGCAGTGCCTTATGAAGGAGAAAGAGCCCGAGTTTCAGAGTTGGACTCAGTTCAGACACTGGCTCAGCCACTCACTGTTTGAATTATATGACCTTGAGCAAGGTACCCTCACAACCCCAGTTTTCTTTCCAGAAACTGAGGACAAACAGGTAAGCCTTACACGATTTCTGTGGGAATAAAGGAGACGGTGGTCGGTCGCGAGGTGAGCAGCGTGTAATACAACGGCTGGATATGGGTTCTTCTCCCACACCCTCCCTATAGCTGGAGTGTATCCCTTTCTAATCTTGCCGAAACTGGTACTTGCCTATCAGGTATCTTTCTACAATATGCATCTAATTTGGTACAGGGTAATTCGTGAAGTAGACTTGACTTTGAGAAGTTCTAACGTACTTCGTACATGTATTTCACCTTCTCTCACATGTGGAACATTGTAGTAATATATGCTGACTAAATTTGCAAATGAGAGCCAGAGAGTGAATAAAAATAGGGTTAAAAAGATACAGAAGAGCCCTATTTTTTGTTTAAAAATATTGAAATAAAACCGTATATAGAATGATTGTGTATGCAAAGAGAAGACTATTAACCATATATCAACAATAGTTTTATCTGGAGGGTACAGTTATAAAAGATATATAATTCCTTTTTGTTTTTAATAAACTTTACTTCTTTAGATTTATAGAAAAGTTTACAAAAGTTTTCGATTTACAGAAAACTCTCAAACGATATAGTACAGAAAATTCCAATAAGCCCTACTCTCAGTTTACCTCATTATTAACTGTTTACATCAACGTGGTACGTTTGCTACAATTAATGAACCAATATCGATATATTATTATTAACTCAAGTCCACACTGTATTCACATTTCCTTACTCTTTACTTAATGTCCATTTTTTTCTGTTCTAGGAGTCACCTAGCATTCCACATTATGTAGTCATCATGTCTCCTTAGGTTCCTCTTGGCTGAGAAGGTTCTTTGTTTTTGATTGCCTTGAAGGTTTTGAGGGATATTTGATCCAGTATTGGAAGAATGTCGTTAGATTTGGATTTGTCTCATGTTTTTCTCATGATTAGACTGAGTCTGTGAGTTTGGGGGGAGGAAGACCACAGAGGTAAAAGTCTATTTTCAGCACATGACATCAGGGACACATACTAGCAACCTGACTTACCACCGGTGACGTTGATCTGATCTCCTGGGTGATGTGGTATTTGTCAGGTTCTCCTTTACAAATGTAGAGTTACCCCCCACCCCCTTTTCCATACTATATTATTTTACTTCATTTTTTTAAAGTTTATTTATTTATTTTGAGAGAGAGCATGCAAGCAGGGGAGGGGCAGAGAGAGGGAGAGAGAAGAATCCCCAAGCAGGCTCCACACTGTCAGCACAGAGCCCGACACAGGGCTTGGACTCACAAACCGTGAGGTATGACCCGAGCTGAAATCGAAGAGTTGGACACTTAACCGACTGAGGCACCCAGGTGCCCCTATCGCTTTTTTTATTGTTCCATATTATCTGAAGGTTTTTTTCTTTTTCCTTCAGCGAGCATAATTACTTTGATAATCATTTTGGGGGAAAAAATGGCAAGGTCTCATAAGATTTTCTCCTTTCTATATATTTTATTTTGGCTTGATTTTCAGGCTCTTGCACACCACTCCTCCAGAAGTTTTTGTTGGGAATTTGTCTGGCCACCCAGGTTCCTGACAAGTGTGACTCTGCCCTGGGGCCAGGCTGCCCGCCATGAGGAGGGTATATTGTGCAGAGTAACTTCCGATGGCGCTGTGCACGTGCAGGGCCCATAAATCAGCCAGGGGGCTTTGCCCTCGCTATAAAAGTGAAGGGGATTTTCAGCCTCACTTTCAACTTGCTGCCAAAGGTAAACACAGTGTAAATCTTGCTAAAGGAGAAGACTCTTATCCAGGCTCTGGAAAGTACCCCAGCCATTTGGAGGACAGTCTGCTCCACACCTTTTCATTCAAAACACCCAGCATGCAGCACAGGGCAGGGCACATTGTACTCAGTTACCAGAGGGGTAAGGGAGTGAATTGGGGCAATTTCCTCCCTCCTTTTGCCCATAGCTTTTTGTCAGGGAAGCTAATGAGCGTGACGCACTGAAATTGGATAGTTTTTCCCACAATAACAGCTTCCTGGCCACCTGCAGCAGAGACACTGTCCTAAAATTTACTATCCTTAGGGAGTTGTTGGGTTGTTGTTGTTGTTGTTTCCAAAAGAAACAGTTCTGAGTGGAGAGCAGGTGGCTAATTGCTATGCTTTAAGGGGAGCCCAGTGCAAAAGGACATCGCTGGGGCTGAGTGCCCTGGGGCAGAGGGCCTGTGGATGGCTTTATGTAACACCTGAAAGGAAAGCGTCTTCAACCACACCTTGTCAGAGCCTTGTTGTCCTGGCCCAGGTAGGCTTCCCCTGTGAAAATGGAACATTCTTAGCAAATTGTGCGGCTCTGAGTGGTTGCTGTCTTCTAGAGCAGAGATTCTCAACCTCAGCACTACTGACAGTGTGGACAGAAGAATTTTTTGTGGTGAGGAACTGCCCTGTGCATTCGAGAATGTTTGGTAGCATCCCTGGCCCCAACCCAGCACGTGATAGTAGCACCACTCCTCCAAGTATGACAATCACAGATGTCTTCAGGGGCGCCTGGGTGGCTCAGTCGGTTGAGCATCTGACTTCGGCCGAGGTCATGACCTCGAGGTTCATGAGTTCAAGTCCTGCATCGGGCTCGCTGCTGTCAGCACAGAGCCCACTTCAGATTCTTTGTCCCCCCCGCTCTGTGCCCCTCCCCTGCTCGAGATCTCTCTCTCAAAAATAAATGAACATTAAAAAAAAAATGTCTTCAGACATTGCGAAATGTCCCCCTAGGGGAAACTCCCCCTCAGTTGAGAACCACTATTCTAAAGGGATGGCTATCTCTTTAGGTCCTGTGCAATGGAATACATTTGCTTACTTCCTGCCTATGGAGGGCTGATGGCTTGCTAACCATTAATTGCAGAGGTTAACAGGAAAAACCGAGGAGGCAGTCCCCATCATGATTCCTGTTCCAGTTATTTATTTCTGTGCCAAAAAGCACCCCAAACTTAGTGCCATAAAGCAGCAACCATTTCTGGATTCTGTGAAGTTTAGAAGGAGCACAGCAGGGATGGCTTATCCCTGTACCTGAGGCTTGGAGCCCTCAGTAGGAAGACTCAAAGGCTGAGAGTAACTTCTTCCTGGGAACCTGAAATCATCCAAAGCTGTCCTCACTCACATGTCTGGCAGCTGATACTTGCTGTCATCTGGAACTAAGCTGGGGTCTGTAGCCAGAATATCTACTCATGGCCTCTCCATGTGGTCTGGGCTTCCGTTCAACATGGCAGCCTCAGGGCACTCAGATGCCTGCATAGTGTCTCTGGTCTCCAAAGGTGACTATCACAAGAGAACTGGGTGTAAACTGTATTGCCTTTCATGACCAAGCCTTGAAACTCCCATGGTGTGGCTTCTACTGTGGTCAGAAGCATTCCCAGGTGGGAAGAGTGCCCAAGTCACCTTGTAGGAAGAGCACATGGACAGAATATGTTGTGGCTATTGCCCCAGTTCTTTCCCTGACCTTGTCTTTCTGTAGTCAGAAAGACCACCCATCCCATGGACCCTGGCTCCCCACTCTTCTCTCAGGCTCTCTGCTCTCCTCTCATTCACCACAGAGGCTTCCCCAGAATTAAAGAGACTGACATAACATTACCTTCCAGATCTGCTAGAAGAGGATGATTCTGGGGTTTTGTCTGCTTTATTCTCTCTGACTATCCCCAGTGGCTCTGAGAACCTTTTGATTCTCAATTCTAGAGGTCTTAAGAATAGCTAGTTCCATTTCAGCCTGAGAAAGCTCATTTTAAGGCAAAACCACAGCATTGGTTATTATGAGTTTGGCTCAATAAAGAATTGTGGTACTGATATACTTGAAATAAGATTGCACATACATCTTTGCTTTTAAGAGACTCCCTTAGAGTGAACTTGCATTTTCCAGAGTCTACCAATGTGCAGTGCACAAACTGAGTTCTTAATAAGTGTTTACTGAATAGATATTTCTGATCTCAGTGACTGGGCATTTTATTATACTCAGCATTGTCTAAATTAGAGCTTATGAGATTTTTCTTGAACCTGGAATTTCTAGGCAAAATATAATTAGAATATGAAGTTTTAATCCTCTTCAGTCCTTATGCAACTTTTGGTTACCCTGAGTGAGTTCATATGATTATTGTGTTAACTGAAAGACTTTTAGGCTATGGCCCCGACTGAAGTTTTGCCTAGGATAGTTTTAAGCCAGTGCTACAAGTATTCTGTCATGCTGATGTATGAACAGACTATTGTCCGTTCCTGGCTGAGGACTTGTTGGTTTGGTCTTTCACCTGTCTTTACTGAGTAGCTACTGTGTACTCAAACTTATGCTGTCAGGCATGGGTTACCATCCAAAAGAAGACAGCCTTGGGGCCATTTCTTGCTCCCTTTGTTTCCCTGCTGTGTTTATTTCCAGTTAGTTATAATCGGCATATTGTCCTTTCTTCAGCTTCTTCTCTTCCCATTCTTTGCTTTGCCTCATGTATCAGTCTGTTTTATTTCTGTAATGCTGTGTAATGAGCTGCCCCAATTCTCACTGGTGTACAGTAATCAGCATTTAGTTACTACTCACTTGTGCACCATCATCTAGAGTTTGGCTGATTTACTCTGAGTTCAGTTGACATAGGGTTCAGGCCCGTTCGACACATACCTTGTGGCTGGGCTTGAAGCTATCCAAAATCTGTTCTTCTTGCAAAAGGCAGGGAGCACAAGACAGCAAACCTGACCGTGCAAGCATTTCTTAAGCCTCTGCTCACATCCCATTTGATGGCAATACCAGTAGCCAAAACAAGTCATATCCTCAGCCCAAAGTCACGTTGCATGCCAGTAGACTCCTCCCAGGAGGCAGGGAAGACTGCTTGAGTATATTCTTAACAGTTGTCTAATGTATCACAGCCAGTAGTACTTCTATAAGTGCCATGGGCTTTTTGGCCTCTGGGCCTTTGGTATGCCCTCCCTGCTACCTGAAATACTCTCTCCTTCAGGATAAAACTATCCCACTCCCTAACTCATTCCTACTCAACTTCCGAGATTCTAGTCTGAGGCCACCTCCCCTGGTGGCCCTGATATTATACAGATTCCTGGACTCCCCTCTGGGTTCCCATAACATTCTTCACATGCAGACCTCCTTATCCTGTACAATGAATGTATCTTTTTGTCTTGATCACCCCTACCGTTTTCAGGAGTGTTGAACCACATCTTATTCACTATTATTTCCCCAATATGCAGCTCAGGCTCAAAGGTTTTGAAGAGCAAATATGTGCTGGTATTTGTGGCACTGACCTCTCTATACTGACAGCTCTAGAGGAGCACAGAAAGAACTGGGGTTTTGACATTTCCAAGGAGGAGGGCCATTTGGAATGAACCATATGAGCCGTCTGGGCCCAACTGACTGTGTCCAACAAACGCCATCTGCTTTTGAGGCATGTGGAGACTGGGAAATCAGTGTAGACCATGTGGCTTAGGATCTGTTCTGATCGGCACCATATCCTCATTTGCCCTTTCTAAATTTTGTTCCCCCTATCTTGACTTAGTTGAGGAGTTGGTCTGACCAGCTGCCAGTTTGCTCCCCAGGCACTAGTCTTGAAGGATTTGAGGCAGGGAGACATTGGGCAGATGCAGGCTCTGTTATGCAGGATTTGTCATTGATTTGTCATTGGTGTTCCTGTGTCGATTGTCTGGTAAAGGGTGGGGCTGAGAGCATAGAGCAGAAGGCCGTGCATGTGGTTAAAGGCAGTGACATGTGTGGCTGCCACTCATCGCTGTTTGGATTTTTCCAGAGGCAATAGGGAGGGTGGAAGGGCTGCTTTCAACCCACTGCACACTTCAGTTTCTTCAGAACAGGGCTGGAAATGGGAATTTATATATTTGCCGGGTGGTACTTTAAAGTCACAGCTGCTCCTCATTTAAAGGAATCCAAAGCCTTTCAGTGTGAATGATCATTTTGAAGGTAACTCAATTATCTGTTTGCCGGTTCAATATGGTACTCTTAGATATAATGGCCTATCATCTCAGCTTACTGAAACCATGCATGGCTTCCAAGGCTGGGTCTTCATCCAAAGGAGCGAGTGGAGACATTCATAAGCCTCTTCCATTCAGAGCGAGTGAAGTATGAGAGAAGGAGGGGATGGCAGAGCCCCAAGGCCTGCCATCTCTTCTGGTGCCATGTCCAACTCCCCTAAGCGTGCAGACATTCAGATAAGTCTCACCATCGCAAAGGTGTTTATCCCACACCAGTTGAATTGACTGTAAAATTCATCAAACAAGATATCACACTGTTTATTCAAATTTAGAATTTCATATTAGCCAAGTCCATGCAGCCATCCTGCATATAACAGCCCAAACAAGTTTTTCTGGGTATTCTCATTTGGAGAAGGGCAACAGGGACCTATAAGAACCGATGGGATAGGTGTGGTTGTGTCTGTCACCGCCACCTTGTTTTCAGTGATCCCCTCTGCTAGCCACTCCCTTTCAACCGCTCTATGTATCCACATCTCTGCGCTGCGCTTTGCCTGCTCACATTCCCAGTTCTGCCCATTCAGATCTTCTAGGCGGTGTCCCCTGCTGGCACACGTGCCTTACACAGAGGAGTTATTCAATAAGCTTGTAGGACTGAATTACGAGAATTAAGTAGGCAGTGTTGGAACAAGGGTCAAATACCCAGAAACTCTGAACTGAGCCATTTTCAGTCCCTACTTATCTAAAATTGGGGCTGAAAACCTTCATTGCATCTCTACGTACAGTCCGCATCCCACTTTCCCCAGTGACCCTCAGCCAATGACTCCACATTTCAACCTCTCATGGTACTCACCTACAAAGATGAGGAAGTGATAACCATGAATATGGTTGTGAGGATTATGGGTAATGGACAGAGAGTGAAATGCAGGTGGCCTTTGGCAGATTCTCCAGCATCTAAAATACTGGTTAATATTGGGTCTCTGCACCTATCAATCCACTTAACCTGCCCAATAGTAAACACTGGAAGAATATCTTATATAACCTTTATGTTTTATAATTTTTCTCTCCTGGGACGGATGTCACAACTCTAAAAGTTATGTTTGGTTTTCTTTAAAGGGACCCAGATTCTATTTTCTCCTGGAATCATACACACATTTTAAACAGAATTGTTGCTTTGTTGATGGTTTTCTCACAAAATACCATTTACTGAAACAATGAGTAAAATGTATTATTTGGTGTCTCCTAACAGACTGTGTGTGTGTGTGTGTGTGTGTGTGTGTGTATATATATATATATATATATATATATATATATATATATATTTAACTTTTCCTAATAGACTATGTGTGTATATGTACATATGTGTGTGTATGTATGTATATATATGTATGTATGTGTGTGTATATATACATACATACATACCTTTTCCTGGTTAAACAGGAGACATTAAGTCATTCCAGTGACATAGAATGTAAGCATTGAAGATTCTAAAGAGGTTCTGCAGGACAGCTAAAGCTTGAGTCCACTGTGGTATTGTTTAATGGCTATTTACAAGATGGTGCTCCTGAGTCAGCCATATTGGTGAGTTCTAGTCACTTCCCTGGAGTACTAAACAAGAGAAGGAACAAAAGTGAATCACCTGGAATCAACTGGAATGGACTTATTAACTCATCATAGTTCCTCTGGGTTTTTTGTTTTGTTTTGTTTTGTTTTGGTTTTGGTTTTCGTTTTGGTTAAGCAAACCTCAGATCCATCACTAAAACACACACTACAATATTTTTGTCTTGCTGAACATGACTGGAGCTCTGTGTAGATAAGGCCTCAGTGAGTCATTTTTCTTCCCAAAGCAACAGAGAGTAATCAGTCATAGCAAATATACTTTTGTGATATCCAGGTAATACTTTCTTCCACCTGCCTCTTAGGAATTGTTAAATGTGTTGACTGTGTGTACTTGTTTTCACTTGAGGTTTTATCAAATGCTGATAGATCAATTGCATATGTGCTACAGTATCCTACCCTGAATTGCATTCTTCAAGGAAGAAACATAGAGATAGAATCTTTGAAGAATTTATATATGGAACCTCTTCATTGCTTTTGACCAAGAAAAGAAAATAGCTTTTGACTCAAGAGCCAAGTTCAGTCAATTAATTCTGGCAACTTGGAAAGCTGGGTTGAGAAGGATTCTGATGCTAGTATTGGCTCAGTATGGAGGATGCCATGATGAATTAGCACTGACTGTCACTTGGGTAGAAAGGAAGTATGATGATACAGGTATTGGGTATTGGCTCTATCTTCTAGACTTGCAAAGGTAATCAATTGTGGTCAAGTTATAGAGCTTCGGCCCTTGGAAAAGTTCTCTTAAATGGTGAAGTTACCGAGGCACCTGGGTGGCTCGGTCAGTTGAGCGTCCAGCTTCAGCTCAGGTCATGATCTCTCGGTTCGTGAGTTCGAGCCCCGCGTCGGGTTCTGTGCTGACAGCTCAGAGTTTGGAGCCTGCTTTGGATTCTGTGTCTACCTCTCTCTTTCTGCCCCTCCCCTGCTCATGCTCTGCCTCTCTCTCTCAAAAGTGAATAAACTTAAAAAAAATTTTTAAATGGTGAAGTTACCAAAATGAGGCATAGCTCTAGTTCTTTGGCTTCAAACTCTCAGATAGAAACGAAACTGTTCAGTCTAATCCCCCAGGCATGATGGATAGGTTGAACTCTATAGTTTCACTACTGGAGCACAAGAGCCCCAAACCAAGGACTTTTCCTTTCTCTGATCACTTTTATATTCATGCCTCAATTTAGAGTCAGTCAGCAAACACGATCTTCAATCGCCTTGCATTCTCCTTTCTGCCCTGGTGTCCGTGTCAGTCTGGGTACTTCTCCTCCCCACCACGTACCTGCTCCAGTCTTCCCTGGATCCAGAAGGGATCTGCTATCTGTCATTTGCACCTCAGCATGAGTTTCACTATTTTTCTTTCTCTCAGAGATTCACAGTTTGAAATTTCTCTAAGAAATGAAAGACTGCCCCCTGCCCCCAATGACAGAAAGGTAGGCCACAGTAGCAGATAGGGGAAACAATGTCATACGGGAAAGCTTTACATTAGGCATTAAGGCATACCCTATATATAATGGCCTAATCCGTCTAATATGTGAGGTCAGCTCTGCTGCTGTGTAACCTGTACTGGAGAGAATTCCTTCCCTAAGGGTCTCGTTGTGTCATCACACGCACGCCTACAGGTAAATTCCCTGAGGTCCAGAACTCCAGCCACTCTCTCCCCCTGCTCTCCCACCCCCCTCCTCTGTGTCCTCTCTTTTTCCTCCCTGCTATGGCACAGATAGGGTCGCAGTGACTTTGCCAAGACTGGCTGTCAGCCATTACTTTGGCTGACTGTGCTTCCCTCACACTATACCGCAAATGTATGCTCTACTTTGTCACTGGGTCAGAATCCAGTTACTTTTACAATGCACTGAAGGAATTTAGTTTAGGAGAAAAGCCCATGTTCCTCTTTGTAAAATGAAAATCCTTTCCCAATAGGAACACTCCACTCATTTATTCAAGAAACACTGGTTGGTTGCTTTTTATACAATCCTGTAGATTCACCCAGAAGATCATAGATGATGTTACAGTGGGAGTCTAATGTACAGCTAGAGTAATGAGTGACGTATGAGGGCTTGGAATGGCCACACCCAAAATCTGTGAACTGAAAAGTTTGAAATGGTCACTCAGCCTTTTAAGAGTCCAGGTGTTTGAATTTAATTGCGAGGCAACAGGCTCTAGAACTGAAGTAACAAGTCCCCACTTACCGTTTGCTGGCTATTTTCCCACCTTGGTCCCAGGTACAAGTTTCCCTCTATTACAAAACTGTACTAATACATGTGGTTAAGATAGAGTAAGCATCTGCATGCTTCCCCATCACTCCGTGCCAATGGCTGGCTTGTGAGCAGAGCACCAGCATTTTGCACATTTTGCATCGAGGTATCTCTCTCCAAAGTCTTCTCTGACTCTCCCTGCCTCTCGCCTTGTGGACACCGTCCATAAGATTGAGGGGGTCATTTGGATGACAGTTTTCGAAACTTTGCCTGAAGTCCAAGAAGGAGAGCCAAGAGTCAGTCAGACGCTGTGGACTGGCCAACCTTTTTCTACACACATGTGCTCTAATCCCCAAGGAAGGTGAATTGACTGCAAGAAGAACTGCCGTTCAGCCTCTTGGCTTGGTGGCAGCTTAGCGCGGGGGTGGACAGGAAGAAAGACAATGACTTTGGAAAGCCGAAAGGAACACATCCATCCCAAACCAAGTCTTTCTTTATTAATGCCAAGAACACAGCCTGCCGGAAGTCCACGCTAATCTCAGAAGGTAACAATAGCTGGAGGAGTTTCACTTATGCAAACGAACTTGAAAAGGCAGGGATTATATGGAAGCTAAAAAGCCAGTTGCAGATGTCTTCCTTCGGTGCCAAGCTTTGCCATGGCTGGAGGGTTCCTGGATGTCCTGTGCTGAGGGACTAGATCTAATGGAGAGAACGGGAGGTGGGGTAAGGAGAGGGTGTGACTTGGGAAAGCCCCTCTACATGTTTTATGTTTTCACAAGTAAGACATTGAAGGACACATCAAATAATGAGCATATCGATGACGTGGTATTATCTCAAAACGGGAACAGTGGCTGCTGCATGTGATTAGGTTGCATTTACCCACTTACTCCTTCCTTGATAGGAACTTCTTGGGTTCTTTCTTCACAGATGTCCTAACAATATGCTTCTGAGTTTATGTTAGCCTTTTGCAGATGGAATGCACCTAATGCGGCACTTACTTTGGTATCTTCCTTTGTCCAGGTAGTGCATGATTTTCTGCCTTTGACTCCAGGTCCCTGAAGCCCAGGGATCCTGGCAGTTCTAAAGGGAGACATGACTCACCCAAGACAGAGGAAGTCATTGAATCAAGTTGTGGAGAGGCTGATCAGGGGTGAAGCAAACCCCTGGATCCCTCAACACCAATCCCGCCCACACCCAAGCCCGTTCTTCTTCAGGCCCTGCAGTAGGTGTAGTGCTTGTTTGTCGGACAGCCCTTGTTCCGCTCCCACGTGGAGAGAACTAGTGCCGGGGAAAGTGCCCTCAGGACGCTTCAGGTGCACGGAGGGGCGGGTAGCCAGGAAAAGGGGACGACCCACATGAGTGCTGAAGTGTGATGGGAAGTGGATGGAAGAGCTCGTCAAAATAAATTGCTGAAAATGGAGAAAGAGAGAGAAAGAGAGAATGTGTCAGAGCTTTATTTAACTTTTCAATGGCGTAACCAGCAAGATGACAAAATCAGTGCCACAGAAATACGAGAAGTAGTATCTTATATAGTGTGCAAAAACTAAAAAGGAATGCCGAGAAGAGATAGGTAAATGAGATGCAAAACTAGGTAATTTCTGCAGGGAAATAAAACTATCGCTTTTGAGAATCCTTTCTACCAGCATCCGCCGCCTCCGTCAGTTTTCTGTAAGTTAACCTCTAACTTTTACAGAAGACAAAATATCCAGGCCCTAATTGATAGTAAATAGTGAAGAAAATTCGGTCAAGCCCCCCGACCCCAGCAAGGGTCAGCAAAACATTTATATAAAGACCCAGATAGTAAATATTTTACGCTTTGTGGGCCATAAGGTCCCTATCGTAACTACTCAGTTCTGCCATTGCAGCAAAAAAGCTGCCCTAGACATTTACATAAATGGGTGTGGCTGTGTTTTCATAAAACTTTATTTATAAAAACAAGTGGTTGGCTGGATTTGGCCTGAAATCTACACTTGACCTCTGCTCCAGGATAAACTTAAAGGGTCCCAGAATCACCTTTTTAACTTATTTCCAAGTTTTGGTGCTACTTTCCTAGTAGGTTTGCAGTATGGAAAACAGCAAGTGCAAAGACACTGAGGCCTGAGCTCACGTGTTGTATTTGGGGAGGAAGAAGTGAGTAAAAATTCCTGGAGCACTAGTATGGGAGTATTGGCTATACAAAGAGGAATAAAGCTGGATAACTCAGGAGGAAATCGACTATCTTTTTACCTGTAGCAACAAGTGTACCTGAATAATACACCTGGGCAAGAAAAGGAGATGACCTCGTTCTGATTCCAATGAGCGACCTGAGAGGGCTGAAGTAGTCTTACTAACACTTGGTTTTCCTGCTTCAGAAATAAAAATAATATTGCACCTGGCCAGAGGGGTGCTGTGACAGTAAAAAGAGACAGTGCATTTCCCAGTACTCAATAAATGATAGCTTTTGATTATAAAATTATTATTGATATCCTTTATTAATCAAAGGCAAAGGGAGGTCCTAGGCCTACTGTTGAGTCCACACTTAGTCACAAAGGGTAGGTGCTGGGATCATTAAGGTGTAATGGAGAGTCCTGTCACTCACCTCCTTCTCATAAGATCCTTGGTCCTTGAGACCTTGTGCTAAAGGCCATGTTTTCCTTCAATACCCAGCTGGGCTCAGAAGACCAGGGTTTCCTGGAAGTCCTATTAAGAATCTCCTCACCCCCCACCCCCAGTAACAATTTATAAACAACAAGGACTCTGGGGACAATTACCTTGTAAACAAGGACACAGTGAGTGTACTTAGAGCAAAACTGCTGGATTAGCAGCCGTATTTGCATTCAGACAATGGATGCGCTAATTAACAGCGATTCCTACCTATTCATTAAAGCCTTAAGAGATTCTCTACGAAACATAGCAGCACTTTCTCTTCTGGCCCTGTCAGCAGCATCCGGTACTTACTCACAGCCACACTTTAAAATTATACCCATTTTTTCTCTTTTTCAAGTTTTTATTTAAATTCCATTTCATTGACTTACACTGTAATATTGGTGTCAGGTATAGAATTTAGTGATTCATCACTTACGTATAACACCCAGTGCTCATCCCAACAAGTGCTCTCCCTGATGCCCATCACCCATTTCAGCCCATCCTCCCCCCCTCCCTCCTCAATCCTCAGTTTGTTTTCTATAGTTGAGTCTGTTTTATGATTTACCTCTCTTTCTCTTCCCCCTCCCACATTCATCTGTTTTGCTTCTTAAATTCCACATATGAGTGAAATCATATAGTGTTTGTCTTTCTCTGACTTATTTCGCTTAGCATAATGCACTCGAGTTGCATCCACGTTGCTGCAAATGACAAGATTTCATTCTTTTTGATTGCCAAGTGGTATTCTATTGTGTATATATATACCATATCTTCTTTATCCATTCATCAGTCGAGGGGCACTGGGGCTCTTTCCAAAATTTAGCTATTATTGATAGCACTACTATAAACATTGGGGTGCATGTGCCCCTTCAAATCATTATTTTTGTATCCTTTTGGTAAATGTCTAGTAGTGCAATTTCTGGATTGTAGGGTAGTTCTATTTTTCACTCTCTGAGGAACCTCTATACTGTTTATTGAAAGGTTTTAGGGGTTTTGTTGGTTGTGTTGTTGTTTTGCTGACTGGGACCAGTTATCTCCTTCAGAGCAGAGGAATTCATCTCTTTCCACCCAACCTCCTGGCATCCTCAGCCCGGCTCCATCTTCTCAGGGGGCTACCTCTGCCTCACTCAGGCTGCTTACTAGTACATCTGCCCTCTGCTAGCAGCTCCAAAGCTTACCCAGATGGCCTCAGTAAAATATTAACAAATAATGATCATGACGCATTTACTCCGGGCCCCTTGTAGATTTCCTTTTCACTTCTAAATAGCAATACTTTAAGAGTAATGATACTAATGCCATGTGGTGCTGTCGTCCATCTTTGCCTGGGTTCAACCAGACAGACTGCCTGGTGATCCCTAAGTGCTGAGGCTGCATCACACAGCAGGGACCCTGAACCCCACGAGTGGACCAAAGGTGGGTCTCAAGGCAGAGCTTACTGAAAAACAGTCAGCCTGGGAAAACAGTCCCTCTGCATCCATCACCCATTAACCACTCAGGAATGTGCTGGCCTGTTCCTTGCATATGGAGAGTAAGTAGGCACATAACCTTCGTAACTAGGCCCAAGGAGAGGTGGAGGAGGTGAGGCTGGAAATAGTTAGGAAGGACCCTCCTGAAAATGGCCAGCGGAGTTTCTGACACCTGACAGTGCCCTGCCTCCAGATGACGGTATCATTCACAGTTGCACCGATCAGGGTCGAACTTTGGGCCACCCAAGGACACTGAATTTCTATCTTGTAACTGAACTAACACTCCAAGGGGTCACTCCTTGGTGAGTCACCGATAAAACTACACCAGGTAGGTTTGTTACACAAAGGAAACTTTATCTGTAATCACTAAGATCATGGGGAAATAACTTCCAAAGCCATGACTCGCCAAACAGGGGTAAGTAGGTTCCTTTTACTTAAGGTTAGGATGAATATTCAGAAAGAGGAGTTTGGTCACCATATGTAGAGGCGGGTAAAAGGTTGCACATGCGTACTCAGGAAATATGCCTCAACACGCATCGTATGTTACGTAAATGAGATTTGCGCTCCTCCTTGGGCAGAGGTTTGAATGCTATCATGAATGTTACCAGACACTCCATGGTCCATCTGTGCAGGTATGCATCGGTGATCCTGCTCAAACTGGTCTAGGCTGGTTGGAGGTCCTCCTGTTGTTTGCCTCTAAAAGATTAAGTTAATGTTCCTATGAAGGAGAAGGGGGCTCAGTGCAGGTCTTGCTGGTGATGGTCTGGGAATGGGTTGTATGGCCTTCTGTTGTGTGTCTAGCTTTGTAAGATTATGTATCTCTTGTGGCTACTTTATGCCCTTTAATTGTGCAGAAACTTTCCTCCTTTCATTGGCAGCGGATGGTACCTTTCTACCCACCATGTTGCCACCCCCATGGCCACCGTGTAAACTTTATTTCTGTGTCACTCCATTTGTGATTGCACCCACCTTACCCACAGCGACGAGTGTCCTAGCATTTTGGTGGCACTGTGCCTGCTCCACAATCCTCCAGACTTCCCGCAGCCCCACGGACAGCTCCTGAGACTCTAGGAGACTCCGCTTCCAAGGAGATACAACCCAAGCCTGCACTGAGCCACGTGCGTGTCCTTGTTTGCACGTGGAAGGGCGTGCCCCGCCGGGTCAGGATGAGTTAGGGCTGGCCGTGGTGGGTGGGAATCGAGCGCGGAAAGGCACATCTCATAACTCCTTTCTGTGAGGAGTCTCCAAGAAAGAGACTGCTTTCTCGCACCTGCCCTCTACCAGGCCAGCGGTCACCTGGAGGTACTCATGGAGAAGGCGCACCCGATGCCACACAGGTGTCCTCCTGCTCACCAGCACCCACCCTTCAGGGGCCACCGTTTGCTCCAGCCTGTGCCATAGTCCCCCAGGTGTCTGAAGCAGCCCCAGACTGGGACTCTCCCTGTGGGATCTAGAATGAGCTAGTAGGGGGAGGCCTCACACCCACCCCTCACCGTGCTGTCAGAAGACAGATAAGCTAACTGGTAAGTCCCAGGTGTTTTACAGAAAGTGGCATTGCTATTAAACCGTGCGTGAGCTTAGGAATTGCCTTTCTTAGATTGGCCTCTCTTAATTAAGAATGGCATTTTTCATTTAATTTTTTAAACTTAAATGGGAGTCTTTACTCTGCTGAATAAATAGTTGGGTGCAGGGAATTTGTCATTTGACACGCTTTTTTGGTCATCTGAGCCTTGCTTTCTTTGTCTGTAAAATGGGAATGTTAATGTCAATCTCATAGGATTGTTGTGAGGGAAAAAGGGGAAAATGCCCTTGGCATTTAGCATGGCATCTGCCATACAGAGGGTGCCCAGTAGGTAAAGGGCTTGCCTACGGAGCACAGTAGGTATGGGCCTCAGACCCAATGCTGAGACAGCCAGGATATGCTGCCGAATCGCCAGGGTGAAGGCCCAGTGTGGTCGGGGGCGGCCTGGGAGAAGTTTGGAGGCGTCTTGGAGAAGGAAGCTTTTGTGCCACACACTCCCCCGTCATGGGTCAGGCAGGTCGAAAGGAACCCCGGGGCACGTGGCAGGAGGCAGGCCGGGCTATCAGACCTGCTCGGCATCTCCCACCCGTGGCAGCTCCCACTCCCAGGACGTCACAGGGGAGGCGTTTTATTCCAGTCAAGGGCTGCTCTTGTTTCCTTGCTAAGTGAACACCCGTGCGTTGCCTTTGGAAAATGTGAATTAATGTGGGCTTTTGTCCTTGAATATGAACGAATGAAAAGTTAACCATAATATTGTTTGAGCATCTAGCAAAACCCCCACTAGTGATGACACAGCTCAGACTTCACCATCTCCCTACCTGCAGTATCTCCATCTTCTAGCACTTACCACCCTGAATCCTGACCGTCTTTTCCTCCCACTGAGTGTGAGCTCCTCCAGGGAAGAGATTGCCACAGAGCCTTGGACCCACAGCTCAATGCCTATTGGAAATCAAAGACGAACAGCAGAGGGGGCTGGGAGCAGAAAATGCTCTGGGAGTCAGCAGAGCGAGAGATCAGCCCCAATGGACCGATCAGGACTGGATTCACAAAGCAAGCCACCCCTGGGCTTTTTGCTAAAGGTGTCCAGGAGCGACAGCACCTATGACTGGTAAAACTCCCCACGAGCTAAGACAAGATGGAGGGCTTTTCCCTACAAGGACCTGCGCTGGGTGACACCTAGGAAAACAACTGTCCTCAAAAGGAAAACTGGGTGGCTCAGTCGGTTAAGCATCCGACTCTTGGTTTCAGCCCAGGTCATGATCTCAGTTTCATGAATTCGAGCACCATGTCGGGCTCTGCACTGGCAGTACAGAGCCTGCTTGGGATTCTCCCTCTCTTCCCGCTCCCTCTCTGCTCCTCCCCCACTCGTGCTCTGTCTCTAAATAAGTAAATAAATACTTAAAACAAAAAACTTTAAAACATATTACCCTAATAATTATATTATCATTTCAGACAACGGAAAGGGTAAAGAAAACTGAGAATTATCATAAACTGGGTTAACAATTACTCATAGAACCGGCCACATTACGTATCCTGTCTCAGTCCTAAGGGTGCACCAGCATGTGGTAGGCACGCCCATTTTGCTGATGAGGAAATGGAGGCTTACGGAGGAACCTGGCCCCATGCCATTTAGTAAAAGGCATGGCAGGTCCAAGCTTCGAATTCAGCTCAGCCACGTAACACCTGCCAGTTCTTGAGCGGGTCACTTCCCTGAACCTCAGTCTGGAAAACGGAGAAGAAATAAGGTATTTTCTGCTACAGTTCCTAGCAGAGGGTCAGGGATGTAATAGGTGTCTGACAGACCTCGGTTTTCGTGAAATGGTCTGAAATGTTGCCAATTAAATTCATTTGGTGCAGCGCATCTTCCAAAGTGGCAACAGTGGTGACTCTCTAAGGGATATTATATCCGGCGGTGAGAGATTGCCGTGGCAGAAGGAGCTAGAAAGACCGACTGACCCCACGTTTCCGAATGCTGCCCCTGGACCAGCAGCATCCGAGCCATCTCTGTGGGCATGTGCTCCAGACCACCTTTCCCACAGACGCACACGCACGCAGTCACACCAGTTACTCCTTTATCTCCAGACACACAGGGGTAAGGTTCACACACAGAGGCCTGCTCGGAGGGGTTTGCCATGACCTGGAGTGTCCTCCTCTCCTCCTGCCTCGCAGAACCTCCCCGGAGGTCCAGCTGTCGACGGCAAGACGACGAACCCTCTTGGGAGCGTGCCGGGCTGCTCTCTTGGTGACACTGGCTCCAGCCTCCCAGGGAGCCACATGCAGGGCCAGGCAGAGCAGCCCATTGCTTACAATCGGACGGGACCTGGCAGAGGGCGAATGTGGGAGAAAGGGGCTTGCAGCCCTCCTGCACACTCAGACGGATATGCTCGGTACCCAGTAGGCCCTGGCAGGAAAGCGAAAGGGCCTAGAAGAGAGCAGGATTTGATCGAAGCCCAGAGCCCCAGAGCCTCCTGAGGCCCAGTCTTGGGTGTTGCCCAGAAGACCTTTTGCCCCAAATTACCCTACCTTTCTCAAATATGAGAATCACAGGTATCATTCAGGCCTGCCACCTGCCACCCCACCCAAGATGTTGGCTGTGATGGGAGATGACTCTCCCAGCATTCTCTAAAGACAGAATGCAAGTTCATGGGCACCTTGTAGAACAGGGCAAGGCCTCACCAGGAGGCTGCTGATAGCTGTGCAAGCCCTCCCACCCCCACCAAGCATCATGGAGCACCTCCTGTGCATTCATCCCCGCTGCTCAGCCATCTCCTCCAGGAAGCCTTCCTGGCCTTAACCTGGACTGGGTGGGTGCCTTGGGTATGTACCCCCTCCCCAGCATTGAGAGTGTTATTATTCTTGTCACTTTGGCACTTGTCTTATTAACCCAAAACTGTCTCTTTATGTGAGGAAGGCAAGCACAGACAGACACTGAGCCTGGACAGAGAAAAGGCCTCAGGACACTCTGCTTGTAGCGGCCAGAGCTGAGCGGAGACTCTATGGTCTACCTCATTTTTTACTCTCTCGGTGTGCCCTTAGAATGACATTCAGGGATGGGGACACTTAGGATCCAGATGTCTCATGAAGAGAGCAGAGGGGTGTGGTTTGGAGGCATCTAGACACTATTATTCGCACCCTGGCCAAGGGTCACCAGGGTGCTCTGGAGGCTCAGACTTCTCCATCTGAACTGTAAATTCAATGCTGGGCTGACCAGCCTCAGCAACTTATTATCGAGGAAAATATACATTTCTGGATTGCATGGCAGAAATGCAAACTCTCTTATGGATTCTGACAGCCCATTAGCCAATAGCAAGGGGTTAAGTGTGAAGTGCCCTAGCAAGAACTTCTCTTCCTATTAGAGGCTGGCCCTGAGGGAGGCTGTTCCCACCACTTCCTTCATCAGAGCTGAGGGCTGGCGGAGCACCTGCTGGGCAGGCCGGGACTCCCTGTGCTCTGTGTGTCACAAGGTGGCCCAATGATGGGGCTCCTTGCTCAGAATCCTGTGAAACCAGGCCCTCCTATCTCTCAGAGTGGTGGGGAGATGTGGCCATCCCCCCTCTACCTCCCCTTGAAAACACTTTTCTAAAGATTCTTGGCTTTAGGGACCAGTTAGAACTCCTGGACTCTGCTCTGGGCTGGGGTCCTCAGCTCGTCTGCGTTTTGGTTCCAGTTAGCGACTCAATAGCTGGTAACCTTGGGAGAGACTCTGAACTGTCTATGAAATATCTAAAATACCTGTCTTGCTGCAGTATTAGTATTTAAAGATCATTCCTTTAATGAATAGGAAAGCACTTAGGAAAACATAAGGCAATATCAAAGACAAGGCTGAGGAATGCCTTTCAGCCATGGAAATATT
The DNA here is from genome assembly GCF_018350195.1 of Panthera tigris. Lineage (NCBI taxonomy): Eukaryota > Metazoa > Chordata > Mammalia > Carnivora > Felidae > Panthera > Panthera tigris. The sequence goes on along the minus strand of NC_056668.1, from coordinate 121,915,553 downwards.
CCAGATTGTGACCCTTTTTTTTAAGTTTATTTATTTTTTTGGGGGGAGGGGGGATGTGTGTGCATGTGTATACAAGTGGGAAAGGGGCAGAGAGAGAGAGAGAGAGAGGGAGAGAAAGAAAGAATCCCAAGCAGGCTTCATGCCATCAGCACAAGGGGCTCGATCTCACCAACTGTTGGTTCACCAACTGACCAAAATCAAGAGTCAGACGCTTAACCAACTGAACACCCAGGTGCCCTTGAACTGTGAGCCTTTCTTGGGTCATACCTTGCATGTTTGAATCTGCACGGACCTGGAGTGGGCCCCAGAGATTATTCTAGATTCGTATTATTCTAGTTCTCAACTCTGGCAGCTTATCACTGTCACCTGCGAGCTTTTTCAGAAATACCAATCTTCTACCACCACCCCCACCCCATCCACTCTAACCCTGCAACACCCATATTTTGATCCTTTTAGTCTGGGGGTGGGACAAGAGCCCTGTTTTTCAGTGATACAGATGATGTGCACCTGGGGAGGGAGAGGCCGATTTGGAGGCAGAATAAACCCAAGAGCAGAGGTGACAGCCAGGTCACCCTCCCAGGTAGGGCCAGCAACCAAACCTCCTTCTGATATCCAGGCATCTATGCCAAGAGCAAAGATCCTATTGTTCCAAGGTGTCGTCTGTCAGTCTGCAATTACCCATGACCCACCCACAACATCTGCTCCAGATGCTGCCCCGGGGAATTAATGCAGCAACAGGAGGTAGCAGTTTATTTACTGGTATTTGTATGTCTGTATATTTGGAAATACAGACTTCTATTCTGGCTGTCCCTCTGAACTCTGAACTCTTCAGAGCAGGGGCTGAGTCTCCTCATCTTTGCAACCCCCCCCCCCCACCCTGCCCCTGCCATCCCTGGTAGAGGAAAAGTCAAACCAGAAAAAAATGTTTGGTGGATGAGTGAGTGAACAAACAAAAGCATGTGAAGTGCCTAGTACAAGGCTTAAATTTAAACCCTGAACGTCACAAAATGAAACCATTTCTGCACTCACTTAGCTCTTCTGTCTTAAATTTTAATTGTCAGTGTAAAAATCATTTTGATAGTTAGCCAGGGCTGCACTGATGCTAAACATTATGTGTGCTCACATTCAGAAAGCAAAAGGAAAAAAAAATGGGCCTTTTGATTCTCTGCCTAACTCACAATAAACCATCTATGGTGCTAATTGTTTATAATAACTTAATAACATAATTACCCCCATGTAGGTTTCCTAGAACAGTGAAAACACAGCAGGATCTCAAACCCTTTGAAGGAAATGTAAAAGGAGGGCTGACTCCACCTCTGATCAGTTGGGTGAGGTTGGTCATATGACTTCACCTCTGACCCTCGACAGCCTCATCTTTAAAGGGGGACGATAATATCTATCGTGCTGAGTAATGATGGTGGAGGCATAAGAGACTCACTTCCAATCATATTCCATTGGCCAGAACTAGTAATCTGGCCCCAGCCTGACTGCAAGGGAGGCTTGGAAATGTGTGGAAATGCCCCCTACCTCTCTATGGGCAGTAAGCTCAGGACACATTAGTTTGCCCACCTATAGCTCCTCCCACCTCCACCCTGGGGACAGGTTTATAATTTAGTTAGAAAGAACAGTGGACTAGAAAATTACCACTCTGGAGTGGTTTGAGGGCCCCAGGTCTGAGGCCTTATCTCCTCCTATAATCCTTCCTTCCTTGCTTTATTCCTTCACTCACTCACCTGCAGATGTTTTTTGAGTTCCTCCCCGTGCTGTGGAGAGAACTGAGGACAGCCAGTGCTTGCATGGCACTAACATTCTGGCAGGGAAGCCAGAGGTGGGCCTGGAGTGAGAAATGGATGGTAACTAAGTGAGAAAGTGGCTGAACAAATAGAATAAATTCAGATAGTGATAAGTGCTAAGATAAAATACCACTGACTGACATGATAATAAGTATCTGGAAGGGGAAGGAGAGGCATTTGAGATGACAGTGACCAAGAAAGCTTTCACAGGGGAGTTGTCATTTTAATAAAAACTCAAACGTCTGAAATGGTCACCTACACAAAGTCTTCTTCACCAAGAAATGAGGATGTGGTATAAAGTAGAAGAGAACGGTGTGACTTCTGGAACGGTAGAATAAGGAGCTTGGCAAATACTCTCCTCAAGAAGGAACAATAAAACTGGAAAAAAAAATTGTCACAAACAACCATTTCAGGACTCTGAAAATTGACCAAAGGCAAACACCAAACTGGGGAAACATTATGAACAATTTTGTGCCAATAGATTACACAACTTCAACAAAATGGGTAAATCCCCAAAAGACACAAGAAATTAAAACTGACTCAAAAGAAATAGAACATCTAAACAGACTATGACATCATAAGCATTATCTCTCCTGAGCATCGACGCAAAAATCCTCAAAATACTCAAAATTCAAGTTCAGCAATATATAAAAAAGATTATATATCATGACTAAGTCAGATTTATCCCAGGAGTAAAATGCTGGTTTAACATCCAAAAGTCAATCAGTGTAATATGCCATCTTATTACATGGGCAAAATTAGCCAGGACAAAACTACATGGTCATCTCAACAGAAAAAAAAAAAAAAAAAAAAAAAAAAAAAGCATGTAAAAATATTGAACACCCACTTGAACTGAAAAATAGAGGAACTTCCTCAGCCTAACACAGGGCATTTATAAAAAACCTATAGCTAATATCACATTGAATGATGAAAGACTGAAAGCCTTTCCCAAAAAATGAAAATGAGGTATGGATACCCACTCCAACCACTCCAATCATTGAACTGATGTTTCTAAGCCTGTTAAATAAGACCAAAAAACAGATATTAAAGACATTCAGACTGGAAAGCAAGAAGTAAAAATTATCTTTATTCACAGACAACACAAAACAGAATGTAGAAAATTTTACAGAATCAACAAAATTCTAGAACTAATGAACAAGTACAGCAAGTTTGCAGATACAAGATCAATGTAAAAAAGTCAATTGTATTTTTATATACTAGAAATGAACAATCCAAAAAAGAAATTAAGAAAACAACTCCATTCAAAATAACGTCAAAAATAATAAAATGCCTAGGAAGAAATTTAGCAAAAGAAGGGCAAGACTTGTACACTGCAAACTGTGAAAACATTGCTAAGAAAAAATTTAAAAATACCTAAATAAATGGAAAGACATTCCAAGTTCATGGATTGGAAGAGTCAGCATTACTACAATGGCTTTTCTTCACAAATGGATCTACATATTCAATGCAAGCCCTATCAAAATCTCAGCAGGCTTTTTTGCAGAAATTGACAAGGTGATCCTGGGAATGCAAAGGACCCACAATAGCCAAAACAATTCTACAAAGAACAAAGTTGGAAGACTTAGACTTTGTGATTTCAAAACTTACTATGTCTACAGTAATCAAAACAGTGGGGAACTGTTGGAAGGATAGGAATATATATCAGTGGAACAAAATTGGAAGTCTAGAAATAAGCCCTTACATTTGTGATCAAGTGATTTTCAGTACAGGTGCCACATTAATTCAATGGGGAAAAGGGTAGTTCTTTCAACAAATGGTGCTAGGATAATTGGATATCCACATACAACAGTGATGAATATGGATCCTTCCCAATAAACACAAAAACTAACTCAAAATGGATCATTAATTAACTTGAATGTAAGAGGTAAAATTATAAACCTTTGGGTGAAAACAGGAGAAAATCTTCATGATCTTGGATTGAGCAAGAAATTCTTAGATATCACACCAAAAGCATGACCTACAAAAAAAAATTAATTGACCTTCATCAAAATTAAAGACGGTTTTGCTTCAAAAGACATCATTAAGAATATGCAAAGACAAGCCACAGACTTGAAGAAAACATTTGTAAATCATGTATTAATGAAGGACTCGCTTGAATGCAGAATATGTAAGAACCCTTACAATTCAATAATAAGAGGTAGGACAACCAAATTTTTAAAATAGGCAAAAGGTGTGAATAGACATTTCACCAAAGAAGATTTAAGAATGAAAAGTGAAAAGGTATTCAACATCATTAGTCATTAGGGAGATGCAAATTAAAACCACAGTAAGCTACCACTTCAACATCCTAAGAATGTATGTAATAATGATAATAATAAACAATAAACAATAATAAACCAGACTTAATAACAAATGTTGACAAGAATTTTGAGAAATGGTAACCCTTATATATTGCAGGGTTGGAGTGAGGAAATCATGATCATACAATGACTTTAGAAAACAATTTGTCAGTTTCTCAAAAAGTTAAACATAAACTTACCATATGAGCCCAAAACTCCACTGTTGGGTATTCATCTAAGGTATGAAAAATATACATCTATATACAGAATATTAATAGTGGCATTATTCATAATAGCTTAAAAGTGGGAACAACCCAAAATGTCCATCAACTGATGAATGATAAACAAAATATGGTATACCCATACAATAAAACATTATTGATCAATAAGAAGGAATGCTTTACTTATACACAGTATGACATGGATGAGTCTCAAAAACATGCTGTGTAAAAGAAGCTAGTCACAACAGACTATTCTATTATTCCATATTATAACAATATTATGATTGCATTTATGTGAAATGTCCAGGAAAGTCAAACTTTTAGAGATAGAAAGCAGATCTGTCTCGGGTGTTGCCCGGGATGAAGGCTGGAAGCCCCAACATAACTAAAAATGGGCACAAAGGGGATGTCTTGAGGGTGATGGAAATGTTCTCAAACTGGATTACGGTGATAGTTGTACATCGCTATAAAATTACTAAAAATCATTGCAGTGTACGCTTATGATGGGTGATTTTTAGATCTGTAATTATACCTCAATTAAGTTGTTAAAGAAAAATGAGATGAAAACTTCTGATTCTCGAACCATGGCTAATAGATGGTGGTCTTGGGTTCAGGGACCACTGATAGAGACGCCTGACAGTTGGTGGGGCCTAACCCGTAGTTAGGATCCTGTCTATGTATTGTTTCTCCCTGCCCTGAATTCCACCAAAACAGGGTTCCTCTGAGCAGATGTGGATGGTGGGTAAAAACAGGAAGGGCAAACAAAATCCTTTGGGACTCTATGCTGAGTACAACGGGCAACAATGCAGACTCTAAATTTAGGGGTAACAAGGATTTTACAAAGATCCCCCTGATTGCTCAGTGAAGGATGAACTGGGGATAGGGAGTATGAAGGGCAGGAGGCCAGTGGCCCAAGTTGGAATGGTAAGATGAGTGGGAGGCTGGATTCTGACTGGGAGTCTCAGTGTGACCCTGACCTTCAGTTCCATGTCCCTGACTGACAGCCTCCCCTGGTTTCCTCATCTGCAAACCGAGAGGGGTAAACTATAGGACCCCAGCACCATCCACAGTGCCTGGTACACTGTTGGCACAAGTCCATGTGTGTTTAATGAACGAGTGTCCCTGTAGGGTCCTTCTGTGCTGCATCTTCTTCTAAGTCCCGAATCTAGACCTCAGGGTGCACATTCTCAAAGAGTTGCCCATCTAGTCCACTTCCTTCCCATAAGTCAATTCCAAGGAATGAACCTAATGTTTTTGGTAAAAAAAGGCAATCATAGGCATCAGACACATTCACCCAGAGTTCCATAAGGGGGTTCCTATAGGAGATCCCTGGAGTACTGAGTGGCATTGGCCCCTTTCGAGAGTGGACACCTGGGGTTTGATGGGACACAAACACAGATGGGTCTGTCCTAAGGTATCAAAAGGCCCCATCTCCATCTCCTGCTGAGGAAGGGAGTTTGAGGGAAACTAACATTTACCATGGAAACGGCCCAAGGTCCCCAGAACTTTACTTTCCCCTCCATGTGCCACTTGGTCTCCTAGTCTGACCTGGTTGTAACCAACTTAAAACTTGTATATGTGAGACTGGTGCCTATTTGAAGGTCATTTAAGAGGCAGCAGTGAGGAATACAGGGCACCCCTGTCCAGGATGCCAGAAACAAGACATAGGGGAGGGGTAGGGCATGAGAAGCTTATGATAGCAATTAGGAAAAGGGGACAAGAGCGGCCAACCCCTGGGGCTTGTGGGGGGGATAATGAGGCAGGGGGAGAGCCAGGATAGAAGCAGAGGCCCACCTGTAGAAGGGCATGTGGAAGGTGCTTGATTCAAATCCCATGCCATCACTTACCTTGGAGGGAAATATGGGCTACAACTCACCAGAAATCCATTCATTCATGCGTTCATTCATTCAGCAAAGACTAATTGAGTGCCAAGTTTTCCAGGCCCCACCTGGACAGTGGGCACACACTGGGGTCACAGTACTGAATAAGGGGGCTTACAATCCAGTGAGGAAGCCCAAGGAGCTGAGAGCCCCTAGGATGAGCACTTCACCCAAACATGAGCACGACTCGGGATTGTCCAGGAAGGACAGCACTGACCAAAGTCCACACGTGTGGTGAACAGTGGTGCCAGAGAGGGGTCTTCAAAATCAAAGCCCCGGAGCCCGTCTTCCTCCCACCATCCTCTCATGTGTCCACCCAATGCTCACTGCGTGCCTGAGACAAGACAAGCCCTGTTCCCGGCTTGGTGCTCTGGAGAGATAGGGAAACAGACAACTGCACGTTCAAAACAAGAACTTTCTCTCTTTTTTAAAAAAAACTTTTAACCCATTTGCAAAGCTTCCTGAAGCACCTGGGAAATGTCTAGAGAGAAAATGAGGTGCAGCCCCATGCCCTAGCTGGGGGGTCTCCCCAGGAGCTTGTGTTCTGTCTCCTGGAGGACCACGCCCCAGGCCACCTCCTCACCCTGATTCTCAGAAGGAAGCCGCACTTGCAGAACCTGTACAGCTGGCCGGAGACCAGCTGACCCAGGAGGAGAAAAACACAGTGCCAGGGGCAGCCTGACATGCTAGGCTGCTACGTGTCACAGAGGCACAGGCATCATGCACATGTTGCCTCCTAGAACCGACCCACGGGATGGATGGGACACAGCGTCTCCACCACCCCCTTCTGCCCCTCCCGCCCAGAAGACACCGGTTATGATTCATGCTGGAGAAGCCTTGCCAGGTAAACAGAAACACCGTCTGTGTGAGGAGAATGCGACCCATCGGGTGTGGGCAGCGGCCCCAGTCTGGAGCAATCAGCCTAATTACTTCCTCGCTCTGAAACCAGTTGTGAGCTGCAGGAGGACCGGAGACAGGATTTGTTCTGCCTTAAAAGAACAGTTAAGAAAGCAGCCGTCAAATATTTAGAAAGAAAAATATATAAGTCAAAATCAAGGCACTGAATTGTATGGGCCACGGACTGAGTCACGCAGGGCTGATTTCAGACAGCCTGCAGAGGACCAAATGCATGGTCAAACCCACATGCATTGTCATTAGTGCACCCTTGCCTTCCCTCTCTCCTCTGCCCCTGTGAGTCCTGCCTGCCAGGGGCCTAAACCCTCACATCATTCCTTCTTGAAACCTCTCCACGCTATGCACCAGCTCAGACACCATCTCTTCCCAGCACCTGCAGAATCCCTCTGCTGGCAGTCACTGATCACTCTCTTCTCAAAACTCCGACCAGATTATTCCTACTCGAGACTTGCCCTTACACTTAGGACCTTTCTTGTGTCTTTGGCTTTTTCCCTTCCAGCTTCTGGGGCCAGCTGGTGACTGGGAAGCATCAAAGATGCAAAGATCTGAGTTGGGAATGACCAGGGTGCTCTCACTGGCCAGCCCAGTGTCCAACCAGCACCGGGTGGGGCCTGGGCAACATCTCCAGGAGGGGAGGCAAAGCCAAGCTCCCATGGACTGGCGTGGCCACCTGCAGCCAGGCAGGAAGGTTCTGAGTCCACTCTGCATGCCAAAGGAGCACTCGCTGTGCAGCCTGGCAGCGGGCCTGGGAGTAAGAACACGGGTGTTGGGCCCACCACCTGGACTCCACCCCCTCACCTCAGGGCCAGGGGACCCAGCTGGTACCCTGAAGGGGATTCACAATAAGGAGAGACGTTCAGCTTCAGAGAAATGCACCCAGAACTTTGTAATTCGAAAACTTAGAATCCTCCATCGTCGGCATTAGTTTTGCATCAGTGTTTTGAGTTACTTCTTTATATTTTGCAATGGGGAGGCTGAGGGCTCCATAGCATTGTTTAATGCATGAAGGTCCTAACGTATTTATCCCAGTCCTGGATTTACTACTTGAGTTTGTGGCACCGGATATGGTTGGGAACCTCTTGGAAACTCAACTGTAAGCTCTGAGTGCAGGGCCTGGGGTGTAGCAAGTGCTCAGGGCTGCTATTCTGTCTGGGCTCCGGAGGAGGCAATCACGGTACACGGTGCATCACAGGGGTGAAAGGAAAACTCCAGACCCTGAAATCTAAAGCACAGAGGCTCATGGAAGCTTCCAGGTGAGCATTTTTGGAAAAACCAATCAGGAAAAGCCTAGTTAAGGCAGAAAATTGTAACTATGTAAAGTTTATTATTCCAAATTTGAGGGGAAACAGGTCACCCATGAAATTTAAGATGATGCATTCATGGGTGTGTCCCACACCCCCACACTGAGCACCTAAACTGAGTGAGTCACAGACACAGGGACACCCATGTTGGCCTGAGGATGGGGTGGTCAGGAAGCTCTCCCAGACAAAGTGGCCTGGTTGCATTTTAAGAGATGAGTAGTGTTTTGGGCTTTAAGAGATGAGTAGTGTGTGACTATCTGCCCTTTAGAGCCCCCCTTCCCTGCCTTGCTTTGTCCCCTGCTCTCTAGTTTCCAGATAGTTCGGCCCATGGAGCCAGGCAGGAGCTCAGGGGAAGGAGATCGAGAGACACCAGGTTATTTGCTGCCCCAGCACCCTCCCTGATTGGCCACTGCAGGCTGGATGTGCTCTTGATCAAGGGTCAAAGGGTCCATCCTCAGCCTCTGGCCTCAGACCTCTGAAGCTGCTTCCTTACTCCCATCCAGGCCTAAGGGTGCTGTCCTGGCTCCCCCAGCCTCTGCAGTTTCTCTGCACCGGAACCACACCCTTTACCCACCTCTCTGGTTTCCTGCTGGGACCATGACTGGTAATAGGTAAACATGAGACACACAGATGGACGGAAAGAGGAACCCACCACAAGTAAAAAGACTGGAACTGGACCTGGGCTCTACCAGGCCCTCTGCATGGGAGACACCCCGTATCTGGGGTGTGGATACGCTGGGGAAGGAAGCAGTAGCCCCCGTGACAGAGAGGCTTTTGTGCTAAGCTGAAAAGCTTGGAGTTTATTTGAAGGTAAATGCTAACCCCAAAAGGATTTTAAATACCGGGGTAGCAAGATCAAGCTTGGCTTTGTAGAAAGAACTTTCTGGCCATTTTATGGAAGATGGGCTTGAGGGGAGCCAGATTGGAGCTGGAACCCCCAGTAGGAGGCCACTCGGGTGCTCCAGGTGAGAGATTATGAGGACAGGCCAAAACACATGGTGAGATAACAAGGGGGGATTCAAGGGATTAAGTACATGTAAAGTACAAGGGATGAACAAAGAGAAACTTCTCATTGTTCTGGATCAAAAGATTTGGTGGATGATAGTTCCATTTGGCAAGATATTAAAAACAAAGAAAGAAAGTTCTGACAGAAGGAGAATGAATCTTTTATTTTGTTTTGGTTTTTTTAAGGTTTACTCTTTTTTATTTTTTTATTATTTTTTAATACGAAATTTATTGTCAAATTGGTTTCCATAAAACACCCAGTACTCATCCCAATAGATGCCCTCCTCAATGCCCATCATTCACCTTCCCCTCCCTCTCACCCCCCATCCACCCTTACTTTGTTCTTAGTTTTTAAGTCTCTTATGGTTTGGCTCCCTTCCCCTCTAACTTTTTTTTTCCTTTCCCCTCCCCCAGGGTCCACGTAAGAGTGAAAACATATGGTATCTGTCCTTCTCTGTATGACTTATTTCACTTAGCATCACACTCTCCAGTTCCATCCATGTTGCTACAAAAGGCCGTATTTCGTTCTTTCTCATGGCCAAGTAATACTCCATTGTGTGTATAAACCACACTTTCTTTATCCATTCATCAGTTGATGGACATTTAGGCTCTTTCCATAATTTGGCTATTGAGAGTGCTGCTATAAACATTGGGGTACAAGTGCCCCTATGCATCAGTGCTCCTGGATCCCTTGGGTAAATTCCTAGCAGTGCTATTGCTGGGTCATAGGGTAGGTCTATTTTTAATTTTTTGAGGAACCTCCACACTGTTTTCCAGAGCGGCTGCACCAGTTTGCATTCCCACCAACAGTGCAAGAGGGTTCCCGTTTCTCCACATCCTCTCCAGCATCTATAGTCTCCTGATTTGTTCATTTTGGCCACTCTGACTGGCGTGAGGTGATATCTGAGTGTGGTTTTGATTTGTATTTCCCTGATGAGGAGCGACGTTGAGCATCTTTTCATGTGCCTGTTGGCCATCTGGATGTCTTCTTTGGAGAAGTGTCTATTCATGTCTTCTGCCCATTTCTTCACTGGATTATTTGTTTTTAGGGTGTGGAGTTTGGTGAGTTTGTCCAATATGTCATTTGCAAATATCTTTTTCCATTCCGTCGGTTTTAAAATGATTTTAAAACAAATCCTAATTTTCTTGTGCACAATATAGTTCCTGACAGAAATGCTGAAAGATGGCCATATGGAAAAGGAGCTGTCTCCTCCCCTTGGCACTCTGTGCCATGACCACCCGTACCCCCTTGTCTGACTCTCCTGCTCTTCTCTGACCCGTGGTCTCCCCGATTTCTGTCTCCCAGAACCCATCTCAGTAGCATGGTGATTGTCTGCGAGGCACGGAAGAGGGAGGACACTGTGAGGTCAGATTCTAGAACTGCACTTAGTAGCTGGGTGGGCCCGCACCTCATGCTGAACTTCTCTGACCCTCTGTTTCCTCTTCTGTAAAGGAGACCTTCTATGAGTTGAGCTGAGAATTAAAGAGGCTATTTTATAGATACAGCACGTGGCATATGATAGGCACACAATAAATGCTTGTGTGCAGAAGCCTGCAGAAGGGGTTGGAGTAGACTGGAAGGGCTTCCTGGAGAAGAAGATTCCATGGCACTAAAACTGGCCTCGGAGATAGATGTCTTGGGCAGGGAGATGTTCAGAGGCAGGACCTCTGCGATGCTGAGAAGAGACTCAGATGTGGGAATAACCCCATAGAAGGACATAAGCCATCCTGGCTGGAGGAGACCGTTTTTTTTTGGGAAAGGAAGGATGGGGCCCAGAGACATCCAGGCCCTGAAGGACACAATCTTTGGCCTGGGTCAAGCCCCACTACTCAATGGGTCAAAGCCAGATAGTCCCATCTTCCCTAAGTTGCAGTCAATTCACAACCAGTCCTTGTCTCAACCTGTGCTTAAAGCACCCCCAAGATGATCCATGGGAATCCTCAAAAAGCCATGCAAGCACCTGGGGCAGACCCAGGCCTATAAGTTCTGCCCCCACCCCTCCCTCTGCCTCTGCCTTGTTTACGTAAGAAAGCAGAGAAGTTGCCCTCTCTCTCTAGAGTGCGCACTGCATGCTGTTCCATTTGCTATGGAAATTTATTTTTTATAGCATCATCATTCATTGATTTGCTTACGGTGTTCTGTGTGAGCTTGAAATGAAAACAATCTGGAAAGCAGTTAGAAGGGTGGGTGGCCCCATCTTGTTCCATAGTCAAGGCTAGCTTGCCTCCCTTACAGCCAGTGCATAATTGAGGCCTTTTAACTGACAATTCACTCTTCTTCTCTAGGAGCATGTAGACCTTGAAGGTGAGGCCCATCTCAAGTAGAGGGTCAGTAGCAGTTTTTAAGTAAGAGAATGAATTTCTGGCCAGATTGTGGCTGTTCTGTTACCAAGCAACATGTAAGACCAGTCACTTATGTGAGGAAAAATAATTCACAAATTCATCAGCTGGGTTCCAGGCGTCTCAATTGTTATAGCTTGCTATTTAATTGTCTTGTGTAAAATTCACCAGCAGCCATTAGAAGTCAATACTGGGGGCGCATGGGTGGCTCAGTCGGTTGGGCAGCTGACTTCAGCTCTGGTCATGATATCATGGTCTGTGAGTTCGAGCCCCGCATTAGGCTCTGTGCTGACAGCTTGGAGCCTGGAGCCTGCTTCAGATTCTGTGTCTTCCTCTCTCTCTGCCCCTTCCCTGCTTGCTCTCTGTCTCTCTCTCTCTCTCTCTCTGTCTCTCTCTCTCTCTCTCTCTCAAAAATAATAAACATTAAAAAATTTTTTTTAGAAGTCAATACGGAGCCAGGCAGAGATATTTTCCCATCACAGGTGTCTATGAATGTCGTACTTGTCTGTCACAGCAGGCAGTGGAGGGGTACCAGCAATGCTGCTTTCCTGCCTCTAACATTACTAATTAAGCCAGGGGGCCAGCAGCTCACAGTGATGATCTATCATGGAAGGTCTGTATGTGCATAGAGCCCTGCTTGGCCAGACCGCTTGCTATCCTTTTGGCCTGGAAACCAAATTTGATCGGTTGACATGTCTGACTTGCATTACCCAGTGTGTTTTTGTGGTGTGTTTGCTTGTTTGTTTTTAATATTTTAAAATTATATTGGCTTTCCACATTTAAAAACCAAGAGATTTCATTTAAAAATCTTCAGAAAAAAACTTGATGCCAACATAGTTCCCACTTGGCCACCATTAGTGGAAGCTATAATGGTCCACCCAGTTTGGGCCCAGCATTAACACTCCTGTGGCCCCAGCTTCCACCACTGTTTGTCCTTAACTCAGCCTGTTTCATTCACTCCTGGTACCTGGCCCTGTGTTGCCTGCAGGAGGTGAAATGCTGAGCTTCAGATCGTGGAAGAACAGGGCTATAGATGGACACACAGGCCTCACCATGGGGAGCACCATGCAAAGCAGATAGTGGTCCCCCTGCAAGTTGTTTCTGGGGGCCATTTGATATTACATATGGGTAGCTACAAAATGTGAGACTACATGTGTGTTCTGGGAATTGATAAGGATTACTTTCATAGGGTTGTGGGGTCATGTCTGCAGTCTGAGAGGCCCCTGCTTCACAGAGAATTGGCTTCCATGTTTTACCTAGAAACAACCCCCTATCAGTCTTGGGTACTAAAGCGAGATGGGTTTCAGGGGATAGGACGTGTGAACAGATTATCTAAGGCCCTAGGCTGTCCCGGGGCAGGCTTCTCCACCTACACTCTGCGTTAGATTGCACGATATGCACTCTCCCCAGAGTCGAGTTCAGTTGCTCTCAGGTGAGGCCTGGTGCGAGTATATGTAAAAACTGTGTGGTGATTCTCATGAGCAGTCGACCACTGTCCCAAGGAAGGCTGTCTGCTGAAGGTCAGTAATCATGGAACTGAAGTGCAGTCCTGGGTTGAAAGCTTGGGAGTGCTACCTGCCCCACCAGACTGAAGACCCAAGATGGCTTTGTGCTCATCCTGTGTCTTTCACCAACCAGGCACACAGTATATGTTCCGTATACACTTGTGGAAGGAAAAAAGAAAGGGATTGAGGAAAGGAATTGTCCTGGAAACCTTATGGCCAGGCTTGGTGCTGATTTTGTAGTTCTAGAATAGGATTATTGTGTCAGGTTTGAAGGAGGAAGGAGAAGACGGCGAGATAATTCCCCTTGCCTGAGAGAACTTTATTTACTCAACATGCCCTCACCCTGGGTGGTCTGAAGTCCAGCTAAGTGGGAAGTACACACAGCTGAGTAAAGAGCGCCATTCAGGGCTTACAGAAGAGCAAATCACATTTCAAGGATGAAGAACCATCTTCTGGGAGCTCAACAGTTTTTGTCAATACCCAGCTCCCAGCAAGGACCATGTGAGACCCATGAGGACTTACTGTTTTCCATTAGAATCCCAGGACCACCCCTCACCCACAGCCAACACACACATCCCATCCACCTCTAGTGCCTTGGCCAGGAAAGCATTAGGACTCTAGATATCAAACACCCATCTGAAAGTTTGCGATTTCCACAGGTTTGTGTCTCATAAAAATTTAAACACCTGCTAAGTGAAAACAACACCTTTTGCTGTCTTTCTGGCAAACACCTTCTGCAGAAATTTTCTCACTTCTCAGAGGCAACATATTTCACTGGCAATTCCCCTGGCACCGAAGCTGCTAAAAGATAAAGGGATCCAGGTAAGGCTGCCTTCCAGAAGTCCCAGCAGGTACCTCTGGAGACTGGGATCTGAGAGGGCTTTGGGAAGTGGAGGGGTTCAGGACCTGAGGCAGCATGTAGGTTAATCTTTGAAGATAAGTGACAGCTAGGCCTGGAACACATGGCCTTGGAAGGTTGTTGCAAACAGCCTTCAGAGGATTAAGGAGAAACCATGGTCAGCTGGGGCACAGGGCATTAGGGGGTGGGGGACAAGGAACTATCACGTATTGAGGCCAGGCACATGCCAAGCATTTTTGTGCATAAGCGAGTTTCCCCAAGCCTCACCAATCTTTGATGCAGATGAGACCTCCACACCAGTCACTAGTAACATACTATGAACATACCTATTCATAATATTCTGGCTGCCCATAATACTGGACTGCAAACCATCAAAAAAGTTCTGCAGTTCCCAGAGGGTCCCATATGAACTTAATGGGTCATCCCACATTCCTCCCTATTATGGGTTAAATTGTGTCCCCCTGCCCAATTCATTCACTCAAGTCCTAACCCTCCAGTACCTCAGAATGTGACCTTATGTGCAAATAGGGCCTTTGTAGATATAATTAGTTAAGATGAAGTCATACTGGAGTAGGGTGGGTCCCTAGTTCAATATGACTGATGTCCTTATAAAAAGGGGAAATTGGGGCACAGATGTATGCAGAGAGAATGTCATGTGAAGGTGAGGGCAGAGATAAGGCAATGCCTTCAAACCTCCAGAAGCATGGAGAAAGGCATGAGTATATCCTCCCTCATGCCCCTCAGGAAAAAACAACTATGCCAACACCTTGATCTTAGACTTCTAGCTTCCAGAACTGTGAGACAATTTTCTGTTGTTTATGCCAGCTGGTACAGGCTGAGGTAACTGGCTTTCCTTCAGGCCACCAGGTAGCTGCCCCTGGACCCTTCATGCAAATCAGCCCCTGAGGTCCTGCACTCTAGTTGACCACCATATCTGGTCATGTTGGGTTTGGTCTAAGCTCAGACTAAAGCCTCAGTGTCCATCATCTTTCCTCTAAAGAAAGCCTGAGAAGAAAATTCTATTCATACTTTGCTAAGTAACTGCAATTCAGAGAAGTTATAGGACCAGCCTAGGGCTACACACTCATTAATTTCAGCGTTTCCCCATCAAACCAGTTATGGTATAATAGCCAAATAGCATGTGTTCATCAAATCTGTGGTCAGGGAGCTTCGCATTAAGTGGTGTCACCACCAGTAAGTGGGTGTGCTGTCTGCACCTAACCCTAACCTTAGGGACATACCCGCAATCACCATCTCTCCCTTCCTGGGTGGATGTGAAGGTGTTGTAATACATTGATGCTTCATGATGGGCCTTGGGTGGCTGAAGAGACCAAGCCAGTAACTCCTGCATGGCAACAGGGTTTGTAATTGGGGGATCTGGGTGGAGAAGGAGTAACTGCAAGGATGTAGGATGAATCTGGAGAAGGAAGTGCAGCAGCTGGAGATGCCCCAAGCCTAAGAAATCCCAGAGTAGGGAGAGAGTAATAGGAACTCAGTTTACTCCTAGTGGATGAGGACATAGTGCTCCTCCTCATTTCCGGGATGACATCCACACTCCTTGCTCTGTAAGAACATCCCTGATCTGGTCCCCACCTCCCTGATGGCCTCATCTCCTGTCGCTTCTCTAAAGTTATCCTTCTCTTCAGCTGTGGTGGGCTGTATGGTCTTCTCCCAAGCATAGCACTCTGTGTCTCTTCTCCCAGCCCTGTCTATGTCCTTTATTCTGCTCTAGCACCTTTTCTCACTTCCCCAGTTAGGTATCACCTCCTTCTGGAAGCCATCTCCGAATGCATGCTTCTTGGACCACGTGAGGTGTCCCTCATCTGCTCTCAAAGCTCTTGGTCCATCCTTCTTTCATAGCTTATCACCCAGAAGAGTAATTATATTTTTAGTTCTCTGTCTCTCTCAGTGGACTTGAGATCTTCTCCAGGGCAGGGTCTACAACTCACTTCTACTCAGCACAGTCAGCACTGACTGTTTCCGAATGACTAAATGAGAGGATAGAAGAATGCCTGCATGGGTGGGTAACCAGTGAGCAGCCTTAGTGTGAAATATTCTCCCCCTTTTTATGAGAGGACATTTGGATAACTATGTCAGAGGGAACATAAGGGTACTTGGTAGGAAAGAAAAGAAGGGGAAGGCAGGGAACGATAGAGAGGCCTTAGACAACACATTTTGCTGACAACGATAACTTTAGGCCACTTGGTATCACCAGTTATGATGCAATAAAATCCCATTGCATCCATGAGATTCTGTTGGAGAGGCAAGTGAGAGAGGTGAGTCTCTCTCACCTCACAGAGACACACAACGCTCAGAGCATGGGTGGCTGGCTCATCAACATGGAGGTGAGATGGCCTTTTGACCATTTTCCCTACAGGTACACTGTAAGCTCTAGTTGCCTGAGATGCTCTACAATAAGGTAGTTCAAGAATGCATCCTCTCTGGATCACTGGTTCTCTTGGAAATGCACAGTATAAATTAGCATATTAAAGGCTCTGAGAAGTATTGCAGTTAAGAAACCTATTGTTAAGTCATCATTTTCCAAACATGGGTGGCCATAAAGGGAACTGCGTGTATAATGTCCATTAAGAAATGGCAGAGCATACTCTAGCAAAAATGGTCATAACACTATTTCAACAGTGATAATACGAGAGAGAATCTCACTGGAACTTTGAGGACTATTGTTCCTTATTCTTGGGAGAAACTCAGCTCAGCCATCAGGGAAATATGACCTCTTTCCCCTACTGCTTGTGTGACCACCAGGGATTAAAAACGTGCCCAGTGTTAACAACTACATTTCCAAATGGAAAACGATCGACTTTCTGCTTCACTCTGCTCCCACAAAAGGTCCATTCTGAGTGCTGCTTTCTTATGTGCTGTCACGTGGAACAGCAAGAGCCAGAAGAAATCTCTCCCTCTTCACTTGGTTCAGGCTATGGGGCTGCATAGCCAGGGTGTGGAGAGAGTCTTTAGGGGAAAGAGCTCTCTAAGTGCGCAGGGCACTGGCAATCAGTACTGTTGGCTCAAGAGAGAAAGAACTCTATTTTAGGGCAAAGGAACAATCACTCTGACCTACATACACTATCACATGTGAGGCTTCAACAGTGGGAAAGTCAGGAAAGCATAATCGTCTCTTTGAAAAGCAAGGTGGAGTCTGGCTTCCCAATCAGCAGGAGGGAAAGGGGTCAGAGCAAAGAGGCTGGAGGCTCCCTGTCAGTGTTGGAGCATGAAAATGGGCCACTCATCCCTGCCAGAACTTTCTGGACTGGACATGTCACGTGCTCTCAGTTCGTTTCCTTTCCTGGTTGCTCAGCCTCTAGACCCTTCTCCATTTTCTCTGTAGGCTTCCTGCTGCAGGCCCTCATCACTGGGTTCAAATCGCCCCCATTGCCTGACAGTCTTCATTTTCAGATGCTTTCCCCTCTGCTGCTCTGCAGAGAGGTCCTCCTGCAGGACAGCATCCATCATCTACCAGACACCTTCAGTAGCTGCCACATCCAACTCCAGGATGTGACATAAAACCCTTCCCCCTGGCTTTCACATCACAGCCCTTTATGATGGGGCCCTTGTTTACTGTTTAATTCTGTGACCTTAAACCCTATGACAAAAACCAAGTTGATCAACCTGTCTGTTCTGCTCCTTTGCTCAGGACTCCACCCACCCAACCACCCACTCCCAGACAATGCAAATATTGCCATTCTTTACAACCTAACTGAAATTTCACATTATGCCTAGTGTGTCTTTAGTGGCCTAGAGTGGCCTCTGGTAGGACTTAGTACAAAATATCCTTGTAACATTAGCCTTCCTCTCTTGTTTTGTTAGCTAATTTTTATAGGTATCATTTTTGCCCTAAAGAGTCTTTCTATTGTACGTCTCTATTCTATTTCATTAATTTCTATTCTTTGCATTTGCTAGTTCTTTGAAAATACTAATAAAACTGATAAAGCTCTGTTAAGGATGACCAAGTGAAGAAAAAAGAAGACATAACCTGTAGTAGGAATGACAGAAGAGAACATCATATGATAAGTGTTAATAAAGTGGTATTATAAATGACTATGCAGTACATTTGAAAATTTAACTGACATAAACAAATTTCTAAAAATACAGCTTCCTAAATTGATTCAAGAAGAAATGGAAAGCCTAAGTGATCCAATAACCCATAAATAAATGCAATCAGTACTTTTTCATAATAGCATGCCTGTCTCCTTGGTATACAAGGAGCTCTTTGATAGCATCACAGTATATCTCAATATTGCCTGACTGATGTTGGCCGTTGGACCCTTTTCAGTACCCTGGCGAGGGTTGGAAGGAGGAGGTCAGGTGCTCACAAACAACTCTCTTGACCCAGTGATTTCCTCTGGCCATATCAGCCCAACCCAAAACTTGTATGCATTTTGCAGAATTTCAGACAGACAAGGCCTTTAGCCTTCTGCCTCCCTTTCTCCATCTAGCAGGCAGGGTATGGTGCTAGATCTTGACACTTGGACTCCCTAATGGACTATATGTATGGGCACTGCTCTTTGCTGTTCACAGAATGTAGTGGAGGGGCTGAGGAAGAGCAGCTGATCTGGCTGCGATCTCACTCTGGTGCATTAAACAAGGGGGCTGGCATGGGAAGGAGGCCCACATTGAAGGAGAGAGGGAAAAAGGGAAGAGGCAAGGATGCATGTCCTGCTCTCCAGCAGCTGGGGGTCTGTCTCCAGAGAACATTTGCTCAGGGACCCCTTGCTATGAGAAGAAAGTGGTGGGAGGCCTGTGCCCCAGCACAAAGGCCCTGACAGTCTTCGCTCTTAGAAACTCCACCCTTTGGCATATGCCCCAGGACCAGATGAGCTCTATCTTCTTATCCATTTTGTTTTATTGCCTGATTATCCCAGTTTTATAGTTTGTAGATTATATTCTTTCAGTATTCACTTTGTTCTTTGTTTCTTGTGTTTTAATTGTTCTCAGCTGACGACAATTTAATGGCTTTCTTTGATCTCACTTTTACTTTTATCCGTGGCTCATATTTTATCTACTTCTCTCATCATACTCAACTTTTATTTTGAGCTTTATTGTTATGTTGTTCATTTTTATTTCAGCCTTGTTATTTGCCTTTTCTGCTTTTTTTAATGACTTTTGCCTTGATTCATCTTTTTGTTGGTAGCATACTGTTTGTTGGCTTTTATGCTCTCTCATTACAAAATAGCAAGTTTGAAGCAGAGTTGTGCAGAAGCTGATTGTGAGGGCTGTCCAGTGTCTTAGAAAGGACATCACGAGTGGCCAGAGGCAGCAGGCCACTCAGGCTAACTCCATACAGCGAAGACTTATTGGAAGAATACAAATATCAAAGAAATGAAGTGTAATAAGGATATTCAAGGCTCATTAGAAATGGAAAATTATCACCAGCAACTGCCTTCTCCATCTGTCTCCCAATCTGGTGATGCTGGTTTCTTTCTCTCTGCTCTTCTGGTTCATGCACCCTCTGCAAATAGTGCAGGTCTGCTTTCTCAGGACCCAGCCTAACCACCAAGCTCCAGTCTGCATGCCTTCCAGTCCAGAACCTACTACCATGTAACAGACTAGCTTCTGTTAACCTCTGCAAAATACCAGGAAGAGAAGATCTGATTTTGCAGTTTACCTTGGCTCAGTTTTCCACTTCCAACCCTAACCACCCCCCCCCCCATCAGTGTTAGCCATCAGGATGGCAGCAAGTAGTACTCACTCAAGGCTGTGCCTTCTAAACTTTGTCAGGCAGCTTCCCCACCTAAGGTCAGTGATGGGCAGGGATGGGAGGGAGCCTGGATGCTTTTCTCCTTCCAGATAATCCTGGGATAACATCATAACCTTCTCCCATAGATTCCCCTTCCTTATGCATCATCCCTCCATCTCTTCCTTCTTCAACTAACAAGTTTAAAAATACTTAGCTGAATTATCTAGTAGACAACTGGCCAAAATTCCAAATCCCCTTCCCAAGAGGCAAATCCTACCTGGATTTTGCTTTTAAATGTTGCAACAAAGTTGGTTTTTCATATCACATTCTTTACAGTCTCTATGAGGAGGTGTCCTGTAAATCCAGACTGTGCAACCCCAGAACACTTGGCAAAATGTGCCAACAAGAGAGCAATGTCTCAGTTTAATTGAAATAAGCCACCAGGTTATTTGTAGCATACTCATGAGACTCCTTGGAAAAAGACATAATGAAAGATCTGTGAACTGGGTTTGGGAATGTTTTATCATCATTTCTTGATGAATTCTTAAAGCCAAAAGGAACAACATTCCTGCCAGTTGGACTTATGGGAAAGAACATCTCTTGCTGCTGTGAGTGCTCCCTAATTCCTTCTCCTGGTAGCAGACCTATATAGGAAGTACTCTGGATGTCATATAGTAGATGCTTAGTAAATATTTGATGAGTGAACCGCAAAGCCATCTGACCCTAATGGGAAAAGGGAACTAATATCTGCTCATATGTGTTATGTTCCAGGCACTTTACACACTCAAGCTGTATAAAGCCAGTGCCTACAACCTCCTGACTTAACGGATTCTGTCCAAAGACTAAGAGCTCTCTGCTAGAACTAGGAAAGGTGGGACTGGAAATGCAGTAATTCTGTTTATCTGTCTTTGGGGCTATATAATCTGTCTGCTAGAGACCTGGGACCTAGACTTTGTTCACTGGCATGAGGACCCTGTTGTACATTTGAACCTGGCTGTGGAAGAAGCAGCAGGGAGGCCTTGAGAGTCCACCAGGAGAAGCTTCGTTAGACACTAGTACCTAAAAGGAGCATCAGTGTAGGAAGCAGACAGATTGTGTCTGAAGCCTGAGGGTCGCTTACTGGCTCTGTGGCCTTAGGTGAGTCATGTAACTTCTTTGAACTCCAACTTATTTTTCTCTAAAATTTGGTAAAATAGCTAGCTTTCAGGAGTGTAGACAACATTAAGGATGCTAATATACATGAAATGCCACATTTAGTGTTTGATGTATACTAGATGCTCATTTATAGATGGCTTTCCCCTCCTGGCCTTCCTGCCACCATCACTGTGATTTAAATCACAGCCTGAGCCTGCTACCTGCTGAAATGCACTTGAGGCCTGCAGTCTTCAGTGGTCAATGTTGACTGTCCACATTAGCTTAGCAGCTAGGTTTCCCCTGTGAGCATATTCTGCCCCACTCCATTCTATTCCCACCCTGCTGCCTGGAGAGTGAGGTGCTAATTGAAAATCCCCAAAGGGCTGCCACATTCTGGGGGAAGGAAGAAGCAATGATGGGTCACTTTTCCCCTTTAGTTGCTACTGGGTGTCTGCCAACAGGAGCTGAGATCATCTCATTTAGCAAGCAGGAGCCTGCTGTTTCTTGCTCATAGTCTTGGGCACCAGCCTGGCCCAAAAATAAGCAGACAGTCCCAGGACCATATTGAGAAGGATGCACTCCCAGAGTGTCAATGGGGACTGATCCCAGGGAGGTCAAGGTCATGTGGAGGTTGCCAGGAGTGGGAAGGAGGCAACAATGACTCTTCAGAGTAGCTTTTTGGCTGAAACTTGCCGGGGGTCATTGGATAGTCATTCAGCCAGGGTCCACACCACAATTGGGAAGGCTTCTCCATGTCCTGGGAGGCTGTCATTAGGGCAGAGGAGCATTAATGATAAAATGTGTCCTCCTGGTGAGGAGGGAGAAGCAGGAAGCTGCATCTTAAGTAAAAGAGCAAAACACAACAAGAACTTTAAAATATCTATGCCCTTTGACTTAGTATTTCCACTTCCAAGAATTCATCATAATTTGCCAATATTTAGAACTATATATGACAGGGCTCCTGGGTGGCTCAGTTGGTTAAGCATCCAACTCTTGGTTTCAGCTCAAAGCTTGATCTCAAGCCCTGTGTCAGGCTCTGCACTGGGCTGGAGCCTGCTTAAGATTCTCTCTCTTCCCCTCTTCCTTTGCCCCCACCCCAAAACAACCTACATTTCAATCACTTGGATCCAATCATATATGATAGCTATATCCATAGAATGGAATAGTATGTAGCCATTAAAGTAGTGCTTGCAAAGAGTCTTTAATGAGCTAGGAAAACACTCTTATGATATGAAACAGAGATGTAAGACACAGAATTGTACATAAAACATGATCTCCGCTATTTAAAAAAAGTGCACTGGAAGAAAATTGGAAGCAAATATGCCTAAAAGTTACTTTTGATTGCTTCCCAGAGGTAGGATTATCATTCTTTTTTTTTAACTTTTTTATATTTCTAAATTTTATCTACTGCACATAAAGATAAAAATGGAAAATGAAACAAAAGTAACATCAGGAAATGCCAGCATGGATGATCCAAGCCCAGATAGACTCTAGTGGTGGGATTTCAGGCACTGCCAGGCCTATTGCTGTTGGAATCAGAGCCATCTGGGGCCCGTTCAATCACCCCACCTGACAGCGGTGTGTGTGACTGACCACTGAGCCCACTCTGACAATGCTGGGCTTTGGGGACAGCCAGAAATGTTTGTGAGGGGCAGCTGGGAGTGCATGCCTGTCAGAGAGCCAGGCAAGCCCGCCAAAATCAGCCCCTGTGGGGGATCCCTGCTGGAGGGGGAGCAGGGCCCTCACCACGGCCTGGCCCTGTTTCCTGAGATGGCCAAACGACATATCCATGTGTGTTCCAAGCCTTGTCCAGCCAGTTGAAAATTGGAATGCTTATCAGATTGGCTCCCTCAAGGGACAGCACATAACAATGAAATAACAGATATATTTATAGCCCTTTTATTGAAGTACTTAAGAATTTCTTTTTTTAATTCTGAAATTTCTCCAACTTTTAGAAACACTGACAAAGAGTAGTTTCTTTCCTCCTGAGAAAATCTGGGCAGAGGCAGGAAACCTAGTTAAGCATCTGCAGTAAACTCTCGACCCCAACCCCTCCACAAATACCCCCAGTCTGTGCCTCACGGGCTAGGCCTCTGTGGCCGACTCTGATGCATAATTCCTCATGTACTTAACAAGCACGCTCGGAGCTTCCCTCTATGCTAGAACCACATCTGCTCACACAGAAGTAATGGAGCAGAAGGGGACACAGATATGAGAACTTCCATGGCTGGACCAGACATTCCTTCCAAGACCTTCTCTCCCTCTTCAGCCCCCAAGGCTCCCACATAGGACCAAGGTGGACTTCAATGGCAGCAGAGGGAAAATGTGGTCACAGGATTTGTAGCTCAGAAAGAGTCTATCTGCCTCAGGTTTGATTTCTATATTAGTGCCCCAGGGTTGCCATAACAAAGTGCCACAAACTGGGTGGCTGAAAACAACAGAAATATGTTGTCTTACTGTCCTGGAGGCTAGAATCTGAAATCGTGATGTCAACCGGGCCATTGGCTGG
Organism: Panthera tigris; assembly: GCF_018350195.1. Lineage (NCBI taxonomy): Eukaryota > Metazoa > Chordata > Mammalia > Carnivora > Felidae > Panthera > Panthera tigris. The sequence goes on along the minus strand of NC_056668.1, from coordinate 121,892,099 downwards.
CCATCCTTGGCATTCCTTGGCTTGTGGATGCATCTCCCCAGTCACATGGCCACCTTCTGCTCTGTGTTAGCATCTTTCCTCTGTGCATAGCTATCTCTGTGTCCAAATTAACCCCTTTTTATAAGGACACCATCATATTGGATTAGAGCCCGCCCTAATGATGTCATTTTAACTCGCTTACCTTTATAAAGACCCTATTTCCAAATAAACTCACATTCTGAAGTTAGGACTTCAAGGTGTCTTTGTGGGGGGGCGGGCAGATAACAGTTCAGTCTACAATGATTTCTAAGGCTGACTCAGCCACCCACTAAGTGTATAACCTTGGTAATCACAAAACCTCTCCAAACTTCGGCCACCTCTTACTCTGTTAAACGGAAGTTAAAAAGAACACCTAACTCCAAGGTCATCGCAAGGTCTATAGGACATAATATGTGTAAAGCATGCAACATGACACCTAGCTGATTTTAGATGATTTTTTCTCATCATTGTTATGAAGCTACCGCTTCCAGGCCACATAGGCATTCCATTCAGGGGAGAGTCTGGCCTGAGCCAACCAGGGCTGACCCTGCACCTCTAGCTAGCTCCACACTGTAGAGGGTCCAAGGGTGGCATGTCAGCAGAGGTCTCCCAGAATGACCAACTAGGTGTCCAAGCAAGGAAGAGCGTAGGACCAGACACAGGGCTAGTGATGTATCAAAGCTTGCAGAATCAACAGTTGGAGCTTGCCATTTTTAAACAACCTCACACAGGCCACATTTGCCCTGCGTCCTGCTGGGTATAAGAAAGCAAGGGGTCCTGGGGCGCCTGGGTGGCGCAGTCGGTTAAGCGTCCGACTTCAGCCAGGTCACGATCTCGCGGTCCATGAGTTCGAGCCCCGCGTCAGGCTCTGGGCTGACAGCTTGGAGCCTGGAGCCTCTTTCCGATTCTGTGTCTCCCTCTCTCTCTGCCCCTCCCCCATTCATGCTCTGTCTCTCTCTGTCCCAAAAATAAATAAAAAAAAAATAATAATAAAAAAACGTTGAAAAAAAAAAAAAAAAGAAAGCAAGGGGTCCTGGGGCATCTGGGTGGCTCTGTCATTTAAATGACCACCTTTTGATTTCAGCTCAGGTCATGATCTCATGGTCATGAGATCAAGCTCCACGTAGGGCTCCAGGCCTACTTAGGATTCTCTTTCTCCCTCTCCCTGGCTTGTGCTCTTTCTCTCTCGAAAGGAAGGGAGGGAAGAAGGAAGGGGTCCTCAAAGAATAAATTTGGGGTCAGACTAGAGAGCCTTGAATTGGAAAAACATGATATGTCCATTCCTACCTCTCTAACTCTCCTCCTGCCACTGACACCACCATGTTCAGACTCTTTCTGTTCCCTAAGTGGAAGTTTGTACCCTTCTGCCTCAGGGCCTTCGCACTGTTGTTTCTTCTACCTAAAATACACTATGCAGCTACCCTCCACCCTCCTTCCCCATTCCCCAGTTTATCTCATTTCTTTTCGTTCTTTACTCACTCATTATCCCCTCCCCCAGTTATTTTCCTGTTTATTCCCTTCCTAACATTTAACCCAACTTATAACCATATCTTCAGTCTTGTGTTTAGTCATTTATATTTGCCGTTTTCCATCAGACCAGGTCCCAGACTGCAGGGTCTCTGTCAGTTTTATTCTCCATGGACTACCTCCCACCCAGCCAAGGTCTTGCACACTGAGAAGGTATTGGGGACTATTTTGTGGTTATCCAATGGATGGAAACAGAAGACACTGTTTCCCCAGACGAGATGTGGCCTCATAAGACTGAGAGAAGCTGATCATTTGGGGAAAATGAATGACTCATAGCTTCTACTTTCAACCGAGTGATATTTAATCAATGCGATTTGTGAAAGAAGTTGGTTCATTTTCGTGGAAATTGACAAGCACCCCTGCAGCCACCACTACCTTTGTGTCTGTGGTCTGTGCTCTGCCTCATTCCTTGGGGGCTCAGGTTAATAGGATAACCCTACTAAAAACCTACGTTCTACAAACATGTGGTGTTGCACCAAGAGGAAACACCAGAGGCTGCTATCCTTAGCATAAACTCCATGTTTTCAAGCCTACTTCACACATGCTCTGTGAGAACAGTGAAATGATTGTGTTCCCCCCAAGGGGAGAAATGAGGGAAACCCAAGCAAAAGGCTTTGGGGGATTATCCCCTACCAGGTGACCAGCGAATAGATTCTTCAGCTCAGGGTTGTCACCACAACCAAATCTCCAGGCATTCCTGAGGTCAGTGCCCTTTAGTTCACGGCAAGTTCTTGGCAAGCTAGAGAGGCTGGGCTTCTGACCCTAGCAGAGAATCACAACCTGGGGGAAGGAGAGTAGCCGCGGTGTGGTTTTTAAAATAAATCACAACAGGGCACCCAGGTGGCTCAGTCAGTTGAGTCTGATTCTTGAATTCAGCTCAGGTCATGATCTCAAGGTCATGGGATTGAGCCTGTGTCAGGCTTAGCACAGAGCATGGAGCCTGCTTGAGATTCTCTCTCTCTCCTCTCTCTGCCCCTCCCCCACTCATTCATCTCTCTCTCTCTCTCTCTCTCTCTCTCTCTCTCTCTCTCAAATTAATTAAATAAGGGCACTTGAATGGCTTAGTCAGTTAAGTGTCTGACTTTGGCTCAGATCATTATCTCAGTTTGTGAGTTCAAGCTGCATCGGGCTCTGTGCTGATAGCTCAGAGTCTGGACCCTGCTTCAGATACTGTGTCTTCCCCCTGTGCCCATCTCTCTGTGCCCACCCCCCTCCCATTTTGTGCTCTCTCTCTCTCTCAAAAATAAATAACCATTTAAATAAATAAACCTTAAAATAAATCACAATAATCAAAGCATATGAGAGATGCTGCATGTGAAAACAGGCAACATTTTAGAGTTGTTTCACAAGAGGAATGATCAGAGCATGTCTGCAACAGCCTAAGCAGTTTGAAAAGTGTTGGTGCAAATAGATTTTGATGTCCATGTTGGATAATCAGTAAGGTGCTGTCTCTGCATGTTACAGAGACAACAGCAGGTAAATTAACAGCAAGACACTGCAGCTGGTTCTAGACACAAGTAAGACCACAATGGAGTATGGAGGGTTTTCTGGTCTTCCTAATGAACTCCTAGTTATCCTTCTAGCCCAGTTTAGGAATCTCCTCCTCTAGAAAGCCTTCCCTTACCCCTACAGTTGATTAATTGCTCCCTCCCCTCTTCTCTCTGTTGTACTTATCCTACTCCATTTTAATGAAATGGACACATGTCTATTTCCTCACTGTGAGGGTAAAGCCGTCATACTAGAAATAATGCATAAACAGTGCTTTCTCTCTTTGTGGCTGCTTGTGTTGTTTTCCAAACAATAGCAATAAAGTCTTCTTTAGAAATTATTTGAAGTAGAAACAATCAAATCTGGTTAAAATTATGAAGTAAAAATATCACAAGTCTTCCTCAACTCTAGCCAAAATCACGAAGGTGATCCTTGAAAACCTGAGGTTGAGAAATATTGGCATAAGAGCTCTGAATCTTTCTTCTCTGGTCTAAAGCCCTCGGGTTCCCTGTACACCCAGCTCCTCTTCCTAAGGAGATAGCAGCTTACAGGACAGTGATGGAGTCCCATTCCTTTTGCCTCTTCTGCAGTGTCCAGTATGGAATAGGGGTGCATTCGTGATTCCTAATATCCCATGCATGAAGTGTGATTGACCGGGAGAATACAAGTAAGAAAAGATAGAAGTAGTTGAACTCCAAGCTTGTCATGGAAGTTCTAAGCCAAATACCATTCGGGAAGCTGAAGCAAGATGAAAAACTGAAAAACTACTGCCGATAAATTTGTGTAGAAACATGAAGTGCAGACTTCCCAATCAGTAGAGACATTAATAATTCCGGGGAGCTGCAAAAATGACTCCTTCTGTCAATTTTCCTCTTCTGGGGTATGCCAAATTCTGGAGCTCACTGGGGATGACATAATTATGTGACCTTCGCTGGGAGCCAGGGAATTAAATTCTTCTAGGTCTTCTACAAATACCCCCTACTGAGAGAGGGAGGAATTCTCTCTCTCTTTGCATTTCTGGGTAGCTTAAAAGTGAACTGCATTCACGTATGTTTTGCATGGAAAGTAAGCAGCAGCATAAGGGTATTTACCGTACGGTGAAATGGATCACGAAGCTGTGATTTATCCTGCACTGGCCCACGGAGGAAATGAAGCATCCTATTAGCATTGCTGGTCCGTGTGAATCACAATAGGCAAATGAGAGCAAGAGCAAAGCACCAATAATACAAATATCCGTGTGCAGCGAAGAAAAATGTCAAAGCAGAGTTTGGCTCTGCTGCAAATGGGTTACATTGAGAATGCATTAGCTCCTGACATCGGGGAGCTACAGCTCTGGGTAATCTACAGCTCTTTCAACTTATTTACTGTAAACTTGGAAGCAGCCAACCTTTCACATTTGCATTGGCTTTCTGTTGCCGAGGGGGGAAAAAAAGGTACCTGAAAAGAAAATGAGAGAGCGTCCCAAGTCCGTAGGCTGATAGGGTGGCTCGCTGGAGTGCATGTCCGTGAACTGGGAGCATCTTGGCCACCCTGGTTCTCAGTCACGGAGGCTGCTCTACCATTGCATTCTTCTTCCAGCCTATTCCTTGGAAAATAATCGTTTTATTTTGCTCCAGAATTAGAAAATAAAGCAGCTGAACCTGGGAGTTACGAGTCTTAATTATCCTCCCTGGCCTTTTCTTCGGGAACCTAAAATTGATTTTCAAATTTCTCTTCTGGATTTGATTTAACATTTTAATCTGCGTGCCTTCTGTGGGGGCTTTGCCGGCAGTATTGATGACAAGGAGATGAAGAATTAGCCGGCCACGGCGGAGGTGCTTGTTATCAGCCAAGCCGTCCCGGTGTTGATGAGAGGTGCCCGGGGGTCGTCTGGGCCATGTGTGAGAAGGCCCTTCATCTCCTACTCACCTTGATCAGAACGAAAGCTGGAATCATGCCTGACAGGCAGCGGCCTCTGAACTTTTGTTTTAAACTCCGAAGCTGTCCCCTGAGATGCTGACTTATTAGCTCCAGGAATTGATAGAACAGTAAAAGAGTCCATATACTTCTGTAATATTGATTGGGCTGCCATTTCTCTTTCTTCTGTGGCTCAAAATATGGATTTTCCTGACACCAGCCTTAATTTGAATTAAACATTTAAAATATGCCTCTGCCCCTTTGGGGTTCCCCACCTGAACATTTGGGAACTTCAGCACAGCATATGGATTATGGGCAAAACTTGTCAGGGAGTGGAAATATGAGGTCTTGTGTACCTGCAGGTTGTTCATCGATTCCAGAGGCTTTGCTATACAAGGAGGTGGCTTGGCGTAGAGTTTGAGTACCAGGACTGGGAAAACGTGGGGCCGGATCCCGGTGTGAATAAGGCATTCAGTTGCTCTATTCCTCAGATGACACATCTGCCAAATGGGGTGACTACGCCCTGACAGCAGGATCATTGGGGAGATCATGCAGGCAGCGTGAGAGTGTCCGTGGCGAACTGGGGAAGGACAGAGCAGTGGAATCAGCTCAGAAGAAGTAAGTTACAAAGATAAGTACAGGGAGGCGGGCAGACATGAGAGGATCCCTGGTACTTGGAACAGCTGTCCACCGCAGGGGCTCACCGTTCAGGGCCCCAGAAGCAAGCGGGGGGTCTGGGACAGGGGCTAAACAGACCTGCAAATGAGGCTGCTTGAAGGAGGTGGGGTGTGAGCGCTGGCAAAGAGAAACCTGGAAGCAGAGTCTTAGTGATGGCCTTGCTGGGATCTTTCTGACACCACATGGTGACCCTCTCAGAGGCTCTTTCTCTCTTGCGAGGTCACAATCAGGAGAAAATGAGTGTCAGCTTCAGCACGAGGAGCTACCACTGAGTTAGCAATTACTGTGCCCTTTCTCTGTGCCAGCCTGCTGATTTTAAACTTGTTGATTTTAAACTTCATAATAGCCCAAGATAGTGGGTTCTGTTTTTGTTCACATTTAATGGACAATGAGACTGAACTTTAGAGAAGTTAATGCATTTTGGCCAATGATCGCAGAGTTAGGGAAGTCGGAGCTCATACTTGAAGACAAGTCATTTCTGATACCAAGACTCTGGTATTAACCATCATACCACACTCCTTTGAATTGATTGAGACTTTATTTCTTTGACATCCAGCAAGAATTCCCTGAGCACCTCTATTAAGCCAGGCCTTAAACTGGGCAGTAAAGTCAAGGAGATGAGTAAGTACAGATTCTTGCCTCTGGGACCTCTAAAAGGAAAAAATGTGTGTGGACACAATTGACAATGCAGGACGAAATGTGCAGGGAGCCAGGGAAGCATGAGGCATGGGAGAGCTGCTATCTCAGCCTGAGAAGCCCGCACAGGCTCCTCAAAAGAGGTAATGCTTAAACTGGGTTTTGAAGCTTCTATAGGAGTTCTCCTGATACAAAGAAGTGTTCTTCGTTAGTTGGCCAAGAGCAGCTAGGATGGCTATTTCTTTTTGTCTTTCTTTTGAGAGAGAGCATGAGTGAGAGGGGGTGGGGCAGAGAGACGGGGAGAGAGAGAATCCCAAGCAGGATTGGCATGCTTAGCATGGAGCCCTACACAGGGCTCCATCCCATGACCGGGAGACCATGACTTGAGCCAAAATCAAGAGTCAGATACTTAACCAACTGAGTCACCCGGGCGCCCCTCATTTTTTTGGCAACAAAGACTGCAAATGGCAGTAACAGCTACTTACTAATCTCTCATTTGGGCAGCTTGCAAGCCTTTCTGTTTCCACGGGTTTCTGTTTACAGGTAAGCGGCAAAGAGCCTGTTTTGGCTCTAAAAAAGAGACTGTTTTTAGTTCCTCCTTAATTTACAGATTATAAACCTTGAGTATTAATCACCAGTTGGCTCCTTGTTAAGTTAACCTTCAAGCAACAGTTTCAAAGCAAGGCTTCTCTCTGCCTGAAGCAGGTATGGAATCACCAGATAAACATGATACATTTTCTTGTAGAGTTAATTCTATTCAAAGATGCAAAGGTAAACAATGTTAATGTCATATTGTATTTAGATAGTTTATAGAGTGAATTGCAAAATTAGCATGATTCTTGAGAAATAAAACATTAGCTTTCTTGGAAATGTCACCAGTTGACATGGGCCATTTTTGGGCATAGTAACTCCTTCTCAATCATTAGGAGATAATGAAATATCTGAATGGGCCTCACATTAAGGTTACCTGCTACTGGCCAGTAGAACAGTTGGGGTCGATCTTTCACCTGCTCAAAAGCTGAACCCTCATACTCTCCCTGTAGAAGGAACCTGGGTCCATTCCCTGGAGTATGATCCCGTAAAGTCTGTTCTTTCATAAAGATGGGTGCCACGATGGGTTCACACTTACCAGTAATGGCTGAAATCTTACAGCACTTTAATGCCATGCTTGAAATTAAAGTAATGGGAGACACAACCATAAGAAACCCGCTATAAGCCGTGTCAAGTCATAAAACTGTAATGCTGTGAAAGCCTAGCAGCCAGAAATCACTGGTGATGTGAAGGGAGCAAAATAAATATCGGCTGGGCTTTTAATTAACTGCCTCTAAATAATGAAAATGAGCCAATCAGACTCCCTTTTAGTAGCGAAATACCATTATAATTTGAATATTCCTATTGATGGACAGCATGGCGCCTTTGATGGAGGCACATAAATCAGGCAGGGCTGTTTTGCGTCTCCTGGAGACCACACACCAGTGAGCCTGCTGCGTCTGCCAGGCTCCGGCCTGACAAGCACAGGCCATGGTTTTTGCCCCTCGGCCTTTGAGAGGGGAAAGTGTGAAGAAGCCAGACCCAGAAGCTTCTACTCTGCGTCTAGCTCCCTTTAATAATCATCGCCATGCTACTGAGAAAAGAGTTGTGATGAAGAGGCGTGCTCTGAAGTCCGGGAGATCAGAAGTTAAATCGTGGCTTACGATTACGTTATGACACTGGGCAAGTCTCCCCTCCCTGTGTGCCAACATACTCATCTCTGTAATGGGAGGAAATTTGGTCCTTGCACAAAGGGTTTCTTCTCTAAAGCCACCGGCACAGTATCTGGCACATAATATGCACTCAAGAACTATCAAGTGGTGAGGACAGGCTTCCTGCCTTGTTCCTGACCTTGGGAAGGAAGGATCTAATATTTCACCATTAGTATGATGTTAGCTGTAAATTTATCACAGGTGCCCCTTATCAGTTTGAACAACTCCTCTTCTATTTGTAGTTTACTGGGAGATTTTACTGGGTATGCATTTTGAATTTTGGCGAATTTTTTTTTTTTTACATCTATTGAAGGGACCATATGGTTTTTCTCCTTTCTCCTGTTAGTATGGTAAATTACATTGACCGAAACTTGGGTTTCTGGGTTAAATTCTACTTAGTCATAATCCTTTTTATAGAGATGGATTAAATTTACTAATACATTGTTGAGGATTTTTGTGTTTATGTTCATGATAGACAGGGGTCTGTAATTTTCTTCACTTGTAGTGTCTATGCCAGTTTTTGGTATTAGGGTAATGCCAGCCTATGAAAAGGAGAAAGCGTTCCCTCCTCCTCTATTTCTTAAAAACAAAATGATATATGATTAGTGTTTTTCTTCTTTGGATGCGTGATAGAAACCAAAGAAACCATCTGGGCCTGGGGTTTCCTTGTGGGAAGATCTTCTACAAAAAAATTTTAAATGATCTAATATGTGATTTAAATATGATAATAATCAACAGGGTTTTTTTTTCCTTAACTCACTTTGGATTTGCTTTACACTTTTAGGACCTTCTTGATTTTAGCTCTTTCTTCTTTTGTAATAGATACATTTAAATCTATCAGTGTTTAAGCACCAATTTAACAGCATTTCACAAATTTTAATATGTTTGATTTGTAATATTTTGAGTTTTAATTATTTCTCTTTCAATTCTTCTTTTGCATGGATTATTTAAATGTGTATTGTTTAATTTCCAAATATCTGGGCTTTCTTTAGATTGCATATAGTTAAATGTTATTGATTTCCAATTTAGTTCCATTATGGTCAGAGAACATACTCTAGGATTTCAGCTTTTAAATTCATTGGGTCATTTTATGGCCTATACATGGTCTTTGTGAACATGACATGTGAGGTTGAAATGAGTGTGCATTCTACAGCTGGACGTAATGGTCTATAAATATCAGTTAGGACAAAGCGGTTGATAGCATTGGTTACGTTACCTGTGAGTTTATTGATTGTTTTTTTGTGTTCTTATTCTATCAATTACTAAAATTTTCCTATGATTGCAGAATTGTCTATTTCTTCCTTTAAGTTTGTCCATTTTTGCTTCATGTTTTGAGGCTCTGTAATTAGATGCATGTGCTTTTATAATAGTTATCTCTTCCATTTGTAATTATGAAATGCCCTTCTTTGGCAACATTTGTTCGACATCAGTTTCATCTGATATTAATTAATCGCCTCCTGCCTTCCTGTGCTTACCATTGTATCAGATATCTTTCCTACCTACTCCTTTTAGCCTATGTGTGTTTTTATACCTAGAGTGCATCTCTTGTAGACAGTACCATATAGTTATTGCTTACATTTTTATTCCGGTAATCTCTGCCTTCTTATTGGAATGTTTCATGTAATTCTTGATGTGGTTGGATTCAGATATACCATTTCATTATCTGTTACCTGTTTAACCTCCCATACTTGTTTCTCTGTTGTTGCTTCTTTCCTGCCTTCTTTGGGATTCTTTGAATATTCTTAGAATTCCACTTTGGTTTATCACTGACTTTTAGCTATACCTCTTTTCCTTTATTTTTAGTGGTTACTTGCTCTCTGTATAGATCTATAAATTTTCACAGGCTTCCTAGAATTGGTATTTTACCACTTTGTACAAACTGCAGAAACGCTGCAGCCATATAGATACATTTACCACCTCTCTCTTGCCATCTTTTATGCTATAGTGCTTGTGTGTGTTATAATTATATGTATTATAAGCCACACACACAATGTTATAATTTTACTTTAAACAATCATGTATATATTTTAAAGAAATAGGAGGAGAAAAATAGTTTCTTAGACTTACCTAGATACTTACATTTCTTGATGATCTTCCTTTATCCCTGAAGACTCATGTTTTCCTAATATCATTTCTCTTTTGCTAGTAAAAAAAAAAAATTCCTTTAACATTTCTTACAGACCAGTCTGGTGGAGATGAACTAAAATGTCTTCACTCCACCTTCTTTCTTGAAGGCCATTTTTCTTGTTCTAGAATTATGGGCTAATAGATTTTTTTTCTTTTAGTCCCTTAAACACAGTGGTCCTATAGCTTCCATGGTTTCTGATCAGTGTGCAGTCATTCACATGTATTTAATGCCAGTTTTTCTGTGGCTGCTTTCTCTTTATCTTCAGATTTATGGTAGATAGGTATAGTTTCATTCATCTTTATTTCCCTTGGGATTTATTGGCTTTTTGAACATGTAAATACATGTCTTTCACCAAAATTGGAAAGGTCTCAGCCATTGTTTGTTTGAATATTATTTTTGCCTCATTCTCCCTCTCTTCTCTTTCTGGGACTCCAATGACTTATTATGTAAGACTTTTTGATATCAACCCATAGGTCCCTGAGGTTACATTTTTCTTCAATATTTTTTCTCTTTCTACTTCAGATTTCTTACAGGTCATCAAAGCTCTGTTTCTTTCCTTGCAGTCTTTATTTTCTCTTTTCTTCAAATTGGATACTTTTATATTGATTTATCACACATTCACTTACCTATTCTATCAAGTCCATTCAGTGAGTAATTTATTTCAAATATTACTTTACTTTATTTATTTATTTATTTATTTATTTATTTATTTTTGAGAGAGCATGTGTGAGTGGGAGGGGGCAGAGGGGGAGAAAAAGAGAGACTCTCAAGCAGGTTCCACACCCAGAGCAGATCTCTTGGTCATGAGATCATGACCTCAGCCAAAATCAAGGGTCAAATGCTTAGCCAACTGACCCACCCAGGCATCCCAGATATTATCTCTTTTAATTATAGAATTTGTACTAGATTACTTTTTCTATGTTGCATTTGTCTGATGAGATTTATATCTTTTCCTTCATTCTAAGCATATTTTCTTTTATAGCCTTGAGCATACTTATAAGAATAAATAATATACTTGTTTGAAAATACAAATAGCTGAGCTATCTTGGGGTTGGGCCCTGTTGTCTTTTCCCTCGGGAAAGGGTCACATTTTCCTGACTCCTCATATGGCAATTAAGTTTAGATTATATCCTGGATATTTTGCACATTGGGCCAAGATGCCACTGGATTGTCGGATTCCTTCAAAACGGTTGACGTTTTGTTTTAACAGGCAATTCAATTCACTTACTTCAGTTCAAACTATAAATTCTCTCTTGCCTCGTATGGACAGTAGTTCAGATCTCAATGCAGACGGCTTTCAGTCTGTCCCCCACATGCACAGTTCTGGGGCCGGCCAGAGACTTGGGTATTTGAAACACAGTTTGGGCTGTCCCTTCCCTGGCTGGCTCCTCTCCAAGAGTCCTCCCTCACCTTCCAGCAGTGCCGTTCATCTGGCCAGAAAGATGGCCCGCTCATCTGATAGAAATCAGAGTTTTAGCCCCTTGTTCCACAAGGACTGTGACCGCCCTCAGGGCAAGGGAGCAAACAGAAAACTCTTGAATGCACTTAGTAATACTGAACTATACACCCAAAAGTGGTTAAGATGATAGATTTTATGTCATGTGAATTTTATCACCGTTTTTAAGAATTATTAAAAATCAGAGAACTCACCCATTTTTAGTAGCTTTTTCTGCTCCTCTCCAAAATCTGTCACTCCCCAGGCTTCAGGTCCTTGGGAGTGGGGAGCTATTTTTCCAGGGTTAAGGGTATTGTGAGAGGGTCGTGTGTTAGAAGCCTATGCACATCAGAAGCAGAACTCCTTAGGTCACTTTATTTGTACCTTTCACAACCCAAGTTTGCTGTCCTCCCAATTTCAGGGAAATAAACACAGTGTATTACGTTTTGTGTGAATTTTAATATTCTAATTAGAAAAGTATAAGAATATTGACATAATATGACCCAACATGCAATATATAATTATTCTTTTATAAGATTATTATTTTACTGTTGATAAAGTACCAATGTAAGATTATTAAATTTATGTTATGAAAATAAAACTTTATTTTTAAAGGATTATACCTTTTTAATTTTGGTGACTAAGTGAATTATAAACTCAAATCCTATTGCCATTCAACCTTAGATGATAATTCACAAAAGCCATTTGTTAGTGCCTACATCTGAATTTCTACAAGTGACCAATGTGTGATTATTTAAGTATGCAGTGTCATTAAAACTTCAAAGAATTTTCTGTTTTATAATAAAAGCCATCCAAAGTTTTAAGAGGCCATGCTAATTAAAAGCCTGACAGTCAGCACTTCAGGAACTTGAGCTAAATTTGGCTTAATCACCTGAAGAAAGCCAAATGGGCAGTTGTTTTAAGAGGGAGCATTACTCTAAATATTAGGAATAATGCTGAGAAATAAAAATCAGCATTGAAGCAGAACAGTTCTACAGTTATTATAGAATGCCTCCTCTCTACTTTATGTTTATTTCTATGGGAAAATTAGCCTTCATGATGTATACTATTAATTAGGCAGAGCAATCCTGTCCAACAGAAATGTAATTCCAGCCACATACATAATTATTTCTTTTCTACTGGCCACATTAAATGAATAAAAAGAAACAGATGAAATTGATTTCAATAATGTGGTATGCAACCCAAAATATCTAACATTATCATTTCAATATGTTATCAAATAGGAAATCATTTGTGAGAAATTCTCCATAAAACAAGCTTTTCAAATCTGATGTGTATTTTCCACTTACGAGACATCTCAATTTGGACTCTAAATTTTCATTGGAAATACTTGATCTGTCTGTAGATTTTGTATAATTTATAGTTGCAAAAAATTGATTCACATACCCAGACATACTTAAAAGTTTTCCAGTAACTGAATTGAGCAACTATTCTTAAATGAGCAATTCAAAAATGACAAAAATGAAATAAAATTCAAATCCAGTTCCTCTGTCACACTAGCCACATAGCAAGTGTTCAAAAGCCATATGGTGGCTTGTGGCTTCTGCCCTGAAAAGTGCAGAGTAGTCACAAGGCATCCTTCAAAGGGAAACCTACATCCCATGTCTATCCAAATTCCTAGAGACACTGTAGATGAGAAAAATTAATTAAAGAAAATCAGGTGGAGAAAAAAACTGGGTGGAGGCAAACAAAACCTTCAGGTTTGTATGGACTAGAACTTCTGACTTGTTCAGTGTTGAGACCATATGTTAAGACCCTGCTTGGACACTGAGAAAAAGGAGACCGGAAGACATTTAAAGGTTTTACCTGTCAGTATGATTTGTACCAATTCTATTTAAATATTAGTCTTCAGGTATTCTCCTGGTTAATTGAGGAGTTTGTAATGTTCCATTGTTTTATCTTGAGAACTCATTAGCACTCATTAATTATTTGGTCCTCACAATCCCAGATTTCAAGATATGCTACAGATTCGAGCTGTAGTAATCAAAGCAGTATGGTACTGGCACAAAAATAGGCATATAGATTAATAGAACAGGATAGAAAACCCAGAAATAAACACATACTTATATGGTGAATTAATCAATGACAAAGTATGCTAGAATATACGGTGGGGAAAAGACAGTCTCTTTGATAAATGGTCCTGGGAAAACCAGACAGCTACTTGCAGAAGAATGAAACTGGACCACTTTCTCATACCACACACAAAAATAAACTCAAAATGAATTAAAGACATAAATATGAGACCCGAAACCATAAAACTCCAAGGAGAAAACATTTCTTTGACATGGACCATAGAAACATTGTTCTAGAAATGTCTCCTTAGGCAAGGGAAACAAAAGCAAAATTAAATTATTGAGACTACACCAAAATGAAAATCTTCTGCACAGTAAAGGAAACCATCAACAAAACAAAAAAGCAACTTAATGGGAGAAGATAATTTCAAATGATATATCTCATAAAGGGTTGGCATCCAAAATAAATAAGAATTTATACAACTCAACACCAATAATAATAATAATCTGATTAAAAATGGGCAGGAAACCTAAATAGACATTTTTCTAAAGAAGATATCCAGATGGCCAACAAACACATGAAGAGATGCTCAACATCACTCCTCATCAGAGAAGTGCAAATCAAAACGACAGTGGGATATCACCTTACACCTGTCAGAATGGCTAAAATAAAAAACACAAGAAATAACAAGTGTTGGCAAAGATGTGCAGAAAAAGGAACCTTCCTGCGCTGTTAGTGGAACTGCAGAATTGGTGCAGCCACTGTGGAGAGCAGCTTGGAGGTTCCTCAAAAAATTAAAATCAGAATTACCCCATGATCCAGTAATTCTACTACTGGATATTTACCCAAAGAAAAGAAAAATACTAATTGATAAAAATATATGCACCCCTATGTTTATGGCAGCATTATTTATAATAGCCAAGATACGAAAGCAACCTAAGTGTCCATGAATAGGTGAATGGATAAAGAAAATGTGCTATCTGTATCTAGATAGATAGATAATAGAATATATATTGGAATATTACTCAGCTATAAAAAAGAATGAAATCTTGCCATTTGCAACAACATGGGTGGATCTGGAGGGTATAATGCTAAGTGAAATAAGTCAGTCAGAAAAAGACAAATACCATATGATTTCATACATATGTGGAATTTAAGAAACAAAAAGCGAAAAAAAAAAAAGAGACCAAAAAAAAGAAAAAAAGCCAGACTCATAAATACAGAAAACAAACTGGTGGTTACCAGAGGGGAAGTGGGTGGGAGAATGTGTGCAATAGTAAAGGGTATCAAATGTACACATCATGGTGAGACCAGAGCAATGTATAGATTTGTTGAATCATTATAGTGTATGCCTGAAACTAATATAACACTGTATGTTAACTATACTTCGATTAAGTAAAAGAAAAGAGGGGCGCCTGGGTGGCTCAGTCGGTTAAGCACCCAACTTCACTCAGGTCATGATCTCACAGTCATGGGTTCCAGCCTCACATTGGGCTCTGTGCTGACAGCTCAAAGCCTGGAGCCTGCTTTGGATTCTGTGTCTCCCTCTCTCTCTGGGCCTCCCCCACTCGTGCTATCTCTCTGTCTCTCAAAAATAAATATACATTAAAAAATTTAAAAAGGAAAAGAAAAGAATTATTTGGTCCTATGGATAGCTCCTCTTTCTGAAGTTGTAAGCCCTGGCCCTAATTCTGGGGACCTCAGTATCTCCTAAGATTCCCTCCCTGCAGGAGGTAGATGCTTACAAAAACTTTGTTGATGGAGATAATTGTAGAGTGCTAAAGGGCCATGACATTTGCATAGGACATTTTTCACTCTCCAGGCACTTCAACATCCATTACTTCCCCTAAAGGACAAGTAGGGGTTAGTTGAAGTAGATTCCAGATAATGATCATGGAGTGAATCTGACTGAACTGCACCTAACAGCTGTGGGCAAACAAGAGCCCTTCATTTTTAAATAAGATTCTCTACCCTTATTTGACAGTCCCCTGTTCCTGTTTGGCGGTGAGAAAGGTGTGTGTTCCCATGTGGTAATTGCATTCAGGTCAGTAATTTTTGAGACACAGAGTTTTAACACATTCTTGCCAAACATTAAAAATTCAGCCATTATGGGGTGCCTGGATGGCTCAGGCAGGTGAGCGTCCAACTTTGGCTCAGATGGTGGTCTCACGGTTCATGGGTTCAAGCCCCACATCGGGCTCCGTGCTGACAGCTCAGAGCTTGGAGACTGCTTCGGATTCTCTCTCTCTCTGCCCCTCCCTTCCTGGTACTCTATCTCTTTCTCAAAAATAAATAAACATTTTTTTTTTTAATTCAGTCATTATGAACTCAGTCACTATCCTAGTCAGTGTGGTTTCCTGGCTCCCTCCCTCATCCTGCCATGTGGCAACACCTGACCAGAACTGTGGACACCTTGGGATCAACCAGCAAGGTCAGCAGGAGAGCAAGGGTGTGGCTCCCACCGGCAAGGGCACAGCGAACGACAGGACTAGGAAAGAGCCATCTCATAGGCCAGGCAATGACCTGTACTAGCCTTCTGCTAGGAATGAAGGCACAGAAATGCCATTATCAAGAGGAAGACATGACGGGGTCCACAGGCAGGGTCCTGTCCCACCGGCGCTGTTAAGGCTGATATTCTTTCCCCTTGGTAGCCATAACACTCTTCTGTGGTGGCTCCGTGGTGGCACACAACTGTGTCTGGAAGCATGTAAAGGTGAGATTGACTGGCCATCGTGCTTTGTGTTCTCCCCACACTCAGAACAGACACCTGTTGCAGCCTTTGAGTACTTCATTGTGCTTAATTCTTTAGTCATCTGCCCCCTTCTCCTGTCTGTGAACACAGAGCTAGTCTCTGATTCATCCAGATCTCTAGCCCCTGGCCAGATAGGTCAGCACTGCAAAAGATGCAGGTTGGTTTCACTGTAGGCCAGAGTAAGAGCCTGGTCCATTGTAAATGCTCAATAAATGTGAGCTGCAGTGAATTTTATAAATTATTATTCACTCAGCTGCTTTTAACTATATTATGTATGCCTAGGGAAGGTTGCTGAGTGAATGACGAATACAGCACATTTTTGTACCTGGAGTCCTTCAACGCCAGACCACTGGGCACCAGGCGGAGCAAATGACCGTCTGACATCTCTTTAAGTCCTACTTGACCTCATTGTGACGAGCTGAGCCAGGGGGACTTCTTCAAGTCTCTCAGCATATAGATTGGTTGTTATAGCATTTGTTTGTTCAAGAGACGTTGCCAAATAAGGAAAAATGCATTGTCTTCATTGGTTTCTCAGCAATGCAATAACTAGTGTTAAATCTTCCAAAAGGAAAGGGAATTTTGATCTTGGAATGTAGGAAGATGGCTTTTTAAATAAAAGAGTATGTTTTCTTTTGCTCAATACTAAGTAGACAGAAAGCTATAAATGGTGACGCCTCCCCTCCCCCTGACTTTGGTGTCTCAGAGAAATAAGGTACGCTGCCAATATGCATTTAGCTACTTGCAGGCTGGAAGCAGGATTTATTATTATCGCAATAAGAAAAAGCAGGTAGACCTTTATACTTCACACGGTGCTTTCACGTTTAGTGTGTCGTGGCAGCCTCTTGGCACTTTCAGGATTAGGCATGGTTCATCCTCAGTTATATGAAGAGGGATTTAGGAACCAGCCAAGGTCACACAGCTGAGAAGAACAGAGCCGGGGACCCCAAACAAGGCCATCTTCCCACCACCCAGACGCACGAAGGACCAGCAGAAGTGACGATCCATTGAACCTTCCCCTTTAACTTTCTACTTGGGGATATTTTAAGTTTTCATCTGGAGCAAGAGGGCTTAAAATCAACCCTTTCTTTTTTAAAGTATAGATTTATCTCTGAATTCAGCCCTGATCGGATATTCTGGACGTGATGGCCTCTTGATGTGATTGGCATTTGTCCTTTCCCATTTTATTATACTTAAAGTCACTGCAGATGGCTCCAGCTAGAGGTGTAGGGTACACTTTCAAAAGCACACCCTCCCAGCCCTCTGGCAGCGTGGTCAGGGTTCACTGCTTGCCGAGCGTGCCTGCTGGAGGCCACAGCCTGCCGTGGAAAGGAGGTGGCATCATCCCCATCTGGAGGCACCTCACCACTCTGGAGAAGAAGCCTTTACAAGCTCTATCATTTTCCACAGGTCTGGGGCCATGAAACTGAGCTGGCGTTAGCTCCAACAGAAGACTGGCTACATGCTTGGGGTACAGTGTTTCTCAAGGGGGGCACCATAGCCATTTTGGGTAACATGGTTCTCAGAGCTGACTATTTAGCACCTTTGACTCTTGCACAATAAAGGCCATTAACAACCTCCAGCCACCGAGACAAGCAAAATCAGACAGACAAAGCCAACCTACCTCACAAACTCTCCCCGTGAAGCAGTACAGGGCCTGGATGAGACTTTGGGGACACAGGATATAGTCATTGACCAGGGATGTTCAGGAAAGCAGGTGTGTGTAAGCTGTGGCTGACAGGTGCCAGGTATTTCAAGGACCAGACTGTTCTTGAATGATTCAAAATATTTCTGCTGATGAAATGATCTCCACATTCAGCCCCTTCAGCTCTCAAACATGAACAGGGAATTTGCCAGAAGTGTGTGATTTTTCTTCAGTATAATGGCAGTGATAAGGGTTAACACGTATATAGTACTTAACTTCATATCAGGCACTATTAAGTGTTTTGTATGTATTAACTCATTTAATCCACCCAACAACCAAAATTGCTGAGGTGACTATTACTAATATCGTCTCATTTTATAGATGAAGAAACAGGCACAGAGAGGTCGGTGACTTGCTCAGGGTCACACAGGTGGTTAACCAGACAGGTAGGGTTCGAGTCCAGCGTCTTTGGCTCCAAGAGCCATCAAGTTCTGCCTAGCTGCACCCTCTACAAAACCTTCGATTGCAAGATACAAAGCACGTTGTGTTGCTCTGAGATTCTGAGTTCTCTGAGAGGTGACAGGTTGTGTTTTTAAGCATCAGGAATGGGATATGGAATCATGATCTGGGTGGAAAGCGTAGTTGGTAAATTATAAGAATGGTAATTCTCAAGCTTTCTGGTCTCGGGACCCCTTTACACTCTTAAACAATATTAAGGACCCCCAACAGCTTTTGTCTTGTGGGTTTGTGTCTATTAATATTTACTATATAAGAAATTAAAACTGAGAAACTTCCAAGTCCTTATCTATTAATTCACTTAAAAATAACAATAATAAATTCATTACATGTTAACATAAATAACATAGTTTGACTATATTTTCCAAAACAAAATAAGTTAGTGAGAAGAGTGGTATTGTTGTTTACATTTTTTGCAATCTCTTCAATGTGTAGCCTACTGGAAGACAGCGAGATCCTCGTATCTGCACTTGCCTTCAGTCTGCTGAAATACATTTGTTTAGGTGAAGTATGCAAGCAGAAAAAAATATAGCCTCGCCCAGGTATGTAGCTGGAAAAGGGAGGAAATTTTAAAAATCTTTTCGGATAATTGTAGATATTCTTCTCGGATACAACACCAGAACTTCATAAGTAATAGTTTCTTAAAGGTTCGTTATAATAAGGAATCTGAAATCGCATCAAGGAACTTACCGTATACTGACCACTACATTAAAATGCACTCGCTCTTTTTAAATTTTTTTTTTCAACGTTTATTTTTGAGACAGAGAGAGACAGAGCATGAACGGGGGAGGGGCAGAGAGAGAGGGAGACACAGAATCGGAAGCAGGCTCCAGGCTCTGAGCCATCAGCCCAGAGCCTGACGCGAGGCTCAAACTCACGGACCGAGAGATGGTGACCTGAGCTGAAGTCAGACGCTTAACCGACTGAGCCACCCGGGCACCCCTGCACTCGCTCTTTGAATGGCTGTTTTACCCATAACACGACTGTGCAATACTACACACTGATCGTTTGGAAGACAGTGATTCACTGGCAAGTAGATCTTTCAAAACCCGATGTATTTCATTCTACAATATCACACAGTCACCCTCATTAATACCACTAACCATCTCATCAGAAAAATATTAATATATTGGTAAATGGTTAAAACTTAATGTGGCAGACACAAGTTTTCCAAATTAAAAGCTCTCATTTTGTCACTGGTGACAAATCCTACCAGTTCTTTTCTTTGGAGTGACAGGCTCACTTTTAAAACAATGTCCGCCACACCCTCCAATTTGAATAAACATAGTTTGTCTAACAATCATTCTTCCAAGTCAAAAAGGCATTCCATGAAAAAAGGTCCTAGTTCAGCTCCCACTCAACTCACACAAATGCTTTTCTTAGAGCATACTTTGCTGTGCAAGGTCCTTTACGTATACTTTCCATTTTGTTCCACAGAATATTAAAAAGATGTGTACTCAAGAACTGAGATTTAACTAAATCAATATTTACTGCATTATTCAAGTCATTGTGTTTTTTTCCAAAAAAGTTTATTATTTTGAGAGAGAGAGAGAGAGAGAGAGAGAGAATCCTATGCAGGCTCCTCTGTGGTGTCAGTGCAGATCCCGATACTGGGTTCCATCTCACGAAGTCAGATCATGACCTGAGCCAAAATCAAGAGTCAGATGCTTAACCCAATGAACCCCTCGGGTGCCCCTCAAGTCATTCTTAGGTGAAATTGGCTTTTTTTTTTTTTTTTTTTTTTTTACTTTTTTTACTCCAACTCTATGTGGTAAAGAACTCAGCCAGGTCTACTTAAGGCACAGCACGTTTGTTCACTGTTGCTTTTGTACCATCAGTACAAGTTATCACCATAGTGAAAAAGTCAAATAATGCATTAATGTCAGTAGAGAGCTAATTTTGACTTTGTGGACCCGGCGGAAGGGGTATCGGGGATCCCAGGGGCCCACAGATCGCACTTGGAGAACCGGTATCCTAGAATGTCACACTGGCCCAGTGATAGGCAACAAGAAAGAACAAAGAAGGTGCTGGAGTTAGAATCAGAGGGTCTAAATCCGTCCTTGATCTGGTCCTTACTATCACAGTGGCTTTGGGTGAACTAGTTGATCTCTCTGAGACTGTTTCCGCATCTGAAAAATGGAATCAACACAACCTGCTGTTCAAGGGTATTCAAGGTTAGGATCAAAATATATTCTAAAAATCTGTTTCATTCCCCCATTCATGCATCAATTTCATTCATTTGCCCCAGACTCTTACGGGAGGACTTGAGCAGCAGCTCCAGCAGTGTCTGCTGAGGTGTTGCGAGGGTGCACTACAGGAGGAGAAGGTACCTGTGAGGCAGACAGGGGTGCGGAGAGGCGAGAGCCTCATGCCCCACCCCACCCCACCCCCCCAGCCCTACAGGGGCCCATCTTCCAGCCTGGCCTTTCAAAGGGGCCTTTGGGGAAGTCGAGTTCAGCGTCTTCGGGCCACAGTCAGGGCGGGTCACACCCAGAGGCCTGGCAGCCTAGTGCTGCCAGCCTCACTTCCCCACAGCGCCCACTGCTGGCTGGCGTGCGTATCCATCACTGCGCTACTCTCCTACCCATGAAAGCATATTAGAAAGCCACTTTTTAGAAGTGACATGTTTACATGGACACCCCCACTTATCATCACCATTACAGACCCTTTATGCACATTGCCCCCCTCCCCGACTGCAGTTCTTTATTAGTAATAACACATTCCAGTGGTAGACCTCACAAAAGATGGAGGCAGCCCAGTGAGTCACATCCCAGCACCCGAGCCCGCAATTTTAAATATCCTTCCGCCTTCACGCTCCATCCCGGGACCTTCCTTCTACAGATCCTCTCTCAATTTGTGGTCTCTTAATTTGCTACTCGACGCCGTTGTAAGTAAAGACAGATTAGAATGCTAAATTATGGGCATGAATTTTACCATTCATCTATATACTATGCAATGCCAGTTTCAAATGCAAATATAAGAGCAGTTAACTGCTGTGCAGAGTCTCCGAAAATTACAGAATTCACATTTCATAGCTCACGTATGCCTATGTATTCAATTCTTTACCAGAGCATTGTAAATGCCACACAAACACAAACGGCGCTCAACTGTGTTTATTTTGCTTCTTGATGTGCACACATTTTATCCACGCTCTCTACCCTCGGTTTACTGGTAGGAAGGGCAGCCCCAAACAAAAGGAACTGCAGGGTGTCCTAGCTTTCCTCCTCTCTGCCGTCTTCAGCCTAAGTGTTTGACTACTACAGGGAAGTACCATGAGTAGGAAAAGACAAGACAGAGTTCTTTGGTTGGTCATGTTTCTTAAAACATCCCTGCCTGCCTTCTGCATTCAAATCAATTTTGGTTCGAACAGGAAAGGTACCTCTCGGGATTGTCCGCTGCCTGCTTTCTCAGTCCTAGACACCATACGCTTACCTTCACACTGCGTCCGCTGAACTCCCACACAGTGTAAGGGCACTGAGTTTCTGTGCTCACTGGGTATCCTGAGCGCTAGAAGTAAATGGGGCAGACCGAACAATGGATCATTGTCTCCTCTGCTCCCGGACTTGCTGCATTGTCCCATCAGACTTCAGGTACAAAACACAAGTTCAAAGATAAAATGATTAAGAATTCAAGATGGCAACAACAGAGGTTTAAACCAAGCTCAGGGTCCTCTTAAGCATGGAGTGCCATGTGGCTCTCAGGTCACATGCCCGTGAAGCTGGCCCTGCCCCAGTGCCTGTGCTCCTGCCACCCTGGCCCCTGCAGGCCTGGTGGCCTCAAGATGTCCTTTCCCGCCGAAAGGCCCCCAGGGCATCTGCCCCTCTGCCTGAAACTCAGTTTCCTCCCTCCTGGCCTGGGCATGTCCCTCCTTCTCCTCCTGGGATCTCAGCTCAGCTGTCACATCCTTAGGTAGTGCCCCCTGCCCGGCAGACAGGTCAGAACTGTCTTAGTACCATGGAGCTCTCCTTCAATCACGCATCATGATCACTGTTCTTTATTTAGGGATGTCATCATCGGATTGCTTATTGTCCCCCCCACTGAACTGCCAGCAGCATATATGCTAGGACTGGGTTTGGTTTTGCTCATCCAAGTTTCACCAGTGCTGGGCACGTAGTCCCTAATCAATACCTACAAGGTGAATGAATGGATAAAAAACTGAATGCGTGTTTTTGCAACAGGAGCACAAGTATCAGATGAAGAGGTGGGATGAGGGCTGCATGAATTCTAGCTTCTGTTCGAAAGAGGCTAAATCTTGTCTCATACTGAGCTGGTGAGAAATACGTGAGCATCACATACCCTTGTTTCCTTGCTGTCTCCTCTGGGTAATGAGTGCTCAAGGATTGGCCGTCCTTGTGTTATAAGGGATCCAAGTGCTTTCCTTTGTGTCTCTGGTGCCACAGGCAAGTTCCTGGTGCTTGCTTGGCTCTCCGAAAGTTCTGGTCCATTGAACTGAACTGAGCTGGACTTGGATGAAATGTGTGGCCCCGAAGCTTCCTATGTCTCTCCCTCCCCTGTGTCTCCTTTTCCTCTGTCCTCTCCTTCCCTCTTGTTAAGGATTTCTGAGTCTCGAGAACCATTTTAGTTGTGATCAAATGTTTCCAACAGAAAATGACCTCATTTATTTTCAGTTTAACTCGACTCTTCAAAGAAAAATGGTCTGATTGGTCCTATAATCATGCAGTGGTTGGGCACTCCAGAGACTGCCCCAGAGCCAGGTTGGGCACATTCGCTGGTAATATTCCCACGTTGGCCTTGATCTTGGGAATCATAAGGCAGGCACTTCAGAAGTTCATGCATTCAACAACAGCCAACTCAAAGCAGAAATTAAACTCGAGAACCAGATGAAACCTACCCTTCCGCCCTGAGGGCTGCAGGTTTAACCCTGTCCAAGAGGCAGTACAGTGTCACCCCCGACCCTGAACAACAGTGACAGAGTGCGAATCGGCCCTCTTGGTGGGTCCCAGTCTGCAACCTGTCTGTCTTGTCCATGATTCCACACCTACATCTGAGAAATGGCCAGGAGGGGGTGTAGTGAAAATGGAGTGCTCATAATGAAATTGAGGATCGATGAAATAATAAAAAATAAAAGCCTACAGGTAAGATTGGTATTGATTGACCATCTCAGAAAACATTGTTAGTAAGAGATCAGGGCATGCTTCCTATATGTAAAATGGGGGATTTCTCTCCAGAGTGAGACCTGAATGGGAATATAGAATGCTACCGGAAGCAATCCTCAGTGCAGTGCCCTTGAAATTACGGGGCTGCTTATGAGTGGTGCGGTGGAGGGGAAAGGGCCCGGCTCAGGGGTCAGCCAGCCATACCTGGGGTTTACACTGTCTTCAGCTCTGTGACCTGGAGCAAGTAATAACCTCTCTGATTCTGATTCTCTTCCTCCTCCTCCTCTTCCTCTTTCTCCTCCTCTAACTCCTCCTCCTCCTTGTTCTTAATTTGACATATCGGCATAAAGCACCTGCCTCCAGGTTTGCTATGAAGATTGAATAAGGTCACCCAGGTGGAGATCCGGAGCTCGGCACTAGGTACAGAGCAGGCATGCAGTCATGTTACCCCTTCTCCCCACAGCATCAGGAGACTGTTCCTCTCTGGAACAGCTAGCCAGGGCCTGGACTAGAGGCAAGAAAACACCTGATTGCCTCCAGAATGAGGACCCCCTTAAATTGTGCACACTAGACACCTCACCCCGGTGCCAACAGTGTTGGGACGCATCAGAGTAGATGCCCTCCTCCAACACCATCTCCCAGGCCATTTTCTAGGTGACACAACTGAGACCCACAGTCATCATAATTCAACTACAGCAGTGAGTCAAAGTGGAAAACCTAGAACGTGACTCAAAGCCTCCAAGTCTGTGGGAGGTTCCAAGTCTGTGTTTTACCCCCAGCAGCCTAGAGATGAATTCTTTGCTGCCCGTGTCGTGTGATGTTTACCACCCCCCCTCCCTTGAACCATGAGTGGTATTTCTGGACATCTACACACTGTCTCCCTGACAAGTCAGGAAGAGAATGTGTCTCAAGTTTTCAGTATTTCACAAGGCACTTACTACACGGCTTACTTGCAGTCGGGGTTCAAGAAATAAATATCCATCAATTGAGAAAAAGAAGATGTTTTCATGGCCTCATAATTTTAATGCAGAGAAATAGTTATAATACACATTAACCCAGCTGAGGGGGAGAAATGCATTAATTTCACAACATGTTCAGCTCTTTAAGAAGTTAGCTTTTCAGGCTCCACGGGGCTTCTGGAACTCAGACTCACGCCTGCTGTTTTGAGAGAAAATTGCACCTGATTGGTGCCCCTCTCCCGCCAGGGAAGTGGTGGGTGGAGAGACTTAATGGAGGCTGGAGGGGTGGGAAGCTGGCTGCAGCACCATGGGGCGTTTAAGCCAGGAGGAAAGGACAGAGCAGAGCTGCTCACATTTAGTGAGCAGACAAATACCTCACCAGGGAACCTGGTTTAAAAAAAAAAAAAAAACACACAACAGCCTGTAATCTGATTCAGGAGTCCAGGTCAGGCCTGGGAGTCTGTATTTTCAGAGTTCCCCAGCAATGCTCACGCTGGTGGTTCAAGGGACAAACAATTATGCAAGCTTTGGCCTTTTTCTCCTTCCTCTACAGCCATTTATCTTTAGGCTGTGGGCAAAATCCTTGTTCTCACACCAGGCGAGGGCAAGCGGGAAAGCAGCAAACTAGGACAGTCACCAGCCCCCACCCCCACCCCCGCAACCGTGACTCCCCTCCTTTCTGCCGGATACACTTGATGGGTGACATTTCCGTGTGTGAAACGCTTCAATTTTACCATCCATGAAATGAGCATGTTGATCTGGGTCTCTGGAGGCCTCTTTTTCCAGTGTGACAATTCTTTGTGTGGAGGAAATGGCCTGGAGGTTTTGGGTTTGCAAATCTGGCCCAAGAGAAGCTCTGTCTTCCGTCTGGCAATTCTCAGGATCCCCATTCACTGTCTTCCATCCTTCTGCAGGGGAAATTTGCGCGTTCAAGATCCACGGCCAGGAGCTGCCCTTTGAGGCCGTGGTGCTCAACAAGACGTCGGGAGAGGGCCGGCTGCGTGCCAAGAGTCCCATCGACTGTGAGCTACAGAAAGAGTACACGTTCATCATCCAGGCCTACGACTGTGGTGCAGGGCCCCGGGAGACGGCCTGGAAGAAGTCGCACAAGTGAGTGGCCGGAGAGGGATCCCTGCACCCCTACCCCCCACCCCACTTCCCTCCCACCCTTCGGGACCACACCCTGCTCTTCAGGTCTGTATACCCAGCGGTCATACCATGGCTCTTCCGCCAGCTCCCCGGGCCCCTGCAGGCATCAGCACAGGCGGAGTCCTCCACCTGCAATACTCTGCCCCTGTGCCTCCCTTGAAAATATTCCCCTTCTGCCATCAGGACTGTGTTCAAGTGTCACTTCTTCCGGGAAGCCTTCCCTGAGCCAGCCCATCCCTGCGGAGCTGGTTGGGACCTTGTTCTGGGTTTCTGCCATGCCACACGCATATCTCTGTCCTGGCACTTTTTAGTTTGGGTTGTAGCTCTCTCCCATTTGGAGTTTGATTCTGAACCTAACTCAGAGAGTGGTTAAATTCTTTCTGAAAGGAAGAGTGAATGAACAGAGGAAGAGGAATAGATAAAGGAAAGGGGAGGCCGTCTAGAAGGAATCATTGCTTAAAGCTGGGTAACAGGGAAGGCCAGAGAAGGGGCGGATTCATCTCCAAAGCAGGGCATTGACAGAAGCGTCTCCTGTGGGAGGGTGGACAGAACACTCAGACAACAACCATCCTGACTGGCTATGGTTTCTCTGCTCCTTCGGCCCTGGGACCGACCAGAGTCAGTGCCCACGGGAGGTATGGGAGGGCAGTGTCATTCTCCCTTTACTGCCATCTCTTCCTTCTGGTGTGTGGTCCCAGGGCCGTGGTCCATATCCAGGTGAAGGACGTCAATGAGTTTGCTCCCACCTTCAAAGAGCCAGCCTACAAGGCGGTGGTGACAGAGGGCAAGATCTATGACAGCATCCTACAGGTGGAGGCCGTGGACGAGGACTGCTCCCCTCAGTACAGCCAGATTTGCAACTATGAGATCGTCACAACTGACGTGCCTTTTGCCATTGACAGAAATGGTGAGTGTCCTGAGAGGGCCCCCCTGGGGGGAAGGGCAGGGAAACAAGTCCACCACCCTCTCTCTGAAGGCCAAGTGAGGGCTCTGAACATCCATGGCAGGTAATGACTCCCTTGCCGTCCGTGACCTAGGCTCTGTAACCCAGAACTCAGCCCTGCACTAGAGTGGATGTCCTTAGATTATTAGCACAACCAGGTCGAAGATACCCCCCAGATACCTCAGAAACCTGCTCAGTGAGTACAGCCCCTAGAACTCATAATGCCACACATCTGGATATTTAAGACAGGATGGCTTTCTGGTAGAATTTTCCATGCCGTCAACTCAGCCATACCTGAGTCCCTTTCCTGCACCATAAGTTGTGGCACTACCCCCCGCCCCAGCCGTCTGCTTCCTGTTCCCAGGAAAAAAGAAAAAAATGCTAAAAGAGAAGATGGAGATTTTTGGAAACACCTTCTGAGCTTAGATTCATTTAAGAATCTTTTATATTCTTGCCAATGTCCTTTGAGAATTTCTACTATAGTGACAACAATGAAAGGATGAAACCTCCCACCACACCCCAATCCCAAACTGAATTTACCGAACTGAAAACAGTCCTATAAAGCCCTTTGTGCATTTCCCCATCACCATTCGCAAAACACTTGTAGTGTAAACACCTCAGCCAGAGGCCCAGTCAACTCCGCCCACATTAAATGCAATTTTCAATAACTCCATGTTAATCAGATGATAATTATTTGCCAAGTGTATTATTTGATAGCATGAGTGTGTGCTTATAGGTATATTATCCCCACTCTGTTTCGAATAGGATCATAGAGTACTGCACAAAGATGCAAAAGTTACAAAACCTGAAGTTCCTCTACCCTGTGAATTATTTCCTGAGTGCCAGGCATAGAGCTGGGAACTGGGAATGAAGTGGGAGTCGAACTCAAAACCGACTCGGGCCTGCCATCCAGTGGAGCTTACCATCCAATGGAAAGAAAGTCGAAATGAAAACTAGAAAGTCAGGTGGCACCAAGGGTGAGATTGGTGCATAAAGCATGCCGTGAGCCAGAATTAGGCAGTGGATTAACTGTGAGCCTCCCGGTAGCCGACACCTAGAGGGAAGTACCATCAGTGACCTGCTTGCCAGTATTCAGTGCTTCCCGTGCTCCTTGACATTGAGATGGGGGAGAAACATGTCCTGGGACCTGGTCTTCTGCATCCTGAGAACTGCAGCAGGTTCCACAGCGGATGGGAGCCAACAAGACACCCTCATCCCTGATCTCCAGTGGTTTGTGATCTGCCTTGGGAGATGAAATCAGCATTCTTATAACAGACAAAGATAAGGCAGTTTCCTTATAAAATGATAAACCACGTGGGAATGTTAGAAACCAGCACATTGCAAGATGCTCACTGTGTGGAACACAAGATCAGTGCCTCAGTGCACAAGAAAGTAAAAGAGAAAATACTGGACTTGAGTTAAAGATTGGTTCAGGACTAAGAAGTAGGTAATTTCAATTAGTAGGGTCTGTCAGAACTATTTCCTGATGGCTTTTCCTACAAGCCCTGTGAGGCGGCTGGCTTGTCCCTACCACACAGATGTATGTCTCACACACATCAAATACACGCACATGCACACACCACCCTATGAAATATACAACAATTGGTTTGTATTTTTCTGTTCCCCTATGATCAGCTGCGTGGTCTCTGTCCACAAAAGCTTTGGAACTTGGGGGGCGATGAGTCCTTGGTGAAGAGCGTGACCAGACAAGCGGAGATATCTGTGATGAGTGGTCAGGCTCCACTTGACTTCCTTCCTTAGTTCTGGAAAGCCACAGCCCAATGAGAGTGGAGATGCAAATCCTTTCATCTGAGGGTAAACTGCCCCAGTCATGAAGATAATTACTCACCTTGATGAGCCATTTCGCTAACATATGCCAATTTATTTCCCTAGCTGTCTCATTAAAAGTGAGTAATGGTCTTTTGCCAAGCCTCTGCCTCCAACGTTGGTTTACAACAGAAGATGAAGAGGAGAGTGGGCACTCCCAGGGAGTGTGGGCCCCCGACAGCGAGGTTTACAAAAGCGGTTCTCCAAGTAATGAAGGCAGGACCCAGGGACAGACACAGAAGCGGCAGCTCCCCATTCTAATGAGTTTCCCAATTGGCCCTTATCCATCATTTCTCCCAGCGACCTTCCCGTCTCCTTGAAGGAGTTCTTTGTATGAACATCAGAGAAAGTACTGCTGAGTTCAGGGTCCACTCATTGAAACCGCATGACGGCAGGTAGATGGGTCCTGGCTCCTCCAACTTGCCAAGCTCTTTGCTTGTTGGTGAAGGAAGGGGAACGGGGCAGCAGCGAAGATCGAAGACATTCCATGGATTCAGCCTGGGCTGTCTTAACCCAAAACTCAGCCTTTTTCTACTAGAGGTCTTTGGCCTCCCCACCTTGAATTCCTTCCCCATGAAATCATGGCGGGAACCATCCCTGCCCCCTTGTGGGGTTGTGAGGCCTCAGGGAGGCTGTGCCCTAGGGGTGATGTTCACAGGGTACCTGGCACCTAGGGAATGCTCCATTCATGGTGCCATGATTATTAGATGTTTACCTGGGTGGTTGGGACATAAAGCTTCTTCACTACCCACCCCACCCCCACACCCCATAGATTTCCAGGCTGAAATTATAAGCAGGTAACTGAGTCACCACTCCCTCTTAGGAAGTTCTGGATCCACTTCCGATGGCTTCTTGTTTCCCATCTCCTGGCACTTGGTTGGTCTCTTTGAGGTCAGTAGGGACCAAATCCTTATTTCCGTTGAACAGATGGAAAAACTGAGTCCTAAAGTATTAAGAGCTTGCATAACAGCACCTGTGACCCCGGTGGCAGAGTTGGGACTGGAGCCCAGATCACCTGAGCATGGGCCTCTCTGCCTTTCCACCAGTCATGTGATCACACTCCTCAGTGATATTTGACAGGAATGCTTGGCTATGGTATTTAAGTTCAAAACTACAAAGTTGCATCTTAGTCCTACATCCATTACATGTGTGAGTGTGTGTGTGTGGGGGGGGGGGGGGAGAGAGACAGAGAGAGACAGAGAGAGACAGAGAGAGACAGAGAGAGAGATCTTTGATAAGTTACTTAACCCTTGCCTCAGATCCTCCCCGGTAAAATGGGAATTAAATCCCGTGCCCAATGCCATGCCCATGTGAGAGGCTGGGTGCATTGCCAAGAGGGGGCTCGCCAGCGTGTCTGCACAAACCACGCTCTCAGCCACACTTGGGAATGGCCAGAAGGAGAAGCAGGGGTCTCCACGACACGACACCACTTGGCAGACTTTTCTCCTTTTCCAGCAGTTCCGTGGTCGGTCCCCAGGCAGCCTCTCCTGGGCAACAGGGCTGCCCTGGTGAGTCAGGAGACTCCGCCTCCTCTGGGCCAAGTGTGCCCTACAGTTGGCTTATTTGAAAGTAAATGCAAACATTTCTTTTCCATCTGAATAGAAAAGTCACCCTTGCCCCTTGTGCAGGAAATTCGGAAAGCATAGAAAAGTACAAGAAGGAAATAAATCACCTGTAATCCCACTAAAGATAGCCATTATTGATGTTCTACCAGTACTTTTTGTGTGGGGTTTTTTCTAGCAAAAGTAAGGTTACACTCGCCTTGTTTTTCTTTACCCTGCTGTGTTCACTTAACATTCGATAGTATGGATTTTTTCCACCCTTAAAAATGCTTCATAATTACCACGTTCAGTGCTAAAAACATTCTATCTGGTGCACAGACTCTTTTACCTAGCTCTTGCCTTACTATCAGACATCCAGTTTATTATTTTTCACTGTGGGAAATAATGCTTAGATGAACATATTTGCACCTGTATGTGTAATTTTTATCATTTTCCCGGAATCAATTTCTTAGATGTGGAATTGCATGCCCCAAAGGTATGAACAATTGCAAAGTGACTGGCCTGTATAACTTTCCAAAAGGGTCATTCCGATTTTTTAAATGTTTATTTGCTTATTTTGGGGAAAGAGACAGAGAGAGGATGAGCAGGGGAGGGGCAGAGAGAGAGGGAGACACAGAATCCAAAGCAGGCTGCAGGCTCTCAGCTGTCCACACAGAGCCTGATGCAGGGCTGGAACCCATGAACCTTGAGATCATGACCTGAGCCAAAGTGAGATGCTTAACTGACTGAGCCACCCAGGCGCCCCAGGGGCTATTGTGATTTAAATTCCACTGAAAGGAGGCTGCAGGCCAGTGTGCTTGGCTCCTGGCACCTCCACCAGCCTCAGTTTGAAAAAAAAAGAACACCTTCACTAATATGCATGGTACATACTAACTGTTCTTTGAGAATTAGCTTCCCCAGGTTCATTTGGAGCAGAGAAATGGGCCCAGGAACCCCTAGTCACCTGGGCTAGCTAGGAACTCAGGTCTCCTTCTTAGGCACTGCTGGGAGAAATCATTCAAATATGGAAAGAAGAATACAATTGTAACAGAAGCAAAATGAGTGACTTTTTGAGCTTCCAAAAGTTTTTAAGTATGTGTCTTATCCACATAGGACCCTCCCCAACACAATTGGTCACCACATTATACACTCATTTTTGACCTAAGGCTTCAAATTCCGGGCTCTGAAACCCATTCTCCCATGTGTGAGGCCGGCGGTAGCGGAGAAAATACATTTGTTTCTCAGACAGTTTCATTAGGACTTGCTAGGATGTGCGGTTGCCGCAGACTGGGCCAGGGATTGCCGCCTGTGTGTTTATTTGTCTACCACGGTCAATAGCGTTTGGTCTGCTTAATGTCACACGGCTTGTAAACCCTGAGCCTTCCTCTTCCGAGAGGCGTATCTTTTGAGAGCCATTTAACCATAAGGAAAAGGAAGGTTAAAACTTTTTTGTTCAAAATTCAATTTGATGCTGCTGCAACATCGTTCTTGCGGTTATTTTGCAATGCTTCCACCTGCAAGAAATCCTCCCCCGTGAGCACTATAACCACAAGCTAGTTTGCTAACAGAGCCCACAGGGAACATCACCAACCCAACACCTAGCCGCCCCAGTCCTGGGGGGCCCTGAGCTGAGACTGAAGCCAAAAGGTGGGGGGGGGGGGGTAGTGAGAGGGATTCTGAACACCAGGCACGAGGCCAAAAATATATCAAACCCATTTTTATTCAGAGATTTTTGAACGGCTTTGTTAAACTAAATTTTACTTCAAATCAGTGGCTGCGGGTACATTTTTAGAAACGGTCTGGAGCTGACGGTGGAATAAAAGATCCTAGTTCTTGGTCCAGTGTCTCAGATGCTGGACTCTCACAGGAGAAGCCCTGCTCAGGGCCTGGTACTGAGGACCGTTTCACTGGTATTAGGTGATGAGTGCACCAGCTCTTCGGATCTTTAAAACATGTGACTTTCGTAATTCCCCAGAGGCTGAGTCATGTAGTCCCTGTTGCCTCCACTCACATGAGCCATAGACATCAGTTGAAATGGAAGAAAGCTCATTAGGAATTTTTCCCTTAGTTTTGATGAAATATAAAAATATACCTGAGTCAGCCATTAGCACATTGGTTTGTTTTTAAGTTTCCATTTTCTTTCTTTTTTTTTTAATTTATTTTTGAGACAGAGCATGAGCAGGGGAGGGGCAGAGAGAGAGACACACAGAATCTGAAGCAGGGTCCAGGCTCTGAGCTGTCAGCACAGAGCCCGACGTGGGGCTCGAACTCACGGACTGTGAGATCATGACCTGAGCTGAAGTCGGACGCTTAACCGACTGAGCCACCCAGGTGCCCCTAAGTTTCCATTTTCTTAATTTCACTTCTGCTAAAGGATAATGATAACACTGGAGTTCTAATTTGCTGTCAGCTCCACTATCAGAAAAAAAAGCAAGAATGAAATTCTTCTTCACAAAGGAAGACTTCACTCTCTCGGAATCCAAAAATGAGAAGTGTTCAATGCACACTGGGCTTTTATTCATCCCTTAGAAGCAAAACTGTATTTCAGCAAAAATAATCAATTAGAATTTTGCTCATTAATTATCAAATATTTATTTCTGAATTATAATACCAAACCCACAGGAGCAAAAACACACACAAGGCCCAGAAAAATGGTGTGGTCTCTTTTGGAGAAGAGAAATGTCTTTGCCACCAGGGCAAGGAATCTGTTATTCTGTGTAGCTTTCAGAAGAGAGGTCACACGTTTTCTTATTGATTTTACTTCCTATTTGGTAGCAAAATAATGTGAGAAGAGGCAGTGAACATTTCTGGCGACGAGCCCAGATGTTAAAAAATATGTGCCAGGACATTTCTGAATCCCATCTTTTTCCCAGAGATTTCATGGCAGATGAGCCTTGGTGCCCTTCATCATCAGGGACACAAGCACACGGGCACACTCTAGGAGGGACTTTTCTGACAACCCATGACTAACGAATCCACCAGTTGGGTTCCAGATATGTGCTTGGAATCTCCTAGTAGTCCTTTCCCACAGCTGAGGTGGCTCCAGCCAGTGGTTCCTGGCAATCTGCCACCAACGCACAAGCAAGGAAAGGGGTCATTCCATGCCAGTGAAGGTTAGCGGAGTAGAGAAGGGATTTTAAAGAACGGCAGTGTGGTTAACTTGATCCCAAACCATTTTGAATATCCCTGCATCCTCAGGCAACATCAGAAATACCGAGAAGCTGAGCTATGACAAGCAACGCCAGTACGAGATCCTGGTGACCGCCTACGACTGTGGACAGAAGCCCGCCGCTCAGGACACGCTGGTGCAGGTGGACGTGAAGCCAGTTTGCAAGCCTGGCTGGCAAGGTGGGCCATCTCTTGTTGATGCTGTTGAGCGGAGGCAGCTTGGCCTGGTGCAGAGAAGGTGCTAGACCTATCCTGAAAGCCAATACAACCTATAACTAGAGGAATTTCTTACATGCAGTCACTCTGCTGCAAGAAATAAAGTAGCTTGTTTATTCTTACAACTCCTGGGTGATCTATTATCCTCATTTTACAGTTGAGAATGTCCAAGGCAACTTGTCTCATATCGTGTGCCCTGTTTGTCCAGCTCACCCTTTCTAAAATCTCATGACACTTTTGAATCGATAGTAATTATACCACCGTGTTCGGGAGAAAGTGCCAGCAAGCCTATTCGCTTTATCTAAGGGAGTGAGTTGAGCCAGTGTGTGTCAAGTTTGAATCATCACTCAGTACCTGGGGAAGGTTGTCATGTTCTTTGGGCTAGCACAGAAGGTAGGTACACAAGCAGAGGTTGGAGTCCCAGAATCTAGCCTCTAGATTAAGGAGTTTCTCAAGTGTTGGCTCCGGGAATGGAGAAACAATGGCCTTAGATATAGGTGGATTTTTGCCCCAGTTTAGCTGTTTGGGTATGCAAAGATGGAGCAAAGGTTCAGGTTACCCTTAGATGACAGAGGTTTATCACTGACCTCAAGGGAAGTAAGGAACGCAAGGCCATGTGCATAGATGGAGCTCGCCGAGAATTGGATGGCTTATAGAATAACAATACCTCTAGTGGTGGCACCAATATTCCAGTGGCCGGGCAGGGATGCTGGACGTATCTCTGGGCCACCATTTTGGTTGGTCACTGGCTTCTGTTTCTGCTTCCTGTGCTGTTGCTGCTACAGGTACCACTCATTCATAACTTTGGGTACTTCTTGGAGTCCTGCTTTGCGGCTTTTGTCTACTGTTTTCTCCACGTGTCTTTAAGCTTCAGAGCCCCTGTTATATTCTACCTGTTTCTCTCCCTCTTTCTCTTCCTCTCCGTATATTTCATTCTTAAATTCCGCTTGAGAGGATGTCATTAGCTATGGTAATCATCCGTATTTCTATCGGACAGACTGATGCCACAATACCATAGAGGTCACTGGTCAGACTTTGAACAGGCGCCTATTAGTCAAGCAATTCATTCTCATGGTACACTGCAAGGACCCCTGAGGACCCATCTGGGGTCACTCCCCTCAGAAGGCAGCTCTCAAAAGGCTCCTCCCCTGTGCAACTTTATCTCCTTTACTCTTTCAACTAGAAAAAAATGGGAGGCGGTAATTAAACCCACCTCTGGAGAGAGCCAGAGTCGTTTGCCTTTAAACAAAGTAGAGAAGATGAAATGCCAATAGAGGAGTCACGGGTAAGACAGATGCGACAGAAAGAACAAAGTAGATCCACCTATTTTGGATCAAGCAAAAGACAGAGAAAAAGGAACAAGCCAGAGTGGGAAACTATGTGTCACCAACCTCAGGGAGCCTGGGCTCTGGTTGGTATAATTCACTAAACCCTAAGGGACCTGAGGGCAGGATTCTGTCTCTCTTGTTCACCACTGAATTTCTCAGACTTAGCACATATCTGACCCCAATGATAGGTGCTCAAGAAACAGCCATCGAATGAATGAATGAATGAAAAGCTATTTGAGTAAAGAAGAACTCAGCTTGTTTTATTTTAACGTATAAGGACTAACCCAGTGAAAGTCTAGCTTTTGAAAAGAAAGCCTGGAAAGAATATAAAAGCTTTCTAAGCAGGGAACATGCTCATAATGGGATTTTCAGTGGGGAGAGTAAAACACAAAGCGGTATCTGGAAAAAGATCCCAATGTTTTGTGTCTTTGACAAATGAGACACCTACAGATTTGGGATTACATTTTTGTACCTATATTTAAATGCCATTTCCTAAAAGCGTTTGTACTTGCTTCAGTGTTAAACGTATGCACAGAAAATCATGTTAATAATGTTGGGCTCCATGTGTGCAGAATGTGTGGGACACCTATCCTGCTAGTGCCCAATGCTATTTGTAGCCAGACTGTGAGCTCCTGGAGGCAGAGGTCACGCCCATTCGCTGTGTCTCCGGTGCTCAGCACAGGGCCGGGCACAAGGCAGGTGGTTGGCCAGTGCTGCACGGATGAATGGATGGTACACGGAAATGTACCTTTCTGTGGAATAAAGGAAACAGGGACACAGCGACTCCCTGCATCCCTTCACTGTGTCCGGCAAAGCCATTTAAGCATGTGTAACCTCAGACTCAACTACCTTACGGTGGCTTCTCTGCCCATGTTAGCCAGCCTTTGGTGGCAGAAGCTGACACTGGATTCTGCACCGTGTCCCTCCTCCCTCCAGCTTAGCTCCGGTAAAAGCCACTAGGTCTCTCTCCCCAGCCGTCATCCCAGTAGGTTCTCAGATCATAGCAGGTCACCCAGCTTCTCCGATGTGTGTTAGCAGTGCTCAGACTTCTTTCCGGCTACTCCCATCCCAGCCCCCAGACCTGGAGAGCAATCTTCTCTCCTTCCGGAAGGCTGGTCCACTTTATTCCTCCACTTGGGCAGCCCTCACCTCCAGCTGACCCACCTTGGGGCCGATCCTCTCTTCTACGCCAGGTCAGGGCTGCTGCCTTGTAGCTGGATAGCCCTTTCTCCAGTGAAGAGTATACCTACCACCACTGGCCCCTAGTGGTGGGACCAGTCTACTCCCCTCTCCCAGCTTTGCAGAGCAAACTGGAGTAAGCCAATGTTTACAGGTTTTCTTTTTTTAACCACGGGGTAAGCAGGCTGCCCCTCACTTGAGGGGTTGTCAGGTCCCTAGGGGAAAGGGCTGGCTCTTCTTAAAGTGGGTGTGGGGTGAAGCCAGCCCTGTATAGAATGGGAGAGGAGCACAGAGAGGGGAGGCCTTTCAGGGCACCAGTGAATAGTGTAAGGAAGCCAATCTGGCTTGCATAGGTGGTTGGGACTGTGGGGAGGTGGGAAGCAAGATTGGAGAGGTCAGGGGTAGGGTATGGCTGGCAGTCAAGGTTTTGAATGCCGGGGTCAGGAGCTGCAATGAACCCAAGCCCCTCAGAGCCAGCCGTGAGTGAGAGGTCTGCAGGTATGTGCCAGGGGTGATTACCCAGGAGAACAGAGGCTCTTCCCTAAGCTGATTTCCCACAAACAACAAGAGTCACCAAGCAAACACAGTTTGGCAGTTCAAATTCTTGTACCTGTTTTTAGTCATTTCCCTCCAGGCAGGAGCGGGCTGCAGCCCAGTGAAAGCAATCCATCATGCTCAGGAACCTCCTGTCTCCCAGGAGCACTCCCAGTCAGCACCATCAGCTTCTCCCAGAAGCTGTCCTGAAGGAGTAAGGGACCCTGCTCACAGCTGGAGCCTTCCCTTCCTTCCCAGGCCAATGAGGGACTGCTCTCAGACTCCCGCGGTGCCCCAGGACATGGCCCCAGTTTTCCATCACAACAACCCCTTCCAGGAGTGTGGGGCTGCAGCTTCCCAGCATGCTGCTGGCCCTACCCAGCTGTGCACAAGGACATCGCAGACCCTGACTCTTCTGCCACCTGCCTTATACACCTTGACCAAGACATTGTCTGCTCGGGCTATGGTTTTCCGTTCTCCATCTTTTTTCTATGGCTGTGTCTTGTCTTCCCAGAAACAGTATGAGTTCTATCCTCTCTGCTGGGATTCTGAGATTCTCTTCTGAGATTCTGAATAGGTAGTAGGGGTCAGCTCACTCTATGGGGGTAGGTGGAGCTTTACCCAAGGGAGTGCCACTCCCATTCTCAGCTGCCCAGAGAAGAAGTTGGTCCTCCAAGGACCAACTAGACCTGTGCGAGTGGAATAAAGAACCAAATCTCCATGTTTTGTCCCGAGCTTGGAGACCTCATGTATCCCTATAGTAGCCCTTACTCATGGAGGTAGAAGATTCTATTAAGAAGCAGGAAAAAAGGTGCCCCTGCAGTAGCCTACAGAAGCCTAAAGGCTGGCTTGTGCCCTGCCTCTCATGCCAGACTTTTGCAGTCTTCTTGGTGTCTGTTTCCCTCTTGCCAAGCCATTACACGTGCCCAAGGCTGGGCCTATGTGGGCACTGAGGACTTTGGGAAGAATCCACATCTGTTCATGGATCAGAGCGAACAGAGGATATAGTGCCCTCAGAGGCCATAGGGATGATAGTGGCAATGGACCCAGTGGGAGCTGCTCCTGTGGACCCCTCCTTCCAGGGGCCACAGAATGTGTCTTAGAGGATCATTTGTAATTTGGTTGCTGATTTGGGTTTTGTTTGTTTGTTTAGTTGTTACATTATGTGGAGAAACACATCCCCTCTTTATGCCTTCTTTCGTTGTTCTTTATAATCTCTTAGCCCATCTTTTTCTATGTTGCAAGATGAAAACATTGTCTTCATAACACTTATTTAGTGTATTTTTCCTTTTATTATCGCAAGTCAGATTTTGTGTCTGTTACCTGCTCCTGCCAGTAGAGAAGCAGAGTTCAGTATTTCAAGTCCCTTTATGCAAAACAGTTGCCCTCTGGAGAGAGTCACGGCAGACTTCCCTGGTGGCCCTTCCCCATTTCTTGCCCAGATGTGCAGCCATTCTGAATTGTTCATGTGCCAGACCAAGTTTCCAGACTCCAGCCCCCGCAGGACCCCCTCTCTCCTTGCCCCCGTCATCGCTGAGCACAAGCCCAGGGTGGTCAGCCACCCCTCGCCCCGCACCAGTTCAACCAGCACTGTCAGTTCCTAGACCTCCTCTCACGGGCCCAATTCCTGGTCCCTTCACCTTCACAATAAGCTGCCCTATTTCATATGGAGAGAAAAAAAGATGCAGCCGCATAACAAGCCACTTTTTCTCTGCTCTTTGGGCTTGACTATTTCCCTAGGTACATCAGATGGTCTCAGTGTTTCTGCCATTCCACAAATCAGGCCTTGGTCAGGAAGAAAGGTGGTATCTGATAGAGTAGGGCTTCTGGCACCCACATGCGCACAGGAGCACCTGGGAGCCAGGGTACATTGCAGATCCTGACTTCTTCAGTCTGGGCGCTTCTGGATGTAGCTGGTCCACGGCCTTCACACTGAACAAGAAAGAAGGTCGCACAGAAAAGATTTATGAACACACAGAGTACGTCTAGGACTTCCGTGTTGGAAGGACCGCAGCACGAAAGCTGCTGGTTGAGATGAATTATCCCTTAGTTATTTGCATTGTGAGAGTTGACACACACACTACTCAGGGGGAGACATTGCCGAGTGAATTCATTCACCCTTTACTGAGGCCCGCTGTGTGCTGAAGGCCAGGGATACAGAGACAGACACGACGTACCAGGACCTGTAGTGCAGAAGGAGATGAGGGCAAGGAAGTACTGAGGACAAAAGGTCTGGTGGAGGTGGCTTTGGGGACACAGAAGAGAGACACTTAACCTTGCAGGGGTCCTGGGGAGATGTGCCTGGGCCAAATCTTGAAGGATAATAGTTTCAGCATAGAGAAGAGTGTTCCACACTAGGGAGCAGAGGTCAGGAAGGTGGGAAGGAGCATGGTGTGGCTGGGGCATGGGGGGAGGAGGCTGGATGGGCCTATGGGGACCAGGTCACGAAGGCAGGGCCTCCTGTGTTACCTCAAAAGCACTGGGGAGCCTAGAGGCTTTCATGACCCTGTGTGGTGAGAGGGATCTGGGGGGGAAAGAAGGACTTCTTGGTCAACCACATAGATGCAGAGACTGGTCAGGAAGGAACCAGCTGAAAAGGATGATTTGTCCTGAGAACACTTTTAAATGGGTCACTTCTGGAAAAGTACCTAAAATCATGTATTTCTTCAAAAGCCAATCCAAAGTACTGGACAGCAAAGGAAGTTAGATTTGCAGTCAAAGCCCATGAGAGCCCACAGGCAAGGGGATGAGGTTGGCAGCCAAGCACGTCTGAGGTTGACTGCTGCTAAGTCTTGTCAAGTATATGTCCCTGTCCCCCTGCAGCCATCCATTTGCCCATCACGCTGCCAAGGAGAAAAAACCCCAGGCCCCAGGGGTCAGCTGGCTTCACCCTGCTCCTTCCAAAATCAGATCAATTATTGGTCAAGTACACAGAAGAGCTGGCTTAGGTTTTACTACATGAAAGGCATTGATTTCAAATCTTAGGGTGATAAGCCCAGAAGGCACCCACATTTGCCTAGAGACAGGCAAGGCTCAGAAGGTGAAACTGTGTCCATCTGAAGCTTGCATGATGGTGCTTCCCTTAATGCAGGCTGACGTACGAGGGCATTGCCAGAATGGCAGAAGAAAGGTTGGCTCCTTGCCCTCAGTCCTGGCCTTCACAGTACTGCCAGTGTGTCCAGTATGCCACCATTCGGGTACCAACTTTTTTGTTCTAAAGGATAACTCCCAGCTTAAAATGTAAATGTCTCTTGGAAGAATCACTATGAACCCAGTGGTCAGCAAAGTATAGCCTGCAAGCCAAATCTAGTTGACCACCTGTTCTTGTACTACTGTGAGTCAGAAAATGGTTTGTGCACCTTAAATCACTGGAAAAAATCAAAGACGAATCATACTTTGGGCCACATGAAATTCACATTTTAGTGCCTATAAATAAAGCTTTATTGGCATCCTGCCATGCTTGTCCATTTCATATCATCTCATGGCTGCTCTTGTACTCTAACAGCAGAGCTGAGCAGTTTCAACAGAGACCAGATGGTCCTCCAAGCCTAAATGTTTACTTTCTGGCCCTTTACAGAGAATACTTGGTGACACCTGCATGGAGCTATTATCTTCCATAGACACCTTAGTGAGAAGTAATTTATTGGAGCGCCTTGGACAGCCTAGAAAGAATGGAACACCAAATAGACACATTAAGACAGAAGAAAAGGAACATGGAAGTCCAAAAAGTCCTCTGTGTTGCTGCACAGAGGACAGGAACAACCCTGTGAGATATGCAATTCTAGCCCACTTTACAGATAAGGAAAACTTAGGGTTAAGAACGTTTGAGTGACCTTGCTCAATACCTCACAGCTGATAAATGGCATAGATAGAATTCAAAGTTATAACTGCCTATCTCAGAGAATTACTGAAGTGGCAGGAGAAGAAGGCTAGAACAAGGAGGTTGGGAGTTTCCAAAGGGGCACGTTACTAGCTCTAAAATGGCATCTCAGGAGATTGTTCAGAAGAGAAGCCACCTGAGTACCCTCAGGCAACACATTTCACCTCTCCATCACCTTATCTACAAAAAGGCGATGAGACTTAGCTTGAAAGGGTAGCTCCAGTTCAATGAAGCACTGTACATGTGGCACCTAAGGGGTCCCCTGACATTCATTGTGCCCTCTCCTTGCCCTGCCCAACGCATCCATCTTTCCTGGATTGATGCTGGTCTGGTGCACCAGTGCCTTAAATGACAGCTCATGTGAAAATAAACCCACACTTGCAGACTGTCCATCTCTCAGATACTTTTTGCCTGAACCTGAAGTTGCTTCTGGTGATCACATGGGCCAGAGAAACACAATGTGAGCCTGAGACATAAGTGAAACTTCAAACCCAAAGATGGCGGACCCAAGCACAGCAACTCACACCAGAGTAGGGAAGGCTACCTTCCCCTGTAAGAGAACCAAACATGAAAATTACCCACCTTCCACCCTTCCATTCACCAGTACCTGGCTTTATTTGACGTTCATCCCCAGGGGCTCTGCTCTTTCATCCCATAGGTGTTCTCCACCTTCAGGCTTCTCCTATCCTCTTGACTTTCCCCTTTGTCATATCATCTACTCTCCCTGTGTCCCTATTCTCTACAGTCACCCCCTTCCCCTTATTCCTTAGATATCCATCCTCTGAACCCTCCCCAAGGCTGAGGAAGGTGATGGGGTCTGGGGGTGCAGGACTCAGGAACAAACTAGTGACGACAGAGCTGAGTGAGAGTGAAAAGGGCTCAGGCCAACCCTTAGCCCTGTCGTGATTGGCCATAGCCTTTGCTGAAGCCACTGCCCTGTCTGAGCCTGGGTTTCCTCAGCTGTTAGTGGAGAATCATAACCCTTGGCCTAATCATCTAGCAGGATTGTAAGGAGGCCCAAAGAGGTCCTATGTTTGGAAGTGCTTTATAAAACTTAGATTACCATGCAAATAATGTTATGACTAAAATTAGTAAGATAGGTACCATCATATAAGTGGATACATGTGCCTGTGTGTGCACGCACACACACACACACACACACACACACATACACACACACACACACACACGGAAATTTATAGAATTGAGTAAGGCTGTGTGTCTTGAGCTTTGCAGTCTTGATTTTAGAGCTTTAGATTGGACCAAAGGGAGACAGTGGGGTGGGGTGTGTGGAAAAAGCACAGTCTGGGGGGCTGGGCACATAGGCCTCAGTCCCTCCTCAGCTCTAACCCATGCTGCATCCTCAGGAAAGTCACTCCTGCCTGGTTCAGCTTGCCTACATAGAAACGGACAATAATGCCTTCTCCTGAGGGCCAGAAGCAAGCCTGCCTGTGGAACACTGTGCTCTTAACCACACACATGGGGGCTCAATGAACAGCAGCTCTTTTAGTTCCCTTTATGCTGTTTTTTTTTTTAAGTTACAATGGAGCATTTTCTTCCCAAATAATTGGAAAAGCCATCACTGAAGCCCAATTCCACTGACTCCGGCAGAGTGACCTCGGGGCAGCTGCACCTTGGGTCCGCTCAGATCTGCCAGGAGAGCATCCGAGCTCCTGACAGAGGGCCTCCAGGGGCACTCCTCCGTGAATAACGACCTGTTTTGACATCACTGACACAGCCGATCATTATGGTGCAACAAATGGCTTCTGTACACGATGCTGATTTACCTACTCGGTGGCGTCTTAATGTGCTTAAAGACCTGCTGGGGAAGCTCATCTGCTCGAGCCTGTTTTTACCTGGCTCCCCTGTGCCTCCATGTGAACATGAGTGGAAATGGGCTTGGGAAGTTTCTGGGTCTAATCGTCTCAGCCCTGGTGGGGAGGGGGTGCAGGCAGACCGCATTTGTCCCAAACAGAGTTCAATGAGCGTAACGGTCACCAGTGAGTAAGCATTTAATCTTTGCCAAACCCTGTCTAACAGGGATGTGTGTACTGTCCCATTTACTCCTCAGTATATACCCTGAAAGCTGTTTTTTTCCCTTTTGGCAGATGAGAACATTGAGGTTAAGACACTGGCCTTAACTAGTTATATCTAGGACCTACATCAATCTCAGTCCCATCTGTCTGTAGACACAGATCTCCTGTCTTCTCA
Source organism: Panthera tigris (assembly GCF_018350195.1). Lineage (NCBI taxonomy): Eukaryota > Metazoa > Chordata > Mammalia > Carnivora > Felidae > Panthera > Panthera tigris. The sequence goes on along the minus strand of NC_056668.1, from coordinate 121,849,555 downwards.
TCTACAATGTGTCTCCAAGCAAAGGAGAATGCTGACCACCTTTTGAGACCATTGAAGGCTATTTTGAGAAAAATTTTGTAGTTAGAATCCTTCCCTCGTGTTGTGAGAAAAATGTGTAATTGGACATCGGGGCAGCCTTGAGCGAGGACTGTGGCTTGTGGAATGGTGTAGGGGAGGTATCACTCTTGCCACACGAGCCCACCTCTGGGACCTGCCTGCATCCAGAGTAGTGAGGCCACCTCTCAGCCTTCTTAGATGACTCCTTGGGGACCAGACTACCGAGGATATGGGGCTTACCCAAGGACACACAGATGCTGAGAGGGAGAACAGTGGATGGTATTGGGTTTTCTGACTTAGAACCATATGCTCTACCCCATCTCTTTGTAGACACGGGTCTGGCCTGGAACCACACGCGATCAGCCTCTTCCACTGATAGTTCTTTTAAGTTTTTGCAGCCTGCTAGAATTGCTCCCTGCAGGGAGTCATCAGAGGGCGGGGCTTCAGAGGGATGGCTGTGAAGCCAGAAAGAGCAGAGTTCAAATCCAGGCTCTACCATGCCCTCAGCTCAGGGCCATTAGGGGAGCCATGTAACCTCTCTGAACCTTCAGATGTGGCGTCTGCAAAATGAGGCTCTTGTACCTGTCTCAGAGGGTTGTCATGAGGTAGACCTGTGGCCGGCCACAGGAATGGGTCCATGGTACCAGTGAGGAGGATGAAGGAAGAGAAGAAAGAGAAGCTACTATAGTGGGTTTAGGAGTCGGGCCAGCCTCTTGGCATCATTTTCTGACCGTGTAACCTTCGGCAGGTCTTTTGACATCTTAGCCTCAGCTCTCTCATCAGTGAAATGCCCCTCCTATGACTCCCTTCCTCACATGGATGCCAGGTGGACTGGGCTTTGTGAGAAGCCCAGCACAAAGACCATTGAATGGTGGTTTTCTTCCAGCTCCCTGCATCCCTGAGTGGGAGGACAGACCTAGCCAGCCTGGGCACCAGTGTCACCACCTGCGTGCCCGCCAGACACTTGGGTTCTAGTGCTAAATGTGAACTATGGTAAGCTGCCTACCTCTCCTTGCCACACTTGTCCTCACCTCTAAAGTGGGCAGGAACAGTGTCCTCTTCTCCCCTCATCCACTTCACATGGTACTTGGTAGATAGAGTGACCACATGTAGTTATGAGTCTTCCCTGGTCTGCCAGGGCGGCCCTGGAGTCACATTGTTGAGCATATCATGTCCCTTCAGATGTCATTACAGGGTTTGGGAGCGTTGACCCTCTATAACCATGCAGAGAGCCAGCCATGGTCCTGGCACAACAGAGAAGCTCTCAAAACTTCCACTCCACTCATGGAACTCCACTCAGGGTCAACTCTGTGCCAGGCGGATGGTGAGCCCCTAGGGACTGTGAGCTGGAGCAGTGGGGTGAGGGCAAGCAGGTGGACAGGTCAGGAAGAGATCAATCCCATACAGGGAAGTCAGAGCAGTCGCCAGGGGACCCAGGGGCTAGGAAAGCAGAGAGCTGGGGTGCCTAATCCTTTAGAAAGGCTTCCCAGGGAAGGTGACAAGAGGCTGAGACCTGAGGTGTCAGTGCAGGTCTCCAGGTGCACTGAGGGTGTGGGGAAAGAGGCAGTAGTGGAAGGGGCAGGGAGGAGTATCCCCAGGACAGCTTGGTGCTTACAAGCTGCACTTACTTTAGGCCTTATGCACTGTCGTGCATCATAAAGCCTCACCACCCCCTCCGCAGCTGCATAATATTCCTTCACAGAAGGTCAGATGTGCTTGTCTGTGTCCTTGCAGTTAGATAGGGTGCAGTGTGATTGACTTTAGCTTGGCTCCATTTTCCTTTTTTGTGCACCAGTAAAGCTCTCTGTGCAAAAGTCTTTGCATTTTGAATCGCTTTCTCGGGAGTATGTCACCTGGGCCCAAGTACATGGGCATTTCCTGGCCTGAGATATGTTTTGCCAAGCACCAGTCCAATCATTTGTGATGGCCTGTGCAGCCCCGCAGTAGCATGAGTGACAGCCCTCCCCACCTTCACGCACACGCACTCCTGGGCTTCCGGTGTGTGTGACCAACTCTGCAGATGTGTACTGTATTTTCTGAAGAGACGATAATTCGGTTCCAATTTTAGAATGCCGTTCGGTGAAATGAAAAGTCCTCCGGGACTGTAATATCACCCAGAGTCACAGTCTTTTTATTTAAAAAATAAAAAAGTTTTGCGACCGTGTACAAGTGATCTGTAGATTAAGGGGATCTATATCGCCGGAGCAGGAAAAGTATACAGAGGACATCTTTACAAAAAGGCTGAAAATGTGTGCGTGAACAAAACTATAATCCTGCACTGCAGAAGCTTTTCAAAGCCATAAAACTAAAGATTCTTGAAGAATAGCTACTCCATCTTGCACCAATAATACATTTGTCCCAAGATAAGAAAATTGCCTGGAAAATGCTCATGTTTATTGGACATAAGAGAGAAGAGTTTCTATAAATCCAAGAGAAAGTACCCTGGTTGGTTGAGTTAATGATTTCCCCCTTGGGAGAATTATCCTTCAGAAAAGCTGCTCTTGAATTGCTTGGTTTCTACACCTTTCTAGCATCAATTCTGCCTGCTGTGTTTCTGTTTGGGAGTTGAGAGGCATGTGAGTTGAGAATCTTTGGAGACGAAGGAGTTGGGAAGAAAGTAGCAGCCAAGCTTTGGGTGGGAGTCCTGGTTGCTGAACACCACAGGGTTCACTTCAATGGCAGCACCAGCTGCTCCCCAACACCCCCAGGGAGCTTGGAGCCAGGGCGAAGGGGGACCACACAGCTTTAAAGAGGTGGTGCCCAATACTAGCAAGCTCAGAGGCCTTTTGGGGAACGGAGGCACTGACACTGGCATCAGAGAGCCACACAGAAGAGAATGGGTCCCCTCACAACACGTGGCTGGCCAGGGGCTAGCTGCACTGGGGCGCGGTGTCCAGGGGCTTGCGCCAGGCATGGGAGCAGAGGAAAGCCCAAAGGCTGTGTGCAGATCCGGGGGCCCTGGAGAAGCGGCACACACAGAGTGGATCCGAGCCTCTTCAGTTCACAGAGGCTGGAGCAAGCAGGAGAATCCACAAGGAATGCATCAAGGAGAAAGTCTGACCAAAGCAGGACGGCCAAAGGAATTCCCCGAGCCCCAGAAAGACAGGTGCCTTTCACGAAACATCCTCGCCAGTCCATTTCCCAAATATTCAGTGAGAGGCTACCGTGGTCCAGGAAGTGTACCAGGTACTGGAGATTTTAAAACTAAACAGATATAGACCCTGCTCTCGTGGAACTTCTGATGGGGTAGCAGGGGATAGAGAGTTGCAGACAAAAAACAATTACAGAAATAAATGACTAGTTTATTCTCCTGGTCAAAGCCACTTGCATGGCTAAGTCCCAAATCACTGGGAGGAGGGCATGGTCAGGAGTAATCATCCAATGTGCACAACCAGAAGTGGCTTTCTCCCCACTGAGAGCCCTGGGTCCCACATTCATGGTTCTTCTGGGACTAGAACCTGTGCTTTGCCCTGCAGAAGGTAGAGAAAGAAAAGACAGCTTGTTCTGAACTCATTTGGTATGTTGTCCTACCTTACTGGGTCAGGTTCCAGGCAGTAGACAGGTCTCCCTTTGGGCGTCCTGCGTGGGGGGCAGAAATCCTTTCTCAGCCCCTTGCTGGCTGTTGGGGCATGAATGCAGTGGGAGGAGGAACAGGAGTTCATTGCCCATATTGTTTGGGCTAGTGGCTTCCAAGTCTGTCTGTGCAACCCAGTCACTTAGGGGGATGGTTAAAATGACAGATTCCAGACCCTTGTCCTCAAAACCTTCCACTGGAATCTCCTAAGGTGGGACCCAGGTATTAGTGTCTTCAGAAGATGTTTCTAGTGATTCTTCTGAGGCTAGCCCTGATCTTGCGCCTGTCTACAGACGATAATTTGGGGAACACAGTGTGAATCCCACATAGATGATGTGCATTGCAAACTCTGAATTGGGGAGGAGAGAATGTGGTCCAGCCTGGGGCAATCATGGAGGACTTCCTAGAAGAGGAACTGCTTGTATTGCAGTTAGGCAGCAGTGACCAGTGTAGATTAGAAAGACAAAGAGAGTGAGATAGGAAATTGTCATAGTGATTGGTCCCGGTGAGAAGACATGATGGCCTTAAACTAGAGTGGAGAGACCTTGATCTTGGTAGCCATCTAAAATTCAGAAGCAGGAAGCCTTAATGGCCCTTTGCATGTGGAGGGTAAAATGTTACAATGCTCTGAAGTACTTCCTTCTAGATATAAAGCCTTTGGAAGTAAGTTTTAGGAAACTGTTAAAATAGGGTATAATCTAGAAGCATGCTTCTTAAATCATCTGCGGTGAAGAACCAGGGTTTTTTTTTTCCCCAATCACTTGTGGACCAGAACTTTATAAAAATATAATGGAAACAAATTTCTGGGGAAATGAAATAAACAGTGAAGACATTCAAACTCTAAACCCAAATTTTATTTTTATTAGATTCAACAAACATAAACTTCCTCTGCCAAATTGCTAGAAAAGTTTCTAAATGCTTACTGCTGATTTCTCAACTGACGTCATGACAGACATAACAAGCAGTTCAGGGACCATACCAGTCTGCAGACCACAGTAGCATTGTTCTGGCAACATGGCCTTGCCCTCACCCTCCACAAAATCTAAAATGGTTTGGATCATCTTTCCAATTTAGTCTGCTCAGCAAGCCTCCCTCCATGGTCCTTGCCTAATGGCATGGTTTCTCCTGGTTGACACTGACAGGCTGGGAAGAGGGTATGATAGAAGCTGCTGGCTGCAGCCAGAAGCTGTTGGGCAGAAAGCTGTCTACAGTTTGCCAGGTGTTCCCAGAGTAAGGCCTGAAAGTGTTTATGTACATGACTCTGAGATCACCCTGGTGAAGATGTGAGGGTTTTCTCAGGCCAACGAGTCACAGTGTGAATTTGAGACAAAATTAAAACCCCTCTGCCATCAGGAAACCAGAGAGAACTTCATAGGCAGGACACAATTTGAGGACAAATTTCTATTTCATTTGGCATTTATTGTGATGTCACAAGGGTGAGGGAGGTATTAAAAGGGTTGAAAATACATGAAGTTTTCCAGAGCTGGAGCCATATGTCAATGCACTTTCATCATTATATACACTTGCCCTCAGACACTCACATTCAGGCTGGGGTGTGTGCCTGCACACATATGGACACACACATACACACAGCAGACACATCTCGAATTTTTCCACTTTAATGACTGGCAGTCTGTCATTTGGGGGCTGGCTGGGGGCTGGGTGGATGATAGGCAAGGTGTGCAGTCTTACATGGTCAGCAACAAGGGTTCCCTGAATCCATAGGATTGCCTTCCTCACCTCTGACAGGGAAATCGGAGTGTGTGTGTGTGTGTGTGTGTGTGTGTGTGTGCATGCGTGTGTTGGTTTCCATATACCTAATCACTCATTACTGAGCACCTGTTATGGGCCAGGCACTGCAGTGATGTATAGGTTATGCTCCAGAGCAGGAATGGGCCAGAAACAAATAAGTAAATAATTCTCCAGAGGGGAGGACAGGCAGGGATTATGTGGAAGTGGGTTGCTGGTCATCAAGGTGAGGCAGAGAAGGCCCTACAAAGTCATGAGTGAGTTGAAGCCTGGAGGCAGAGGAGGACCAGCCACAGGAAGGGCAGGAATTGAACACCCAGGCAGAGGCAAAGCCTTGAGGCTTAACCCGGGATATGGGTGGGCACAGCGGTGTTTTTCCCCTCCCGTGTTCTCTTTTATAGTTAATTAAGATATCTCTTTTTAGTAAGAATTAAAAGGTAATAAAATGATCTGACTTTGTGAAAGTAAAATATAGTAAATGGAAAGGGGTCAGTAGTAAAGGAAGAGAGAGGATTCCTTATATTTGTAATTGAGTTCAGAGAGTTTGTGTTTTTGTTTCTTTGTAAATTGTGCCTGTGTAATTGTTTTTAATTGGAGAAGAGAAAGCCACGTAATTTAATGCCTGTTAAATTGTGTAGGGGCCTGTTCTATGTCGGGCACAGGGCTAAGTGGTTTGCATTTATTTTTTTAAAAAAATTTATTTTTAACGTTTATTTATTTTTGAGACAGAGAGAGAGAGACAGAGCATGAACGGGGGAGGGGCAGAGAGAGAGGGAGACACAGAATCGGAAGCAGGTTCCAGGCTCTGGGCCATCTGCCCAGAGCCCGACGCGGGGCTTGAACTCACGGACTGCGAGATCGTGACCTGAGCTGAAATCGGACGCTTAACCGACTGAGCCACCCAGGCGCCCCAGTGGTTTGCATTTATTATCTGACACAAACCCTATCAAGAGCTCTGCTTTAGGTGAGCATATAACCAGTGTCTGCCTGCTCAGGCAGAGAGGGAGATGACCGGCCCACCGTATGTGGTACCAAGTGGGAGACCCAGGATTCACACTTAGGTCTGACCCCAAGGCCCGGGTTCCTCCTTTTAGGGTGGATAACAACAATCCCCATTCTGCAGATGAAGAAACTGAGGCTCTGAAAGGTTAAGGAACATGCCCAAGGCTATTTAGCTGAAAGGCAGGACCAGTTACATAATTTGTGGGTCCCAGATGAAAATAAAAATGGAGGGCCTCTTGTGTGAAAATTATTTAGAATTTCAAGACAGGGACAGCAGAGCATTAAAGCAAGTACAAGGCGGGGTGCCTGGGTAGCTCAGTCGGTTAAGCGTCCAACTCTTGGTTTTGGCTCAGGTCATGATCTCACAGTTCATGAGTTCAAGCCCCACGTCAGGCTTTGGGCTGGCAGTGCTGAGCCTGTTTGGGATTCACTCTCCCCCTCTTTCTGTGTCCCTCCCCTGCTCACTCTCTGTTTCTCTTTCTAAATAAATAAATAAACCTAAAAGAATTAAAAAATAAAGCAAGCACAAGGCCCTTCTCAGCACGAAGCTAGTCTTAGAGCCAGGATTGGATGTCCCTCCTCACTGATTCCTCACCTCCTCCTGTCTCCTTCCAGCTGAATGTCCCTCCCCATAGTTACAGACCTATAGCAGCAGTTCAGGAAATGTAACAAGAAAAAGAATTCAGAAAAGCAAGGAATTCTTTCTGGGGTTTGGCTTTGGAGTCAGGTGGGCCTGGCACAAGTCCTGAGTCTCCCACCTGTATTGTCTCACTTAATCTTCACGACATCCCCAGGAGATGTGGTTGTAATCTCCCCTCATTTTACTTGAGGAAATTGAGGCAGAGTATCTGGCCCAGCGTGCAATAGCTGGTTAACAGAGGAGGGTCTCACACTCTGTTGTCTAAGTGTCATCACGGCCCTACCCAAAGCCAGGCAAGGGCACAGAAGAACTCACCCCCAGGAGCCATGTGGGGAGAGGGGAGAGAAGGTGAGTCTCAGAAGTCAGCTTTTGTTACCATTTTACAAAGGCCTTGGAAGAATCTTTTTTTTTTTTTTTCATTTTTTAACTTTTTTTTTTCATTTTTTCCCATTTTTTTATACATATAATTTATTGTCAAATTGGTTTCCATACAACACCCAGTGCTCATCCCAACAGGTGCCCTCCTCAGTGCCCATCACCCACTTTCCCCTCTCCCCCACCCCCCAACAACCCTCAGTTTGTTCTCAGTATTACCTACTCTACAGAAGATCCCTACCGGCTCAGCACTCAGTGGGCCCCAAAGTTCTGGCCCATGTGACACTACGCCCCCTGGAGGACACCCCATGACTTACACAGGTCTGACACTTTGAGTCATGGCTAGGCTGCTGAGCTGTAGATTGGGGTGGTGGGTACCATCTAAATAGCCTCCTTCCATCTAAATAGCCTCCTTTGGCCTTGAGAAGCCCCAAGGCCATGGTGGAGACATCCTGGGATTCTATTCTGCTTTCTGGCATTCCCCCTCCTTCTGCAGTTCTGCATTAACCATGCCTTTATTGTCTATATTCTGATGTTTTGATAACTGGGGTCCTGCTGACCCTGGAGGGACTCCCCATCAGGGCTAGCCAATTCCTAGATATAGGAAACAACTTACCCTTTTGCTTTTCAAATGCAGACCAACCAATCCAGGACCCATACTCCCCCAATCACCCTCTTTATTGGGCTCTCATACCCTGTGCCACCATCTATCACCATCTATCTGCCCTAACCTCCCCAAGGCCAGTAGCAGACAACAAAGGACAGCCCCTGTATACCAGAAGCTGCTGAAATTACACAAACTAGAATTTTGGGCAGTCTTTTTTTTTTAATTTTTTTTATTTTTGAGAGAGAGAGAGACAGAGCATGAGTGGGGGAGGAGCAGAGAGAGAGGGAGACACAGAATCACAAGCAGGCTCCAGACTCTGAGCTTCAGCACAGAGCCCGACGCAGGGCTCGAACCCACGAACCGTGAGATCATGACCTGAGCCGAAGTCAGACGCTTAACCCACTGAGCCACCCGCTTTATAAGACTGAATTTTTGGCATTCTTAAACCTGGTTACCATGCTTTGCCCATTCCTTCCCTTGGAAACCACAATAAAGGCCCATGCCCACAGTTTTCCCCCTCCTCTGCCTCCCGACTGACCGCATTGCTTCTCCCCATGCCCTCAGTGACTTGGCATAGCCCCACTCCTTGGGATCTGTGAGTGTAACAAACGATCTGTTCAATGGAACAGCATCCTGATCTGTTCGCCTTACCTTACTTAAATAAATAAAATCTATATTAAAACAAATGCCCAGGTCACTTCCTCCAGGGAGGCTCCATTGATCTCTCTACTACTCAGCGTAATTTACTTCTTCTCTGTTCCCTGGGGCCTGCTCTTTGTTCCTCTGTCTGCCTAGAATCTGGCTGCTATCTGTGGCTGCTGCCTTCACTGTGATCCATCCAGTTAGGGGCTATGAGTCCTACTTCTCAGCCTCCCATGTCTAGGGCTCTGCCTGGCACACAGTAGGTGCTCAGTAAAGACCTGACAACTGAAAAATGGTAAGAATGATCCAAGAATGATAGTAGTAGTAATAACAGTAGCTCTCTGTGCCTGCTGCTTTTCATACCTTTCCCCCAATTCCACGAAGCAACTTTCCGGGGGGTTATCTTCATTCTACAGATGCAAAATGAGACTCAGAGAGGTTCAGTGATTTATTCAAGGCTACACAGCCAAGAAGTGGCAGAGCCAGGGTTCAAACCTGAGTCTGTCCAGCTGCAGGGTTAACAATCTTGAATTTAATTAAATTGAATCTAACTGAATTGAAGTTAATTCCTCATTGTGTGACCCTGTCAGAGGGTGGCCCTCTGCATGGATTAAGAGGTGGCAATCAGGAGTGTTCTAATGCTCTGAAAATGAACACCAGACATAATCCAGCTGCCAAATGTTTTCAAAGCAGAATCTGGATTCTTTATGTCCTTACTAAACACCCATTTAAGGCTCTTCACAAGCTTTAAGGTGAAACCCAAACCGCTTACCCTCATCATCTGACCTCTACTTACTTTGCCAGCCCCTCTACTTCCTAACCCACCCCCAATTCAGATGTACTGGGTGGTCCTGAGGATAAAGGTGCTTGCTGCTAAGCAAAAGTACCTCCCTAGCTTCTCCCAGTAGGAAAGGAAGTCCCTCGGTGCCCAACTCAAAGTTACCTGTCTCCTGGAGAAAGTCCTCAAAGACACCAGATGGCCAACGCCTGCAGAGAATGTGAGAATGTCAGCTGCCTGAACAATCCTGTGCAGGGGGCCACCCCTTCCTGCCCTCCCACACTCCAGCACCCCCACATCCAGCAACTCACCTTGTATGAATCCAGCAATTTTCTAGAAAACCTGATGCGTCTTCAGCTGAGGCCACAAAGAGCTGCAGGCCCACGAGCACACAGTTAAGGAGAGAAGGGTGTTTTGACAGACCTGTGTCTTTCCTTTTCATCCTTTGGTGTCACTTCTGAGCCCAGAAGGGGAACAATTCTGAATGTCTTGGATTACAAGAACCCCCAACGCCTGTACTATCCAGAAGTCTCAGATTTGCTTTTTTCCACCTCTAGGCATCTAATATGAGAGTCCCAAGTGGTTAATATTCTCCTGATAAGAAACATGTGTTCCCCAAATTTAGCAGGAATTATAATAAAATCATTATGTTTCTAAATCCTTAATCCAGGAGGAAGGAGTTTAATTCCTAAAGGCATTCTATTGTTAGCTTTTCCAGGAATACTTATGAGGTAATTGATCCTGATTTATCAAAACAAGAGATAGTCTGCTTCCTTTCTCTTCACTTAAGAAAAAAATTGAACCACAGTTCATAAACCAGTCTCCAGGTCCTTTACAAACTGGAAAGACTTTATTTCCGAGCAGGACAGCTCAGAGAAGTGTGGGAAACTTGTAAAGCAGGGTGTGACACTTTCCTATTGTGAGTCTTCAACTCACAATTTAAGTAAGGCTAAGGACTTCAACTGTGTTGGGCCCTTAGCCTTCAATGCTCATAACAAGCCCATGAGGAGTAACTAACTTGAATCTGCAGGTGAGGCAGTGGAAACTCAGGAGTCTGAGTATATATATATATTACATATATATAATATATATATTTTATATATATATTATATATATGTTATATATAATATATATGTATATATAATATATATAAAATATGTATTATATATAATATATAAAATATATATGTATATATAATATATACAATATACATTATATAGATAGATCTGTCTATATCTGTATATCTATATCTATGTCTATGTCTTTATCTATCTATCAGTATAAATCAAACATTCAAAAATGAATCTGTAAAAATTACACTTGCTCTCCATCCTGGCAAATCCTCAGAATCATGGCTGAGCTGCTGCGAAAGAGCTGCATGGCCTTGGGCAAGTCATACCAGCTGTCAACCATGGCTTTCTCATCTGCACAATTAAGTTAATAATCACTGGGCTGTTGGGAGAACCAAACAAAAGAATAGATGTAGAAGTGCTTAGCACCTTGTAGGTGCTTAATAATTGTATGTCCTTTTAGTTCCTGCAATAAGTGCTATTGAATAAATGATAATTTAACAATAATGTATCTATTGAACATAACCCTTGTGTTTGGTGCTAAAACGAGTCTGCATTTAGTCCCTCCCAAATCCTGGGTAGTAGGCACCACTTTCACATAAGAGGAAGCTGAGGCTCAGAGAAGGTAAACATTTTGCAGGAAGGAGTAAGGGTGGGGTTTGAACTCAGGCACACTGAATTTAGAGGTCATAGTCTTAACCATCTTGCTATCCGACCTCCGGGAAATGAGGATGAATAGACATTTCATGTGACAGAGGCTGAATTTGATGATTTGCCTTTTGCTCTCTCATTCCCCATCCCAAATTCCTTCTTGGAAAATGAAAGATGTTTGTGCGAGCTGCCCACTCTCTCAAGGACACTATGCTCAGAAAGCTTCATCGATTTCTTTTATTATATGGTTGCAAATTTGCCTGCTCCTCGTAAACCCTCAAAAGCAAGCCTCATGAGGTCACCAAAGCAGCTGCAGATGTGATGTTCCCAACTGTCTTTCGTACATGATTTGTTCCCAAAGAGGAAATTTCACCCCTGCCAGGGGATGGGGAGAGGAATGAACCCTCTACTCAGCCTGTGCCTCCACTCACCTTCCCTTCAATATTTATTTGCTTCTTTATTTTCATTCCTTCTAAAAAGGACCTGAGGTAGAATGTCTCATCAAAGATAATCACCAAAATATCTAGATAGCTGCAGCACCCCCAGAGTAAAGGGAATCAATACCATGGATGGCTTGGGCTTCTCCAATGAAGAGACTTCCAGAAGGAGGCAATGTGGGAGGAGCTTCTACCAGCAGAAGTAGCAGAACCTCAAAAACTGGTCCCTGAGGCTCACACCAAGGCCTGCTACACAAAACCATTTTCTCCATCTTTCTACTGCATCTCTAAAGAAAGGGAGGATCCAGGGAAAGAGAGGTGAGGCAAGGAAGGGAAAAAGGCTTCCTCCTCCTTGATGCCATTTCTTGTTATCAGGAGGGAGACTCTTCCATCATCAGTTCTGGACCAGCTTCCTGCCTGAGAACAAAACAAAAACAAACAAACAAAAAATGAACATGTTATGGGCTGCTGTCAGGCTAGGTGGTTCTGTAGGACTGAGGTTGAGGCCAACCAGGGGCAGTACCGGCGACAGGGCAGATAGGCCACAAGTTCTTTCTGTGGCTCAAGAAAGGCTGCCACGGCAGCAGTCACGGCTAGGTATCTGAGGCTCCCCAGGTCCACCCTGCCCTGTGACCTCGATGTAGAGTCATCAAAAATAAACATAGCAATCCCTGCCTTTAAGGAGCATCCAGGTGCTGGGGGAGGCAAGCACACAACTGAATCCTACAGGATTCATTCACACTTTCTACCAACATCAAGTGAGCATCTACTCTGTGCCAGGCACCGGGCATGGAGCGTGAGGGGGACTCGGAGGAACCATGAAGCTTGGAGTCTAATGCTGTGTCGAAGGCTGAGGGTGTTGTGGAGCACAGAGGAGTGTATCTACCCAGACGAGAGAAAGTCAGAAAGGTTGCATGGAGTTAACAAAACAGAAAGGGATAGAAAGGGAGCTCTCTATAGAAAAAACAGCATGATCAACTGCACAGACGCATGAAACATTGTACCTAAGACTCAAGGCTTGTCAGGTGTGGACTGCTTCTGACAGCTCTATGACCTTCAGATGCATCTGACAGGACTTCCTGTCCTCCAGTGGCTCATCTTAATTGAACTTGGGGCCTCTGGAGCATGGCTCAGAGCAGCTCCATGATCTCATCGTCCAGGAGGTGATGGGCTAGGCCAGACACAGTTCCTGGGGGCTCTGAGGAAAAGCATGCAATCAGGTACATTCTGTTTCGCATGAAGTCCCTATCCAAATATCCTCCCGTGGTAAGTTCCTGGTGACCAGCCTCACAACCCTGTGTGCAGTCTCTGCTCATGGCACACTCTGAGAAAATCAGACCTAAACTCAGATTCCATGGTTATCTGGAATGGAATGCAGGGGACACCTGTCCCCTTGGACTGAACATCTCCTTCCTTTCCTGCATGCCATGCACACTTGAAGCCCTCAGTCCTCACTCCACGTCCACACTTGAGATCCGTGCAATGATTGTGTCCTATTTTATTGATGAGGTGCCTGAGGCTTGGAGACCTTCATTAACCTGCCCAAGAACTTCCTGACCAGGCAGAGTCAAACCAAGATCACTGGGGCATCTGCTTCTGACCTGCTTGTCTGAGTCTTCCCACATACATTCATCCTTGACATTCAGACCTCAGCTCAAACCAGAATTCTCTCCATCTAAAGAGTCTCTCTCTGTCACGACTTTTCCTTTTATAACACTCACCCTCTCAGATAGAATAGCACAGCCCTCCCCCCAACCCTCACCCCTCACCCCACACCCCAGCTCCACAAGGCAGGGACCTTTCCTGACTCCTTCACTGCTACATCCCTGATGCTCCAAACAGAGCCTAGGACATGGAAACCCTGAACAAACGCGTGCTCAGTGAACAAAGGCATCTGGCCCCTCCCCTGGAATTGCTAAAGATGGCAGCCAGTGGCCCACTGGGCACTTGTGAAGAACACTGACCCATTCATGCCAGGCTTTCTCAGTTTCTCACAGGTGAGCGCAGGCAATTTCATAGCTTTTTATTTCTGCTTCAGCAAAAGGATACCTTCTAGCAAGGTTCTGTGTGACAAACATTTGAGATTCATAAACTAATAGTATCCATAGGTCACATTCCTTGATTCTACCCACACGTCTGGCTTAGGGTCGAACAGACCTCTCAGACATGTGTCCTCACCGAGCGTGGTATGCCTGCCGTCGTCAGCAAGAACTGTTGCCGGTCAGTGTGAGCGTTGCCTGGAATCTGCTCTGACTTTCAATTGCTGCTTTTGCTGTTCCGATCAATTCATGTATACACTCTCTCTTGGTGTTTATTTTCGTTGATTGCTCTATTTCGTGTCGTGCCATTTTGATCGTGGTTTTGTTCCCCTCCAACACTTGATCACCTCCAAATTATTTTTCCTCTAAAAAGAAGTCATAAGACCATCAGCCCTCCTTAAGTGAGCCACGGTCCTGAATGCTTGGGAAAGAATCCTCGCTCCCCACCTCATGACCCCAAGTAATCCTGAACTACTGTGCTCTCATATTTTGTGACAAGACATACGCGTTCCTAAAAAGCACCCCGCTAGACAAAATGGGGAACAGGGAGCGAGGGGCATAACACCCAAAAATGTCATCGGTGACAGATAAGAAGGGCACAAAGAAAAAAATATTAGCACAGTTTTACACACGTTAAAGGGTTCAGAAATATATAAGTACTACAATAAGCACGGCACTTCCCCTTGAAAAGACCTGGTGTTTGTATGTAGAGAGGACGGGGGAGGGTGGCAGTTGGGGCAGTACTGTGGCGGGGCGGACGCAGGGCTCTCTGGATGGGATGGAAAGTTGCAACTGCCGGTGCAGGTGGATGTGGCTTATAACGCATAGTGGGCTGCGGCACCGAGAGGTGCTGGAGGTGTGTCCACGGGCGTGTTTTGTGCATCCCTACCTGGCTCAGCTCAGCTGGCTGCCGTTTTCTGCATTTGCCTAGTGTTTCTCCAGTAGGAGATTTTGCCTAGGCAAATGTGAAATTCCCATTATCCTCAAGTCATTCCCTAAGATGTCAATTGCATTGGAACAAATTCACATTTTCAAAGACACGTGTTCCATCAGAACTGGCCGTACCTGATTGCCTTTAATGTTTTCCTCGTTTATTCAGACTGGACCAAGAGGATTGAGTATCAGCCTGGCTCGGGGAGCGTGCCGCTTTTCCCCAGCATCCACCTGGAGACGTGCGACGGGGCCGTGTCCTCCATCCAGATCACCACGGAGCTACAGACCAATTACATCGGCAAGGGCTGCGACCGGGAGACCTACTCTGAGAGATCCCTTCAGAAGTTGTGTGGTGGGTAAAAATGATATACAAAGCATATCTTATATTATGAAAGAATTAGCCCCTGCCAACCGCATCGGCATGTATACCTCCTGGATGATTATTAAGTTTACTTACTATGATTAGGGGTTCAGATGGCACAGGTCTGGGCACCGGGCACACCTGACCAGGTCCCACCATTTACCAACTGTGTGGCTGTGGGCGAGGCATGGGACAAAGCCTCCTCTCTTCATCAGCAATTAATGACACAATGCACTTAAGACACCCTATCGTGGAGCCTGAAGAAACACGGGCTCTGTTCCACTGTGTTGATTTGAAAGAGGCACCTGATCAGGGGCCAGGGTGAAGGGTGATGTCTTATCACTCAGGGAGCAGTCGGTTTCCTCTCCCAAGGACCACCTCATAATTTGCAGAGCCCAGGCTAAGTGAGAATGTGGGGCTCTTGTTCAGAAACTCGTAAGAATTTTAAGGCTGCAACAGCAAAGCATTAAACCAAGCCAGGGACCCAGGCCAAGCATGGGACCTATGTGACAGCTTAGGTGGCATGCCAATAAAGCCATCCTGGCTGCCCACACCAGAGAAGAAGAGCTGGCGTGGGGGCGGAGGTGGCCCAGGTGAAGGTGTCCCGGTGTGACAGAAAGGACCCACTGCCTCTGTGAGGCGAAGCCACAGGAAACAAGCTGCCAAGAGCAAGGAAGCGAGACTGATGAAGGTGCTGCACAAGGAAACCACTTTACCGAGCAGCGACTTTGTGCACCTGTTAGGCTCTTCACATGCATCGCTTGATTTAATTCTCTCATCTTCAGTGCGAGGAGGCTGTTATTCATCCAGTTCTAAGGATGGGAAAGTTGAGGCCCAGAGAGGAAAAATGGCTTGCTCACGATCCCAGTTAGAATGTGACAGAGACAGAATTTGGAGGTAGTTCTACCTGAATAAAGGCTGCTTAGCTCAATATCTGAGGAGACAGGCCAGGCCTTGGGAGCTAGAATGTAAATCTCTTCAGTCAGCCTGTGGAGTGCTCAGTACAGTGGGAATGGTCCCATGTGCTTGGTAAACCAGACCATTGATGTGTTGATGGGCCTTGGGGTGAGGTGGGCGACATATATTTTGTTTGTCTCATGTTCTCACCAAGAATATTCAGGAACTCCCATTTGATTCCCCAGCTGTGCTGTGGGGAGCTTAGAAAAGAGCTTGCTCTTAGACTAGACCTATATTTGGGGTAACTATATCTCCACAAAAGGAAAAGGAACCTCCTGGATACAGTGCAGGCTGCCATCCACTCCTGGTGACCCCT
Source organism: Panthera tigris (assembly GCF_018350195.1). Taxonomy (NCBI): domain Eukaryota; kingdom Metazoa; phylum Chordata; class Mammalia; order Carnivora; family Felidae; genus Panthera; species Panthera tigris. The sequence goes on along the minus strand of NC_056668.1, from coordinate 121,833,367 downwards.
CCACTACTATTGCTGGGACAGTTTCCCTCCCTCAACATTGCTGTGCACACACACACACATGCACTCATGCACACACACACACACACACACACACACACACACATACACACGCACGTCTTCACCCACCCTGCTCTTGCCCAAAGAACCAGGTGCAAATTTTAGAAGTGAATGTGGAATGGACCCTCTTTAGGCTATGTCCCATTTATCATGTCACCAGGCTGTCAGGAAGGCCTGCGGGAATGGGGCTTCTCCAGAACAATGCAGTAGGCTGGGGAGAACATCACAACTTCAATATTCCAGACAGCTCCTGCAAAAATGGATGGAAGGGGCCCACAGTATTCAGCAAACTGCCTCCAGCCCACATGCAGAGAAGCCATCTCAGACATCTTACTCTGAATGAATATGCCCTTTCGCTCCCCATGCACCTGGATTATAAGTCAACTCGACCCGTGCCACAGTGGGTTACAGTCATTTCCTAAACCCCTCCAGGTTAGAAGGAGATGATGGAATCAGGTTGTTAAAGATCAGATGGGCCCAAGGGCACGCACTTGTGATTTGATTTTGAATGTTGCTGGGGAGAGCAAGAAGGATTTTCTCAGGGAAGAAAGTTTAGAGCAAAATTGCATCTGGTTGTTAACACAGCTTATTCCTTCCGGGCTGCCAGCCTCGCCTTGCAGGAGGCACATTCATTCAATGAGGAGAGCAGGTTTCCCCCAAGATGTGAGCTTACCTGGTTCCAGAAGCAACCCTTTATTGGGGGAGCGGGGTGGGGGGGAGTCTGGGTGTCTTTCTGGTGACCTCACCAGTAGTGCCGCCCACTGCTCTATGGGGACTCTGTCCGAGTAATAGGATGGGTAGGGACACTCTTGCCTCCATGTTAGGAGTCTGAATCTTGAATTCTATGGAGGGAGAGCTCTGGAAAAAAAGGCAGAAGCAAATGAGTGAAACCCAGATGCGCATCTGCTGCTAGAGTCAGCTTTGGAGAAGGCAGCTCATCGGACCCCATGCTCTTTCCCAACTGCAAGGGAAATGCAGGCTGAGTCACATATAAAACAGAGTCTGGGTTATCATTCCTGCTCCTGTGGGCATCTTAGGTTCTTGGGACAAGCTTCCGTGTGTTTTCAGCGGATGGTAGACAAGTTGTTTGCAGGCTCTCCCAACTAAGGAGCAGCCATGATACTTTCAGCCTCAGCAGTCATGCATTTTTCATCTTCCAAATCTTTATTGGTTTTGGATGGAAACAGGGAGACCAATTAGGATGTTATTGCCATGGTCTAAGCAAGAGATAATGAGTTCCTAACCAGGGGAGTGGCAGTAGGGATGCATTTAAGACAGCTTTAGGAGGCAAAATCAGCAAGCTAACCAATGATTGATCAGCTGTCAGTGAGAAAGAAGAAATTAAGATGACTCTAGCATAAGCCTCTAAGTGGACAAGGGTGCCACCAGCCAGAACCAGGAATCCAGGCAAGAGTAGATTTAGGGGGACTCTGAGGTCAGGTGCCTGTGGAACATCCAGATGTGGGTGCCCAATGCTAGCCTGAGTCTGGACGCTCCTGTGGCCCGGCCTCCACCCAGCAGATCCATCGTCAGAGCCGGTTTCTTCCTGATGTTGCACCTCTTCTTGGCCAGGACACCTCCTCTGACCCCGTGCCTAGCTGGCTCTCATCCCTAAATCTTAACTCATTTTTCTTCCCACTAGAATCTCTCCCCGCTTCGTCGTCCCAAACCTTTCCCTTCAGTCAATATTCTCCTGCCCACTGTACACCAGGGAGGCTGCCCTAGGGGTGCTTCCTGGGTCCCTTCGAGTTCCGGCAGGGGTGTCTCCATGGAGGGGCATCTTGCAGGTCTGGTCATTGCCCACCTGCCTCCTCCACTTGTGATGCTGGCTCCATTAGGAGCTGTGGTAGAATCCTGGTCAAGGGGAAATCTGACAGTAGCTAGCTCAAAGCCAATTGTCAGCAAGTATCTGACAGGTACAGTAAAAACAAAGGTGTCCCCTGCAGCTTGTAGAACATAGCTTAAGATGATCCCCCACTAGCCTTGCTTTACATAAAGCCAGGCTTCTTGACGAAGTTGGGCAAACTGCTTATCACTTGCTCTGAATTCAGAGATCAAGATGAAGGGCTCTGTCATCTCAATACCAGACTTTCCAGAAGTGAAGTGTCACAGGACTGCCTTGAGTATGAGATGCCCCATGAAGCCCTTAGGAAGACCTCTTGACCGAATTAAATTTGACATTAACATCAGCCCCAGGAAAGGCCCACGGCGCTGCCCCTAAGTCAGTACATATTACAGGAAATAGAAAAGTGGTCTGTGATGCACATGCCTTTCCTAGCCCGGAGGCCAAAGGCTAGTCCTCCTCAGGATCATGAGGCTCCTGGCAGCTGGCCCACACCTCCACATATGTCACCTGGGTCAGCTGCTTTGTCTCTCGAGTCAAGAACTTTGAGGAGAGGCTCTGTTGCAGGAAAGGCCACAGGATGAGAGCATCCTATTAAACAAGTGGTGATCTGTCAGAGCACTTCAGATCACCAGACATTAAGTTGTTCTCAGGGCTTATTCATTTGAGAGCCCAGGAGATTTTCATAGCTGATTTGCTCATTCATTCTTTCATTCCTTCATTCGTGTTTTAATTTAACAAATATTTGTTGAGTGTCCAAATGCTGCAACTCTTGAGGTTATGTAGAAGTTAATAAGACCGCTTAACAATTCAGTCTTCTGGGGAAGACATGTTAAAAAAAAAAAAAAAGTTAAGAGGCTCCTGGGTGGCTCAGTCGGTAAACATCCGACTTAGGCTCATGTCATGATCTCACAGCTTATGAGTTTAAGCCCCACGTCGGGCTCTGTGCTAACAACTCAGAGCCTGGAACCTGCTTCGGATTCTGTGTCTCCCTCTTTCTCGCCCCTCCCCCATTCACACTCTCTCTCTCCTCCAGAAATAAACATTAAAAAACATTTTCTTGGAAAAGAAAAAGTTAAGATCATCTTCTATATCATGAAGCTTAACAGAGATGTTCTCATTCATAATCATGGTCAGAGGCTTTTGTACCCCAAGAATAGCCCAGCTACAGGAAGCTGTTGTCAGTTTCTCCAAGATGCCTTTAAAAGGCTGAGCTTCTAGGGGGTGAGTGTCAGAACCCTAGATGTAGCCAGTATTTCCATTCTCAGAGAGCAGCAGTGGGCCTACTGCTTAAAGGAAAATTGGTACACACCTACTGGAAATCAGATTAAAGGGCAAAGGGCTGACTCATAGATGATAGTGGGGAGCTTCTCCATGGATATGCTGATTTCTTTGACATCATTTAAACAGCTGTCTTACAGCAGCCCTCCCACGTTGGGTATAAGGATTTTACCTGTAGTGACCTTGCACAAGCTGGTCAGCAACTGAGTCTCTATGGCCCTGCTTCAGGAGCCTGGCTGACCGCCCCTCTTCCAGGGCCCAGTTTGCTTCACCTGGAGATCCAAGTTCCCAATGGCAAGGTCTTGCAGGAACCCTTCTTGTCTGGGATTCCAAAGGTGGAATGACACTCTGAGTAGGGACAACAGCATGTGAGCTCCTGAAAGGACATCAGAAAGTCCTCCCAACATGTCCGTGTCGAAGGCCTCCGGAAGAAGAACTGGGAATCGTAGGCTCTGATGTCGGTCACTTAGTGGATAATCAGGATCACAGGTTATACACCAGCCACCAGTGACTCTAAAATCATATTGGCTATTGTTATTTTATTGGTGTTTATTATTGGCATATTATTATTTTATAACAAAGGTTTGTTTATCATCTCTACCACATGTCCTTCTTGAGTTGACTGTGGCTCTCTTCCACACGGCCTCCCACCGGGATCTAGGCTAACAACAGGTAGCCTTTATCTAGAGCACTGTTGATCTCATGGCGCACGGAAAAGACGTGGAGAGCCATGAACTGTCTCTTAAGGCTTCTGCCCTGAGAGGACACATCACTTGCACTCACACGTTGTTGGTCAGAACAGGTCACATGGCTCTGTGACATCAGTGGGGCAGAGAAGCATGTTGGGAACAGGGTGCATTCGACCACCACACAGTCCTAGTATAGCATTTGTCAAGAGGGCCTCCCTGTCCTCCCCTGAGACTCTGCCACTGACCTGTTCTACCCACCAATGGTAAAAGATCTTCTACTGGGTCCCAAAAGGTAGGGCCAACTTCTGTTTGGTTCATTCCTGGCTTCTCGTCATAGTGCCTGGCGTAATCTAGACATTACGTGAATATTTATTGAAATAATATGGAGTTGATATTGCAATTGGAAGAGCACGCCACAGAATGAGGCCTGCATCTTTAAAAAAAAAAAAAAAGTTGATTTATTTTGAGAGAGAATGAGTGGGGGAGGGACAGAGAGAGAGAGAGGGAGGGAGAGAGAGAATCCCAAGCAGGCTCTACACTGCCAGCACAGAGCCTGATGTGGGACTCAAACCCATGAACCATGAGATCATGACCCGAACCGAAATCAAGAGTCCGACACTGAACTGACTGAGCCACCCAGGTGCCCCAGAATGAGGCCTGTGTCTTTGATTCCAATGATTCCTCGACCCTGAGACCCTCCACTTATTCTTGCCCTGTGGCAGACCCCGAGGAGGCATGACCTGAGGCTCCATGTCAATTACCATTGCCACAGGCCCAGCTTGAGGTGCTAAGAACATTCTGCCCTCACCAAAGTCATCCAGAGCAGAATGCAAACCCTGCAATTAAGAAGTTCAGGGCCCCTGGGCTCCATTTTTGCTTTCACAGCACAGTGTGTCCTGAAATCTATCTCATTCATACATCTTTATCTAATTGCTGGCTCAGAGAGGCTTCCCCATTCTAGGGCTCAGGGACCTTGACTCACACCTCAACTCTGGTTCCAAGTCCCCCACGCTTAACCTGCAACTGCTGTGCACCAAAACAGTGTGGACTCTAAGCAGCCGGGTGGGTCCCAGGGACCTTCACAGAGGATTCCCAAAGAGCTCCTTAAATACACCCTGATTCCAGATGATGTGGCACCATCTTTGCAAGTGACGCGTCCTGTTTACCCACAGCTTTCCCTGAGATCCCTTGAGGAGAGGAGAGAGAGAGAGAGGAACTTTGGGAGAAAGTAAGTCTCTCTTAGTTTGTTTAAGTGTGCCGAGAAATGAAATACAAGCTGTTAAGTTTGGGGAAGTCTGCACCATCTGGTTACTTACAGCTTGATGCTTTCTGGTAGGCAACATCTGTGGGTTAGGCAGGGTGGCCCCGCCACTCCCCTTGCCATGGAATCAGGGAAGCCTACATCAATGGCCTTACCAGGGCACATGCTATCTTCACCATGACTCTCTGTGGACAGCCACCTGTGTAGGAGGGTGGGATCCCAGGGGCCTATGCTGTGTGCTTGGCAAGACACCATGCTGCATGGTAGAATGAACATTAGCTGGGCCTGCCTCTAGCTAGCTGTGTGGCTCTGTGACCTTGGTCAAGTCACTTCCCTTCTCTGGGCTTTGATTTCTGTTTATAAAATGTAGCGCAGGTTACAAGATCTCCCTCCTGGTTCATTGAGGCGGTGCAGTGGGGAGCCTGGGCTTTGGAGCTGCAAAGCCCTGGTGATGGGCCCGCTCAGTAGCTGGTTGTGATCCTGGGCTTACTGAGCCTCAGGTTCTTACCTGTAGACTGGAATCATAATAGTATTCACCATGCAGATGAATGATTAAGCAAAAGCATTGTAGTACTTAATTCAGGTCTGGTGCTCAGTGCCCAAACCAGTCCTTAGGAAAATAAATAATAGTGGTATGGTGCAAAGCTGGCATTGGCAGCTACCAGGCACACATGTTCACATTGGTTCTGCTAGACTGCACTGGATTCACTGGCCTGAGCTAGAAGTCTAGGAGCCCAGAGCACTCGGCCTGCATCTCTCTGGCCACCTGGAATTTTGAGAACTGACACAATCTCTAAAAGTGCCCAGTCACGGGGCCGTCTCCACACTGGACAAATCCTGGTCTCAGAGCCAACTCACCTGTAGGTCCAAGAAGCAGTTGCCATGTCGCATTATCCTGAGGGTTCTAAGAAAATGAAATTGCTGCAAAAGACCGCGTATCTCCCACTCCCCAACCACCCTCAAATCTCTGCCTGCTACCACCCACATAGATTTCTTTCCGATACCTTTGGAGGGTGATAACCCTTAAGGCTTTGTTAGGCATTAAAATATTACTATGAATCAACTTAGCAGAGAAATAAAATGCATACCAGACAAGGCTTCAGGGACATTAGATAAGAACAAGGAAATATTGGGGCTCCTGGGTGGCTCAGTCAGTTGAGCATCCGACTTCAGCTCAGGTCATGATCTTACAGTTTGTGGGTTCGAGCCCCGCATCAAGCTCAGCTTGCTGACAGCTTTCTCAGAGCCTGCAGCCTGCTTCAGATTCTGTGTCTCCTTCTCTCTCTCTGCCCCTCCCCAGCTCATGCTCTGTCTCTGTCTCTCAAAAATAAATAAATGTTAAAAAAAATGTTTTTAAAAGAACAAGTAAATATTGATGAGAGGTGTGGGGACAGAGATAAGGCTGAATGGGCAGGCTTACCTGGGCATTGGATAGATGGCCAGAAGTATCTCATGAGGCCCTGGGTGGGAAGAAGGGCAGTTATAAACATTAAAGGAGTGTCTATTAATGGCACTGTGTATCAGGCATGGTACCAACCCCAAAACCCTAGGAAATACACATGTAAATAATGCAGTCAATACTGCCCACACTTTCCCCCTGATAAGCACAAGCCGCAGGGTGATCATGGATTGGCAGACAGGAATCTCCCACCCTCTCAGACTCTGTGGTTCCTGGAGGCCTCTCCTAGGGTGAGTCTGTCACCCTAAACAAAGCATCTGGCTCTAAGGATACCTATTTTTCACATAGCATAACTTTCAGTTGCAAACCAACAGGTGCTCAACTCTAGACTTGATCATCTGTTCTAAGGCTAGAGGGAAAACTGACTGCTTGAACCTTTCCCAAGAAGTATATTGGTTTCCAATATGGCACCTTCCTGAAAGGTTCTCAAAGGTCATTTTAACTATAGGAGATGTTGGTGGTAGCTGACTTTGGAACCCAATCCCTCACACCTTATTCCCTGACAGTATCAGGAAGCCCCCGATCCTTATCCTTCCCTAAAGAGCTGAGCCCTGCTCCTGTGTGGGACATAAAGATGCAGAGAGCTCTGCTGGCAACTTTTGAGCTTCAATGGGAAGCCGCTGGACACCCAAGGGTTCTCCCAGCAGAGGCATCCAGTCTTCTCTGCCAGGCTGGCCACCCTCAGCTCGGCCCTCCACAAAGCTGTTGGTGTGAATTTCCTAAGACATAAATCTACCTGGGACACTCCCACTGCTTCAGGCTTAGTCCTCGTGCATTACCCTGGAATCATAGTGGTAGCAGAAACAAAAATACTTACAATAGTAAGGATAAAGTCACAGGTAACATGGAGTGAGTGCTCACCGCGTGGCCAGCATGCTTCTTCAGGCTCTAATGCAGGCTCCCATTCAGTCCTCACAACCACTGGGAAGGGAGATGTCACAGCAGGAGCTGGACAGGCAGAAAGGCTAAGGGATGTGCTCACAGCCCCAAGGTCAGCAAGTCATGTTACAAGGCATCAAATTCAAGTTTGCTAACTTCTGAACCTGTGTTCTTGACCACTGTACCGTTTGGCCTAAACATAATGGTTGTAAAAAAGAAAAAAAGTGTGGTGGGTACAAAGTGGCTCACACTCCTTATGGCATCGGGACCTAGAACTTTCCCCAATCACAGCCCTGATCACACTGTGTCACAGCTGTGTGTCCACTTGTTGGCTCTGAGCTACCCCAGGTCAGAGGCTGTGCTGATTCACCTTTACATCACCAGTGCCTAGCAGGGGTCTTGGCACATGGTCGGGGCTCAATAAATGGCTCATGGGTTAATGGATGGATGAATTCATTGGTCCACATCAAACTCTGGCCTTCTCTGGGAACTTCTCTGCTTATGAAAGCCCACCATACTCATTTCCCTAAATTCCAGCACCGTTTTCCTTATATAATATAGCTCATTGCACCTTATCTTGTCACATATAACATTTTTGTCTGCATGTTACTGATGCTTTCACCTCTGCAGACCATGAGAAACTCGGGGACGGGGGGCAGGTGTGGCCTTTGGCCTTTCTTTTCCTGACTCACCCAGCTCCAGGTTGGCTTAGATCTCTAAGTAGATACACTGAGTAGTTCATCTTGACCCAGGAGCAGAAAATAGAAGGTGAGGACACCCAGCCCGTGAGGAATAACCCTTTGTTCTTTCTGTCCCCCGTGCACTGCAGGAGCCTCCTCTGGCATCATCGACCTCTTGCCATCCCCCAGTGCGGCCACCAACTGGACAGCAGGACTGCTGGTGGACAGCAGTGAGATGATCTTCAAGTTCGATGGCAGGCAAGGGGCCAAGATCCCTGATGGGATTGTGCCCAAGAACCTGACAGACCAGTTCACCATCACCATGTGGATGAAACATGGCCCCAGCCCCGGTGTGAGAGCCGAGAAGGAAACCATTCTCTGCAACTCGGATAAGACTGGTGAGTCTGGAGCCCACCCCTGCTGGTGGCTGCCCCTTATATCCCAGCTGGCTAGGCACGGACGCAGCCACAGAGGATGTGGGAGGAAAGCAAGAGCATGATGGGGGCCTGGGAAAATATTCTTGTGTCTGGTTTTCTGGCTGCTGATTTTCTGGGCTTGGGGTAGAGCAGGACCAGGAAAGGGGGAAGAGTAGAGGCACAGACACAATGCAAAAGCTGAGACTGGTAGTTTTCAAACTGGCTTCTTCAGAACTCCAGCCTCCCCAGAAGTAACTTAGGGCTGCTACACATGAAGGGGGTGGGGGTAACTGGTGGGGGACACTGCATCCTTACTTCAAGCAAGGCAGCTTCACCTTCACTATGTTATAGACAGTAAGACTTCCAAAGGTTTATTTTCAGTGAAAGGGTCATGCTCATTTTCAAAGTCACCGAATGGTAGTTGACTTTGGCAAGGCGTTTTCCCCACATTAAACCTGCACAAGGCAGTTCACAGCTTAGTGGTTAAAAGCATTCCACCCCTTATTGGCCATATGACCTTCAGCAAGTTGTTTAACCTCTCTGTGCCTCACTTTCCCTTTCTATAAAATGGGTATTATAGTGTTATCTACCTATAGGATTTTTATCAGGATTAAATGACTTAATGTACATATAGTGCTTTAGAACAGTACCTGGAACATAGGAAATTCAATCTGTGTTAGATGTTACTGTTCAAGATAGTCTCTTACATCTCTACAAACAAGTTTATGAAAGCATTATTGTGTTTCCCATCTTGAGGATAAGGAAACATCCTTGAGTGTTTAATAACTTTCCCAAGTATATAGCCAGTGAGTATCAGAACAGGAATGTAAGCTCAGATCCAGCTGACTCCAGTCCTGTGCACTTGTCACCACACCCCACAGGTACACACACACACACACACACACACACACACACACATGCACACACGCACACACACAAACCCATGCACATGCATGCAGGCACACACACTTATTTGGGTATCTTATGCAAATTTTACAACTCTATCTTTTTTTTAATGTTTTTATTTATTTTAGAGAGAGAAAGACAGAGCATGAGTGGGGGAGGGGCAGAGAGAGAGAGAGAGGGAGACCCAGAGTCTGAAGCAGGCTCCAGGCTCTGAGTTGTCAGCCAGAAACTGGCGCAGGGCTCGAACTCACAGACCACGAGGTCAAGACCTGAGCCGAAGTCAGTTGTTCAACCAACTGAGCCACCCAGGCACTCCACCAGCGCTCCAACTGAGCCACCCAGGCACTCCACCAGCGCTCCAACTGAGCCACCCAGGCACTCCACCAGCGCTCCACGTTTTCTGTTTCAGTCACTCTTTACATTACATGTTAGCGTACTTTCCAGATGCAGAAACTGAAACAGAGTTGTCTGGCTTTTCCTAGTCCTAAAGTAAGTCTGTGTCAGATTGGTTGTGCTGAGGGTCAGTTTTTCTGGGACTTTCATGCCAGAAGGACTCTGTAGACATGCATGAGGTCACACTGAGGTTTGGGACCAGGTTCAGAGCTCAGCCCACAACCCCAGGAATCAGCCTGCGGTGTGGTCCGTGCAGTGCCTGGCAGGGCGCTCCCGTCACAATCCAGGAACCCGTATCAATAAGATAACAGGACAGGGCTGTAGGTACCAGTGCAAAGCGGCCCCGCCCCGGCTGGGGTTAGTGGCCACACACATATAATCCTTTCTGAAATGTATCAAATACCCCCGGGAGGCAGGTCAGACAGATGTCAGTGTTCCTGCTTACAGAGGAAGAAATTGAAATATCAAAGGTTGAGCAACTGGCCCAGGGTAGCACCCCCGGTTACCCAGAGAAACGGGATCAGACCGGGCCCCCCGGGCCCAAGTTCCACACGCAGGCTCTGGGTCCAGGGGTTCTCAACAGCTACACAGGAGAATAACCTAACCCGGATGCTTGTGAAAGTGCACAGATGCCAGGGCCCCACCCCGGCGCAGTAAGTCAGACTTTCTAGCGGATTCTTTTGTACAGCCATGGCTGAACATGCCACCTTAAATAATGACACTTCACTCTCGTCACATCAGTCCACCCCATGGCACGTCGACACCCTCAAGTCAGCGAGACCTGGTGCTCCTGTGCTTTGGCCAAGCATATGCAACAACACTTTGCAAGCAGCTCAACCCTGGCACAGAGAAGCTAGGGAAGGTTTTCTCTAAGTTCTTTGACTTAAAAAATAAATAATCTATAAATACCTTCTTGCCCTAAAAAAAAAAAAATTTTTTTTTTCAGGAATAGGCTAAAGCTTTATTAGGCTTTTATATATCAGAAACATTTTTTTCAAGGCATGTTTATATCAGAAAACCTGAAAAAAACACAGAAAAGTATAAAGAGGAATGCACAAATCCCCTAAAACCCTAATACTTAGAGATATCTTCTGATTATATTTGGCATATGTCATTACCAAATAAAATCTTATTTTTATTTCTATGTATATGTAAGATGTCCTTACAATTTTCCATCTATTTTTATAATACATGTGATACTGTCATGTTCTCTTTTTTTTTTTTTTTTTATGTAACATTACATCCAGATCATTTCTCTTTGTGATAAAATATTCCTTAAAGGTATGAATTACATAACAATCCAAAATTCTGTCAGGGGGCTTTAGTATTTCATTTTTTTAATGTTTATTTATTTATTTTGAGAGACAGAGGGAGAGAGAGAATCCCAAGCAGGCTCCACACTGTCAGCATAGAGAATAACACAGGGCTGTGATCTCACAAACTGTGAGGTCATGACCTGAGCTGAAACCAAGAGTCAGATGCTTAACTGACCGAGCCACCCAGGCTCCCCTATTATTTCAGTTAACTGGCTTCTTTTTGTTAGACATTTAGCTGCAACAATGACCAGGGGTCATGAAAAGAAATGGAGTCGATTTCTGAGTGTGCCATATCCCTAGCCCACTGAATAAACCAGTGACCTTGGTAGGGATACTGACTCCAGGAACCCAGGCTAACAGAGGGAGAAGGAGGAAGAAATTTCCTAGGCTAGAAAATGCTCCAGACCTCCATTCATTCTTCTTGTTCCCTTCCTCACCCACAACTTTTCCTGGCTCCAAATAATATTAAATGAGAAAAGTCCTTCTTTCTCTATTTTTCTGACAGTAGACAACAGATAACAGAAATTACTTGGTCACCTGGACCTTGGCCTAGGCCAAACCTACAACACTGGCAACTGCTTTGCACATACTTCCTCATTGTCTCAACTAAGATGCTTTCGGGGTGTCTGCAGGGCTCAGTCAGATATGCTTCCAACTGCGGCTCAGGTCATGATTTCGTGGTTCATGAGGTCAAGCCCCAGGTTGGGCTCTGTGCTGTCAGCTCAGAGCCTAGAGCCTGCTTTGAATTCTGTGTCTCCCTCTCTCTCTGCCCCTCCCCAGCTCATGCTCCATCTTTCTCTGTCTCTCAAAAATAAACATTAAAAAAATTTTTTAAAGATGGTTTCAGTTATAAGAAATAGGAAATATGGACCAAACTGATATCAAATAATCAAAAAATCAAAATAATAAAGGGAACATAGAGTTCTTTTAATTGAAAATGTCCAGAGCTATGACAGCTTCAGGCAAAGTGTGATCAAGGGCTTGGCCCTTTCTGCTGCGGTTTCTCAGATCTGCCCCATGTGTGTACAATTTCATGTTAGCAAACATGGCTGAAGCAGCTCCATGCCTCCCACTAATGTAGACAACTTTTAGAGAGAGAGTGTCTCTTATATTTGCTTTCTGATGAAAGAGAGTTCTTTTTGGGGCACCTAGGTGGCTCAGTTGGTTAAGCATCCAACTCTTAATTTCGGCTCAGTTCATGATCTCAAGCCCTGTGTTGGGATCTGCGCTAAGCATGGAGCCTGCTTGGGATTCTCTCTCTCTCTCTCTCTCTCTCTCTCTCTCTCTCTCTCTCTTTCTCTTTCTCTCTCTCTCTCTCTCTTTCTGTTTCTCTCTCTCTCTCTCTCTCTCTTTCTTTCTCTCTGTTTCTCTCTCTCTCTCTCTCTCTCTCTCTCTCTCAAAATTAAATAAATAAAACTTAAAAGAAAAAGATTTTTAAAAAAGGAGAGTTCTTTTTTAGAACCACCCAGAAAAGCTCCTGAATCACGGGCTTGAACTGAGTCACTTTGCTGACAGAAGCCCTGTGGCCGGGAGAATGGCCTGCATTGCCTGACTTGGGCCTGGGTCCCGAACCAATGACTGTGGCAAGGGGACCACCCAGAGCCCATATCTAGAGGTGGAATTGGTGTTGAGGTTTGTAGAGGAGGTACAAGAATCAATCTCACTATCCTATTCTCCTGATGCATTAGGATAATCCAGCATCCCTGTCATGACACAGGTAAGGAAACTGAGGCTCTGAGAAGCTAAAAAGTTCTCCCAGAACCATCTAGAGGATACAAGTCCACCCAAAGTCTATCTGACTCTAGGGCCCGTGTTCTTCCTATGACACCTGGTCACCTGCTCATCCATGCGTCATTTATGGATCATGTGCCTCATAGTAGATTTCTGTGTATGCTAACATGTATATCATGTGAGCTCTTTGAGTATTGGTCAAAGAACAGCTCCTCTCCTCTCAATGGCTGTCATCTTGTGGCTGCAGGACATCATGGCGGGGACCCACGATGTGAGATTTCCTAAGCAGAAAAGGAAGTCTTTTATATCAGTGGAGGAAAATATCCCATCCACTGTGTATGGGGAGAGAGGTATTTATTCATAGTTTTGGAAAGACATGGAACTATGACTAACGCTGAAAAATCAATCTGCCTCCTCCTCCTAGCAACCAGAAATGAAGCCGCTCCCCCTAACTGCACACCATAAGGTAGAGAAGGAGACATGATCTGTGGTCGCCATTGTCAAGCCTGATGAAATGAAATAAAAGTCCAGCACTCTAGGAGACACCAGCTGTGCTAAAGGAGCCCAGGGTAGCTGACGTGACTGTCAGAGAGCCCCCTTAGCCCTCCCAGAAGTACTTGTATAAAAAATAAACGAAACTCGTTAGCCCATATAATTTTTATCCTGTGTCTGATGCAGTATCTGAATATAAGTCAGGTTGCTAAGGCCAATGGCTTCTCTGCCTAAGTTTTGCTGTGGACTTCCTTGCACCTTCCTTTTCCATTTCAGTGAGCTCCACTATGTGTGTTCTAGAACATTCATGAGATCTGATTGTGTAAGGGGAAACCGAAACACCCACCCCTTTCCCCTTTGAGGCGCTCTAAGTGATGTAGCGGGAAGACCCCTCTGGCAGAGACTGATGCAGCGATTCTGCAACCACTCCGATCGCTTTCTGCTTTTCAGAAATGAACCGGCATCACTACGCCCTGTATGTGCACAACTGCCGCCTGGTCTTCCTCTTGCGCAAGGACTTCGACCAGGCCGACACCTTCCGCCCCGCAGAGTTCCACTGGAAGCTGGACCAGGTAGGGCGCTCCCCTCACCCCTCACCCCAGCTCACCCATTGGGAGGGGCGGTAGGTGTGCTCCAGTGACGAGAGCAGCAACGACGCCCCTCAAAGTTCTGCTCACTTGCTGAGTTTGGGAAAAATCAGCTCAGGGAGACACACAGCATCTTAAAGTCACGATAGAAACTGCTGCCTTCAAGACTACCTGGGGGTGGGAGGGCCACACTTCCCAGGCGGGACCGTGCACCTGTCAGTGGACCCGTCGACGTGTATCTTGTCCATTTGCTCCACGTTGAGCTCCTGGGAAGCTGGTTCTCTTGATCTCCAAGCTCGGTTTGTGATCTCTGCTAACATATCTTTCTATCACAAGTGCCCATGTCTCCTCTCTGATGCTCTGTTATCTCCCTTGGGTAACAGTGCAGCCTTGCTTTTGGTGACACAGGTTGAGAACAAGGGACCCGAGGACCTTGAAGTAAACAGTGACACAGCACACTGAGCAGTGCACGTCCGTTTCTGAAGTGCAAAACCCTATGACTCACTCCAGAGCTTCCTGACTTGTGATCACAAGGGCTACTGTGTCATACTTGTCAATGACAAATCAAGTGTCTCGTTTGAGTGAAAAGCTTTGAAGTGTCTGTTTCCGAGGACTGTGCAGGGCTGAGATTGCAGAAGGGGCGGTCACTTCTCTGGGTGGCTGTGTCACTGAGGAAGAGTCTGGCAGAAGGCCTGGAGCCAGCCTTCACTTAGACTTGAACTGGGTTAGGAGGTTGGGGGGAAGGCACGTGCGGAATTTTACAAATGGTTTTAGCAGCGTCTGGGTGGCTCAGTTGGTTAAGCATCCGACTTCGGCTCAGGTTGTGATCTCATGGTTTGTGGGTTCGAGCCCTGCATCAGGCTCTGTGCTGACACCTCAGAGCCGGGAGCCTGCTTTGGATTCTGTGTCCCCCTCTCTTTCTGCCCCTTCCCCACTCGTGCTCTGTCTCTCTCTCTCTCTCTCTCTCAAAAATAAACATAAAATAATTTTTTTTAATAATAATAAAAATGGTTTTAAACTATCAAGATGGAGAATGCCAGCAGAGCAGGAAGGGGATTGTAGAATGGGTCCTGCTAAAGGAAGCAGATGATATGATGCCCATTCCGCGGTCGTACTGTCTGGAACCCCACCCATATCCTGAGTGCTTCTGGGAACTTCATTCTTCTGCCTTCCCCTAAAACCCACGGTGTGTGCTACCTGCCTCACCTTGTCTAGGGATGAGTGTTCCAGAATCCTCTCCCTACTCACGGGCATCTACCAGACACTCTCCCTGTACTACGTAAGCCCCCAGGCCCAGGTAGGTAGGGCTGGTTTCAGAGAGTGTTACTGGGAAGCAGTCCAGAAGGAAGTCATTTATATTGAGAGGAGAATGGTGGCTGCCCCCTTTCATCCACACAGAAGCAGAGACATATGCTCTTTAAAAAGATAGATTCATTAACCTCAGGGAATCCTTCAATGCTGGAACTCCAGGCAACGGGACAAGGTCAAGGCCGCCAAGCTGATGGAAAGATGTTTTAGGAAGCCCAGTGGCAACTGCCTAATCTATTCCCAGTAAATCTCATCCTGCTGGATCCCAGGGTTTTGCAAATATGGCATCTGGATTCGTATATGTTCCTCTGAATTAGGAATTCTGGGTATTGCAGAAATTGTGAAATCCTGACGTTGCTTATTTGATTTCCCGGCAACCTCTCAGCTGCCTTCTAAAGTGCCATATGGCTTATATGGGATATATTTAAATACCTAATACAAATTGAGATGAATTAAAATAAATTCTGTATTGTTAGGGGTTTTAATAAGAACATTGCTATATTGGCCAGGATAATTACAGGTGCCCTGCAGCGTTTTCTCAGATGGGTTTGAGAAGTACTGATACAGGCAAACGAAGTCACAGGGTTTGGAATTAAAAATAGGTGAGGAAGGAATTCTGGTTCTACAGAATAATGACTCCAGGAATTCTGAAATCTGCTCCCAAAGGGGTGAATTTAAGGAGGGACTGAGGCTCATGGAAAACCTTCCAGATTACTATGATCCCGTTTACTACCATTCATTCGCCAGCATCCGCTCTGCACCAGGCACGCTGCCTCTGAGTTCACTCTCACCTGCCCGGTGGATGAGATGAGGCAGGGGACCACGGTCTCGTGACCTGCCCAGGGTCACACAGCAAACCACGGCCTGGACCTGCCCTTTGCATTACACTATGCTGTTTCCTTGATGAGCTTGCTAATTTTAAAATGTTCTCATTTTCAAATTTTAAATATTTTTGATTTAGAGATCAGAATTATCCCTGAGATGCAAAATATTTATAGTCTTGATGAAACTCTTGAAACCGTCAAACCTTCCCTTTGATTAAGCCTTGTCTTCTTCCTTAGTCAAGGCAGTCAAGGGGCTGCCATCGCAAAGTATCACAGACCAGGGCCTTGAACAACAGATAATTATTTCTCACAGTTCTGGAGACTGGGAAGTACAAGACCAAGGTGCCAGCTGATTCAGCTCCCTAGTGACGGCCCTCTTCCCGGCCTGTAGACAGCCACCTTCTCACTTTGTCCTCACATGGCAGACAGAGAGAGAGAATGCGAGAGAGCTCGCACACTGGGATACCTTTTCCTCTTCTTATGAGGCCCTGTGAGATTAAGGCCCCGCCCTTATGAACTCCTTTAACCTTGACCACCTGCTAAAGGCCCTGTCTCTAAATATAGTCACACTAGGGGGCAGTGCTTCAGTCTATGAATTTTGGGGGGACACAATTCAGTCCATAGCATTCTTATTTTTTATGGCATTCTTTACTAAAGAAATTACCATTGGGGCGCCTGGGTGGTTCAGTGGGTTAAGCGTCTGACTTCGGCTCGGGTCATGATCTTGCGGTCCGTGAGTTCAAGCCCCCCATCAGGCTCTGTGCTGACAGCTCAGAGCCTGGAGCCTGTTTCAGATTCTGTGTCTCCCTCTCTCTCTGCCCCTCCCCCACTCGTGCTCTCTCTCTCCCTCTGTCTCAAAAATAAACATTAAAAAAAAAAGAAATTAACATTAAAAATATTTATCAGAAACCCCAGCTCATCTGAACTGTTGCCCTCCCTTTGAAGGGAGCCACAGTGGGTAGGATATAGGAAACCTCAACCACACTCATAGTAGCAATCCAGTGGTACACACAGACAAAGCCCCAGACCCCTCTCTCCCTTATTCAGCTCTCTGTGTAGACAGAACCTTACCAGAAGTTTCTTGGATGTAAATCACTTGGTGTTCAGAATGTACATAGTTGATTACATCTCCTGCCTCAGGAAGCCACTCTGGGTCCCCCTCCACCCCAAGGGGTTTCCCTCTCCCCAGTGCTCCCCAGATTCCATGCAGCTTGCAATTGCAGTGCTTACTGTACCCTGGTAACCCATTTATCCTGCTTTTGCTCACTTTGCCCTGAGCTCCTAGTGGTACTCTCTCCAGCTCCTCAGTGCATACGATAGCCCTGAGCACACCATTGGTGCGCAGTAAATGTTTGCATAACAACGAAGGGATGTCAAGATCAAAAGAAGGGAGAGATGACATGAGGGAGGGAGAGAGGGAAAGAGAGAAGACAAATCCAGGGATTTTTTTTTAAATCTCCTGATGATTAACTGATCTTTTTCTTCACTTTATGGAGCATTTTAAATTCTAAAATTTTGCCATTTTTTACTCTGTGGATTTCAGTGTTGTTCCACTTTTATGTTGATATCTAATTTCAAAGGTTTAACTGGATTTGCCACCAATGGCTCTGTAATTATTGCAGAACTTTCTGGTTTGGGCCAGAAAGGGCTCAAGCCAGTCTACTGTATTATGTGTGTTCAGATTCCTGGCCCACCTTGGGGATCCCAGAAGCATAATATATGTTCTCATGGCTAATGGGGCTTCATTTCTTTCTTTATTCAACAGTTTATTCTGAACACAAACTATGTGCCAGGCTCTGTGCTGGGTACCAGGGATCAGCTGCTAGAACAAAAGACCCTGCTCTCTAGAAGGGTCCACAATCAGGAGCAAACTAGCACAGAAATGTTTTACAATCCTCTGCAATACATGCTGGGGCAGAGGGCAGGGGCCAGGTCGGGGGAGTCTGCGGGAACCCGTTCTGGAGACACCTGACGTAGACCTGAGAATAGGGGCCTGGAAGAGCCCCTGAGAGGGGACGTTATCTGAATGGAGTGCGGAGGGCTTGGTGGTGTAGAGCCAGGCAGCCAAGATGGCAGGGAGGTGAGCAGGACGTCCATCTTCAGGAGACTGTAGGCTTCCGGAGTGGCAGACCATAGGGATGGGGGTAGGGGAATAGTTTGGCAGATATTAGGACCCATGTTTAGAGGAGCGGGTGTCAATCAAATCCCAAGAGGCTTTTTGTATCCTGTTACTGAGTTGGTACTTTATTCCCCAAAGAATGGGCTACAAGAATTTTATTATTCAAGTAGAATTTAGGGATGGGTAAATGTGAATAATCCTAGTATGACATTCATAAAATGTATCAAATTTAAGTCGATATAGCTCAGGCCAGGTCGTTCAATAGGGCCAGCGACGGGGGCTGCATTAGAACCAGGGTCTCCCCCCTCCCGCCTCCATAACCAGGCCAGGAGATTAAGCACTTGACCGATGTTGCTCATGGGCATTGAAACCGGGGCCTGGTACGCACATAGCGTTTCAGGAGTGTGCCCAGGGAGGGAGGCAGTTACCACAGGGGAGCTGTGTGTTTCCAGAAGCCCAGCCCCTTTGCCCCACACCTCAGAAAGCCTTTGCCAGGGTGGACAGACTGCCAGGTAAGTCCATTATCAGGTAGCTCCAGGAAATGTCCCTGACAATCCAGTGTGCCTCACTAAAGGGATCCTAACGATGAGGAGAATGTCATTTTAATGGGATTTTTACTTACGATCTGCTAATGCAAATCCCTCAAGCCTGCAGCTAGTCATGTGCAAACCCAGACAAGAGCAGAGAACGCCCAGCTGCCAGCTCACACAGGAAAGGTTTATTCATTTGCAGCCCCTCCCGGCTCTAATATTATTTGGATGTGGTTGACTCATTGTCACAAATTCTAATGATCTTCCCCTCGGACTTCTTGGTGCTTGGAGGGAAACCTGCTGATGTTTTACAGCGTGTTCCATTTATTGGAAGACACAGCTTGAGTGACAGCCTCAATCGACCAGCAAGAGGCCAGGTGCCCCCAGCTCATACAAGGGAAAAAAAAAAAAAATGCGTCTCTGAAAAATCACCATGAACACAAGATGCAGAAGTGAGATTCATCCCATTGGCCATTGCTGTCCCTGTGCCAGAACTTGTAACAGGCACCAGAGAGAGAGAGAGGAGGACACAGCCCTGACCTCAGGGAGCTCACGGCCCTGCCCAGTGTACAGGCCCTAGAGAGCATTCTCCTGCAGAGGCCCTGAACTCTTGTAATTGGGGGTGAGGAGAATGACTGAAAATGCTTGGCTGGGTGGAGGTGGGGCCTCACTGAAGATTCAGCCATCACACACACAGCTCCCGGCCATGTAAGAATCTAGGCCTGGTGCTGCCTTTCCGACTGTTCAGAAGTTAGAATCCGATTTTTATGTAAAATCTCCCAATTTTTAGTATTTTCTCACTTAAAACCATTCATCATCAGACCCCACAAATGTTCTGCAGTGTACCTTTTATACCCCGGTCACGGGTTTGAGACCAACAAAAGAATATTCTCATGCAGGGAAACCACAGCATAGCACATCTATTTGAGACGTTTGGGTCTAAGTGAGGCCCACCTGTTCTTTATAAGCCCCTCCTGCTCTCCTAGCACAGGCCCCTCCCTCCAAGAAGAGCTCAGGGCTTCCAGTGGTGAGGGCGGGGAGCCTACACCTGGGGGAAAGGGCAGGGGTGAGTGGGGCAGGTGCCCTAGACCCAGGCCCCTGGTGGTGGTGGCGGTGGTGGTGGTCTCGCTTCCACCTACACAAAGGAGACAGTAAGGCACAGGCCCAGGTCTTTCCAGAAACAGATGCCAGGGCTAGGATTGGAGCCAAATGCTCTCAAATGTCTTGAGCTGAAGCTTCTGCTGGTCAGATCCTTTCTACTCGCATGGAATTCTGAAGCTCCAGCAGGAAGCTACAAGTGAATAAATCCTTCATTCCTACTGAGGATGAATGTCAGAACGAGGCAGTCAGGCTGCCCGCATCGGCTCTTCCAGCCACACCGGGAGTCAAATGGCTTAGTTCGATCATTATTACAGCCAAGTGCCAAGGAGTTAATTGGAGAATGGTTCGTCCAGGCCAGACCAGTCCTCTTAAAGAGCAGAATAATGGGGCTTTGTCAGCACTCTGGTTCCTCCACCTAAGACAGATTCTCGGCTGCATCAGCCATGTTCTCTCTAATGCAGCGCCCACCCCCAAACTGGCCTCCAGTGATACCTACATTCCTTTAGGAACATGTGTCCTAAACAGAGTGGGAAGAATGTCCAGAACCTCTTTTTTTTCTCTCTTGTAGGCAGAATCCCAAATGACTTTTTCTAAGACGCCAACTTTGCAGGGTTGTTCTGAATGAAATATGGATGTGGGGAGGGTCACAACTACTCTCCTTCTCTTTCTCTCTCTAATACCTAAGGGCCCAGGCAAAGCCCTTCCCTCAGAGGCCCTCTCCCTGCCTCTTCCCATCTAACAGATCTCTGGGGAGAACTGACTTCCATGGCTTCGTGGTCATGGCAGAAGAGGGTCCTCAGACCCACGTCAGACACTCAGACCTCTCGGTTCAGGACTGTGCAGAGACTGGCTTGTCTGCTCTCTGGAAAGGTGACTTCTGACACAGTTAGTGCATGTGTTCGGTTTTCTTTACAGAGGGTGCGACATGCAGGCAGCCGCCATTCTAGCCCATCGCCTGAGCCTTGTTCCCTCCACCAGAATTCCCTTTCTTGGCAGCCCTTCAGGCTGACCCAGGTCCCTGTTGCACTGCTGGCCCTGACCACCCCGTGCCACTACACCTCAGCTGGGCTCCTCGGCTCCCCTGTTGACCACTTGTGATAGACAGAATAATGGCTTCCCAAGATATGCACCCCCTAATCCCTCAAACCTGTGAGTATGTTAACTCCCATGACAAGAGTCTCTACAAATGTGATTAAAGATCCTAAACTAGAAGGATTGTCCAGGTGCATCTAATGCAATCACACGGGGAGGCAGGAAGGTTAGAGTCAAAGAAGTGACAAAGGAAACACAGATCAGAGTGATGCCAGGCCTTGAGCCAAGGAATACGGCAGCCTCTCTGAGCTCAAAAAAAAAAAAAAAAAAAAAAAGAGGGAGAAAGAAACAGATTCTCACTAAGGCCTCCAGAAGAAATATATGCAGCCTGGCCAGTGCCTTGATTTTAGCCCACTGAAACTCCTTTCGGACCTCTGACCTCCAAAACTGTAAGATAATAAGTTTATGTTGTTTTAAGTTACCAGGTTGGTGGTAATTTGTTCTAGCAGCAATGGGAAACTGATACATCTCTCGTGAGCCTTGGGGAGGCCCAGAGCTGCCCAGGCTCATAGGTGCAGCCCCCCCCCCCCACCTCCGCACCGCTTATTGAGGTGACCCTGGGCCAAGCTCTCCAGGCAGACCCAGAGAGCACCCCCTGAGTGTGGCGCCTCTATCCTCTCGGAAAGTGTGGCCCTGAGAGGTAGCGAGGAAGAGGTCCTGTCCTGATGCCCCTCATTGACCACCTGCCCCTCACTCCCCACCGGCCCGCTTCCTGCCAGCCTCCTGTGAAGGATCCCCAAGGAACAGATTTAGCCTTTCCTCCTGCTCTAGACCATATTCTCCCTCTAGCTTAAGGTATCGGTGGCTGCCTCCCCAGCCATTATAAGTGGAAACTACCTTTCTCTGCCTTCAGGGAAGAAACACTGAGTTCTCCAAGCTTTGTTCTGGAAATGCTAAAGCAAACCTGGAAAATCCTCCCTCTCTTGACAGAGGCTCACCCGGAAGCTGAAAGTTGACAAAGCTGATACACAAATGAGATTCTCTAGAAAATACCTGTCCTGCCCCTGAGGCACAGTCACTTGCTTCACTGGAAGGTCCCCCTCAAGCTTACACTGCCCCCACCGTGCCTTTCAGGTTTCTGCCTGAGGGCTTGCTCCAAGGCAAGAGGAGCCTCTTGGCTCCCAGGAGCACAGTCCACAAGCAGCCCCGGGAGCATCCCTGGCCCCAGGGCACAGGCGCAGGCAGGCCTGAAGGTAGGGAGCGCCGGTGGGCAGCCACCTGCACTCTCATCAGAAGTCCCAGGGGAAGCAGGCCCCCCACAGCCACAGCACCCACCTTGACTTTGCCCCATTGTTCTGGCGTTCCCCGTTCCCTGACTCACTCTCCACGCGTCTTCTTTCTTCCTCCCTGGAGCCACCTCCTAAATGAACTCTCTGCTCTCCACACCCATGCAGCACAGGTAAAGTGTGTGATCTATAGAGGGAAGTGAGCAAACAGCGCCTGCTATTATCTCTGGGAAGAAAGGCCTGTCTGCAGAGTTTCGGAGGCAGAACTGGAACCAAACAGAGGAAGTTACCAAGAGACAAGAATGAAGTGAACAAAAGGGAGGAAGAGAGGTTAGTGAAGTGCAGATTAGTGTTGTCAAATGTTAGTGAGTGGATTGTATCCATAACCAACAGTGAGATCTGATGACAAACAGATCATTCCATTTGTGTCTTACTATAGACGTAGTGTCCACAAACTCGCTGAGGGTTTTCAGAGGCTTATTGATCAATATGTTTTGAGCCATTTGCTGGAAGGGCTGACTTCTCAGGGCTCTCTTGGATTCCCATTATTACCCAAAGGGTTTTCTTTACTTTTCCTTCTGAACATCCTGTGCAAGGGAGAGCCCCAACTCTTGCTGAATCCAGAGCTGCAGGAACGTCATTCTCTCCTCTGCCACAATCTCACTGGCTTCCCCCACTTTCTCACCCGGGCTGGAGGCGGAAGGCTATACAACTGTTAAATTTAAACAAGTCAGAGATGCTAACTATTCTATACATTCCTCCCTTAGCTGCCAGACCTGGCTCCTCTCTGATCTCTGTTCCCCCATGAGCACCTGCTCATCAATTCCTTTCACTCCCATGCAATGATTATTTGTGTTCTAGCCTGTACATCTGCCCAGAGGCAATGGATGCATTTTTTTCAGTAGACATCCCATAATACATATTTAAAATCAGTGTCTCTCATTTTGTTGTTAAAAAAGAAGGAAATTAATGTCAACACAATTGAAAATGCCTAGTAAATCAAATCACCTTTTCAATAATAAATTAAGATGCTTGAGCCTCGGGGTGGTCCCACTGGAAAGCAGCATGAACTCAGTCACTACCCTGGCTGTGCTTTGCTCCTGTCTTTCCAGGCTGCTTCAGGTATTGGTGTCAGTGGGAGGGGAGGGAGACTCCTCCTTGGCATCAAACCCAAATGTCTACATTCATTAGAGGAAAGATATTTTTCTCTGTCGCTCCCACACTATGGAAAGATAAGAAATTGACAAAGCTGAATGCTAATAGAAAATGGCAAATTCTAATGCTAACCCCTCCTTTAAGAGAAGTGAAGTCCCCGGGTAGTGAGAAGGAGAATCGGAACCAACAGTAATTCGGTTCTTACTTGTGCCAGGGGCTTTCTTTTAATTCTAACAAAAATCTTGCAGCTTAGGCATAACACCCAGGTTAAGGATGAAGAATGGGAGACATAGCATCTTATCTAATCTCTTAGATAATAAATCTCTTACCTAATAAATGGAAGAACCTTAAATATGACCTTAAAACACACATACTTCAAGAGGGCAAAAAGCACCATTGTTGACTTGGAAGGGTTTACAACTTTAGTGGCGATACAAGAAGACAAGAATGAACCGATATCCATGCTAAGACCGAAGTGTTCAGAACAGGGTGTGGGTGTCCATCTAGGAGCACATTCCAAGCTCGGCTTAGGAAGAATCATGATTTAGCATCTTTTAAAGTAAAATAAAGATCAGCTTGCTCCTGAGGCCCAGTGGTGAGTGCGGCTCATCCCATAAAGCAAGAGTAGCCAATGGAGCTGACTTCTCATGGGGAGCCCTCTTCCAAGGAAGTCTTGCACAGCAATAACCCTGGAGGCCCAGCAGTGAGATGAATCAGCTCTACCTTCCCTGCTTTCTCCCAATCCTGAGAGTCATCTGTTTCCATCTTTAATGTCTAAACATGCAAATATTGCTACACTTACTGCTCATTAGTTAGCTAAAGGAAGGGCCCTTTAATTATGCCTTTAAATAATGAACCTCCTCCATCACCTTGACAATCAGTGCCTATTTAGAAGGAAGCAAGGCCTCATTATGAAACAGCTACTGCATCCCTTGGTTACTCAGAAGATGGTAGCTTTCTTGAGGCAATAGAAATGGATGTCTAAAGACAAATAAGCCTTGCAATTGCATTAACTCATTCTGGCTTTAGGTTCAACTGTTAGCCAGTAACATATTACATGTGAGGGAAAGAGAGGAAACTAGCATTTTTTTAAGAGGCCAATATCTGAGCTCATTGATGTTCACACATGAAGTCTAAACTGCACAGTCACTTTTGAAGTGATTTCTTGTCTCAATTTTAAAGATACTGAAATGAGGCTATGAAAGATGAAATAATTTGCTTAAGGTGTTGGACCAAGTCTACCATCCTCCAAAACTCCATGTTCTTTTCCATTATATGTTGATTTAGGTGAGAAGTATTTACATAGCTTGGCAGAACTGGGTTTCCTCTGAGTCTCCCCTGGATTTATCCATCTTTCTGCCTCAGCAGAAACTCACAGGAATAGTTTCCTTCATACAACCCCCAGGCACAGTCAGGCTGAACCACACTATGCATGCACCTGTCGGCATGGCTCTGAAAAATAAAACAGAGTATGTCATAGACAAGCAAGTCATTTCCACTATGGACAATTACCTATTTATCTCTCCATACTGAACTCAGGGCTCACATCTTTGATAAAGACTTTCCTGTAACTCCCTCCCCCATAGACAATTGACCTTACTTCCATG
The DNA here is from genome assembly GCF_018350195.1 of Panthera tigris. Taxonomy (NCBI): domain Eukaryota; kingdom Metazoa; phylum Chordata; class Mammalia; order Carnivora; family Felidae; genus Panthera; species Panthera tigris. Next base: position 121,808,415 of record NC_056668.1, on the reverse strand, counting down.
GGGGCCCCAGAATTTTGTCACTGCATTTTTCATACCTTATTACACTTATTTGTTTGTTAATTCATTTCCTCCACTACACTGGGATACCATTCTTATTTACACCTTTAATCTTTAACACAGTGTCTCATACAAATATGTGTTCAATACATGCTTATTAAATTTAAAAAAATGAGTCCTTATCTGTGGTTCCCAAACACTAGTCCATGGACCTATAAGCATCAGTTTGGCTATATATCACCTGAGTGACATTGAAAAAAGCTTCCAGAAAAAAAAAACCAGTATGTCCTTTAAAAGGTGAGTGAATAAATAACCTATTGTATATCTGTACATGGAATTGTATTCAATAAAAAGGGACAAACTATTGGTTCATACAATGTGGATGAATTTAAAAAATATTGTGCTATGTCAAAAACTAGACAACAAGGACTATATATTGCATGACCTCATTTACATAAAATATCAATAAAAGGCAATTTTGTAGATAGACTATCAGTGGTTTTCTAGGGCTTGGGTGAGAGCAGGAATCAACTGCAAATGGGCACAGAGATCTTTGAATTATGGAAATGTTCTAAAACCAGATTTTTATGATCATTGCCCAACTCGATAAATTAATTAAAATCATTGAATTATACACTTAAATGAATGAATTTTGTGATATGTAAATCATACCTCAATAAAAATATTAAAAATAGGAATTGAAAAATGGCCCATTCTGAGATAACAGGGTGATATTGACACTGTCTTGTCTCTAAAGAGTTCTAATACAGGCTTAATACCAGAAAGGAGGGACATGTGGGAAGAAATACCAAAATCAGAATATAATCTTCCTCCAAATCCCTTAAATCTTTGGATGACCCCTGAACTGTGTACACACAGGGGAGCCTTCAAGAAACCAGTGAAAAGCAACAGCAAGAAAAACCAAAAAATTGAGATTTTAGCTACTGCCTACTGCAAAGGAGACTTATTTTAAAATTCCTCCAAGCTTGAAGGGCCAGAAAAACACCTAGAAAACTCTGGGTGAAATACCAGAAGAGACATGAATAAAGATTATATGCCGGGATTAAGGGACTGGCTCAGAATGAAGGGAACCCAAACAAACATACTCATATATAGTATAAGACCAACTCTACAGGTACAAGGTGATGATTCAGTAATTTAACAAAAATCAATAACCTCAGAGAAATATAGCAGGATCCAGAGTTTCTGCAATGTATAATGCACAGTTCCCAGGATGAAATATAAATTATTAGACATGTGAGGAAACACAAAAATGTGACCAAAGGTCCAGAGTGAAATTGTTCAAGAGAAACAGACCCTGAAATGATGCAGATGTAGGAATTATCAGAAAATAACCTAAAAGCAACTATTTTCAATGTGTTTAAAAACTTTAAAGATTGTCATAATGAGTGAACAGAATCTCAGCAAAGAAATGAAAACTACATAAATGTAAAATCTAGGGTGGAAAATACAAAATTTAAAGTGAAAGGGTGGGCTTTGCAGACTGGAGATAGAAGAAGAAAGAGTCAGTGAACTGGAAGGGATATCAAAAGAAATTGTCCAAAATGAAGAAAAATGAAGGGAGAAAGATTTCTTAAAATCTTGAGCCAAAGAGAGAGGGAAGAGAAGAGAGGAGAGGAAAGTTTAAAAAGAACTCAATAACAAGAGTGAATGAATGGGGCATAAAAGAATTAATTGAAAAGTGTTCATTTCTTCTGCCCATTTCTTCACTGGATTACTTGTTTTTTGGGGTGTTGAGTTTGGTAAATTCTTTATAGATTTTGGATACTAACCCTTTACCCTACATGTCATTTGCAAATATCTTTTCCCATTCTGTCGGTTGCCTTTTAGTTTTGTTGTTTCCTTTGCAGTGCAGAAGCTTTTTATCTTGATGAGGTCTCAGTAGTTCATTTTTGCTTTTAATTCCCTTGCCTTTCGAGATATGTCAAGTAAGAAATTGCTGCTGCTAAGGTCAAAGAAGTTGTTGCCTGCGTTCTCCTCTAGGGTTTCAATGATTTCCTGTTTCACATTTAGGTCTTTCATACATTTTGAGTTTGTTTTTGTGAATTGTGTAAGAAAGTGGTCTCGTTTCATTCTTCTGAATGTTGCTGTCCAATTCTCCCAGCACCATTTGCTAAAGAGAGTGTCTTTTTTCCATTGGATATTCTTTCCTGCTTTGTCAAAGATTAGTTGGCCATACATTGGTGGGTCCAATTCTGGGTTCTCTATTCTAGTCCATTGGTCAATGTGTCTGTTTTTGTGCCAATACCATACTGTCTTGCTGATTACAGCTTTGTAGTAGAGGCTAAAGTCTGGGATTGTGATGCCTCCCACTCTGGTTTTCTTCTTCAATGTTATTTTGGCTTTTCAGGGTCTTTTGTGGTTCCATACAAATTATAGGGCTGTTTGTTCTAGCTTTGGGAAGAATGCTGGTGCAATTTTGATTGGGATTACTTTGAATGTGTAGATTGCTTTGGGTAGTATTGACATTTTAACAATATTTATTCTTCCAATCCATGAGCATGGAATGTTTTTCCATTTCTCTATGTCTTATTCAATTTCCTTCATAAGTTTTCTATAGTTTTCAGCATAGAGATCTTTTACATCTTTGGTTAGGTTTATTCCTAGGTATTCTATGGTTCTTGGTGCAATTGTAAATGGGATCAGTTTCTTTATTTCTCTTTCTGTAGCTTCATTATTGTGTATAAAAATGCAACCGACTTCTGTACATTGATTTTGTACCCTACGACTTTGCTGAATTCATGTAACAGCTCTAGAAGTCTTTTGGTGGAGAAATGGGCAGAAGACATGAATACACCCTTTTCCAAAGAAGACATCCAGATAGCTAACAGACACATGAAAAGATGCCCAACATCATTCATCATCAGGGAAATACAAATCAAAACCACACTGAGATACCACCTCACACTGGTCAGAGTGGCTAAAATGAACAACTCAGTAAACTACAGATGCTGGCAAGGATGTGGAGAAGCAGGAACCCTCTTGCACTGTTGGTGGGAATGCTAACTGATGCAGCCACTCTGGAAAAGAGTGTGGAGGTTCCTCAAAAAATTAAAAATAGAACTATCCTATGACCCAGCAATAGCACTACTAGGGATTTATCCAAAGGATACAGGAGTGCTGATTCATAAGGGTACTTGTACCCCAATGTTTATAGCAGCACTTTCAACAATAGCCAAATTATGGAAAGAGCCTAAATGTCCATCAACTGACAAATGGATAAAGAAGATGTGGTTTATATATACAATGGAATACTACTTGTCAATGAAAAAGAATGAAATCATGCCATTTGCAGCAATGTGGATGGAACTGGAAGGTATTATGCTGAGTGAAATAAGTCATTCAGAGAAAGATACTGTATGTTTTCACTCATATGTGGATCTTGAGAAACTTAACAGAAGACCATGGGGGAAGGGAAGGGGGAAAATAGTTACAAACAGAGAGAGAGGGAGGCAAACCACAAGAGACTCTTAAATACAGGGAACAAACTGAGGGTGGATGGGAGTTGGCAGGGGGAAATGGGTGATAGGCATTGGAGAGGGCACTTGTTGGGATGAGCACTGGGTGTTGTATGTAAACAATGAACCACGGAGATCTACCCCAAAAACCAAGAGCACACTTTATGTGCTAACTATATGTTAGCCAATTTGACAACAAATTATATTTTTTAAAAAAAGAATTAATTAGGGGCTCCTGGGTGGCTCATTCAGTTGAGCTCAGGTCATGATCTCGCGGTCTGTGAGTTTGAGCCCCGCGTTGGGCTCTGTGTTGACAGCTCAGAGCCTGAAGCCTGCTTCGCATTCTGTGTCTCCCTCTCTCTCTGCCCCTTCCCTGCTCATGTTGTGTCTCTCTCTCTCTGTCAAAAATAAATAAACATTAAAAAAAAATTTTTTTAAGAATTCATTGAAGAACTGATGGCAAAAAAATGTTTCCAAATTTTGTATAAAACATCATCTTAGGGGCACCTGGGTGGCTTAGTTGATTAAGTGTCTGTCTTGAACTCAGGTCATGATCTCATGGTTTGTGAGTTCGAGCCCGCATTGGGCTTTCTGCTGTCAGCACAGAACCCACTTCAGATCCTCTTTGCACCACCCCATCTCTCTCTCTGCCCCACCCCCAGTCCCTCTCTTTCTCTGTCTCTCTCTCTCTCTCTCTCTCAAATAAATAAACATTAAGAAAAATAAAACAAAACATCATCTTAAAGATTGAATAAGATAAGCAAGCTCCAACTGAACAAGTATAAAGAAAACCACACTTAATCATAGCATTCTCAGCCTGTTCAAAAACGAAAAGAGAACATCTTGAAAGCATCCACAGAAAAAGAGAAAAAACATTATATATGGGAGAACAACAATATGAAAGTAGTTGAAATTTTACTGGAAATGATGGAGACCAAAAGGAAACAGGATGACAAAGGAAGTCTTTTTAAGAGCGAAGGGAAATGGTGTCAGATGGGGAAACAGACCTGTAAGAGGAAAAGAAGAGCATTAGAAATGGCAAGTATGTGGTTAAGTATGAAAGACTATTTTTTCTTCCTTCTGGATTTCTTTAAATGGCCATGACTTCTAATTCAATAATTATAACAGTGTATTGAGGGCATATAACATATGTAGATGTAAAACATATGATAATATATGCAGATGTAAGGGTGGAGTTCTAATGCACCAAGGTTCTCACATTGTATGTGGAGTGTTAACTAAGTATTCTGATAAGCTAAAGATGCATATGAAAGAAGGCCTACTTTTAGGCTAGGGAAGTTAAAGGGATACTCAGGAAAAAAGTGCAAGCTCAAGATGAACATTTCTTAAAGTAGATGCCCCCTTCAAAAAAAATGGGCAAAGGTATCACGATGGCAAAGGCCTTTTATTGGCAGATGACCCACAAGGAGTAGAGGACTTGAATCTGGAATTTCTAGACAGTGCTCAAAGTGAGTGCTCGAGAGTTGGCATGAATGATGAAGGAGGACCCAATCTGACCTCCCAACCGTGAATTGGAATTGGACATAATATTTCAGAATGTGGAAGTGCTTTTTTGCCATGAAACCGGGTTCTAGAGGGCCTAGAGAGAAAAGTCTGAGGTTTAGGTTTCAAAGTAGGCAAGAAAACCAACAGGTATTAAATTTGAAGGATGTGGAGAGTGACTTAGGGGTGCAGGGATAGAAAGAAAGGAGGAATTTGCTGCTCTTGGGGCTGCAAGCAAAGACATCAACTTTGTCTCTGTGTGTATCAAATCTTTTTTTTTTTTTTCTGTATTTTGATGCTTTGACATCTTGAGGCCTCATGGACCGAGAGAGGGACTTCCCCTTGCAGTATCGTGCCTTTGATATCCAAACCAACCAATCCTGAGTCCATCCGTCCATCTGCCTCCTTTTATTGGACTCCTTCAGACCAGGACACTATCCACCTGCCCTAAATCATCCAAGGGCCAAGTACTGGACATCTAGGGATACCCACTGAAATTATTCAGACCATCCAGCCCTAAACCTGTTCAGCTTGCTTACAGCTTCCCCCATTCCTTCCAAAAAAAACCATAATAAAGCAACCTGCCCACAGTTCTTCTTACTCCCTCTGCCTCTCAACCAACCCCAGTGATTCCCCATGTAGCCCTGCATGGTGTGGTGCCTCCAGTTTCTAGGGATCTGTGAATATAAAAACCTCATCCTTGGGGTGCCTGGGTGGCTCAGTCAGTTAAGCGTCTGACTCTTGATTTCAGCTCAGGTCACAATCTCATGGTTCATGAGTTCAAGCCCTGCATCAGTCTCTGCACTGACAGTGCAGAGCCTGCTTGGGTTTCTCTCTCTTTCTCTCTCTGCCCCTTCCCCACTCACTCTCTCTCTCAAAAATAAATCAACATCCAAAAAACAAAAACAAAAAACAAAAACCTTCCTCCTTCATGACAGTCACTTCTGTGTCTGTGTGTCTTGCCAGACCTGATTAAAACAAATCTTGGGGACATTTTAAAACAGTGTATACCTAAGGCCCTAGGAAGCTACAGGCCTGTGTGCATCATCTGTATAATCAGCCTCCCTCTGATGGAGTAAGTGTCCTTCTTTCCCTTTTTAAACAGAAATATCACTCTTTGTTCAAATTGTTCATGCTTGTCATGGAAGTAAATACAGTGATAAGTTCTGCAAAAGCAATGATTTTAGCCATAAATTAGAGATTAAGAGGGAAATTACAACTATCCTGTGCATTGGGATAGCCACAAAGATCTCAGAAATTATCTCTCATTTGCACCAACAGTGTCCATATTTATTTGGCATTTCCTTGACTCCTCATCTCTCACGTCTAGGCCTTTTGGCCATTTTACCTTCAAGAGTCAAACCAAACCAGCTTCTCAGAACAGCCCAATGGAGGTTTTCCAGTCAACTTTCCTTATGATCTCCTAGGCTACTTACAGGTACAAAACATAGTTTGGTCTCCCCCCCTCTTTATCAGTAGGGATGAGTTGTCATTCTTTCCCACACTGCCTTGGCTCCAGGGTCTGACATGAAGACAGAGGACAGTGGTAGGGTCACCCTTGCATTGACCCCATGGATCCACACGGCTTCTACTCTTTGGCAAGTAGGTGGTAGCTTCCCATGAGAAGAGAGCTCTTTGCTCTCCCAATAGCAAAATCTAGCACCTGCTTCTGGAAACGACATGAAATGTTAGTTACCACAGAGCCATTGTCCTGTTTAGGCTGCCCTGGAAACCAAGAGCTCGGTGTCAGTCTTATAGTGAGGTCTACTCTTGTTAAAAGGGCTACATATCTTTCCATCGGACACAACACTGTCAGATGGTTAATTACAGTCACAAATGCAAGAGGACAAAAAACTTTAGTTATGTGGGCTCAAACCAAAAAGAGAGTCTTCTACCTATTTTTTAGACTCAAATAAAAAGTGAGCCCTCAATCAGGGCACAAATGTGAACTGAGACTTGAGTTACTGGAAGAATTATTATACCCTCTGCCCACTTTTGCATCTGTAAACATATGAATAAAATGAGCCTCATAAGCCAAGAGAAAAAATATACCTTCAGGTTTATTCCAGAATACTAAAAATATCCCTCTGCCATCTAGCAAAAATATGTCAGAGTAGGAACCAAAAAAGAAAAAAAAGAAGAAGGAAAGAAGCACTTGATAGTGGAGCAGAGGGCAGAACTGGGCTGTGTCTACATTCTGCCCCATGAAGTCAGGCATTCATTCACTCAGTCATTCATCAGCAAATCTCGATCAAGATCAAATTTTAAAGTGAACACATTTGCATTCCAAGAGCACATATTCATCAGGGAGCCATGAAAGACATGCAGGCTTTGGAGTCTCTCGGACCTGAGTTTGCAGCTCAGCTCTGCCCCCTATTATCTATGTGACCTTGAATGCATCACTTTACGTCTCTGAGCCTCAGTTTCCTCATCTGTGAAATGAGGATTATTATAAACAGTTTGGGGTGGTTGCAGGGATTACCTGATATGGTCAGCGTCAAGCGAGGTTAGTGAGGGAGTAGCAGCAGAACATGTGACCCATGGAAATATGTTTTTGGGGGGCCAGCACTATCATAATGCATAGGCACTATCACACATATGCATGCATGGTGGATGGATGGATGGATGGATGGATAGATGGATAGATGGATAGATGGATAGATACATAGACTTTTTCCTTCCTTCCTTTCTTCATTCCCTTCCTTCCTTACCTTCCTTCCTTCCTTTCTTCCTTCCTTCCTTCCCTCCTTCCTTCCTTCCTCTCTCTCCCCCCTTCCTTCTTTCCTTCCTTCTTTCTCTCTCTCCTTCTTTCTTCCTTTCTCTCCTTCCTTCTTTCTTCTCTCCCTTCTTTCTTTCTTTCTTTCTTTCTTTCTTTCTTTCTTTCCTTCTTTCTTTCCTTCCTTCTTTCTTTCTTTCCTTCTTCCTTCCTTCCTTCCTTCCTTCCTTCCTTCCTTCCTCCCTCCCTCCCTCCCTAACTCCCTCCCTCTCTCACTCCCTCCCTCCCTCTCTCTCTCTTTCCTTCCTTCCTTCCTTTCTTTCTTTTTTTCTTTCTTTTCTTTTCTTTTCTTTTCTTTTCTTTTCTTTTCTTTTCTTTTCTTTTCTTTTCTTTTCTTTTCTTTTCTTTCTTTACTATGCCATGCCAGGCACTGACATGGTGGGAACTGGACATATAGTGGTGAACAGAACTATGACAGGTCTCAGCTGTGATTATCCAAACTGTGGTCTTAAAATATCATTTGTACTAAAAGAAACCAGGATTTCTTGAAGAAATAGCTAACTCCAAGTTTAGGGTTGAAAATGAATATTCTGAGCCTGGATCCAATTGCCTATTTTCAGGAGCTACTTTTTAAACTGCATGTGAGTATGCAATTAACAAAATCCAGATAGGGTAACTCTGTAGGTCAGATGTCCTGGGCTTTTTGACAATTAAATTGTAAGGAAAAGAAAGCAATCAAGGAGGAATCTGTAAATTAAGAAAAAGAAATGGAACAAGCTAGTTTTTTTAATGGGAAAAAACTATAATGTGCAGAGGCACAGATCTGAGTGGTCAAACTATAGAGAGGCTGTAAAGGTCAGGAGAGTGGGTCTTGCTTGGGGCAGGAGGGTGGTTGGGACGGGTGGGGCATGGGGGTGTGGACACAAGCAGGGCATCTGGGTGGCTGGAAAAGTTATTTCTCGGCCTGGGCAGTGGCTGTAAAAGTAGCTCACTCTCTAATAGTTCATTCCGTTCTACACTTGTTTTGCGTGGCCGTCTGCATCTTGATTTACGTTATCGTATGAAGTCATGTAAAAGGAAGCAACGTGTGTTGAGGGCCACTGTGTGTTGCAGCCTTTGTCAGGTGCCAGGGTGATGAGTGGGGCAGGAGCTGATCCTGACCCTGAAGGAGTTTATTGTTTCATGGAAGACAGAGGTAATTCAAATACTGTGATCAGGGCTGGCAGGGAAGGGTGGCCTAACCATCCTGGGCAGCTACAGAAGCCTTGATGTGAACAAGGCGCCCAGAAAGGACACCTACCATACACTGGCCCATCTGAGGACTCAGGGCGTCCCAGGCACCGCCGGGCTGGTTGGGGCAGCAGGTGGGGGAACCGCTCATGGGTCCGGCACCTTGCTGTTTACTTTCCACAGCTTCCATGCCCCCCGTGTCTCAGTTAACTCCTGCCAGGCACCACGGCCCCATTCCTCAGGTGTAAGGTGACTGTGGCTTTGAGCAGTGGTTAAAAACAACTCACCCTTGGCCAAGTGGCCGGTAAACAGAAGAGTTGAAGATTCAACAGATCTGCGCTCTTTTTCCAGGGAGGCAGTGTGTCCCTGACAGATAGAGGTAGTTAGTCTGTGGGACCAGACAGCCCAGGCCTGGAGTTAAAGGGGTTAGCAACAGAAAATGCACATTATAAATTTATAAATTACACAGATTTTTAATTCATTTTTACCCAAGTCAAATGGCCAAGTTGCTTTTAATGAGAATACCCAATATGGTGGGGATGCTAACGGCCAAGTGTAAATTGGCTCGGGCTTGCAGGGGTGGGGGCGGTGGGGCATCCTGAGGCCAGCAGTCCCTTTCCTCAGTGACAAACAAGCCTTTATATTCACATGCCCATGGGAGAAGAAGGAAGGCCGTACATGTGGTAATACTTGGGGAAAATAGAAAGCTTCATGAGGGCAGAGGAAAGTATGTAGAAGCGAGAGCATGGGCTTTAAGCCGAAAACCTCGAGTTCACATCTCATCATGGCTACCCTCCAGCAGTGGGAACTCAGGGACGTGACTCAACTCCTCCAAGTCCTCCCATCCTCATCTGTAAAGTGGGTTAATAAGCATTAGATATATGCGTAGAGTACCTAATTCATGCTAGGTGATAATAAATTGCATTGTTTAATTATTATCCTCATTTTTACCTTTTTGGCCCCCACTAGAGATCAGTCTTGGCTTAGCCAGTTTGACTCTGTCCTAGAGGATTCTAGAATTCAGAACTTTCTGGAAATAAGAAGCCATCCCCTCTGGTGTACTTGGCCATGAGTGGGAGCCTGGCTTAGTTGTTAAGTGCATAGATTTTGGAACTTGATTTCCTGGGTTTGAATCCCAGACCTACCAAGGTTGTATGGCCTTGGAGAAGGCAACTAAGTTCACTGTGCCTCAGTTCCCCTACCTGTAAAGCCAGGGTAAAATAGCACTTCCCCCACAGGGTTGGGAGGATTAAACATGGCTAACACAGCACATCGAACCTAGCGTAGCTCTGCCTCCAAGCTGTCTGCATTAAGGAGCTGGAGAGAAGCTTTCCCCAAGCATCCAGTAGAGTGGCTCTGAGAGTCTGACTAGAACCTTCTCTGGGCATCACAGGCTCTCAAGGCTTCAAAGCTCCAGAACCTTTGAGATCCTTGCTCCCATTACAAAGGTTCTCCCTTGGCTTAAGGCTTGACTCAGCGCAGTCTCAAAACACTAAAATTTTAAGTCTCTCTTCAAGACCTTGTTTCCTTCTGCTGCTCAGCCCAGCACGCTGGCAGGAGCGAGCAAGCACGGCAGCCATGGCATCTGCTCTGTGGACTGCATGGGCTCCCTACCAGTGACTCTGTGTCTATGCACCCCCCCCCCCCCCGCCAGTTCCATGGAGATGCGAGGGGTGGCTGCATCTCCGTATGAAGGAAGGATCCCTTCCTACTGGAGACAGAGCTGAACATAAATGCCCTTCGATGCCTGGGTGTTAGACACTCATCCCCAGAAGCGGCAGCTAATGGGCAACCCTGAGGAATCATTTAACACTCAGACTAGGGGCGTCCCACTGATTTCCATTCCAGAACACCGAGGTTGAGCCACAGAGAAGGCTGTCATCCCCGCTGCCGTTTGCCCAGGCCCAGTTCTTACTGTGGTACACCCCCTAGGTCAGTGTTCCCAGCAGGCGACCAGCTTTTGAGGGCAGGATTCTGTGACTTCCTACCTTTAGGTCGTGGGCAGCCTGTTCATCAAGCAGTGTTGTGGGCTGAACATTGGCAGCACCATCAGCTCAGTCACCACACGACAGACCCCGCACCTTGCAAAGCTGCCACAGGCCAGCCTGGCTGGCCATAACGTCCGGTGCAGGCTCCCATGTGGCCGACCAAAGAAGCCAGGAGCCTTCCTCATTTCGCTCTATTTCTACATGTCATCTACCAGCAGCTTATCTAGAGAGAGAGGGGCCGGACATGTAAAGCCTGCTCATTTAATAAGATTTTAGCAGTCTTAACCCCCTGCAAGTCATTTGTCCCTCACTCACTTAAAGCTTTTTATCTGTGGAGTAAAGCACAATTGGCCTCTTAAAATATTGAAAAAAACCAGACTTTATATCACAACTGGAGTCAAGTGTTAATTTGTCTTTCCACGTCTCTGTGCGTCTCGCCAGTCTGGCACCCCTCCAGCCTCTTGTCCACTCGGTCACCTCACCTCGGCGGTCCTTCTAAAGACATCACAAAGGCCGCAGCACTGCCACCTGGCCCGGGCTCATTGTCCGAATGCCCGTTTCCCCCTTGTGCCAGGTCTGCGGGCGCAGCTTGCATACTGCTGGCATACCGGAGAGCTAGCCACAGCCAGCATATAATGGGCACTTGACTGTTTCACAGGAATCCGTTTATTTAATTTGGGATGTACTCGTATATCACCAGTGTTATGAAGGGGGAGATCTTTCAAAACACATACATGAATTTTTAAAAAATTAAACGTTGCCCATTTATTTTAACTTGTAACAGAAAAAGTGGAACTTGCACATTACAACCATGATTTCAGAGCTATGGAATGACATACAATTACCTTCCTAAGTCACTTAATTTAAGTAAAAGCGAATTGACTTAAAGAAAACTATTAAGGAAATGATAGTAGAAGTAAGTGGATTTGCACATTTATTTAACAAATCCTTCCTGTGAGTGCCTACTTGTGGCAGGCATTGTTCTGGACCCTGAAGATACACAGTGAGCAAAACAGACAAAACTCCTGACCCTCCAAAAGACCCAAAAAAGCACTCCATAGAAATTCTCCAAATGGCCAGTAAGCACATGAAAAGGTGCTCAACTTTATTAGACATCGGGGAAATGCAAGATAGATCCACAACGAGCTCTACTAAACATCCACTGGAATGAAAAAGGAAAGAAAAACGACGATACCAAGATTTGGCAGGAATGTGGAGAGACCGGAACTCTTGTGGACTGCTGGTGGGAATGTAGACTGGTACAGCCATTTTGGGAAACTACTTGGCAATTTCTCCTAAACTGGACCCAGAAGTTGCACTCGGTGTTGTCTGCCCAACAGAAACACAGTCATGTGTTCACTAAAGGACATGTACCATATCTGGGGAATGAGTGGGTCTCAGAAAATGCTGGCTGAACGAATTTAAAACCTATTCTGGAATGTTCTATGCAGAGGCAGATAAGACACGGTTGCTGTCATTGACTAGCCCCAGAGCAGATTCTCTTGATTGAATACACTTCTCCTGAGCGTGTGCTGTTCCGGGTTTGTGCTAGGCTCCAGGCATACAGGGTTACATCAGAGACGGCGCTTACAGAGGTAAGCAGTCACTCACCTCAGCAACCACGTGACCTTGGCCTTTTGCACCTCGCTCAAGGAAATTTGGTTGAATGAGTACCAATATGGACAACGCTGGCTTACGTTCCATAACTACTTGTGTATGTGATTATGTGAACTCCCTCCATGAGAGCAGGAACCTTGTCTGTCTGTCTTCCTGCTGTGTCCCACACAGCCACAGAGAGCAGCACCAGGCTCCAAGTAGGGGGCTCGGCCAGTCTATGCTGGAGCAAGGATGGATGGAAGAAGTTGAATGGAGGTGGGAAGAGCTCAGGACTCTGTAGGTAAACTCACTACCCCCATTTCACAGAGAAGAGATCTGAGTCTCAGAGCACTGAAGGGGCTTGTGCTAAGCCACACCACTCCTGAATGGGTCTCTCCAAAAACTTGTGCCCTTTCCACGACAGCTCACTGCCTCCTGGAGAGGCCCAGGGGCTTGTGCCCACACCTGTGACCTCTTACCCACAGCTGTGAATCATGATGCCCATCACGCCAGTCCGAGGAGGGAGGCAAGTCCCTGGGCTGTCTCCACCAGGGTTCCCTGTCTGTTGTCAGCTCCCACTGCAAGCTTGGGCTTCCCACCATGTAGAGAATATTCTGCAAAGAGTTTGACAGACCATACTTGCCTCTTCCAAGGACACTTACCAGCAGTTTCAATTATAACAATCAACCATGGACTTTTTTTTTTTCCACTTAAGACAAAGATTAATATTTCAGGAGAACACGGTTCTAATTTACAGCCGAGACCTTTGGTGTAATCAGCAAAAGGGAAAAAAAAGAAGTCTGTGAACATCATTGGCTCACTCATGTTTCCTATGGCACTCCTCGCTGGGTTTACCTCTTTGGCCTTTAATTATTCCATTCTCTCACATGGCTTTATCTCTGACACTTCGGGATGAAAATGTGATTTGCCATTCAGAGGTTTCAGCAAAAATCACACTCCAGTCAGCAAATTGAGAGTCTGATAAAGGAACAGAGGGTTGGGCTGCGGCTTTGAGAGGATGTCTTTAAAGTGTTTTTTAATTAAATCTGTGTTATTATTTAGGATGGTGGAAAATCATTTACATGCATTACAGGGTCTGTTTGGAATCTCTGTCGTGCTGTTCGGAGAACTGTAGCATTAGTCATGGAACCTAAGGGCACTGTGACAAGTTTGCTTCCTCCATCAGATATTTTGTGAGCAGCACCCGCTGTGGCTACCTGCTTTATACTAGGCATGAAGCTAGGTCTGGTAAGGGTCACACAGAGGCACTTGGCAGAGCTCTTTTCCTACAGTAGCAGGGGCTAGATGACGTCACCACATTGCAATACCACAGAAGGGGGAAGAAGAGGGTCAAAGGAATGAACATTACTGAGCCTCAATGCTAGGATCTTCTCTAGGGGCTTTGCCTGCGTTTGCTCTTCTAATCATACCATGGTCTGCAAAGAAGAATTGTGACCCCATTTCACAGACGGGAGACCTGAGGCTCAGAGCACTGAAGAGGCTTGTCCTAAGCCACACCGCTCCTGAGTGGGTCTCTCCAAAACCCTGTGCCCTTTCCACGACAGCGCGTTGCCTCCTAGAGAGGCCCAGGGGCTTGTGCCCACACCCATGAAGGGTGGCCTCACCCCAGCTGTGGATCATGATGCCCATCATGGCAGTCAGAGGAGGAGGAGACATATCCGTAAGCGCACTCTCCACCAGGGGTTGCCCACCTGTTGTCAGTCAGCCTTTCCAGACTCCTAGACTCTAGGACCCGCTATTAAAACTGTCACTTCCTGTGCTCCTCCTTCAAAATATTTGTCACAACCTAAAATATACAGTCATTTGTGTGATTATTCATTTACCATGTGTCTCCCCTACAAACTTTGAGCTTTATTTATGAGGGTAGAAACCTCTTCTGTGTGGTTACCACTGAATCTCCAGCATTAGCATAGTCACTGGCACAGAGTATTTATAGAATGAAATAGGAAAAGGGAGGGAGGGAAGGAAAAAGGAAGGGAGGAAGGGTGGTTGGGCCAGAAGGAGGAAGAAAAGAGAGATAGAGGGAGGGAGGGGGAAGGGAAGGAAGGAGGGAAGGAAGAAAAGAAGGGGAGAGAAAAGAGAAATTAGAGCCTCTTTTTTAGGAACCCCTGTGATTACCGTGGCCCTTCCCAATATTCTTTTCCCTGTATTTCATTTCTCTATTCTGTACTAGCATTTGTAGCCAGTAAAAGCAAAAAAGCCAAACAGCCTAGAGTACAGGTGTTCTCCAAACTGCCTGAAAGATCAAAAGATCAGATCTCTGGCTCTGGGAACCCCAAACCACGGAACACTTTGAGGGGTTACTTTGAGGGGTCTTCTTGGATAATTTGCCCTGCCAAGTACTTTGCACACATAGCCTGCGTGTGCTTTTTGGATTTCAAATGCTATGATCATTAATAAAATAATATATTCATATAAATATAAACAGTAGCTTTAAGTCGTTGTATTATTCTCTCAGACCACGGATGCAACTGTATGCAAACCCTGAAATGTTTGAAATCAAAGAGAGACCCTCACTGGTGAAAAAAAAATAGGAGCTACACCTAAAAATACTCTACACATACCTGTGAATTAAGACAGATCATCTGAGAACCATGCTGTACCTGGACTTCCTTCCAGGGACTGTCTCAGAACAGTGTCATCCATAGTAATTTCTACGGGACACTCACTATGTGCTGAGTGTCGTATTGAGCCCTCTTCATGCATTATTTTATTTATCCTTATCATGACTCATTTAACAGATGAAGGACACAGAGACGTAGGGAGTTTAATTTGCCTGAGGTCACACATGTAGTCAGTGGCAGAACCGGGAGTCATACGGCAAGCCACACCAGTTCAAAACCCTTGATATTAACCATTCAAATACAATCTCTCTGGCTCCAGGCTCTTGCTGGAGTACACCTTGATGATTCATTTTTCAGGCCACATCGAAGGGTGTTATAAGAGCCAGCCCCCAAAACTCATTGTTAGACTAATAAAAGGTGAGGTTGAGGTCTCTGCATCACACAATGCCTCCTTTTGAGAACCCACAAAGGAGATTTCAGTCTGGACTCAGCATAAGAAAGAGCTCTGCTTCTCTTTAACCAAAAGGATCCTTTCCTTTTGTGGGCATGGTAAGACAATATAACACATCAGGTTACCTCTTTGCACTGGCTTCTACACAGCTTGGAACCACTGGCTGCCCCTCTGCTGAAGAACAGACCCTTCCCACATACATTTAGGGGGCAGGCCACACACATTCCCTCCCACACTTCATCTTAACTTCCTGTCTTCGCCTGAGTCCCTAGAAAGCAAAGCCTGAGGCAAAAGTATATGGGTCTCTCCTTTATAATGAGGAGTGCGATCCCTGGGAATGTATGTATGGGAAAGGGGAGTGAGGTAGGGATTGAGGGACGTAAATAAAAAGGGTGTGGTATCAAGCTGTGCACTGCTTGTGATCAAGTTCAGCTGATTGTTCTTTCGAAGCAAATATTAGCTAGTAGTAACTAGCTGTTAAGTCTTATGGGAGGAGAGAAAAGGAGAAGAATTTGTCCACTGGCACCTGTCTCCCAATAGCTCAATATTTGCCCAAGGAATGTCCATGTCCCCGTAGGTTTAAGTGGCATTTGTCCTGCTGTGCCTTATGCCTCAGAGACAACTGGGAGCCCCACAGCAGGGTAAGGGGCCATCGGGTTGGGCCTTTGGATGGACCACGCAGAGTTATTTGCCACAATGTCAGCTGTAGCCAACCCGTGGCCACGCCCTCTGCCCCACTCCTCCCACAGAGAGATGGTGCCCAGATGTGAGGTGGCCCAGAGAGGTGTCTAAGAGACTCTCCTACCCACATTTTCCCTTCCATGGCTTCTTATTTCCTGACTTAAAAAAAAAATTATCGGGGCACCTGGGTGGCTCAGTCGGTTAAGCGTCCGACTTCGGCTCAGGTCACGATCTCGCGGTATGTGGGTTCGAGCCCCGTGTCGGGCTCTGTGCTGACTGCTCAGAGCCTGGAGCCTGTTTCAGATTCTGTGTCTCCCTCTCTCTCTGACCCTCCCCCGTTCATGCTCTGTCTCTCTCTGTCTCAAAAATAAATAAACGTTAAAAAAAAAAAATTATCTACTGACTTTATCCTCACAGGCCATGTTCGATATGTTTTGGATGGGCCAGGGCATATATAAAATTCAACAATTATTTTCTGTGTGCTAATCCAGTCTCTCAGTAAGAGTCGTATCTTCAAAGCACCTCATGTCTTTTATTCCCTGAAGTGCCCCTGAGAGTGACTAGAGTGGGTGCTTGAGGGTGAACCCATAGCTGTTGTCACCACCTCTCTTTACGCAACAAGGTGGCCTTGAGCTGTCACGTCTCGTACCAAGTATAAGGCTTTTGTTTCCTGAAGCGATTCCTCTAAGCCTGGGTTACATTTGTCATTGGAAACCCCAAGGATCCGCAAGGACAGCATGTCCCTGGAATCCCCAACACTGAGCACTGTGTCTGGCATTGTGGGCACTGATGAATGTTTTTCCCGTAAACCAAACAGCAAACAATTACTATATTATAATTATACTATATTGTATTTTATATTATATTATATCATATCATATCATATCATATCATATCATATCATATTAATAACTATCTATTGAGCACTTCCTGTATACCCAACACTGCATTAGCTGGTCTACCTTATTTCATCTTCACATAACTCAGCTCTTAGCAGCTATGGCTCAGTCATATAATCTGATGAGGAAACCAGATTTTCTATCATGATGGATTTTGCCAGAAGAAAAAATTCAAATAGCTTTCTGACTCTGAAAACGTCAACCCATATTGAGCCCTTAGAGAATCTGCTGTCTCCAGATCCCTCTCACTCTTGGTCTCAAGCTTTACCTGTTTACTGCATGACTCACGTGGCCCATCTACTGACTGCGACAGAAACAATCTGCATTTCTGGAACCTGGCAGCAAGGTGGCCTTTAATTACCTAATGTCTTTGAGGTCCTTAAAGTGTAATTAGTTTGATTGGACCTTGTAATTAAACGGCTAGCCAACCACATGGGAGGACACCTTCGGCTTGGGCATTCTTTTCTTTCTTTTTCTGGGCTGTGGGCCTAAGAACTGCAACCCAAGAAACAAAGAGCCACCTGAGTGCTGAGCCACTCCTACGACCCAGGATGTAGGGATACCATTGAGAGGGAGAGAGGCTGATCTTTGTGCAGGGTAGCTCTGCTCACTGGCGGAATTGTCCCTGGTGTCACGGGCACTCTAATCCCACCATCTCTGAATATTTGTCACCGAGCATCTCTGATGGCATGCCTAGGCGCCTGAAGTTCCCCCCTCACTCTGCATGGGGTGCAGACATCTAAGACCCCTGTAAAAACAAAGGTTCCCATTGATGGGAGAGCAAGGTGTGAAAATCAGGGCATTTCATGGGGAGTCAGAGAGCCTCCGGTTTAGGGGCCCCCAGGGAGGGGTTCAGGAATTCAGTGTCAGCTTCTGATCCCCAGGGATTCCAGACATAACCATCCCCTCATTCACCCACTCATTCAAAAGGCATTTCTCCTAATTGAAGATTAGACGCTGGTCTCCAAACCAGCCTCGATGGTAATTGTTTAAAGACCCAGGAAATATCTGGGAATTGAGAAAAACAACCAAGCAACATATATACATATATATGTGTCCACAGAAGAAAGACAGACTTGAAAATGAAGAAAACACTCAGAATGTGTGAAGGAGAGAAAAACTTTCGAACAGATGTAGGCAGTCCCACCATGGAACCAGAGTAAACCATTCAAGCAGGATTCTCAGTCGTGAATCTGAAACGTGGATTGTGCTGGGATGCCTGGGTGGCTCAGTCAGTTGGGCTGCTGACTTCAGCTCGGGTCATGATCTCACAATCCATGAGTTCGAACCCCGCATCAGGCTCTGTGCTGACAGCTCAGAGCCTGGAGCCTGCTTCGGATTCTGTGTCCCCCCTCTCTCTCTGCCCCTCTCCCACTCGTGCTCTGTCTCATTCTGTCTCTCAAAAATATATGTTTAAAAAAAAAGCTATAAAACATGGATTGTGCTTAACACAATACTCTTAAAGTATGACACTGGGGTAAATGTTCCTGAATCAGCTTGTGGCATCTTCTCTTCTTTGCCCACATTTGATCAGTGTTGTTGATGCAGGCAAGCCAGGTCCAAGGGCCCGGGAGGTGGCGGGGAGGACCCACAGGACTAGCCAAGAGGGTCCTTGGCTTTGTGCAGGATAGAAGTCAAACATGAGCCAGCAGGAAGTGAGAACAGAGTTTTTGAAGGTATAGAGAGAGTATAGGTGCAGACAGAGCGTCTGAAAGACTCAGAAAGGAAAAGAGAGTCTCGTCTTTGCTCAGGGTGTGGGGTTTTCACTGACAATTGTGGTCTGGTGTATGCATCCTCTCAGGCATCCAGGAACCAGTCAGAACAAGGACAACCCTCCAGGTGTCCTCCATAAGTCACTTATTGCTTAGAGCCAGGGGTCTTGGCATCACAGTGTCTAGGTCTGGTGATCTGAAATGCGCATGGATGGCTTCCTCTGCTCATCCTCGCCTGGCCCTTCCTTAGATGTTACCTGTTTTGCTGGAAGACTCCAAAGAAATCATGAACTGCTTGTCCCTTACAACGAAGACATACACTATTTCTGAGACATGTGTAAAGTGGGGATGTGGGTCCTAGCAAGAACACAAGCAGGAAAAGGAGCGAAAGAGCAGATTTTTATGGAGTCATTCGGTTTCCCTATCTCCTTGTGTCATTACTGCTGGCTTGGCTTTCACATTTATTTGGTTAGTTGGAGGGAATGCCAAGGAAGCGATGGCATCTAGAATTCAGGAGAACTGGGCTGCGCCCGGTCCCCTACTCCAGAAGCTGCCTCCGATGAAGTCACACTTCTGCAGGCCTTACTTTTATCTCTGTAGAATGCATACACTACTCACCCATTTGTCCTCCCAGGGACTCTGTGGAATACTTTGAAAATAATAAGTATTATTTCATTAATGGAAAATGATCAGTGCTGTTGCCATTAACGATGGTTATTAAGTATCTATTATCAATACAAATTCTAAATCCGATGAGGAATGAAGGAGGAATAAAATAAACAAATAAATAAATAAGATCTAAATGGATGAGTTACAAGGCAGTAAGGAGAGTGATTAAGTACCAATCTCACTCCTCTCACTTCTAAGTGAGTGTTGGGGGGGGGGGATGGGGAGGGCCCCCTGATCCTGTTTGGAGGGAGCCTGGTTGTGGAGAGCACTTGCCCTTCACTTACCTCCTCTGGTGCACAAGGCACCTCCTGCCCAAGTCAACCCATCCCCTCCCCCACCTTGCTTTTGTTTTCTCTCTCCCTCTCTCTCTCTCTCTCTCTCCCTCCCCACCCGCCTCCCACCTTCACACTAGCTAGCTTGCCTGAGTTCCCACTCCTTCCTCCTAAGGCTGAGATGTTTGCAAGAGTGGTCTCGATAGCTCTAATGCCCTTTGCAGGCCATCGGCTCCCATGGCCACCACACAAGGACAAACACCTGTGTCAGTCCTTCAGCAAACCAGTGGGAGCAGCCCCCTCTGTCTGGTCTGAGAGCTAGGGGCAGAGAGGAGGGAGCAGCTAGATGCTTAGGGATTAAATGAAATGCTTCCAGAGGCCTCATCTGCCTCTCCCAAGGCCTTCCAGCCTATTTTCACTTGACCTGCAGGAATCCTTCCCAGACACGCTATTCAAGCTCTCATCCAATATGTGCTTATTTTTTTCTTTCTTGGGTGATCATACCACATAACGGTTTAGAGCTCCTCAAACCTTAATGCACACTGAACACCTAGAGATCTCATTAGACTGCAAATGCCAATTCGGAAGGTCAGAGTGACGTCTGCAACTAGTTTCTAACCGGCTCCCAGGTGATGGCTGTGCTGCTAGGACACACTGCTGCTGACTGATGGCTCACAGTGATCAGCGAGGCTTTGCAGTGAGGCTCTAGACACAAACTCGCTGTGTGACCTTGGGCAAGTTACTTAACCTCTCTGAGCCTCTGCAAGGTGAAGAAAAGAATAGTGTTACTTCCAAGAGTTGCCCCAGCAAATACATAAGAATACATAAGACGGTGCGTGGAAAGTTCTCAGCCCAGGGAGCAGCGCAAAGCAGAGGAGAAAGTGCTGTACACACAGAGGTGGTAATGATCGCAAGATGCTAAGATGGGAGACTTCTCCTAAGTGGGCCTTTCCCTAGGGAGGCATTTCAAAGAATTCAAAGAGCACAGGGGCACCTGCGTGGCTCCGCTGGTTAAGCGGCCAATTTTGGCTCAGGTCACGATCTCACACTTTGTGGGTTCAAGCCCTGTGACAGGCTCTGTGCTGGCAGCTCCGAGCCTGGAGCCTGCTTCGGATTCTGTGTGTGTGTGTGTGTGTGTGTGTGTGTGTGTGCGCCCCTCCTGTTCACGCTCTGCCTCTCTCTCAAAAATAAACATTAAAAAATTAAAAAAAAAAAAAGAATTCAAAGAGCACATCTTTCAGGCTTAGGAATTGCCTGGGGCCCAAGGCAACCGCACATGACTAATTGGAAAGACTTGTCGCAAATGAAACACCTTGGACAGGCTGAGGAGCAGCAGGTGCAGAGGCCTATGTTTGCATAACGGGTGGACAGAGGCCAGCTGCCAAGCTCCCCATGCCGCAGCACGCGGTTCCATGCAGAGGTCTGCGTCATTTCAGGAAAGGAGCCTTATTAAGCAGCAGTTAGTTCCTGGGGAACTCTAGCTTTGGGGAGATGCATTAGGTAGCCAGTTTTGCTCTGCGTGGCCAGACCAGCCCTTCTCAGTATCTAAGTAGGTGTGACTTTTGCTTATTTGTTCATCTACAAGTGGGCATGGGATATGATAATGAGAAACACCCTTCAAAATACGGAGGGGACTCAGGGCCACCTGGGTGGCTCAGTTGGTTAAATGTCTGATTCTTGATCTCAGCTCAGGTCGTGATCTCATGGTTCATGGGATTGAGTCCCGCGTAGGGCTCTGCACTGACAGTGCGGAGCCTCCTTGGGATTCTCTCTCTCTCTCCCTCTCTCCCTTCCCCTCTCCCACTCATTCTCATTCTCTCTCTCAAAATAAATAAATCAACTTAAAAAAAATACTGAGGAGATTGAGAGGTCAGCGTACTCTGTGCCTGATTTGGGGGGCGGGTGGCGTCGGAGAAGCTGGAGAGGGCACGAAACAGAGGCATGTGTAAGTATGGCACATAGAACCAAAAGATGACGGTGAAGACATCTTGTGTTTGGAGAAGCAAGGAGCGTGGACTCAGATGCGTGCATCTGTTTTCTATTGTCACCGCACAAGTTACTGCACACTTAGTAGATTCAAACAACACAAATTTATTATCTTACAGTTTGGAGATCAGAAGTCTGAAATGGGTCTCACGGGACTAAAACCAAGGTGTAGGAGGGCAGTGCTCCTTCGGAAGGCTCTGGGGAGAATCGGTTTCCTTGTCCTTTCCCACTCCAGAGGCCACCCACCGTCCTGGGCTCCATCCTTAAAGTCAGTACTCACACCCCCCAGCCTCTGCCTCTACCACCTCCAGACTTCTCTGACCCGCCTTCCTCCCTCCCTCACTTGTAAACACACTTGTGATTACACTGAGCCCATCTGGATACTCCAGGAAAAGTCCCCATCTCAAAATCCTTTACTTCATCATTTCTGGGAAGTCCCTCTGCCACATGAGGTAACACATGTCACACAGGTTGCAGGGGTTGGGATGTAGACATCCTTGGGGTGATTATTCTCCCCACATGGTGAGAGCGACTTCAGGGTGGCTGTCTCCCAGGATTTCGTGGGAAATGCAACTCATCAAGGAAGGTTCCTACTAAAGAAAACAAAACGTTTATCCAAGAGTTTGGGAGAGAGGAGAAAAGAATTGTCTGAGACTCAGCTCTCTTAGCAGGTCAGTAGGGAGAGCTTCCGCTCACACAGGGACTGAGGACCCATGGTGTGCATGGCATCATGGTAGGTCTCCTTCATCCAGGCCCCGGGAAGAGCCACAGGAGAGGCAGGGCAGCTATGAGGGCCTGGAGAACATGCGGTCCTCGGCCTTCCCTCCTTCTACACAACGCACCTGCCTTACCAGATAAATCCAAACACTGCCTTGGAACCTCAGTGTGTGCAAAGAAAACCCCGTGTGCGTCTCCTTTACTCTCTCCCTACGCCATGCTCGCAATTCTTCTGATACCAGATGTGCAGGATTTTTCCCACATCAAGCAATGCTTTGAGACACCAGCTGGGTGTCCCACGGTCCAGTTCAACGCTGGCACTGAACTGGAGGTCACGCAGACCCTGCGGCTTAAAAGCTTGGTCCCACATCACCCCTACTTCAGATGCCAGTAAGCAAGTAGGAGGTGCCCAGGTTACCCACAACTTCTGTCCAACTTGGCTACAAATCGGAGGTTCCAAAGACACCCCCCTCCTTGGATTCAGTCATTTGCTAGCACAGCTCCCAGAACTCGGGCAAACGCTAACTTACATTTATCAGCTTATTAAATAATAAAGTGTATGAGAAAGGGTACAGATGATCAACCGGATAAAGAACAGTGAGGTCTGGATGGATCCCAAGTGTAGGGGCTTCTTCTGTTCCTGTGGAGTTGGGCTGCACCACCCTCCTGTATTTGGATGTGTTCACCAACCTAGAAGCTCCCTGAAGCCCATACTGTTGGGACTTTTATGGCGATTTCATCATATAGGCATGGCGGGTTACTATTTCCAGTCCCTCTTCCTTGTCCAGAGGATGGCAGGGGGGCACAGGGGAGGCTGAAAGTTCCAAGCTTCCAATCATGACTTGGCCTTTCTGATGACTGACCCCCATCCAGGAGCCCACCCAGAGTCGACTCACTGGGACAAAAGATGCTTCTATTGCCCAGGAAATTCCAAAGGATTTAGGGGCTTACTGTCAGATGCTCCTATCATGCAGAGAATTGCAAAGGTCTTAAGAGTACTGTGTCAGGAACTGTTGCTGAGACTAAATGTTACAACAAAAGAGTCTCCCAATACCCCAGTTTACAATGGTTTTTAGGTCAGGAATCGAAGGTAAAGATAGATATAGAGATTTCTTAGTACTCACACTCAGGCGTTTGAATAACTGCTTTGGAAGTGGTCTTAAGTCTGAGCATCTCCCCACTTCTGCCAGATCACTGGAGAAGGAGCCTTAGAGGCCCAGCCTGGCAGAAACAAGTCTCCAAGTTTCCTGCATGGGACCTCTGCTTCTTCCACGTGGAGCAGATGTCTGGTGCACAACAGACTCTGTGCATGCTGATTGAATTAATAAATGAATGAGTAAGTGAATGAATGAATGAATGAATGAATGAATGAATATGGTCTACAGAACCTTTAATGGGAGGCTTTTATTATTGTATTACTTAACCAGGGATTCTCCTTTTAAAAGTAGCACTTCCTGGGGCCCTTGTGTGGCTCAGTCAGTTGAGCATCCGACTCTTGATTACGGCTCAGGTCATTATCCCAGAGTCATGGGATCAAGCCCCACATCTCTCGCTCAATGAAATGAAATGAAATGAAATGAAATGAAATAGCACTTCCTGAACACATATAACAGCTTACTCTTATTATCATACGGGATTCAAAGAGTGTTCTTTCCTCACACCAGAGAATGGTGGTAATTCTAGGTTGCCCCTTTGCAGTTTCTGACATGGTGAGTGATAGGATGGAATACTGCACACATCCTGTGAGCCCCTTCTATGCCCCTACCCCCGCACGGTGAGAACATGGGGGGACCAAGAGAAGGCTGTTACGGACTGAATTGCATCCCTCCAAAAAATATGTTAAAGCCCTAATGTCCAATAATAGACTGTGACGTTATTTGCAAATAGGTCTGTTGCAAATTAAATTACTTAAGATGAGGTCATACTGGGGTGGGGGGGGCCCTTACTGCAATATGACTGGTGTCCTTATAAGAAGATGGCCGTGTGAAGACACAAACACACAGGGAGAATACCATGTGAAGATAGGAGGGAAGACTGCACCCACAAGCCCAGAATGCCTGTGGCCACCAGAAGCCAGGAAATAGGCCCAGAACAGATTTTCCCTCAGAACCCACAGAAGGGCCAACCCGCCAACACCTTGCTCTCAGACCTCTGGCCTGCCGAACTGTGAGACCGACAAGTTCCTGCTGTCTGAAGCCAAGGGGGTTGTGCTTTATTGCAGTAGCCCGAGCAAACTAATACGAAGGCCAACACAGAGTCGTGGATGTAGGCCTTCCCAGTCTTCTTCAAAGATGTGGCAAAACCTGGTCCCTGAACGCTGCGGCTCTGACAGAAGCCAGGATGAATGAGACATACTTGCCTCAGTTAACGGAGAGGGCCATATATATTTTCTGACATCTGCCATCAGGCTGAAGCTTGGAACCAACACATGCGTGGCACCTAACCAGCTCTCAGAAGTCCACACTGAGTCTGGGCGTGGAGCTGGTCAGACTACCCCACCGTCTCTCCAAAGCAAGGCAAGGTCGGCGCTGGGCAGATTTTTGTGTTTCTTTGGGTTGCTTTATTTTAGGGGGGAGGGAGGAGGGTGGCTCTTGCTGGATTTTAAACTGTTCCCAAAGCTTTATTACGAGACCAAAAGCCAGGGGTGAAAATTCCACTTGGCAAATATCCTTGACAGACTGGCCTTAAGATGTTGGATGTCCTAATGAATTTCGGCCTGTGACTGTTCCCGAAAGGGTTCTACAAGTTCTCCCAGACTTCACGGACTGACTTATAGTTCCAAGAATGTACCCGGTTTCTTCGCCGGGAATTCCAAGCAGAGATAACCTATTCACGTGCCTTCCCTGGAGGCCCCCGTGAACTGCAAAGAGGCCTTTCTACAGAAACTGCTCTGCGAGGGGAACAGGTGATCCACACGTGGCTGGGACAGATCTCTTCCGGAGCAGTGATGTCATACAGTGACCTGGGCCCGCTAACATTAGCCTTCAATCACACCCAGGCACTCCAAATGCTACCAAAGCAAGATCAGCATGAGAAGCCCGTGTGTGTGTGTGTGTGTGTGTGTGTGTGTGTGTGGTGGTTGGGGGCGGGGAGGGGTGGTCAGCGCTGGAAGTTCAGCCTCTCCTTGTGGGATGCACACTCGTCTCGGTTACCAGAGAGCTAACAGACAGTCGAGGTAGGCACGTGGCCGAAGGCGAGGAGGGACAGAGGCACCACGGCTGGTGGCTGGAGCCAGTACCGGAGGAGGGCCCAGGGAGATCCGAGACGTGCTTGCTGGCTGCCACGTGCTGTGTCTTTGGAGATGGAAGCGCTTAACCAGTTCCATTCAGGATCGGCTCAGTTTTCCAAAGGGGTAGAATTTATTATTTGAATTATTCAGGGGAGGTTTATTCGCCAGCACCGAGATATGAGATCTGTCAACTAAATTATAATTATGTTTCTCTAAAGATATCCACTGGGAGAGTCCTCTTTTTTTTTTTTTTTTTTTTTTATTTAAACTTGCAAGGAGGAGTCAGACTGTGTATTTATGAACAGCCAGGCTCAATATTCTGAGTGGCAGAATGAAAAATTAATTTTCTGCAAATACATTAGTGAATAGTTAACTGCATCTCAGTAACCTATTTGTTTAATATACTGGGGTTCTCTTCAAAGAGCTTATGATTTATTCTCATCTTTGCCAGGAGATAACTTTCAAAAGCATAGGCCTGAGGACGAGAAACAGGAGTTCTGGGCTCCAGCCCCACTGCCAACAAGCTGGGGCTCCTTAAGCGAGCCCCCACTGCTCTCTGGGCCCTGTAGGCACCAGGGGACCCTGTCCTTCTGCAGCTGCCCACAAATGTCACCCTCCCTGAGTGTGAAAAGGGTGATGTGTGACTGCTCACTGCTGCTTATCTAATAAGGAATAAGAAGAGAAATTCAGCACAGAAAGGAACATTTTTGTACCAAAGTGTCCCCCCACCTTGTCTTCCTTCTGCCAACTCTTGCCTCTCCTGCCAAGGTCCTAGGAAATTGAGAGAGCCCTTCTGGGAGAAGCCCCCTTGCCTTCCATCCATTCCCCTTTCCCTCTGCCTACAGGCACAAGGCCCAGGCCTCCCAGGATGGGGCCTATTCTCATGAATCTTCACCACCCCACTGTTCTTTCTTCACATGGTCCTCCTAATGGTGCCTTCTGGGCCTCTAGGTCCGTAAGTGCACCTCTCACCTTCTCTTCGGAAAGGTCATTTGGCACTGGGTACCCAGGATTTGATCCCCATCATGGCTGAAAGGCTGTGTGCCCCCTAACAGAGGAGGAAGCCAAATGAGAGCAGACGGGGGCTTTGCAGAGCATGACTGCTGTTCTCCCGTGCATCCATGCTTTTACATGTGCAATCTGCATTTATCGAGAACCTACCACATACCTGGAGTCCAGGCAAGGCCCTGCCCCATGGATCTCAGAGCCAAAGGCTGGCCAGACCAGCAGGATAGCCACTAGCCATGCGTGACTGTTGAGCAGTTGAAATCCGGCCAGTTTGAAGCAAGGTGTGCTGACAATGTAACAAACACAGTGCCCTACAAAGACTTAGTAAGAAAACCAGAATGTAAAATATGTTATATTTTAAGATTGATTACACGTTGCATGATGAATGGATATATTGAATTAGAGTATATTATTGTTTTAAGGTTATTATTTTGAGAGAGAGAGAGAGAGGGAGAATGAGTGGGCAAGGGGCAGAGAGGGAGAGAGATTCTCAGGCAGACTCACCCTGAGCCCAGACATGGGGCTACACCCCACGATTGTGACACCGTGTCCTGAGCCAAAATCAGGAGTCAGACGCTTAACCGGCTGAGCCACCCAGGTGCCCCTGGATTAGAGTGTATTATTAAAGCTAGTATCACCTGTTCCTTTTTAGTTTTTTAACGTGGCTACTTACAAAATGTAAAATTAAGTATGTGCCATGAATGTTGTGAGGGACTTGGGTAAACCCCAGGAGGTAGTTACTATTGTTATTTCCATTGCCTAGATGAAGGAACTGAGGCACAAAGAGGGAATGTGACTGGCCTGGGATCACACAGCCAGGAAGGGGTCAAATTAGAGCGTGAACCCTGGAGGCCTGGCTCCAGAGCCCCAGCGTTGATCTGTCCTAGGTCCCTCTCCAGGCTCAGGCTGAGCGGTGAAGCTGAGTCTGTGGAAGGTGGGCACCCCGCGGGTCTGGAGCCGTGCGGAGACCAGTCTGCAGACACAGGAAGAGTAATCTGGGGGCAGGGAGTTTGGGATAGACCCAAAGGGGTGCTGGCGGCAGCGGGGCTGAAGGAAGGGCAGAGACTGACGCGCCCATGACACCAGCCCTGCCAAGTCCTCAGCACCACGTCACAAGCTCTCCCGTCCCCTCGGTGCTCCTACCACAGGGCCATTGTCCCTGCCCTTCCCTCCTCCTGGAACCTTCTTACCCCCACCAGCCCATTCACCTGCCTCCTTTTCCTTCACCCTGACTTCTTCACTGCCACAACTAGCTCCGATCTCCCAACTTTGAGCTCATATGGCACCTTGTACCGCCCCTGCATAGTATTTCTTTCAGTTAGAACATTACATTTATTTATGCGAGTATTTTCTGTCTACTCCCTTAGGGAAGGAACTGCGTCTGTTTTTGCTCACTTTATACACTCAACACCTAGAACAATTCCTGATCTATATAGTTGCTACCAATAAATATCCACGGAATAAACAAACCTTCCTGCAACACAGGTATTCTACCCATTTTACAGATGAAGAAACTGACCATCAAGTTTAAGAAAGTTTGAGAAAATTGCCCCAGGTCCCAGCCCAGGTAAGAGGGCAGCTGAAATTTCCTCTGACCTGACTCTTCAAAGCCACTGCCTCTTGGTGGGAATGCACAGAGATGCAGGTACCCCCAGGATGGGCCTTGAAGCCATAGGCCATGAGGAGGCCTTCGTGACATGCCTGGGCCCTTCCCTCATCAGGGTCTTCTCCGGACTCCCCTGTATCTGATGACCTTCACCCTCCTTCCTTTGCCTCGTCTTCTATCCAGAACTTTCCATGTTTGCTGGACCTTCTCAACCCTGTCTCTTGGACTGCCATCCTGGTGAGCTTGTCAGAATTCTAAGTATTTGACACAGACACAGCTTTACCCCCAGAACCGTGCTCCAGCTCTCTGAGCTGGGCCCTCACGTCCCCCTTTTCTAAAGGATCCATTTCCAGTGTCGCTGGCTTTGGCTGGTTTTACTGTAATCATTCATTCGTTCAGTCAGTCGGTCCGTCTACAAGCGCTCACTGTTAAGTGGCCATCACGCCTCTTAGGCTGTACCGACCGCGACAGGCTCACAGTCTGGGAGCAGCACCCACCTTGGCCCCAAGCCAAAGCATCTCGCTTTCCACACCTTTCCTGTGTCAGGGCGAGCGATCGGCTTGGTCTTTGTGCAGCTGACTGTGATCAGGGAAAGCACACCTGGGGAGAAATCGTCCCTTTCCTAATTGTCAAATTTAAGACATGTGCTTCCTGGCCTGCCTCCGCAGCTCCAGTGCGCGCCCCGGGGCCCTGACAGGTGTCAGCTGTTCAGTAAATTCATGAGGAAAATATCCCCCGAGGAATTCGATGGCACGTCCTGGAAGCAACAACTGAGGCGGGAGAAAGCTTGGCAAGCTTAAGAGAGGCCTTTTGCTTTGGGGGCAAGGGAATCCTACTGCTCAAAAGGAAGAGCTACAGCCAACGTGTGTGAGCAGAGGCAGGGAAGTCAGTCGGGGACCGGAGGGGCGGGACGGTGGGGGAGGGGAGAGACTAGGGCAAACGCTGGAAAGTGGGAAGGGACTGGTAGAAATCTCCCTGTTTTGTTCACTGTCACATCCCCAGTGCCCGGAAGTTGCCTGGGACACAGTGGGTACTCTGTTAATATGTGTTCGGCGAACTTAATGAATTTCACAGCATGCGTCTTCTGAGATTTTTTTGTTTGTTTCAGGTGATATTCATAGGTGCCTAACAGGCAAACAGGATAAACACGGTGAACAAATTTGCTAAACTGACTAGTCTATCGACCACATTAGCGTATTAAATTCTCAGAGGCAAAGGGTCTCAAACTTGACTTGTCTGAACATCCGGAGGGCCTGTTACACAGACTGCTGGGCCCCACCTGCAGGGTTTCTGTTCATTGGATCCGGGGTAGAGCCGGAGAATCTGCATTTCTAACAAGTTCCTTGATGACTTAGCTCAGGCTGCCAGAACAAAATACCACAGATTGGGTGGTTTTAACAATAGACATGTATTCCTCACAGTTCTGGAGGCTGGGAAGTCCAAGTTCAAGGTGCCAGCAGATTCAGTTCTTGGTGGAAACCCACTTCATGGCTTGCAGAAGGTCACCTTCTTCCTGTGTCCTCACAAGCAGAGAAAAAGAGGGGCTCCGGTCTTCCTCTTCTTATAAGGACAAAAGCACCACCAGGGGAGCCCCACCTTTATGATGTTACCTAAACCTAATTACTTCACAAAGACCTCGCCTCCAGATAGCATCACACTGGGCATTAGGGCTTCACCATATGAATTTGGAGAGGATACAAACATCCAGTCCATAACACTAGCTGGTGCCGATGCTGCTGGTCCAGGGACCACACTTTGAGAACCACTGGTCCGTGGAGTCTTGCTAGAAGAAACCTGATTAACTGTGTAACATGAAGCTTTTCTAATTTTGACCCTGACCCCATTGTTCATGATATATCTTGCAGGACCGTGTTTTACAAAATACCCACTTGGGAAAGAAGCCTGAAAGGGTCACACTTTCCTGAGTGATGGCCAAAGAGGGGCCTCATCTCCGCTGGTTGGCCCCATTCTTCTTGCTTACTCGTGTGGGAGACCCAGCACCCAGAATGTACAATGCCCACTTCATGTGCAGGTTTGCTGCCCCCACACATCTGGCTCCCCCATGAAGCTGCCAACCCTACCTCCATGGGCTTTTGTAGAGTTCGCAGATCAGACCCAGGCTGGGGAGAGAAGCTTTGGTTTGGACGAGAGACTAACTGAAGTACCATTTTAACACGTAAAAATGAGGCCATCCATCAGTAAGATCTGGAAGTTAAGGGATCTTCCCAGGGTTGTCCTCCAGGGATGGGGAAGGGAGATCTGACTGGCATTGCTGAAAGGCTGTGGTGGGGAAGAATGAACCGCTGATCCAAGAAGCTGATTATGTTGCGGAATTCTCTACCTCAATATGGGGGGTTCGTTGTTTCGCCGCTTCGAAGGATGAAGAGGTGGACGCAAAATGAGCAGCAGGCGAAAGCTTATTAGAGTATAAGATCAGAAAGGAAGAATGGTGTGAAAGCTGTCTACAGAGGGGGCATTCGAAAGGGAATGCCTGTGACTATAGGCAAGGGTCCTTGTTTTATAAGGTTCTGGTCGTCTCTCCCTTCCCTTCCCCGTCATTCCTTCTCAGGTTCCACCCTTACTGGCTGGATGGCTCTAGGTGCAGGGCTGTCCCTTCCTGATCGGCTCGATTCCATTGCATGAGCGGTGGTCTGTAGCCACATCATTCCTTGTGGGTCATACGCTTTGTGGTCTACTACTTATTTTTAGTTAGGTCTTTTGTCAAATTCCTGAGGGGAACCTCAGGGGGGTAGATGGTGTCTGATACATTCTTAGGAGGAACCTTACACCCCAGCGGGGTGGCTGTGGTCAGAGACGCCCAGCATTGTTCCAAACTATGTGTTTTTCTGCACCCAGGGACCTCAGGTCCTAACCCTCTCTGCCTATTTTCTCCTATCTTTTCCTATCGTAATTACATACGCAAAAACCATAGCATGGTGCCAGGCATATCATCAGCGCATAATAAAGGTGTATTTTCTCTCCCCCTGGACGAGTTTAAATCGTGGGTGCGTGGGTGCGAGCAAGTCTTGATTTACGTGCTCCAGGCACAAACTGCAAGGACAGATTTTCAGGATTGTTTTGGGGATTGGCCCAAATGTTGCTCAACCAAATTGCAAATGGAGGTGGTCTCTTTGACACAAGCTACCTTTCATGTTTCGCGGTCCCCTGGGCTCCACCGCCCTGAGTCAGCAATTGCTTTTTGACAGAAGGCCCAGCGGGTGCTTTCTGAGCTGTCATAATCACCTTCCCTGAAAACACACTGTACTTCTCCCTGCCAGTCTGGAGGTGCAGGCGACCTCCTGGGAAGATCTTAAAGAGATTTGCAAATAAGAGTGGCATCTTTGCTTTGGCATGAGGTTGGTCTTGGCAGTGACCAAAACCTCATCTTTCTAAATGTTCCCAAACAGCGGCCTGAGGCCAAAGGGCCTTGCAAGTCCACAGTGAGAACTCGATTTGCATGGTTTCAACACTCCTGGTTCAATCGCTCTCCGTTTCAGGAAGGGAAGTTTGGTTTTGACTTGCTCTTCAAACATGTCCTGTGGGGCGGGGGCTAGGGGGCTCTGTGTGTCCACTGTCCTCTAATTTGTCACAGGAGGGGGCTGTGGAAGTAAAGAATGGCTTTCTAGAATGCGAGGCGCTACAATAGAGTAGTGCATGCATCGGCAGGATGCAAGAGGTCCTCAGGAGCCCAGCCCCCCTGCGGTCACCTGGGGGGGGGGCCCTCCCCACACACATCTGTCAGGCTGTCTGTTGGAATATGTCCTTTGATCAGCCATAGAAACCATACACCTCTTTGTTGCTTTATCAAATTCTCGCTGTTCTCTAATCTCATCTATCAGCCAGTTCTCTAATGCCATTGTCAGTTTTCTTGATTTATTTTTATTTCAATAACTATGTCTTTTGTTTCTGGAATTTTTCTTTGATTCTTTTTCAGACCTGTTTTCCTCTATTTCCTTTCTAATTGCTCCATTTTCTGTGGTTCCCTGAATGTGGGTTTGATCATTTGTTTTGTCTGCCTTTTCTCTCACACACAAAGGATTGCTTCCTCTTTGTTTTGTAAATTTTAACCCTGAGCTCAAGGCCAGCAGGAATTGTCCTGCCTAAGCCCTGGGTGGTGAGCATATGTAGAATAGATTCCGACTATGTCTTTGTGGAGGGCCTAGAGACTTTGTGGATGCGTTGTTAAGTTTGTGTCTGAGTTCCAGGTTTCTGCATCAGGCAGGCTGTGTACATTTGGAGCCGATGCACACGCACAGAGCAGGCTTACAGGTCTAACGTTGCAGAGGTGACCTGTTCCAGAGCCATTGTCCAACTTCCTCCCTGCCTCCCTCCGTCCATCCATGGCTGCCATTGTCCCAGGACACAGGCTTCATATGGCCCCTCTGCAGCTGCAGGCTTTATGCAGACGTGTCAGGTCGAGTTTTTCCAGGTGAAGGACCTGAGTCTACATTCCTCTCTCCCATTGGCTTTGAAACCACGGCTGAAAGGGTGGGCTGCATGGGGCACCTGGGTGTCTCAGTCAGTTGAGCGCCCGACTTTGGCTCAGGTCATTATCTCAGGGTTCATGGTTCAAGCTCCGCGTTGGGCTCTGTGCTGACAGCTCCGAGCCTGGAGCCTGCTTCCGATTCTATGTCTCCCCCTCTCTGGCCCTCCCCCGTTCACGCTCTGTCTCACTCTCTCTCTCAAAAATAAATAAACATTAAAAAAAAATAAAAGAAAAAAAAGAAGAAAGGGTGGGCCATAGCCCCTCAGCAGTCATTTGCTTCCAACAACAGTCAGGTGCAGCTTTGGGGGTTTTGTTTGCTTTTTATACCTAAGGACTTCTAACTCTCTTATTTGTTCTGTTTTGTCATTATCGCTGTTCTGTTTTATGCAGCATCTCAATGTATTTGGAAAAGGAAAGGGGTCTGCATATCTGCTCAGGCTGCAAACACGTGCTCGGCATTGTATATGCTTTATTTTAGCTCCCTTCACACAATAACCCTCTGATCGGGTACTCTTTATTATCCTCACTTTACAGGTGAAGGAGTCAGGATTTAAATTTTTCAATTATTTTCCCAAAGCCCACAACATGCTTCCCCAGAAGTTGTTAAAACGGGTGTGACCCCTGGCCCATTCTCCCCAGGCGTGGCCTGCATGACTCCCTCCAGAGTCCTCTTGGCTGTCTCTCTCTGGCTCCCCCAGCGCAGCGCCGCCTGCTGGCCACCAGCAGTCTACAGGCTCTGCCCACCCACACTCACACCAGACCTTTCCGGCCATCCCCCTGCTGCAGATGGGCCTCTCCCCTGGCCCAGGTGCTTTCCCTCTTGCAGTAGCCTGTCACAGACGCACTCCCTCAATCTCCCCCTCTCCAGTGCATGTTGTAAATTCTGAGCGGGAGTGAAGGTAGACAGAGGAGAGTGGATGAGAGGGGCATCATCAGAACTTGGCAGTACACGGGCAGGAGGGAGGGAGAGTGAGGCAGTCTAAAGCAATGCCCAGGGTTCTGGCTTGGACGATACATAGGATGAGGAGCACTTGCTGAGGCAGGGACTCAGGAGGGGGCGAAGGGGGGACTGGAGCATGGGGGGTGTTGGGCTCAATTTTGGACACCCCGTGCGTCCGAAGTGCCTGTAGCACGTCAGGTGGGCCACTCGGGGACAATCTGACACGCAAGCCCATCACTCAAGAGGTAAGTGTCTGCACCAGACCCTGATTCAGCGGTGAGTATGCGAAGCTGAGCCACTGGTTGTGTGTGAAATAGAGACACGAGAGGCTGAGTGTGGAAGCCCGAGTGGGGTGCCTGTTACACCTAACTCCCGACATCCGCTCCTCGACATCAGAAACCATATCCTTTCTCTCCCTTTATGTTGTAAAGGTGCCTGTGTCAAACTGGCACTCCTCCTGTATCGGGTTGCAGCGAGGATTCACTAGCGTAAGGAGTATGAAAAGCTTCTTTAAAAGAGAAAAGCATGTTCCAGGATTGATTGTTGTTATGACTACCATCCTCCTCCCCCCTGCCCCAACCCCCCCACACCTCCTGCTGCCTGAAGAATAAAAGCACCTCAGATCCTTGGGTCTCACTTCCCAATCTATCCCTGTGGCCTCCTCTCCCACCCTGGCCCTTCCCAGACCAGCCTGACCCCTCCATACTGGGTGCCTGTGTTTCTTCCCCTGCCATCCGCCTCCCAGTGCAGATATCGTTTAAAGGGCCACAGTGCCAGCTCCGGATTGGTTTTTCCAGGAAATCAGGAATGTTTGAGTGTAGCAATTCAATGTGAGATACTTTTGCCTCCCACCTATTATGTGCCAGGGGCTGCACGCTTTAGAGGATATTTGGACCGACCAGTCAGCAGCCTGATTTTCTCCTCCTCTCTAGTGGGAGGCTTCCATGGCCCGACTCACCCTGGAGTACCCTCCTACTCCCAACCAACCTCCTTTGGCATCGTCTTTGCTACCTACCGTTCCTCAACACATGTCCCCGGGTCTCTGGTCTCTGGTCTCTGCTTCACTTGCCAGCTAAACAGCATCCCAGCCGCCCATCCTGAGAACATACCTGCAAGTTTTCACAGAGAAAGGGTCTCTGGCCCCACCAAGGTCCTGGGCACCGCCTCAGGGGATGACACGGGACATGCTTGGTGCCAACTGCATTCACCAGTGATTCATGAACAGTCAGGAATTAAAGTTCTTCTCTCCCCCCAGGAAAGGTCACTTTGCCTAATCTCCTTCTCTCACGGTTGAGCCATTGCACTGACACATTTATTTTTGCTGCCTCCTGGCTTGATCATTTTTTTATTACAGTTTGTCCCTCCAACTCTAACAGAGGGCTAATGCAGGTCTCCTCCTGATCACAGATCCACGTTAGTGAAACCCTAACTAGGCATCTCCTTGGGCAGCCTTCGTAGATTACTTGGTGCCAGAAGTCTGCAAGCATTCACCTAGTCTGAGCTCAAAGATGCCCAATCAGGAGCTAAGTAGGAAGCTCCCCAGCATTCCTGTCTTCGAGTCTTAGCTCAGGGAGCTCCCCACTCCCAGAAGGCCCTCCCTTTTGACCTTGGAGAATATAAATCTTGCCATCTTTTGTGAACCATCTTAAAATGAGATAAAATGTATCCCCTTTCAAATTGCCAGGATTGTATATTTTATTAACACTCAATGTGGTAAGGGTACAATGCACGAATACTCTTAGAGTCTGTGGGCAGGAGAACAAAAAGGCACAAACTTCTGCCGGAAAAAAAAATGACAGCGTGTGTCATGAGCCTTCAAAATACCTCCAACCTTTGACTCAGTAATTGCACTTCCATGAATCTTTCCCAAGGATATAATCAGAAATGCAGGCAAATAATTATTCATAAATAAATATAGTATTAGGTTACAGCATGTTTTATAATTGCTGGTACATAATTAATACGTGATTCTAAGGACATATTTAAATATGGTTTAGTATATGCATACTATACAGCCATCTAAACTGAAGTTGGTAAAGGCATTTTAATGCTGACATTAAGTGAAGCCAGCAAACTCAAATCATATACACAGTATGATCCAAATTGACCTTCTCCCACTGTTGTTTTACAGGACGCTTACAGGAATGCTATAAATAGAAAAATTCATTTTCCAACAAGGTTGGAAAGTTATTATAGGCATATACTTCATACTTTGAGGCTGCTGGGAGCCTTGGATATGCAAATGAAATGGGATTTCAAAAAAAAAAAAAAAAAAAAAAACAAGACCCAGTATACATGGTCGCTGTTTTTCTTCAGGGCATCACAGGGGCTGCTGTTCATGAATCATGCTTCGGAAAACTTGGGGGGGTAATACCTAGGAAAAGATTCCTATGTTGAAAGGGGTCACCGCTGCTGTTAGTTATGGAATTATTTTGTTTCTTCCTTGGAATTTTTTTTTTTTTTTGTCCTACAAAAATGCTGTAAGTATCGTGAAAGGACGCAAGCCAGAGGATCCTTCTCCTCCCAGCGTCAGCAGTGTGGAGTGATGTAGAGTCAGTCAGCACACGGGTCCTACACAGCAGTCATGCCTGAGAGGATGGCTGCCAAGAGGGTGGTATGGCGGCCAGGACAAGGGGGCCCCCCAGGGCTGCCTGGTTGACTCTCATGCTCTGCCCACATTTCAAAGAGCACGGGATACGGTCAGGGTCACAGCACTGCCACCTGCTCCCACCCCACCCTGGGACTGGCTAGAGATTTCTCCATGCCTCAGAGAACATGAGGCTCTGAAATATGCCACCTGCCTACTCTTGATTGCAGACTTCAAGTCCAAGGTGCACAGGATGAGCCTGCTTGGATTAGATGCCTCCTCCTTAGCTCCCCACTCTTCCACGACCCCTAGGCTCTGTTTCCAGGTCTTCCTTTGTGCCACTCCCACACCACTGGGTCAGCCCTACCCCAGTCACAGGCCCAGCCTAAGAGTCTGCTCCAACCCAAGATGTGGCCTCAGACGTGGAGCAGGACGGATGTAAACTTGGTTAGAACCTCATTAGTAGGTACTGAGCTGTACTTGCAGTGGGGTGTAATAGGATTTTGGAAATACTTGCTCGGACACCTCCTGATTACTTTCCAAGGGCCCCTAAAATATTCATCAGCCTTTATCAGGCTAATGGGCTTCAAAAGGAGCAATTTTCTGAGACATGAGACAGGACAATATAAAAAGAACATTAAGGAAAAAATTCCTATTCCAAAATGAAAGGGAAAAGATCATTTAGCATCCCTGTTGGTGTTATCTATTCATGAGAAACAGCACATTTAATCCAGAATGGGCTGTAGGGAGGGCTTTGATGCCCTCACCTTGAGGTCACCTTCATGCAGAACTCATCTGTCTCCGCTGCCACAGATGGCAGGGGCAATGGAGACAAGAAGATATAGATGAGAGGCATTTCAGAGGTGGACTCCACAGGGTGCAGAGTGATTTGAGGGAGAAGAGGTGTGGAGGAGAGGTTTGAATGTGACCCCAAGACACTGGCTTAGGGGATCAGAGAGAAGGGGCACCATTCTCCAGCCTGGCCATCTTACCTCCCTTCCCAAGGCCCACCAGTCTTGGTTTCTATTTTGCATCATGCTGTGAGAGTTCAGCATCTTAAGGTCAGGAATTATGGCTCCATCTAGCCCTCAGCGTCTCTACCCGTCCATTAAAGTTTTGGTTACCACCATAAGATCAGAAATCTCAGGCACAAAAGTTGGGAGAGGTGTTAAGTGTTAGAGTGCCCTGCGCTTATCCAGGCCAGGAGGACCATCTGTGGCCCTTCTGTGCCTCCCCAGGAACACTCCAAGGTAGGATTCAGGTGAGTCCCCTTGGAAAGACTATGTTTCTCAGAATGTATTTTGCTCGATTTGAAAGGCCCTGAGGTTACAAGAAGAGCTCCTTGGGCAAGGCTTAAAGTAGAGACAAAAGAATTGGGCGTTTCTACTCTTCTGCATTCCAACCTTCTTCCTCACCCGATGTTCTTCACCTCCTCTCTTGCTCCTTTTGAGCCCCTAATTCTCTGCCATTTTCTTCTTTTTCTTTCCCTTCTTCCTCCCCTTCTCTATCTCCACCTTCACTTCTACTTTCAATCTTAGTATCTTTCTTTTTAGAGCTTCATCTATCCCCAAGCTTAGGAAAATAATTTCAATTTAACTTTTTTCTCTATTAAAGAACTAAGAAAAATTTTATACAAAGCAAATTTAAGCTGTCAGCCCCACCTGTCCCCCAAGAATTTGCCAGCCTTGACAACTGTTAATTATGTGACCAAGATGCTCTGCCCATGCTCAAATACTTGCCTGATGATTGGAATCTCTGGTGTTCCTCTACTCCATGGTTTGCCCCATGGTGTTGGACATGAGCCTCTCTAACCTCAGTTATAGCAACCATTATATTCATGTGGTTCTTTGCAATAAAAACTGTTCACGCAAAATGTCTTCTCCTCCTTTCATAATTAAAATAAAGGCCTGTTTGATGTTTCATTGCATATTCAATTTTAAGTGTTGCTTTTCTTTCCTTTCATTAGATATGTGACAAAGAATGGCATTACTATGTCA
Source organism: Panthera tigris (assembly GCF_018350195.1). Taxonomy (NCBI): domain Eukaryota; kingdom Metazoa; phylum Chordata; class Mammalia; order Carnivora; family Felidae; genus Panthera; species Panthera tigris. The sequence continues at coordinate 121,770,081 of NC_056668.1, read as the reverse complement.
TCAACGTGGAGTTTCCTGTGGTTACTTTGTACATGGATGGAGCAACGTACGAACCCTATCTGGTGACCAACGACTGGCCCATTCATCCATCTCACATAGCAATGCAACTTACGGTCGGCGCTTGTTGGCAAGGTAACTATATGTCAAGCCCTTCTCCCTGGCCCATCTGTATACAGTCCGTGAAAGGTACTGATAGAAAAAAGGGGAAAACAAGTGATGTGAGAATTAGCTTCGAAAATTTACTACCCCTTACTAATATGACAGGACTTATAAAAAATAAGGATTAATCCAGACACTAAACTTGTGTCATAATAAAGCACTTGGCTGGAGACCAGATTCTGATTTTAGGTTAACACGAGCAGTTTCATGGTTGCCTCTGAATAGGCTAATGCCTTTTATTGTTCTGGAACCTTACATAGTTTCAAATTGGGACTGTATAGAGAAAAGGCTGAATGTAGAATCCCATATCAAAATTGCCTTTTGGGTCTGTTGAGTGCTAATCAGGAACCAAGGATCTCCTTTTATCCCCACACAAGTTGTCCAAGCCTCCAACCCTCTGCTCTGGGAGCTCACACATATGTAGGGCTATGATGGGTGGATTGTCTATAGGCGTGAGACAATGGACAGCCACTCTCAAGTTCAGCTCATTGCCTAGCCCCTGCCCTGCTCATTAAGGACAGAGGTTCCTTATTGCCTTCCCACTCAAAGGTCTCTGCTGCCCCCTCAGTGCTGCTGCTGCCTCTCCTGCATTCCCCAAATTGGAAGACTAATCTCCTCTTTGGAAGCAGGAAAACCTGCTGTTTGAGCATACATTTAACCCTCTGTCCTTCACTCAGATCTGTTAGAATCTTTGTTTTTGCTCCCTTAAAAGCTAGGGTGCTATAAAGTACCAATGAAAGAACAGAGGGGAAGAAAAACATTCCCCAAATAAGCAGATTAATACTTTGAGATGACCCAACCTCAGGTTGATGGATTCCTCAAAAGCTAAGATTTGTGACTTTGACCATTCGCCATGGGGGGCTCAGGGTAGATAGAGATGGGCTGTGGTAGAAGAATATGTCTTCAGAGAACCAGTTAACCAAGGAGCGATCTAGGGGAGATATAGGCCCCTTTGGGTTGAGACAGAGTTCTAGGCCACACCATAAGAGATAAGACAGAAAGATGCACACATAGCTCAGCCTGGGAACACTAGGGATACACAACCTAGTAAGGAAATAAAGCACCAATGAGGCAAGGGAAGAGAAGATGGATGGATGAATAGATAGATAGATAGATAGATAGATAATTATGACATGAGCCAAAATCAGATGCTCAACCAACTGAGCCATCTAGGCACCCTGGGAAGAGAATATAAATAAATAAATAAATAAATAAATAAATAAATACACACACACACACACACACACACACACACACACACACATATATACATATATATTTTTTAAACCTTTATTCATTTTTGAGAGACAGAGCATGAGTGGGGGAAGGGAAGAGAGGGAGGGAGACACAGAATCTGCAGCAGGCTCCAGGCTCCTCCAAGGTGCAGCACAGAGCCTGATGCGGGGCTCGAACCCACAGACTGGGAGATCATGACCTGAGCTGAAGTCAGACACTTAACCAACTGAGCCACCCAGGAGCCCCGAGAATATATTTTTAAGTTGAGGTCACCAATTTAACATCTGATATATGTCATATGATACTAAAAAGTTCACTGAACATTTCAATAGAACTTGGTAAGAGCTTCATCATTGTTGCAAAATTTCCCAGGAATTCAGAAAAGGGAAACTGGGTCAACTGGCAAGAGTCCATGAAACTAATGAGTACAACAAGCCCCTGATTCAGAGATTACACAGGAATGACTAGTCACTGAACACAGCTATGCCCAAGTGATGGCCCTCATATGGTTCAGTGTCCCAGTTGGACACCACAGCCAGCCTGTGGATATTTTGGGACATAGCCTGGATGCTACCCACAAGTTAAAGGGGCCCCAGTAATGTCCTCACTATGAACCTCACCATGACTCTTCCTCTAGAGGACTTCAGAGAACACATCGGGCTCCCTATCACACCAGCCTGCAAGGGAAACCTGCCCCCACCTCTGAAGGGCAATTGTAACCACTGCTGCCCAGCTGCATGCCCATTGGGTGGGGAAATAGTCCCACCAAAATAAAATGCGATTTTATAAAGAACTAGGATGACCTCTTTGAATCAGTTACAATAGGCTAAGTTGTGCTGCAGTGACAATCAAGTCCCAATTCTCAGGTGCTTGAAATAATTCTCACTTTATACTTGCTTCAGATCAGTGGGGGGCTTTTCTCTGATTTCTCCTCAGTCTGAGACCCAAGCAGAGAGAGCAGCTGCATTGCTTCGTACTGAGAAACAGGAAAAAGAAAGCATGACGAATGGTGCATGAGCCCTTACAGCTTTCACCTATGAGTGACACCAGTCATTTCTAATCACATTTTATTGGCCAAAGCAATTCCTATGTCCACACCTAACCCCAACAAGGCAGGAAAGTAAAATCTATAATGTGTCTGGAAGAAAAACTGAAAATATTTTATGAACAACACTGATGAACACCATGGTCTGTCCACTTACTACTCTACAGCTATTTGACTGTCCTTCCCACATAAAACATAGAACTACCCTTCCCTAATGAGGCAACCCAAAAGTTTGACCTGTTACTGGCTCCAAGCTCAACATCCAGATTCTCTGAGTGATTCCTGGTGATCTGTCCCTTCATCAGGCTGAGTTGCATAGGAGGCTCTATCTCAGGACCAGATATAGCTCTGCTTGATCTGGAGGCTTCTACACTAATAGGGAGAAGTATGTGCTGCCACCACAACCATCACCCCTACACACACTCACACTCACACACACACACACACACACACACACACAATGCAACAGTGGAATCAGTCAGAATAACCAAAAAAAAAAACCATTTCCACTAAATAAGAGGAAGAATTAGAGAAACACAGCAGTCTGGTTGGTAGCAATTCTGAAATCCCTCTGGGCAGATGCTTTAAGGGCCCTACCCTAGGATGGAGAGTGCTCTTTGTGGTCCCTGACTCCACTTTCTGGGAGATGTTTCCTTCTCAGTATCCACCTAGGCCATGTCCAAAGACGGCATTGTCATTGTATAAGTAACAGCACTAATACTTTACCTGATTTCAGCTGATTTAAAAACTATTTCTCAAAAATGCTTTTCAAACATTAAACCAAAGTATATGTTTATTTTAAAGGAATGTGGGACAAAGTGCCAACTAGGGTGTTCACCACTGAGTATTTCTGCCCTCTTCCCAGACAGGGATGCTAGGACTATCTTTGTTGGAATAAGGTGTGGTCATGTGACTTGCCTTGGCCAATTAAATGTGAGTGGAAGTGCCTGATGTCATTTCCTGGATGAAACTTTAAGAGCCAGTATTGCAAGGAGGTCCTTCACAAACCTGGTGTTTACAGTCCCGTGATAAAAGCGCTATTAGATAAAGCAACTTATAGATAAAGAAACTGAGGCTCTGAGAGGTGAAGTAGCTGACTCTAGGTTACCCAGCCAAACCTGCCTGACCCCAGGTCTTCAAAGCCTGGTTTCTTCTTACTGTGGCTTGCTCCCCCATTGCTAGTTGATCCTTTTGTTGATGTGGTTATGTATCTGGGAAAATGCGGGAGCCGATGTGTATTGATACAAACTCTGTCAACCTTTTACCTTCGGACACATCTGACAACTCTGCAATCAAAAAGCCACAGCAACCCTGCTTTGCAATTGCTAATCCCCTGCTGTATACTCCCTTAAGTGACCCTGCACAGAACAAGGGGAAAGGGTTTAGCCTTGGGAGTCAGAAAAGTTTGAGTGTGAGTCAGATCCCAACCCTGCCACTTACTAGCTGTGCGGACCCAGCAGAAACTTCGACTTCCCTGAGCAACTCTTCTCTATTCTATAAAACTAGGCTAACACCTCCCTTGTCATTCTAAGGGTTAGATGATAGGAACATGGAGCGTGCTTGGCATGTTTCAGTTGAATAAATGTATACATTTGAAAACATCTGGTCTCCTCCTCCATCCCTTCTTGCTCCTTGCACCTAAGCCCAATATGGCAGACGGTCTACAAGACCTTTTGGTATGCTCTGGCTTCTGTGATTCCAGCCTCCCCATGACTCCTTGCATGCACCGACTCTATTCCCCTCCCCCAGGATGAACCCTCACACACAGACCCTGCTCCCCCAGGTCCATCTATAGGTCAGAAGGGTCAATGAGGCTGGACACTAGCCAGTCAGAAGACAAGTATTAGAACATGGCCCTTGTGGCACAGGCAGGAACCCGATCGTGTGGTCTTTCGGGCCATGGACATTTGGGTATCTTCCCTGAGAGGAAAGACAACCCATTGGTAAATTTTTAGCATAGGATAAAATCCTTAAAAGTCTTTAAACTTGGGCTTTATAGGACCGGTAAGAGTTCACTAGCAAGACAGGGAAGGCAAAAGCATATGCCATAGCAGGGAAGCTTCACGTAGACATGCTGAGGATGCCCTGTCACTGGAAGGTACACGGACCAGAAAGAGTACAGAAGAGGCTGGGAAGAGGAGTTGAAACGCCATACTGCCTTGATAAGGAGGCTGGATTCTCCTGAATACGTACATCCTCCTTGGAGCCATGCTTTGTCTTAGAAGAACATGTCAAAAGACCTTTCAATAGGACATGGTGCTGTGAAATTGACAGCCTATGATGCAGCCCTTATTTTGACATGTTTCTATACTTTCTGAAGTCCACTTACATACATATTATAAGCCTGCTGGATGAGCCTCTAATTGCCTCTGGGCCTGCTATTGTGGGGAGACTTTTTAGGTGCCTCTGAGGTTGGCAAGGAAACTAGTTCCCATTTGTGAAATTTCCAATTGGGGTTTAACAATGGGAATAGAAAATAATTTGATAGCAGCTGCTTGTTGGATGCTCCCGGGAACTGGCTCCAGCACTGTTGCTGGGTAGTGCTTGGCAGCCCCCATTAGCCTACTGTGTCCTGTTAGTGAATTTGAAAGCCAAAGTAATCAGTGGAACTTCATTTACATTGGTATTTTTTCCAGTAATTAAAAAAAAGAGAGAGAGAGACTTCATGTACACTTAAGAAATATTGCCAGTGCAGGCTCGAGCGCAAAGCATATCTTAATTGTAGAGAAAAGCTTTTGCGGTGAGGACGGACCTTGCATCACAAGAATCCTCTTCCCCTGTGTGGCTGATGCACACCACCTTGACTTCACCTTTGTGCTAAGAGTCACAGTGTTCTCAGGATGCAATCAGACCCTCCTGGGGTTGACTTCAGTCTATGCCAACTCAGAAACTGCTGCCTTTAGGCAAATTCCAGGTTCCTTGTGTCTCTCTGGGTCACACCTTGGGAGAAGATCATTTAAAAGACTAATTAATTTGCCCTCTTCCTTAGATTTCCTACTCATCCATTTCTAACAGCAAAAAATTCCGGTTCTACTGGTGTATAATAAAAATTGTATACTCACACCTGCTTCGGCCCTGGACCTCTAAACTGGGGCCACCCACACAGGGACTGGAACCCAGCTGTCCCTGGGAGCGAGTCAGGAAGGCTGCTGATTGCATCAGTCCAGGGTCTTAGGGAGCCCCCAGGGTTTCAGGGAGATGCCTCAGCAGGTGAAAGTCCGGGTCAACCCTCCCCCAATACTACAACCAAAGCAGCTCTGTGTCACCTATTTTCTAAGGCATCTGGGCAAGGATTCTTTCAACAAAGGAGCTAACCATGTTTCAGAAGCACAATTCTAGGCACATCCTCAAGAAGCCACCAACCTGCTCCCTCATTGGTCCTCATCTACTCTTGGTGGATCTCATCACAGACTTGCCTACTTGTTGCTCGTCCCCAGCAACCACCTCATCCCTACCTCTGCTGGGGACTCTCCTCCAGTGCTCTGGATCTTGGCCTTCCTAGAGTGTTCAGCTTTGCCTGCCCCTGACTGTGACTTTATCCTGGTCTCAGATGAGGAGAGCTCTTGCTGAGTCCTACCCCCTACTTAACAAATAAAGCCACAGGAGATACAGAAAGTGATGGTGCTAAAAATTAGAACCTCTTGTTAAAGGACAGATACAGAACTCCCATTGTGGCTTTTGGGAGGAGTCAAGGCAAAGAACAGGAATGGTCAAAAGTGAGATTAAAAGGCAGAAATAACTCTGAGAGTGGCAATAATCAATAGTATGTGATCTTCAGAGGCGAGTTGGGGCCACATGTGGTCCTGAGATCTGGTACACGTTTCCGGGTCAACTTGTCGCCAGACACTAAAATTAGTGCAGGGACTTGGAGTACATGCCTTCACTTAATAAGATTGGTCTAATTTAGTACAAATTCTCTTAATAAAGTCTGTGTTGAAATTATTCCGCATCCCCAGGGTCTCTGCTGCTGGAAGCAAGAGGCACGTGCTAACATAGTCTGCCTTACATTCAGGTGGGCATTTCCCAAGGAGGGCTTCATGAAGCTCCAGTTCCATAGGCTGCCCCTTCCACAAGGAGGCCATGGTCAGGTTTGGGAAACTGCATAAATTATCCCCATAGGACCACGTTGGAGAGTCACAATGCTTGTTAGCATATTAAAAGCTCTCAAAAGCCCACCAATGAAGCATTCTGTTTGATATTACTTAACCCATGTTTCTCAATCTCATTTCACTATGGAACTCACTCTTTGTGAAATAGCGTTCTTGGAGCACTCTTTGGGAAATATTTCATTGGAGATGCAGGTCTCCATCCCTACCAGGCCATGAGTTTACAGAAGGCAAGGACTGTCTGCTCTCACAGATTCTCCTCTCCTCACCTTTCCCCCTCCACTAGTAGGTCAATAGCTAATGTTTGTTGAATTACATCCCATTTGTTCTTTTAAAGTTTATTTATTTATTTTGAGAGAGAGAGAGAGAGAGTGTGTGTGTGAGTGGGAGAGGGGCAGAGAGAAAGGGAGAGACAGAGAATCCTAAGCAGGCTCTGCACTGTCAGCACAGAGCCCAACATGGGGCTTGAACTCACAAGCTGTGAGATCATGACCTGAGCTGAAATCAACAGTCGGATGCTTACCCAACTGGGTCACCCAGGCACCCCACATCCCAATTTTTTTTTTTTTAATTTTTTTTTTCAACGTTTATTTATTTTTGGGACAGAGAGAGACAGAGCATGAACGGGGGAGGGGCAGAGAGAGAGGGAGACACAGAATCGGAAACAGGCTCCAGGCTCCGAGCCATTAGCCCAGAGCCTGACGCGGGGCTCGAACTCATGGACCGTGGGATCGTGACCTGGCTGAAGTCGGACGCTTAACCGACTGCGCCACCCAGGCGCCCCCCCACATCCCAATTTTGAAGCTGTTTTGACAAAGCTATGTGGTTCGTGGTCTGACACACAGGGATGACTAACAAGGTGTTCCTTAGTATTATCTGTATCAACAAATCAAAAGAAGATTGTTCTAGGCAATGGAGTTAATTTGATGCCAGGGCATCTTAGTTTAATAGATGAAATCAGCTTTAAAATTCATGTCTGGAAACACAGTATAACTGGGTTGTAATTCTAACTTTGTATCTTATTCCAAAGATTATATTTTTTAAGTTTATTTTTGAGAGAGACAGAGACAGAGAGAGGGACAGAGAGACAGAGAGACAGAGCCCAAGTGGAGGAGAGGCAGAGAGAGAGGGAGACACAGAATCCGAAGCAGGCTCCAGGGCCCGATTTGGGGCTCACATTCATGAACCATGAGATTATGACTAAGCTGAAGTCAGACATTTAACCAACTGAGCCACCCAGGCTCCCCTTTCCAAAGATTATATTAATAAGAAAATTTGAAAACCCAAAAGATTCCACCATAGCAGAAAACTGCTAGAATTGATTCATGAATTCAGCAAAGTTGCAGGATATAAAATCAATACACAGAAATCAGTTGCATTCCTAGACACCAACAATGAAGCAACAGAAAGAGAAATCAAAGAATTGATCCCATTTGCAGTTGCACAAAAAACCATAAAATACCTAGGAATAAATCTAACCAAAAAGGTGAAAAATCTATACACTGAAAACTATAGAAAGCTTATGAAAGAAATTGAAGAAGACACAAAAAAATGGAAAAAGATTCCATGCTCCTGGATAGGAAAAACAAATGTCATTAAACTGTCGATACTACCCAAGCAATCTACATATTCAATGCAATCCCTATCAAAGTAACACCAGCATTCTTCACAGAGCTAGAACAAATAATCCTAAAATTTGTATGGAACCAGAAAAGACCCAGAATAGCCAAAGAAATCTTGAAGAAGAAAACCAAAGCAGGAGGCATCACAATCCCAGACTTCAAGCTATACTACAAAGCTGTAATCATCAAGACAGTATGGTACTGGTACAAGAACAGACACTCAGATCAATGGAACAGAATAGAGAACCCAGAAATGGACCCACAAACGTATGGCCAACTAATCTTTGACAAAGCAGGAGACAATATCCAATGGAATAAAGACAGTCTCTTCAGCAAGTGGTGCTGGGAAAACCGGGCAGCGACATGCAGAAGAATGAACCTGGACCACTTTCTTACACCATACACAAAAATAAACTCAAAGTGGATGAAAGACCTCTCAATATAAGACAGGAAGCCATCAAAATCCTCCAGGAGAAAGCAGGCAAAAACCTCTTTCATCTTGCCCGCAGCAATTTCTTACTCAACACGTCTCCGGAGGCAAGGGAAACAAAAGTAAAAATGAACTACTGGGACCTCATCAAAATAAAAAGCTTCTGCACAGCAAAGGAAACAATCACCAAAACTAAAAGGCAACCAATAGAATGGGAAAAGATATTTGCAAATGACATATCAGATAAAGGGTTAGTATCCAAAATCTATAAAGAACTTATCAAACTCTACACCCAAAAAACAAACAATCCAGTGAAGAAATGGGTGAAAGACATGAATAGACACTTATGCAAGGAAGACATCCAGATGTCCAACCAACACATGAAAAAATGTTCAACATCACTCATCATCAGAGAAATACAAATCAAAACCATACTGAGATACCACTTTACACCTGTCAGAATGGCTAACATTAACAAGTCAGGCAACAACAGATGTTGACGAGGATGCAGAGAAAGAGGATCTCTTTTGCATTGTTGGTGGGAATGCAAGCTGGTGAAGCCACTCTGGAAAACAGTATGGAGGTTCCTCAAAAAACTAAAAATAGAACTACCCTATGACCCAGCAATTGCATTACTAGGCATTTATCCACAGGATACAGATGTGCTGTTTCAAAAGGACACATGCACCCCCATGTTTATAGCAGCACTATCAACAATAGCCAAAGTATGGAAAGAGCCCAAATGTCCATCAATGGATGAATGGATTAAGAAAATGTGGTATATATACACAATGGAGTGTCACTCGGCAATCAAAAAGAATGAAGTCTTGCCATTTGCAACTATGTGGATGGACCTGGAGGGTATTATGCTAAGTGAAATTAGTCAGAGAAAGACAAAAATCATATGACTTCACTCATGTGAGGACTTTATTTATTTATTTATTTATTTTAACATTTATTTATTTTTGAGACAGAGAGAGACAGAGCATGAACGGGGGAGGGTCAGAGAGAGGGAGACACAGAATCTGAAACAGGCTCCAGGCTCTGAGCTGTCAGCACAGAGCCTGACGCGGGGCTCGAACTCACGGACCGCGAGATCATGGACCTGAGCCGAAGTCGGCCGCTTAACCGACTGAGCCACCCAGGCGCCCTCATGTGAGGACTTTAAAAGACGAAACAGATGAACATAAGGGAAAGGAAACAAAAATAATATAAAAACAGGGAGGGGGACAAAACAGAAGAGACTCATAAATATGGAGGACAAACTGAGGTTTACCAGAGGGGTGGTGGGAGGGGGGATGGGCTAAATGGGTAAGGGGCACTAAGGAATCTACTCCTGAAGTCATTGCTGCACTATATGCTAACTAATTTGGATGCAAATTTTAAAAAATAAAAAATTTAAAAAAATAAAATTTGACAAGGGCTTGGAGCAAAAACAGTATTGTTTTAGTTTTTCTAAGAGATACACCAGAAGGAAGGAAAGAGGCCACTGAAGAAAAAGTGAAAACTCACGTGATGTAATCTGATCTTGGAGTTCCTTGGTTCATGCTGTCCCTCTACCACTAGCTGCCATTTTTGAGTACCTACCCTGTGCCGAGCTAAATGCATGTCTTCCCCTTTTGCAACCCTATTGCCTGGGTGAGAATGGGATCCCCATTTTGCAGATGAAGAAACAGACAGAAGTACCTCACTAGGGGTCACACAGAGCCTGGATTTGCACCTGGGCCTCTGCCACCAGAACTCTTATCCTTAATTGCACTGCTACACCACCTCTGCTTCTAGGGACATGTAAAAAGCCAGATGGAGCTTCATACCCAAGTACAGAAGACCAGACAATTCTGAAACCTGGAGTCAAATCACTTGTACAAACCCCCAGGGCATTTTCCCCACACATTGGACAATGTCCAAGCTGAGGCCTAAAAGTAACTACAGGCCCCTCAAGGCATTGTGGTTCACTGTAGGGAGGGTTGAGTTTGGAGCCATAGGAAGAAAATTCCAGACCCTCACTGCTGCTCTGGGTCTTGGAAAAGTGTCTTGCCTCTATATTCCTTAGTTCTTCATCTGGAGAAGGAATGGGGTATCCTGGATAATATAGGATAATAATAATCCACTCCATGAATTCAGGTCCCCAACCCGACAGAGCTGACTTTGGGCTCATCTATAGTCATATGTTTTGCTCTCTTAGAACATGCCACATATTAAATGTCTGCTGGGACGGCTGGAGGGGGATACATAGAAACAAAAAAGGGTGAGAAACATGCTGAGAATGGCCGTGGCCGGCCACGACCACAGGTCATCCATCTCCACAAGTCCCCTGCAGCCCCTGGGTTGTGTGGACAGTTGTGAAGCTACAGCTTGTGGGGGTCTATTACACACTTCACCTAGTCTTTGCGTTCCATGGGTGTCTCCATCACTGACATGAGGAAATGAGGGAAAGCGAGATTTCAGACGGTCTCGACATTTGCATAGCTCAAAATTGATACCTAACCATCCGTGAAATTGTGTTCATTGAGGGGCGTCCCCATCAACAAGCCACACATAGAGCAGCATTCGAGTCAAGCAAGAGGGAATGTCGCACCCACTCCACCGTGTGTTTCTCAGACTAAACAGCTGTGGGAATGACGGCGGGAAAGGAAGCACCAGCAGCGTCCTGCACACACCTCGCAAAGGGAGGAGACAGCACATTCACACAACACGGATCTTCTACTTGGAGGGAAGTGGATGTTACTGATTGAAAAGCTATTGAGGTGGGTAGGTCCCACCTCTCAGTTGAAAGAAAGCTGAGGGGGAGTTCATCCCCAACGCAAACTCTGGCTCAGAATACAAGCTACATTAAATCACGTTTGCCAAATACTACTATTTCTCAAGACAACTGCATTTCCCAGAAAACCTGACACAAATCATTGGGAGTTGTTGCTGAACCCAGTGTCCACAGAACCCAATTATTTGGACAGTCTCTCCCGGCATTGTGTCGGTCCCAGCCTGTCCCCATCTTTATGAAGCAGCCCAATTACTACATCCTCCAAGGAGTCCTCTTTGAGCCCTCCCAGCCACATCTATTGTATGGCATGCAGGTCAAAGCCTTATAAGCAAGCAAGACCTGAGTTTGAATCTAGGCTTCACTAATTCCTGGCTGTGTGGTTTGGGCAAGTTATCTAAATGTGCAACATCATCTGTAAAAAGAGTTATATGTTTAGCAGGTAAGAATCAGAATTCACAAAGAAAAATTATTTTTTCTACATCCATCTTAGTTTCATTTCAAACCCCTATTCTATCTGAGTGAGGGAGATTTAACCTTGGCAAATTAGAAATGTTTCCACTTCCTTGGGGCTGATTGACTTGGGGAGTACTGATGTGGGGCTAGGGCATTGAGGGGGCCCCCAGCCCTCTCCCCAAGCAGGTGTCCGCTGAAATGGTGCTCGCCTCTTTGGTCCTGTCACTGACGGGCCTTCTGGCCTGGCAGCTCTCTCAGCATTTCCTTGCCTTCCTTGAGGGCACAAAAATATCTTCGCTGCTTCTCATGCTCTCTCTGTAAGACCATCTGTGGTCCATCTGCCTGTCTGTCCAGATGCGACAGGCGGGCATTCCCTCCAGCGTCATGCTCCCCAGCCCCAGCTCAGCCCAGGTGGCGGGCTTTAGGTGCCTCACTCAGCACCCCTGTGCCTTATCCCCCTCTGCTGCCTCCCTGCCAGCCTCCCTCCCCAGTCAAGGGCAACATTTTCTCCTCTGGGGGAAGCCAGATTTTCTTCCTCTATTTTCCCCCAAATGTTGATCCATACCCAGATCTTCTCCATCCTCCTAAGGACTTAGGCTGCTGGAAACAAAACCGAGGAAGAAGTTCAGCTTTAAGCCCGATCTGCTCTTCTCCTTGTCACAACCCTCCCTGTGGCAATGAGCAGAAGCCAGATATGTGTCTAAATGGAGGGTAAGGTGGGAGAAATACTCAGGAAAAAATCAAAAGAATAGACAGATTAAGATCTCAAACGTACTATCCTGCCACTTAAGGATTAAATAAAATAGAACATGAAAGCACTTGCCATATTTTAAGGGCCTAATAAACAATGGCTATTATTCTTTCCCCTATGATCTGTTGGACACATCATCTCTGTCATTTGTTTGGAAATTAATCATGCACTGCCTTAGAACATCTATTCTAGCAATTTACTCTCACATTTTTATCTTCCCATTGTCTACACTTTATTCTCCCAACTAATGTAAGTTCCTAGAGAGCATGGTCTATATCTTATAATTAACTGAATATAACAGAGGGCTAGACATTCAGCAAACACTTTAAAAATGTGTGCAGATCTAGCCTCAAGAATCCAAAATCACATTCGCAAACATTTAGAGAAAGTTCTTTGCGTAAGAAATCAGGTTATGTTTTTTTTTCCTTCAAATAATTCATGAGCATGTTTGTGTCTAAATGTTAACAGAGGAGCCATGGTTTACGAAGACACCCCAGATATTAAAAAGAGATTTTCAATGTATCTATTATTTTTTAAATCCTGAATCACAACCACCCCTGAGTGCAAATATATTTCAAATTTTATGCTGGCCTCCTATTGCAAAGTGCTAATTGAATTGATTTCCTGGAGCTCCATCACTAATAAATACAGTGCACCACAGATGTGGGATTCTTGAGTGAAAAATACAGAATATGAATGTTTTGCTGAGAGAAAATGGTGCGTTGGAAAATGTCTAGGAATCCAAGAGAGTCACAAAGTTTGGTCTTTAAACATGGAGCTGCAGGGGCGCCTGAGTGGCTCAGTCGGTTAGGCGTCCGACTTCGGCTCAGATCATGATCTCACAGCTCATGAGTTCAAGCCCCGCGTCGGGTTCTGTGCTGACAGCTCAGAGCCTGAAGCCTGCTTCTCATTCTGTGTCTCCCTCTCTCTCTGCTCCTCCCCGCCCCCTCCCCCCGCTTGTGCTCTGACTTTCTCTGTCTCTCAAAAATGAATAAATGTAAAAAAAAATTAAAAAAAATAAATAAACTTGGAGCTGCAGAGTGAGCACTTCAGGGGACTGAATGACAGAGGGCTCTTTCTCAACCTCACTCTGGATGGGGCCACTGGTACAACAGGATGCCCCAGCTGGCCCCATGCAGGGGTGAATGTGCTCACACTGGAGGGGCACATACTTCACTACTGGTGTGGCCTCGGGCCACTAACTTCTCTCTCAATCTGAGTTTGCTCCACTGTAACGATAGAATAAGTACCTCGTATCCAAGTGTTTAGTGAAGATTCAGTAAGATGATGTATGTGGAGGACTTCACACAGTGTTGGAAACATAGTTCATATCCAGTAAATGATAGTTGCTGTATCTGCTGCTCTAAGGGGACAGTGGGGTGGACAAAGTGGGGAAGAGATGACCACGTGAATGCTCCGGAGAGTGGCAACTCTGCGACTTGTACCCAAGACACACCCTTCTTCCTGCAGGTCCACAGAAGTGCCCATTTTGCTAGAATAGGAATACGCTAATGGCACGGAGGACCCTACCCATGGGTGCTTTGGTAACTAAGATCAGAAGGCTTCAGGAGGGTTCCCCCATACTCCCAAGTCATTGCCATGTCAGGGCATTCCTCAAAGCCAAATCTCTTTGGAGTTCCCCATGGACTGAGTACTTCAATAGAACCTTCTAGTTTCATTTCCAAAGTGAAGACACTTTTGGCGGCAGGTAACAACAGTGTGAGTCAAAGGGCTTAAGCCATAAAGACGGATGATTGGCTCCCACAGCTGAGGATGCCCTGTGGTAGAGCAGTGAGGAGGTCCACTCAGCACTCTGCTAGGATCCTCCTGGCCCTTCTCTCCTTCATGCGTCACCTTGGTCATCCCTCGTCGGCCTACAAGATGGCTGGAGCAGCTCTTAGCCTTCCATCCTCACGTAATCATCTCCAGGGAAGAGAGCAAGAGTAGGTTCAAGAAACTTTCTGGAGAGAAAATGAAAGCTCTTTTCCCAAAGGCTGCTGGTTAATTTCTCCTCTCAACTCATTGGCCTAATTTGGTCTCATGATTATTCCTGGGCCAGCCTCTGTGATTTAGTGGACGCAGGCACCGATTGGCTTCGTCGTGGTACTGGGTCCCAAGTCGACACCTGAGTCAGTCACTAGAGCAAGGGAAACAGGAAAACCTGATTCGCCGTGACTAAATAGAATCCATCCCTGGAATTCAAGTCCACTCGGCCAAACCTCTGGGCACTGTGACAAGAAAGCAGAGGTGAGATGGATGTTGGAGAGACACCACAATGCCCGGTACTCTGCTGGCATTAACTCACCGTCTCTTTTAGTTCAGGAAACAGTTTTGAAATGTCTGCTGGGTGCCAGGCAGGGTGCAGGATGCTGGGATGACACAGAGGCCCTGTGTTGTTGAGAGGAATAAATGAGTCAACTTATGCAAAGTGCCTGGTGCAGCCCTCGGCCCCTAATACCTGCTCAGTATCATCTTCATTAAAATGAATAATGCATGAGTGCCCCCTGCCATCCAGGAGAGAGACTTAAACAAACACATTCTAGCATCGTGCAAAGGGCTGCAAGGGTAAGCCGGCGGGTGGCAGAAACGAGAGAGATCACACAGGGGCCTGCAGGAGGCCCAACCTACGAAGCTTCTAGCCAGTGATTCCTAACCTTGACTTCTCGTTTAACACACCTGAGGACCTTCTGAAACTCGCCACGCCAATTAAGTCACAATCTCTCAGGGCAGGACCCAGCACCAGAATCAGGTTGACTTTTTAAAGATCCCCAGATGATTAAAATGCTCAGCCAAGGTTGAGAAGCACAGTAATAGGCTATTGAGGACATAAAACGCACACGTGTAAACCATTAGCAACACTGGGTTGCGAGGGGATGTGAAAATGAAGTCAGCGCTCCAAGGCGCAGGGCAAGGAGAGGACACAGTGAGCAGGGGGCTCAGGACACAGAGCGTGGTAGGCAGGGTGGCTCATGAAAGGTTTTGTGTGCAGCAGGGGACAGGAGATGGGATTTGCCTAATGTAAGCAGTTTGGAGGTGGTGCCTTAGGGGGAAGAGGAACAAGCAGGAGCAAAGTATGTGTGCAAATGTAGAGGGTGTTGAGTGTGGACTCAATCAGGAGAGAAAAACTACACCATAGTTTCAACAGGTAAATATAAAGAATTATTAACTAACAGAGAATTGGAATAATGAAGGATTAGCCCCTGAGAAGTAGAATTCTGAAGAACAAAGGAAGGGAGGTATTAGAAGTCTCTACTACCCCAGGGCTGAGGTGGGGTGACCAGGGGAGAGCCCCTCCCCCCACTCTCCAGCTAAGGTCCAGGCTCTGCTGGCTCAGAGTAGCTTGAGGGCAGAGAAGTCACTGTAGCTTTCTAGTCTAGTAGAACTTGTCAGAAATTCGCCCTCGGTGCCGGTGTCTCACTGGAACACACTTCCCTGGGGACACATTGCAGGAGACTTCTGAGAGACGGTGGGAGAGCCAGGAGGCAAAACCAAGAATTGTCCCCTATAAGCAAGCAGAGGCTGAGAATTTGCAAAACCTTCTCCGGGAATTAGCAAGGCTGGACTTCGACCCACATCCGCGTTTCTTATACATCCTGCCACCCCGCTGAACAAACAGGAGAGCAAGATCAAGGCTGGGCTCTCCGTGTGGGCTGCTCAGAGATGGAATAGGCCTGGGCCCCGGGAAGGCTGTGGGGGAGGCCTCCTGGAGGAGGTGAGGATTCCAATAGACCTCAGGGGAGCTTTTAGAGACCTGGAGAAAATGAGAGGAGAGGACTTGAGACCAGCAGCATTAAACAGTCTCACGTGCTGAAGAGCAGGCCTGACCTCAGGACTTGGCCCAGCCGATAGAGACAACAGTGGAGAACGAGATGCAGGCAATGAGAAGAAAGTCAGAGGTAGAATAGAATCAAGGAAGTCCTTCCATGCCAAAGAGCTTGAAGTTAAGTGGGTACAAAACCAATTTATTGCAAGAGAGCCAGAGGCCGTGGATGTAGGGCTCTAGGATTCCCTGACTGCCTGCCAGCCTCTTTGTAGCATATATGGAAGCAAAGGTCAGCTTTGGGGTCAGACAGACTGGGACTAGGGTACCAGCTCCAGCGTTCAGCTGTGTGTCCTGGGGCAAGTCCCTCAACCTTGCTGAGTCTCGGGTTTCTTCAGGTGTCAGTGGGAAACGAGGGTTCCATCTTTGCAGGCTTGTTCAGATGAAGTCCCTAGCAGACAGCCAGACACACGGCAGGCCTGGCATCAGTGGCCGCTTCCTTCTCCCTCCTACCTTTACTCTCTAGGCCCTTTCTGTCTTCTAAAGCAGTTCATGACTCTGAAGGCAGCTGCTTAAAATTCAGGAATTCCAGGATTTCTAAATCAGGTGCAGCTGGGGAGTGCCAAGGTATTGGCGGCAGATGATATCCTCTCGATGGCAGTGCGGCCGCTGAGCTCACCGCTCCGAAGGAAAAGCTCAGGTTGAGGGGACACAGTCACTGTGTCTTTGGTCCCCTGGCCAGATGGTGGTGGCCTTGAAGTGGTGTTTCATCTCCACAGGGCAAATGACCGTGCTTCTTTCACTTCTAGGAGGAGAAGTCACCAAACCGCGGTTTGCTCAATTCTTCCACGGCAGCCTGGCCAGTCTCACCATCCGCCCTGGCAAAATGGAGAGTCAGAAGGTCATTTCCTGCCTGCAGGCCTGCAAGGAAGGGCTGGATATTAATTCCCTGGAAAGTCTCGGCCAAGGAATAAAGGTAAGGAAGGAGCCGGCATCCCCGCCAATAAGACATTGATTTATGGGGCAGTGGCTGCCCAGTGCCAGTGGACTCCGGGAAATGGAGTCCTCAGTGTGGAGTTGCACAGAGATGGTCTGGGGGCAAAGGTGCTGACACGGTGGGGAGATTAGCGACCGTGACTTCCATGATGGGCTTCTGCCGTGTCCTGAAATTCCTAGACGAAGGCCTCCTGTATAATCAGTTCACTACACAAAAGCAGGCACATGTCCAATGCCTACCAGAAGGGAATTGTTGTATTTCAGCTGTTCCTGGGTTGGTTGATTGGTTTTTGTTTTATTTGCCAAAGGCTCAGAAGCAGCATGCAGGAATGTATTTCAAAAATATTTAAAAATAGAATAAAAAGTTTGGCCATGTGAAATATAAATTAGGAAGGAAGGTCAGCCTGGGGTGGGCTGGAATTAGAAAGCAGATACAGAGGTCGCCGGGTCTCATGTTGTGAAATTGAAGCACAGATTGGGCTTCGAGCAATCTCTGGCAAAGGGAGTGTGAGCAGATTATGCAAAATAAAAACATTTCGTGTGATCCAAAAGAATCAAAGCTGCATTCTGAGAACAGCGCTTCCTGAGAGGCAAGACATGGCTGACTGTCCTCAGTGAGCGCCCCTCGCCGTCCCCACCCCGGACAGGCAGGGGTAGTTCTGGCCTCACCTGGACCTTAGGAGCTCCGGCCAGCAGGGAGCCTCTGGGAACCTGAGCAAAGAGCTGGGTGAACATCATCATAGCCCCTGTTCGATCCTAACACACCCCTGTTAGGGGTCTGCGGTGAGAGCAGGCAGCCCACCCTCTACCTCCTGGAGCACAGGACAGCCCCACAAGCCATCGCCCCTGCCAGACTGTGGAGGCTTCCTTTACGGGCCATTTCCCAAGGATGGTGTGCCCCCCCACCCCCATCTTGCACCTGGTACAGCCCTAGGATCCTCACCTGCCTCCTGCCCTGGGCCTACCTATCCTGGACCGGGAGTCACCCCTCCAGCAGACAGTGCCTTTATGTCCACTGCCAGTGGGGCCTGTGGGGCTCGGATGTGGGGAGCCCTGGAGGGTCTGGTGATCTGAACACACCATGCTTTTCTGTAGGCTGCAGTCACTTCAGCAAACGTGCCACAGACACCCACGTATGGGTTCAGGGCTGGGTGAGGAGATGCGAAACTGAACACTGCCGGCCTTTTGTCTTTTGGGAAGTCAGTGGCCTAAGAGGACGTTTATAATCCAGTGTGGTAACCGCCGTGATGATTATGAGCACTGAGGCTCCCCAAGTGCCAGGCATGGTTCTCAATGCTTTACAGGTATTAACTCATTGAAGCCCAGAACAACCCTATGGCAAAGTTTGTGTGGATATTCCTATTTTGCACATGAGGAATTGAGGACTGCAAGAGAAAGGAAACTTGTCTAAGATCCTAGAATTAGTAAGGAGCAGAGCCAGAATAGAAGTCCAGGTAGCCTGCTCCAGAATTCCAGATCCTGGGGAGCAGCAGTTAGGGAAGGCTTCCTGGAGGAGGTGAGGTCTGAGCAGAATGTTTGAGGATGGGTAGGCATAGAACAGGAGAAAAGCAGGGGAGGGGAGCTGGGTAGTAACTCTAGGCACATCTGAGAGCACGAGCGATGGCAGAGGGCTGGGGAGCCCTGCATTGTGCACTGGAACTCCAAGAAGGCCAGTGGAACAGTGCCCAAATTGCAGGAGGAGAGGTAGAAAGTGTGGTCAGAGAGCTGCGCACAGACCACGTCATGGGGCCCCGTAAACTATATTCACGTGTACACATGTTTTCTTCTGTCGGCGACAAGGGAGCCACTGAAGGGCTGTAGGCAAAGGAACGTGATCTGGGCAAGATGCTCACCTTGGAAACTGGGTCAGAGGGGGAAGGTGGGAGCAGTGCGCAGACAGGGTAAGGCAAGAATGGCTTTCCAGAACATTAGATACACACGCACAGGTGCACTCAGTAGTTAATCACCTGCCATTGAAGGAAACGTTCATGACTGCCTCCTATTGGAAAGGCCAACTTTCCCACGGTCTATTTCATGGCACATTTCATATAGGCACCCTCACATGTAGAACCTAGGGTTTGATCCTTGACCAACTGTTAGTGTTGTTTCCTTAGCGTTTTGTCAGCCCAGTGATGCAGAAATCTGTCCTCCAACCATCCCCCTCTCTGTCTGATTCTGGGTTTGCTCCCTGCCTCTGAGTTGCATCCGCTCTGCTGTGGAGCATCCCGTGAGACCATAGTTTCAGGATTCCGGCACTACAGAATACATAAACCAAAGATGCTGGACTGAAAAGCCACACATTCTTAGGATCATAAATGGAAAGGCATGGCAGTCTCTCCAGAGCAGCCAGAGGCTGTGAAAAGAGGGGGTGTAAACTAAAAGGCACACACCACCCTGGAGGGTGGGGAGGCTCTTCCAACTTTCTAGGAGGCCACCTGTTGATAAGCAGTCACCGCAGAGGATCCTTTTCCATCCTTAGAGCACAGCTGGCAAGAAGTAGAGCACTGCGGGGAAGTTAATGATAAGACACACAATTTATGGTGTACCCACTGGGGGCCATTCGAAGTTCATTAGCCCTACTCCTCACAACAGATTAAATGTTATGGCCCCATTTCAGAAATAAGGAGACTGGGACTCAGGGACTTGCCCAAAATAAGTCTGTGCTCTTTCCTCCACACCAGCAACTCAGAGTAGAAGGCATTCTTGAAAATCATTCAGACTTCCTTCCTCCTTGTCCTTCCTCCATTGATCCCTCATTTCATTCCTGAATACTGACTGTTGTTCTCTCTTACCTGTGCCTGGCCTCTTCCCTCCTCCCTAGCTAGTCAAAGGAAGTGAGGTCCGTCTCTAATTAACAAAACTTTCCGTCTGCTCACAGGACTGGCACCGGTTCCTCTTTCCACTTGTTTTCCCCTGGCTCGTGCCAATTCCTGAATATTTGTCCAGCCTGGCTGGAGTCATTAGACGGCTGGGGTGGTTACCGTCTCGTACCCATACATGACACTGTGGAATAGCCACATTCCTGAAGAACACCCTGTTCTGATTTTCATAACATACTCCCTGCCAATTTGTCATTTCTACCATGTGGAAGAGTGGGAAAGAGCAAAAACTTTGGGACAAGTTACTCCCAGGTTCAAATCGTAGTACGAATATTTACTAGCTGGGTGACCTTGGGCAAAGGAATGTAATCCTTTAAACTCCAATTCCCTCAAGTATAAAGTGTAGTTTGTTGTGATGTTGTAGGAACTGAATTCTATGTATGTTATATATAGATACACACATATAGGGAGAGAGAAAAAGAAAGATACATATATGTGTAGATAAGATGATAAATACAGATACAGACATATAGATCTTCCTTAGCAAATCTAATAAATAAAATCACAGTTCTCTTCTCCAACTGGGCTGGTCTTGCACTTGCCCTTGACGCTGCCCCAGCTTCTTTTGAAAGATAAACCAGGTGACACTTGTAGCAGAGGAGCCTCAAATGTGTCAAATCTTCATCTGGCCCAACCCAGAGGGGCTGGCAGGTGTCCAAGTGAATGGCTAGGTGCCTGGAGTGCTATGCCTTCCCTGGAGGAACAGACCTAGGCTTTGGCCAGGAATTTCACTGATCTCCCAGCCTGCTAGGTGCCTGGTGATATTGGCTGGCCCTCTAAGAGAACTGACTATTCCCAAAGGCCATAGCTTTGGGGATGTCTAGTAGTTTCTTAGCTCAAAGAAAGGAATCACCATGGCCATAGCACAGCTTCCTAAAGGAAAGTGGATGCTATCACACCTTGCTGGGTTCCTAGGAAGCCATCTCCTGTCCCTGTGTAATGCTAATGATACTGTGTGTCTTACACAGAGACCTAACCTCAGTCATGTCACAGGGTTGGTAACACTGCAATTTAAATTTTTATGTTTTATATTTGAGAGAGAGAGAGAGCAGGGGAGGGGCAAAGAGACAGAGACAGAACCTGATTTTTTTTAAATTCTTTATGTTTAGTAACACTGCAATTTAAAGCAAACAAAACAGGGGCGCCTGGGTGGCTTAGTCGGTTAAGCGTCCAACTTCGGCTCACGTCACGATCTCACAGTTGGGGAGTTTGAGCCCTGCTTCAGGCTCTGTGCTGACAGCTCAGAGCCTGGAACCTGCTTCGGATTCTGTGTCTCCCTCTCTGCCCCTCCCATGCTCACGCTCTGTCTCTTTCTCTCAAAAATAAACAAACATTAAGAAAATTAAAAAACCTAGTTTGGTAGAAGGTTTTGTTGATCCTGCAAGAAATTTATTGCTAGTCCAGTGCCCACCTTCATGCCCTGTGGCAGCTCTGGGGATGGTCAGGCAGCCAAACTAGGGTATTAATTGGAGATCCAACACATGGCCTAACCCATCCCCTCCTTAGGTGGCTGCGGTGGGAATGTGCCCCCTGCTGATTGCCACAGTATGCTGCTGCTAAGAGCCTCTGGAAGAACTGTTTGAGGTTCCTGTTCAGTCCTTGTGTGAAGCTTAGAGATCCGCCACCTCTGCAGGGCTTATCATTCCATCTCCTGTGTCTCGTGTGCTAGATCCTGTGGTGACCGTGAGGAAAAAGTCTATAGACCCTGCCCTGGAGGTGCTCACAGTTGGCTGGGGGAGACAGACAACAACAGCTCCATGACTCTGCTATAGCAGGGATGGTGCAGGGCAGGGTTGCGGGGAGGTAGGGGGGCATAAAAACACGTGGGAACAGAAGTGGTATTTTAGAAGAATGAACTTGAATCTCCGAATGACTTACGAAACACTCAGAACAGGGCAGCTCTATGGCTGAGCACACTAAGCTAGTGAGTCATCCACAGCAAGGGAGACGCCAACTGAAAAGATGACTGTGGCATCATCACCTGCACGTATATCCGGGGCTCCCACACCCAACAGAGGGGTTGGTGCTCTGATCTCCCAGATCAGAGAGACCCTGCTCAGGGCATTGAGGGCAGAAGGGAACTGGATCATAGGATAAGAGGAGCAGTGAAGGCTGCGGTATACCTGTGTGGGCCAAGGCTCAGGGCAGAAATAATTACAATGTTAAGAATTATAATAAAAGCTATCTAGGACTGAACCCCCTTTACACACTAGATTCATTATATACATTATCTCATTTAAGCCCCAGACAGGTAGGTATTAATATCCCCATTACTTTAAATGAGGAGATAAAGTCTGGAAAGGGCAAGTAGTCCAAAGTTGTTGTATCCTGTAGTCTGTACTGTAACTGGGGTACTGCAACCCGCACAGCCCATCATCTTTCAAAGATGCCACATAGACTTAGGTAAGCGAGAATCCTGCCTGGGAGGAGCTCAATTTTTCCAAATGGGTTTAAAACGATTGCAGTAGCAAATAACTCCAAAATCCCTATGGTTTTAATGCTTAAAAGTTTATTTTTCTCTGACATCAAGCCAGGGAGGCAGTGTGGGGTTTCTGCCTACAACACCAGAGCCACCAAAGGGGAGGAAGAAAAAGGCTAGAGCATTCTAGCTGGCTTTGACTGCCCCAGCCCGGAAGCCCCGCCTCACTTCCTCTCACACCTCATTGGCCAGACGTGGTCACGTGGCCCTCCCACACACAGCAGGAGGCCTTTGCAAGTGTAGCCTCCAGGATGCCAAGGATGCAGAGGTGAACAGGGTTTAGCAAGCACTGATGACTCCCACAGAGCCATGACTATGGAAACAGTGACTGAAAAAAAGTCCTTTTGGAGAGTAACCTGGAGAGATCAGAGTAGAATGTGGGCCAAGGGGGAACATTAACTCATTCATCTGATGGGATTATAGGGCACTAGGGCTAGGTTCTGGAATTCAGGGATAGGAGTTGGAGTCCCTGTCTTCTGTGAGCTCATGGTCACTGTACTACAGTAATTATACTGCCATTTGATAAGCACTAGAGGAGCCCAGTGGGGACGTAAATGAGTGAAGTTGGGGTGGCCTCAAGGAGGAGGTAACAAAATACTCAAATGATAGTTGAAGGAGGCAAAGTGGAAGCTATTGATTGGCTAGGGGCCACGCTGCAAGACTGTATGCGGGTCAGTATCATCAATAGTGCTCATGGGACATCTACTTCGTTTTACCCTCCAGACACAGAACAGGGAACTCTTAAAAAGGCATCCAAGTCAGGGAAAAGTTCATACAGATGGATTTTTCCTTAATCCCCTGAAAACATACTCCATCTCCTTCATAGTAAGATTAAACCTACACTAAATGGTAAATTAAAACTACATGAAGGTAGCATTTATCACCTATCAGGCTGGCAAAAATCTCAAATGACAGCATATTCTGTTGTTGAGGTTTTGAGAAAAGAGGCATTCCCATACACTGGGAGAAGGAACGTGTGTTGATATATATAATCCCTAGCAAGGGGGAATTATGCAACATTTGTCAAAACTTAAAAGTGCACTGTTGGACCTAATAACTTCACATGGAGGGATTTATCCAATACATAGATATTTGCATACATATGAAATGTGTACAAGATTATTCATTGTGGAATTATTAGTAAAAGAATGGAAATAATCCAAATGTAACAAACTGGTTGAAAAAATTACACAGTAGAATATTATACAACTATAAAAAAAAGTTTATGATGTACTGATACAGAAAGATCTCCAAGATTTGAGCTAAGTGAAGAAACAAAGTACAATAAAGTATGTAAAAAGCTACTTTGGGTTGAAGAAAGGAGAAAAAAGGAAATCTATATTCCTAAGAATGCTTACATATAACTTTCAGGGTAGGCTAAGTCATGCTGCTGTAACAAGTGACTTAAACATTTCAGTGGCTTATCCAACTTTTTGTTGTCGTTGTTCACACCTAATGTCCATTACATAGATTGGCTTCAGCTCTGATCCATATCACCAGCACTGTGAGACCAGGCTGCTGGACCAGACCCTAAGGGAACTTGGCAGGTTTCATGGCAGAGGGAAGGGGACATGGCAAACCATGAACTAGCTGTGAAATCGTCTACATGAGTGTGAACTAAATAATACTTCTGCCCACACTTCATTGGCCAAGCAAGTCACATGACCACTACTGACTACAAAAGGGAAAAATGTGTGTCTTGCAGGGAATGGTTCCATAGGTCACATAATCAAGTCTACTGATGATAGGTCAGGCATGTATAAGCCTCCCACTGGGAGGGGAAGCAGGTAATCATGAACAATAATGCAATTTCCCACTAAGAAAGTAATGGAACACTGATTACTTGTGGGACGGGATATTGGAAACTGGGTAAGAGATATGAATAAGATGGACACTTTCACTTAGAACATATATATATATTTGAATTATGTGAATATATTATCCAAAAAAATGTTGGCATAAAAATATATCCAGATCAGGGGTGCCTGGGTGGCTCAGTCAGAAGAGCATGTGACTCTGATCTCAGGGTTGTGAGTTCAAGCCCCATGTTGGGTGTAGAGATGATAGATAGATAGATAACCAGATCTCCTTTTCCTCTGATATGAACTTTGGATACATAATCTGAATCCACTGATAAGCTCCTGACATCTTACTGACAACAGTGCCTAATAATTCCTGCTCAGAAGCATGTGAAGATCAGTAAGTCAGACCAGCACCAAAGCAGTTCTCTGTGCTCCATTTGGAGAAGAGTAACTGCTAGGGCTTTGCAGAGAGAAGCAGAAGTCTGTATCTGGTTTATCTGTCTTGAGGACTCAAGTGACTTGGTGGCGAGCATTGTAGCCCTGGGGCCTTCACCAAGTATGGGATACCAGGGACTCTGAGTGACATGAATAGATAACAGACCTGGGACAGCTGGCAAGAATGTAAACAGCAAGTGAGCAAAACTCTTGGGAAGGCAGAGTGGAGCACCAGGAAAAAAAAAGACCAGGAATCAGATACAAGGAGAGCCGTTAACTAAAAAATGAGCTTTAAGGTCAGAAGCTAAGAAGATGGCCATGAATCAGGAAGGGGAGCACAGGGTAAACTGAGGAGGAGTTCAAGGCCAAAGACAAGACCAGTGAAAGGAGCAAAACCCCAAGTTTCCAGGCACTCAGCTGAGGGGGCAGGCTGTCTAAGGGCTGAAAGGGTGGTCAGGACCCCACAGCAGCACAGAGCATGGGCCACCCTGCAAGGGCTAGGTCACAAGAGACCTGTGATGGGGATCCAGAATCTTATGCTATGGCTTTGGAGTTTATAACCCCTAAAGGTCTTAAAGGGGAGGCCCGGAAGCCCCGCCAGGGGGGCGGGGCGGAGCAGGAATTGTTTGAGGGGTTAAAACAGTCATCTGTGCTCATGGCTGCTGCCCTTGCAGACGCTCCGGAGACACCAGGCCTTCGTGGCCTGTCCATGGAGGTGGAGGGCTCCGTCGCTGATCATTCTCCCCCATGATGCCCCTTTCCTCCTCTAGTACCACTTCAACCCCTCGCAGTCCGTCCTGGTGATGGAAGGTGACGATATTGGGAACATCAATCGTGCCCTCCAGAAGGTCTCCTACATCAACTCCAGGCAGTTCCCGACGGCAGGTGTGCGGCGCCTGAGAGTCTCTTCCAAAGTCCAGTGAGTAGACAGGTGCTGGTCAACTAGGGGCCCAGCTGAGGTGGCAGGGATGGGGCATGCTCCCTGGCAAAACAAAATTGACCTTTCTTCAGCTAATTCTCAATTTCTCTGCTGTCCCTGTGAGGGTGCCCCAGTGAATCAGTGTTCTCCCCTTGTTGTTCTTAAAGAAAATGTTCTATTGCTTTGTCAACACCAATCCAGCATTCTCCATTTAATTCAGAATCTGATGTAGTACTGCTTTCTGTAAATTCTCAGAAAGCTTGGTTTTAAGTGGTCTGATCTCAGGTTACCGTAGCTGGTAGGTACACAGGTACTTAACAAATGCTTATTAAATTAGCTTCAAATCACCCAGCTTTGTAGAGATCTCCTAAGTACCATGAGTCTGAAAAGAGGGTGTAGTTCTTGTCCCCAGGGAATCAGAGTTCAATTAAGGAGATGCGACTGTTTATTAGTGAAATCTGTGGATACCTCCCTTCTTGGCCTGTCAAGTCATCTCTCAGCCACAGCAACTGCCTGGGAGGGCAGCAAAGGGGGGGACCCCCCAGAAAAACTCCTGAGAGGTGAAAGTGGAGTCACCCAGCCCCTGGAGCCAGGAGAAGAACCCAGAAGGACAGGAACAAGGCAGGGAAGAATGAGGCTGCTGACTGCCACATTACTGGGCCCTGGGATAGGTGCCATTAGATTAGGCAGCAATTAGATTGAATAGTTGTAGTGACAGAGAAGGTGCATCCACCTTCACACCAAGGGCCACCCTTGGAGGCCTGCACCAGGGAGCAAGCACCTCCAGGTCAGCTGCAGTCAAGTAGAGGGAATAGGCTGGCTAGTCTCTACCTCTGGGACCAGGTTTCCATAAACTGACGAGGGACAGGGTACCTTCCGGGGTTGGTGCAGAAAAGGCCAAAGTCGGGAGCAGGAGACAACCACCACTCCCATATCTGGCCCACCCCAAAGAAGATGTGGCTCAGCATGATGTCCACCCAGACTGCACTTCTCTCAGGAACTTTCCCAAGAGATACAAGCTGATGGCCGCCACAGCTGGAGTCAACTCAGCGTTCTCAGAGCAACCATCTGGGCCACCATTATAGCCTCTGTCTTTGGCCTAGATGAGTGATAGAGTTCTAGTGATAGAGTGTGATAAGGGTGTTGGATCCGCCAACATGATGCATGAGCTCCACGATGCAGGTTCTGGGGTCAGCCTCTTTTCTGTACATCATCACCTTGAATCCTTCCTACTAAAAGGTAATTAATTATTGTCATCACCATTGTATAGATGGAGAAACTGAGGTTCACAGGAGTCCTACGTTGCCCACAGTCACCCAGCCCAGTGGTGGCAGAGCCAGGCCATGGACACTTATCTAACTTCCCAGGCCTTGCTTGTGTTGTCACACCATTCTGCCTTCTGGATATTTCTGTGGCCGTGCATCAGGAGAAAGGAATGTGGTCAGCAGCACCCAGCCGTACAGCTGCAACAGGGACACTGTGAGATGGCCTCAGAGAGAGAAAACACACAAAAGCGCAGGAGAGTTTAGCCCCGGGGTCTCAGCAAGGTGCCGCTACTCAACCAGTTAGACAGCAATTTGCTTACCAAATCCTAATGCACATCTGAAGCAGTTGCTATCTAATTCATGTTGCCACTGATTACTTTGTTAAAGGATAATTAAAGGTTTAACAGTTACTTGTTGCTGGTATCGAAGATTCCCATTTCTCCCAGAAGCTGATCTTCCTAAGCCCCTAGATTGCTATTGGCTTTGACTTTAATGTGGCTTTAAATCTGAATGTCTGTTGACACTGTCAGAGACTCTGAGGCAGTCAGGATACCCTGTTGAGAACGAGAGATGGCTGTGTGGATCCTTGTCCACAGCCGCGCAATGGATGGTTTTATCACTCGCTCGTCAGTGCCGTGACTGCGGCTGTTTTCCCAGGTGCTTTGGAGAAGATGTGTGCATCAGCGTCCCCGACGTGGATGCCTATGTGATGGTGCTGCAGGCCATCGAGCCCCAGATCAGCCTCCGTGGCACGGACCGCCTCTGGAGACCCGCCGCCCAGTTTGAAAGTGCCAGAGGGGTGACCCTCTTCCCCGACATCAAGATCGTGAGCACCTTCGCCAAAGCTGAGACCCCGGGTGAGCCGAAGGCCACAGGTACGAATGCACACTGGGTTGTGTGGCGGGGGCCTTCAGTCCTCACAGTCGCATCAGGTCACACTTGAGAATGACAGCGCTCTTCACCACAGCAGGGAATTTCTAATAGCAAAGCAAACAACCTGGAAACAACACAGATAAGTAACAGGTGGGAAATGAACCACTTGGCAAATTGGGGTCTGCCTCTGTACCCATGTGTTACGATGTTGGAGGGAGGGCACTTACCAAATGGTGGACGAAAGAAGGCAAGATGCAAATTACAGAGTACCGACACATACTCAGAAAAATGCCAGGAAGAAAAGGCTAATGCTAACCGTGCTGTTCTCCAGGAAGCGTAAGAGCCCATTTCTCTCTGTTCCCATTCAGTTTGCTGCAAGTGCAAAAGGTTCTACAATGAGCGTGTATTGTTGTGATAATCAGGAGAAAAGCTAAAGAGGCACAAAGAAAAAATCTAGCTGCACCTTAATACACACATGGTAAAAGGACTTATTCAGCAGCATTGGTCTAAGCTCTTCAGAAACTTCCCGATTGTGCTTTCCAACATGTCCATCATTGGGAGAGCCATCTGGCGGAGGTGGAGTAAGTTGAATTATCTGCCAGGGAGAAATACTCAGTTGAACGGAAAAGCTACAGTGCATTCAGCTGGCAGAGAGTGGTGGGTGACAGGAAGGATAAAGAAAGAAGGAAAGGAAACCCAGGGCCCAGATCTACAGGGGAAAAACTTGTTTAACTGTCCTTTGTGGCCTCCTCCAGGAACATACTTCCAGCTCTCCTTCTCCCCCTCCAAAAGCACTGCTGATGATGTGCTGGTGCCTGTGGGCCAGAGTGCCTGAGAGGCTGCTCCTGTAGTCCTAAATCCTCATTGCCTTAAACCACCCTGGTCCCTAGTGAATGGGGTCTCTCAAAAGGCAGCCCTTCTTAGCTCACAAAAATAGATGATGTCTTACCGCTTGTCCTGGCAGGGCCATTTCCTAGTTATACTCCAAGGTGCATTCAGTCCTATGGTCTTCCGCCTTCCCCTCATTTGTAGCTACCATGAGACAGAAAAAGGAAGGGCTTGTGACCACCACGGTTGCAGGCTGTAACTGAGAGTGGCTGAATACACTAGGCCTGACACTGGCTGACGGGCAGTGGCCGGAAAAGCAATCACCTGGGTGTCTGTCTTATAAACTTGCTGTTTATAAGAGGTGTGGGCAGAGCATAGAGCCACGTGCCCAAGAGTTCTTATTGGTACTCTGTTTATCTTACTCTTATTGTGCCTAGAATAACTATTATGGGTGCCTTCAATAAGCAGGCTAATGGCATTTGCCACCAGGCCTCATTGACCCACCCCGGTATCATCATCTGCCCCTACCGACTCCCTCCTCTTTGTGCTGTTTCGGTACCAAAGACAGGCAAGTTCCCCATGCCCACCCCTCTCCCACACACCTCCGTGTTCTCACCTTTACTCATGCTCTAGCCTCTGCCTGGAAGGTCCCTCTCCCTTCCCATGTGTGTTACTCTACCCCCTCCCGCTCTGCTCCCTAGTCTGGGCTGGCTCTCCTGCTCTGTAAGCCTCCAATAACATGCTTCCCTGTAATGTACATGTGGGCTAGCCCTCAGTGGCAGTTACCTGTTAATTAAGCCAGACCAGGGGCTCCATGAGGGCTCCACCATGGCTGATTTGCCTAAATGCCTGAGCCCAGCACAGTCCCTTCAGCACAGTGGGAATCCAGAGAAGTATAGACGCAAGATAGAACCTGTAATGCCGTCATGAAAGAACAATGAGAAAATAGCCACACCATGCCCCCTACCTAGTGTGAGCAACCAGCCAGCCACATGGGGCAGTAGGAGTAAGGATGACCTTAAGTGACCAGACAAGAAACTCACAAAAATCTCCAGAAACCTTGCAAAGGCCAGTTGAAATACAGATACACATACACTGTCATTAATGATGGGCCCTAAATGTATATTCATAGACTTTCAGATTTTGCCAGTGATCCATGAAACCATTGGGATTAACAAGCATTTAAAAATTAATCATATGAAATTATTTATAATAATGTATATCCAGTGAGAGCAAAAAGTATTTTTGGTATCACTAAAAAATTAAAATAGAAAATAATTATTTAAAATAATTCTCCCCTCTTTAGTAAATGCTTTTTAATTTCTATTTTCATAAATGTTTTATAATCCACAAAATATATTAGTCCACTTTATAAATAAATAACCATATTTAAATGATCTTGGTTCAGAAATTAAAAAAAAAAAAGGCTGTAAAATCAAAAACACTTAGACTACTAGCCCAAAGATTATGAATTTATAAACCGTGGAATCAGAAAGTCATGGTTTCTGTACCAGCTTTTCCCCTACTATCTGTGTAAGCCTGGGCAGTCCACCCCACCCCTGAACCTTCCATCTCACCATTGGTGAAATAAGGATAATAACGGCACCCCCACTTAATATCTGTTAAGATTGTTTGCACAGTGCCTGATCCATAGCAAGCACTCCATAAATCCCACTTTTTTTTTTAAGCCAGTATAGTTAACATACAGTGTTCTGTTAATTTCAGGTGTACAATACATTGATTCAGCAATTCTATACACTACTCAGTGCTCATCATGATAAGTGCACTCTAACCTCCTTCACCTATTTCACCCATCCCCCCTCGGATAACCATCAGTTTGTTCTCTACAGTTAAGGGTCTGGTATTTTGGTTTGTCTCTCTTCTTCTTTGTTCGTTTGTTTCTTAAATTCCACGAGTGAAATCATACAATATTTGTCTCTGACTTGCTGCACTTCAGGATCCATCCATGTTGTCATAAATGGCAAGATTTAATTCTTAGGTCGAATAATATTCCATAGTGTGTGTGTGTGTGTGTGTGTGTGTATGTGTGTGTGTGTGTGTGTGTGTGTGTATACCACCTCTTCTTTATCCTTCCATGTAACAGTGGACACTTGGGTTGCTTCCGTAATTTGGCTATTGTAAATAATGCTTCAATAAAAGTAGGGGTGCGTATGTCTTTTCAAATTAGTATTTATGTATTCTTTGTGTAAATACCCAATAGAATTACTAGATCGTATGGTAATTCTATTTTTAATATTTGAGGAACCTCTATACTGTTTTCCAGAGTGGCTGCACCAGTTTGCATTCCCACCAACAGTGTGCAAGGGTTCCTTTTCCTCCACATCCTTGCCAGCAGTTGTTTTTTCTTGTGTTTATTTTAGCCATTCTGAGAGATGTGAGGTGATGTATCATTGCAGTTTTTATTTGCATTTCCCTGATAATTAGTGGTGATGAGCATTTTTTCATGTGTCTAATGGGCCATCTGGATATCTTCTTTGGAAGAAATGTTTGCTCATGCCTTCTGTCCATTTTTCAATTGGATTATTTATTTTGGGGTATTGAGTTGTGTAAATTCTTTATATATTTTGGATACTAACCCTTTATCATTTGCAAATAACTTCTTCCATTCAGTGCGTTGTCTTTTAGTTTTTTTTTTTTGTTTGTTTGTTTGTTTTATTTTTGGGACAGAGAGAGACAGAGCATGAACGGGGGAGGGGCAGAGAGAGAGGGAGACACAGAATCGGAAACAGGCTCCAGGCTCCAAGCCATCAGCCCAGAGCCTGACGCCGGGCTGGAACTCACGGACCGCGAGATCGTGACCTGGCTAAAGTCGGACGCTTAACCGACTGCGCCACCCAGGCGCCCCCGTTGTCTTTTAGTTTTGATGATTGCTTCTTTTGCTATGCAGAAGCTTATTTCGATGTAGTCCCAATAGTTCATTTTTGCTTTTGGTTTCCCTTGTTTCAGGAGACATACCTAGAAAAATGGTCCTATAGCCATTGTCAGAGAGATAACTTCCTGTGCTCTCTTCTAGGATTTTTATGGTTTCCAAGTTTTACAGTTAGGTCCTTAGTCCATTTTGATTTTATTTTTGTCTATGGTGTTGGAAAGCAGTCCACTGTCATTCTTTTGCATATAGCCATCCAGTTTTCCAAATACCATTTGTTGAAGAGACCATCATTGTCCCAAAGTATAGTCTTGCCTCCTTTGTCACAGATTGACTTATATGCATGGGTTCATTTCTGGGCTTTCTATTCTGTTCCATTGATCTATGCATCTATTCTGTGCCAGTACCATACTGTTTTGATTACTACAGCTCTGTAGTATATCTCAAAATCTGGGATTGTGATACCTCCAGTTCTGTTCTTTTTTTTCAAGACTGCTTTGGCTATTTGGGGTCGTCTGTGATTTCATAAAAATTTTATGATTGTTCTGGTTCTAGTTCTGTTCTAATGCTGTTGGTATTTTGATAGAGATTGCATTAAATCTGTAGATTGCTGTAGGTAGTATAGTCATTTTAACATTTCTTCTTCCAATCCATGAGAATGGAATGTCTTTCCCTTTGTGTCATCTTCATTTCTTTCATCAGTGTTTTATAGTTTACAGAGTACAGGGCTTTCATCTCCTTGGTTAAATTTATTGCTAGGTAGTTTATTATTTTTGGTAGAACTTTAAATGGGATTATTTTCTTAATTTCTTTTTCTGCTGCTTAATTGTGAGTGTATAGAAATTTCTGTTTGTGGATTTTGTATCCTGAGACCTTACTCAATTCCTTTATCAATTCTAGTAGTCTTTTGGTGGAGTCTATAGGGTTTTTTAGATACAGTATCATGTCATCTGCAAACAGTGAAAGTTTTACTTCTTCTTTACCAATATGGATTCCTTTTATATCTTTTTGTTGTCTGATTGCTGTGGCTAGGACTTCTTGTACTATGTTGGATAAAAGTGGTGAGAGTGAATATCCTTGTCTTCTTCCTGATCTTGGGGAAAAATCTCAGTTTTTCACCAATAAGTATGATGTTAGCTGTGGGTTTTTCATCTGTGGTCTTTATTATGTTGAGATATGTTCCCTCTAAACATACTTTGTGGAGGATTTTTATGATGAATGGAATTTTTACCTTGTCAAATGCTTTTTCTTCATCTATTGAAATGATCATATGTTTTTCATTTTTTCTCTTGTTGATGTGATGTGTCATGTTGATTGTTTTGCAAATATTGAACTACCCTTGCATCCTGGGAATAAAACCAATTTGATCATGGTAAGTGATTTCTTTAATGTATTGTTGGATGCAGTTTGGTAATATTTTGTTAAGGATTTTTGCAACTATGTTCATCAGGGATATTGGCCTGTAGTTTTCCTTTTTGGTAGTATCTTTATCTGGTTTGCGTATCAGGGTAATGATGTTCTCAGAATGAATTTGGATGCTTTCCTTCTTTAATTTTTTGGAAGTTTGAGAAGAATATGTATTAACACTTCTTTAAATGTTTGGTAGAATTCACTTGTGAAGCCATCTGGTACTGGACTCTTGTTTTTTGGGAAGTATCTGATTACTGACTCAATTGCACTACTAGTGATCAGTCTGTTCAAATTTTCTATTTCTTCCTGATTCCATTTGGGGAGATTATACGTTTACCCATTTCTTCTAGGTTGTCTAACTTGTTGGCATAGGATTTGTCATAATATTCTCTTATAAACCTTTGTATTTCTGTGGTGTTGGTTATTTCTCCTCTTTCATTTCTGATTGTTAGTCCTCTTTTTTTCTTTTAATGAGTCCAGATAAAGGTTTATCAATTTTGTTCATCTTTTCAAAGAACCAGCTCCTGGTTTCACTGAGCTATCCTATTGCTTTTGCAGTTTCTATTTCATTTATTTCTGCTCTAATCTTTATTATTTCTTTGCTTCTACCGGTTTAGGGTTTTGTTTGTTGTTCTTTTTCTAGCTCTTTTAGGTGTAAGGTTGTTTGAGATTTTTCTTCCTGCTTGAGGTGAGCTTATGTTGCCATAAACTTCCCTTTTAGAACAGCTTTTGCTGCATCCCAAAGATTTTGGATTATATTTTCATTTGTCTCTATGTATTTTTTTAAATTTCCTCTTGGATTTCTTGGTTGACCCTTTCATTGTTTACTAGCACATTCTAATAGCCTGCATGTATTTGTGTTCTTTCCAGGTTTTTTCTTGTGGTTGCTTTCTAGATTCATAGCATTGTGTTTGGAAAAGCTGCATGGTATGATTTTGATCTTTATGAATTTATCGAGACTTTATGACTTAATATATACTCTGGAAAATGTTCCAGGTGTAATAGAAAATGTTTATTCTGTTTTAGGATGCACTGTTCCGAATAGATCTATTAGATCCATCTGGCCCAATGTGTCATTCAAAGCCACTGTTTCCTTGTTGATTTTCTGTTTGGATGATCTGTCATTTATGTAAGTGGGGTGTTAAAGTCCCCTACTATTATTTTATTATTCTCAACTAATGTGCTCACTTCAGCAGCACATATACTAATATTATTCTCCACTAATTCCTTTATGTTTGTTATTAGCTGCTTTATGTATTTGGGTGCTCTCATGTTGGATGCATATTTACAATTGTTATATCTTCTTGTTGGATTGTCCCCTTTATGATTATATAGTGTCCTTTGTCTCTTGTTACAGTCTTTGTTTTAAAGTCTATTTTGTCTGAGAGAAGTACTGCTACCCCAGCTTGCTTTCCACTTCTATTTACATGATAAATGCTTTTCCATCCCTTCACTTGCAGTCGGCATGTTTCTCTAGGTCTGAAATGAGTCTTTTGTAGGCAGCATACAGATGGGTCTTGTTTTTATTTGTTTATCCATTCCATCACCCTGTGTCTTTTTTAGGAGCATTTAGTCCATTTACATTTAATGTAATTATTGGTAAATATGTACTCTCTGCCATTTTGTTACTTGTTTTATAGTTGTTTTTGTAGTTCTTCTCTGTTCTGTTCTTCTCTTGCTCTCTTCTCTCACGGTTGGTTGGCTTTTTTTAGTGATATGCTTGGATGCCATTCTCTTTATTTTTTACATATCTGTTCTGGTTTTTTTGATGTGTGGTTACCAGTATATTTGTATATAACATCTTCTGAATTTAGCAATCTGTATTAAGTTAATGGTCCCTTATGTTTGAACCCATTCTTGACTCCTCTCCACCCCACCCCACCCCACCCCCCATTTTAGGTACATGGTGTCATACTTTATACTCTTTTGTGAGTCCCTTGACTGATTTTTATAGATATTTTTTACTGCTCTTGTGCTTCCTAAATTTCTTACTGCTACTTATGGTCTTTCCTTTTCACTCAGTGAATCCCCTTTCCCATTTCTTATAGTGCTGATTTAGTCACCATAAATTCATTTATGTTTTGTTTACCTGGGAAACTCTTTCTCTCCTTCTATTCTTAATGATAGCCTTGCTGGATAGGGTACTCTTGGTTGCAGGGTTTTTTTCCCCTTTAGGCACTTTGAATATATCATGCTACTCCCTTCTGGCTTGCAAACTCTCTGCTGAAAAATCAGCTGATAGCTTATGGGGCTTCCTTTGTTTTCTTTTTCTTCTTTTAAAAATTGTCACTACTTCTTGCCATTTTAATGATTGTATCTTGGTGTGGGCCTCCTTGGGTTGATTTTATTGGGGGCTCTCTGTGCCTTCTGGATCTGTTTTTCCCCCACATTTGGGAAGTTTTCAGGTATTATTTCTTTAAGCAAATTTTCTACCCCTTTTCTCTCTTCCCCTGGCATCCCTATAGTGTGAATGTTGTTGTGCTTGATGGTGTCACAGAATTCTCCAAGTCTCTTTTCTCTTTCTGTCTCTCCCTCTCCCCTGTTCAGGTTTATTGCTTTCCATCACTCTGTCCTCCAGGTTGCTGAGCTCTTCTTCTTCTAGTCTACTATTCATTTCATCTAGTGTATTTTTATTTTCAGCTATTGAGTTCTTCATCTCTGATTGGTGATTTAGGTTTTCTCTTTGTTGAGGAACTCACTGGGTCCTTTACCCTTCACCAGTCCAGTGAGTATCTCTATGACTATAACTTTAAATTCTGTATCACAGATATTAATCTTCTCATTTTTGTTTAGGTCTCTCGCTGTGATTTAGTCCTGTTCTTTCATTTGGGACATATTCCTCTGTCTCATTTTGTCTAACCTTCTGTGTGTAAGCAATGTCAGCTACATGTACTGCTCTTGAAAGTAGTGGCCTTATGAAAAAGAGGTCCTATAGTGCCCTGCAGTGTCCCCTGTTGACTACAACCTGGCACTTCAGGAATGTCTCCTATGTGTGTTATGTGTGCTCTACTGTTGTGGATAAGCTTTTGCCTTCATCACAGTAGTATCGCACTGCAGGGTTCTTTCCCTGTATTTCCCTCTAAGTAGCTTTTGTTAGTGGATGGGGCCTGCAGTTAGATCAGATATCTTCCCCCAGCCTACTACTAGGGCTGTAGTCTGGCTGGTATGTGTGATTATCGTCCCCTTTTCCAAGGGCAGGAACCACTTTGGAGCAGTGCTAGTCCTTTTGGGGTTGCTTACACACTGCCAGGCTTGTGGCACTACTTTGGATGGGCTCCAGCCAAGGGCATTTTGGAGGGGGCCAGTCAGCAGAATTTGGGGCATGGCACTTGGTTTTAGCAAGGTTTATGTACATCTGTTATGGGAGGGGACATTTCTGTAGGTGAACCTGGGTGCAGTTGCACTGCTAGCAAGTTAGGTAGCATGTGTTGGTGCTGTGCTGGTTCCTGTAGGTGTCTGTGTATCTAGGCTGGAGAGCAGGGGAGGGAAATGGTACCCACCAGCTCCTTTGTTCCTAGAGCAGTCTCCAACTGACCTCTGCCCCTCTGCACACACTTTGAGAATAAAAACAAATCTCCCCTCAGTATACCCTGGGCATTTTTCAAACTGTTGCTTCTATATCTCCATGGGCTGTTGTTCTGGTTCTGGAAGGAGAGGGACAGAGTTTCCTCTCACCCTTTGGCTCCCCAAGAGCCAAACCCACT
The DNA here is from genome assembly GCF_018350195.1 of Panthera tigris. Classification (NCBI taxonomy): domain Eukaryota; kingdom Metazoa; phylum Chordata; class Mammalia; order Carnivora; family Felidae; genus Panthera; species Panthera tigris. Next base: position 121,733,281 of record NC_056668.1, on the reverse strand, counting down.
AATTTTTAATGTTCTAGGGGTTAAGCCAATTTTCAGAACTCATGAAATTATACCCAACTGGTTTTCAAAGCCAAATTGTATGGGGATTAATCTTCTCTGTGTAGGTTCCCCATCCCTGGGGTGCCTGGCATGAGCGTCTGTGTTTTTCCCCTATCTGTACCCATGGCATCCCTCCTTCCCATGGACTCATTTAGCTCCTGAGTACATCTCTTCCCTTCCTATCCTCTTCCATGTGGCCTCTTCTCTACATTTAGTTTTGGAGTTTGTTGTGCCAGTCTTCAGATTATTTTCTGGGTTATTTACACTAATGTGGTGTTATCAAGGTATGTCCCTGGGACAAAGTGAGCTTAGGGTCCTCCTACCCTGCCATCTTCCCCAGAAGTCCCAATCATTTTTAAGTTAGGACTGCCAACCTGTCCAGCATTCAAATATTCAGACATCCCTTTCAGAAATTTGTGGTCATAAAATCAGGCAACAATGGTTAAAGTGACCAAAAGCTTGACAACTAACCAGTTTACTTAACCATTTGATTATATTAACAATGCTTCTCTCTTTGAACAATGTGTAGTGATATGCTCCATATGAGCCCCTGGGTTAGATACTGAGGAGTCATTCCTAAAAAACTAGTGCCTCTACCCTTGAAAAACCCAAGGTTTGTTGGGGGTCACAGACACATATACCATGACGCCATGGGGAAAGCTAGGGAAGCATGGTAGAAAGGCACTTACCTTTTGCTTATGAAGCACCTAACTAGATGCCAGACATGATCTTCAATCCTCTCAAGACTCTCACTCTCCTTACAGATGAGGAAAGAGAGAGGTAGATAGTTTCTCTAACATTATAAGCATCTCTGTAGCAGAGCTGGTATTCACATATCTTTTGACTGTGATTTTCGTGTTTCTCACACAAATCCATGCCCTCCAACCTCAGGGTCTACCTGAGCGTTCATCTGAGCAGTGAAGATAGTGGTTGGGATGGCACAGCCTCTTCTCCTGACCCAGCCTGACCCTGGGGTGTAGTCGCAGAGGAGGAAGATGACATACAAGGCCTGCTGTCTGAGTTGTCCTCATGCTTGTGTTTCCCATGTGTCTGTCTTCCCTCAGCCCCCAAATCAGCAGTCTTAGAAGAAATGCTCCATAACCTAGATTTCTGTGACATTTTGGTACTTGGAGGGGACCTGGACCCGAGACAGGAATGCTTAGAGCTCAACCACAGTGAGCTCCATCAGCGACACCTGGATGCCACTAACTCCACCGCAGGTTATTCCATCTATGGTAAGGCTACACTTGGCCCCTTCACCTGGTGGTCTCCTTTCAGAGTGCCTTCATGCAAGAGTCATGAGTGTGATGGCACTCTGGCACCTGTGGAATAGGGGTCATGCGGAGACTCTTGACCTCAGAGCATGGACTTATAGCCCCTCCTTCCACGAATTACTCCAGTATCTTGAGGACCTGGCCCACATCTCATTCCTGGGAACATCTACAGAAAGTAGGTGCATGCTTTATCTTATAATGTTTGATCTCAGCAAATATTATAGCCGCATTTGACAGACTGAGGCCAAACATTCTGGTCAGAGACCAATGTATTTGGAAATCCTGTGGGTCAGTTTAATTGGCTCCTTAGAACTTCTGTGCCTGCTCATTGCCCTTAAGCCATCTCAAAATTCAGGAGATTCACAAGTCTCAGCAGCCACAGCCTGTATCCCCCATCTTCTGCCTTCTTATGACAGGTGTGGTCTCTTGGCACAGGTGTGGGCTCCATGAGCCGCTATGAGCAGGTGCTGCATCACATCCGCTACCGCAACTGGCATCCAGCTTCCCTGGAGTCCCGACGGTTTAGAATCAAGTGCTCAGAACTCAATGGACGTTATACTAGCAATGAGTTCAACCTCGAGGTGAGTGAGCCCTGCTATCATTAGGGAATTTCACACCCACTTGTTCCTCATTTGTCTGGGCCCACCTGCCACTCTTGGTCAGCAGCACCTCTCCCTGCTCTTCCCAGGTCAGCATCCTCCATGAGGTCAGAATGTCAGACAAGGAGCACGTCAGCCACCTTATTGTGCAGCCTCCCTTCCTACAGTCTGTCCACCACCCCGAGTCCCGGAGTAGCATCCAGCGCAGTTCAGGTAGGTGGCCTTGGAGGAAGGACCTCAGGATACCAGGTGGTCACTGTGATTGAAGACCACCAACAGGTATGGTGCAGGAGCTACAGGTACCCAGAAATGGGAAAGCTGGGAGCCCTACCTCTCAGATACTCACAGCCTCAGTAAGTGGCCAGTCAGGGAAAGAAGTTACACACAACATATCATAACAGAGTTTAGTAGAGAGTACTAGGGTAAAATCTTCCAAGTCTTTTAGGCCTCAGAGCCACATCCTGTGTGAAGCTTTCCATGAACCCCTGCATATGCTCACACACATGCATATGTACACCATATTGGGGTCTCCCACCCTTATTTCTGTTCTAGTCTTGCCATTTATATTACTGTCTGGTGGGCCCTCCATCCTTATGAAATTCCACAGTCACCTGCCTGTCAGTGGACGCTGCTCTAGAGTCTGAGAGGGAAAGCCAGAGATAGAATTTACATCAGTTATTTCATTTACTTCCCACAATTACCCATTGTATAGATGAAGAAAATAAAGCCCAGACAGGGTAAGGAGCTGGTCCAGAGTTCTACAGCTGAGAAATGGTAGAGCAGATTTTAACCTACACATGGATGTTTCATTCACATGCCATCCCAAGACTGAGCTAGTCCTTCCGTTCACCATGTCATGTGGATTCCTTCCTCGTTCCAGTGGTCCCAAGCATCGCCACAGTGGTTATCATCATCTCCGTGTGCATGCTGGTGTTTGTCGTGGCCATGGGCGTGTACCGGGTCCGGATCGCCCACCAGCACTTCACCCAGGAGACTGAGGCTGCCAAGGAGGCGGAGATGGATTGGGATGATTCTGCGCTCACTATCACAGTCAACCCCATGGAGGTGATCCTCGTGCAGGGGCTGGGATCTTGGGGCAGGATGCTTCTCCTCCACCTTTCCTGTGCTGGAAGCCCTGCCCCACTGACCCTTCCCTTTTCTGAGCACCTCCAGCCCACGCAACCTGCATGGACCATACTTTCCTACCAGCTGCATTCACTGATTAAAAACGTGTGAATTGCTCCCTACAAACAGAACCAGACATTTCTTAAGACAAGCAGCCATGTGGTGTCTATCCCTTGCCTCCCCCATAGTATTTAACTCAGAGCTGACTAACACTTAAAAACTCAGTATTGAATTGTTGATTAACAGTGTAAATTAGATGGCTTTGCTCCATACTGCCTGCAGAGCTCATGTAAAGGTTCAGAACAGGTTAAAACAAAAATATAACATCAATACTTGCCATTCAGTGAGGCCCCATTATACCAGACACTGCATAAGGAGCTCTGTATATACCACCTCATTTAATCTTCACAGCCCTCTGTGAAGTAGGAGTCCTCATCCTCCCCAAAGTGGGAACCAACTCTGAGAGGAAAGTAAAAGTGCTCAAACTTATACAGCTGGTAATGGCATTACCAATATTCAACTCAAGGTTGCCAGATCCTAACATTCATAACTTTCAGTTAGCCAGCAACCTCCAGCATCCACCCATGAGGGTCTAAGACCCCAGCTCTGGACATACAAATATCAAAGTACCTTTTGGTCTGCCAGTGGGCCCTGGGTGCTAGAGGCAGGAGCAGAGAGGCAGGGGAAGATCAGGAAAAGTCACTGAGAAACGAAGATTCTCCCAGTTTGGTCCTCAGGGTCCCCCTAAGTTGGCCTCATGCTCCAATTTCATAGCCAGAGTGCCAGTGCAGCTCAGCTTCTTCTAGCACAGGGTGTAGGTATAATGCTGAGTGCACCACTGTAGGAACACCAGCATCTCCCCCTCAGAGAGCTGAGCCTCAGATGTGGCAAATAAACCACTATGCCTAGGACAATCTGAGTACCAGGCAAGAGTGTTCTTACCGAGGGCTAACCTGCTGATTCCAATGGTCAGTGAAGCATGAGTAGGGAGATCCATTGAGGCTCAAGTATTCAGGAAAGATTTCCTGGAGGTTGTTAGCTTGAGAGAGGCCAGCTTGAGAGAGGCCTTGAAGAATGGAGGCAGGGGGCAAAGTAGAAGGGAAGCCACTCCAGGGAGGGGACACAATCACACAACAGCAAACATCAACTCAAAACATAAATCCAAAACTAAGATTTTGCTAGAATCACCAAAAAGCTGGCCGGGAGGGTAGGGGGAATGGAACTGGAAAAGAGTGGGGTTGAGTCTGAGGACACAAGTCTCAGAAGGTGAGGGAAGGCGTGGAAAATGAGGACCATGGTCCTTCCCAAAGGAGTATTTCTGAGGGGCAGTACACCTGAGTCTTGGCTTAAAAGACGACCTGCTCCCAGAGAATATAATCTCACCTGGGAACAGGCCGTAAGCTTAAATGCCATTATCTCCTGGAAAAGCAAACACTTAAGGCTTGGAAAGTTCCATATAGACAGGCTTCAGAAATGCCAGAAAGCAAACCTTGGCATAAAAGGCTCATTAAATGATGGAAGGGATGGGCTTCAATGTCTTGTGTTTAAAACACACAATTTACCTTGAGTGCAGATCTTAGAATTTGCTATTTCTTCGCTGTCCTTAGCCCTCCCATTTACCTTTCACCAGAGGACTGCCCATCCAGGAGGCAGATCTCCAGGCCCAAGGATTTAGCGTGAAGGGAAAGGAGTTCAAGGGGCCCAAAATATTCCCTTAGTGGAGGGAGAAACGTCTAGATTCCAAAGCAGCTTTTGCTCAGCCCCTAATGAGCATATACCTTCTCTCCCTGACATCCAGAAACATGAAGAACCAGGGCATGGAGAAGAAGAGACTGAGGAGGAAGAGGAGGAAGAAGTAGAGGAAGACATGAGCTCCAGCAGCAGTGACTCAGAGGACAGCGAAGAGGAAGAGGAGGAGGAAGGGATGGGCAGGGGCAGACATGGGCAGAGTGGAGCCAGGCAAGCCCAGCTGGAGTGGGACGACTCCGCCCTTCCCTACTAGCGCCCGGCTGTCTGCGCCCACCCACGTGTCCCTTTTGTAAGCCTCACCCCAGTGTACACCTAAGTCTATCACATGTCGCCTCTGATTTCTAGGACAGGTCTGGGCAGGCCCTCCCCAGTGTCCTGGAAGCCACCCGTTATGCCTTGGGCACTCCCTATGTCCTAGCCCCAGGGTAGTTCCAAGAAGCCCAGGGTCATTAGTGGAGACTTCAAGGTGGACTTTGTCCTGTAGCCCTCACTTTTCCTGCCCTGGGCTCACCCAGCATCCTGCCGGCCAATCTGCAGAGTTCTGCCATTGCTTTTCTCTGCAGGGAAGAAAGTAAGCCTTTAGGTCACTCACCTCCCCCGGGTTCCCCATGGCCAGGGACCTTGGGTTCCAGCTCACTGTGCGTGTACCTGACCCAGTCTCCTCTTCCACACAGACCAGCAGGTTCTCTTTACCTGACTCTTCAGGTGGCTTCACACAGGCAAGGTGGTCAGACTTCACACAGAAGAGGTCTCAGTCCTTAACACTTTAAAGGAAAATCCTTGTTGAGGCAAAATTAAATGTATAGGGAAAGGTTCACACATAGGCAGGTGCACACCCACATGCATACATACACCCTCCCCAGTTTGGAGAACCTTTCCCCTTTATCCTTTTGGAGGCCACATAAAGCTTAGATGAAAAGTCCAAAACCAAGAATAGGTCCTTGACCACAGCAGGGCCTGAACCCCAGCCAAAGCTATCTGCAAACCTACCTGCCTTGGTGCCCTGCTGGGGGCTGCCACCACAGGACATTGCAGAAACCAGGGAGCATGCCACAGAGACACTGCCCCAGGCGACAGCATGACAAGCCTGCAGCCAGGGACCAGAAGGAAAGGCTGATGAGATGAGCAGCTAGGCATCATGGTGGGCACAGATCTGGGGGACAGGGGTGAATGGCGTCTCCTGAGCCAGAGGTTAAGAAGGCTCTCAGCATCTAGTCTTAGGGTCCCTCATCACCCGTGTCACACTGTTTTTCCTCTTAAAAAAATATACTCCTCTTGGATGTATTAGGACAAGCATGAACTGAGCTGGATCTAAAATGAAAAGTTTGGAGATCTGAATGCTAGGAATTAGAAGCATATCTGTGATAGTAACAGCCGCTGCTTTATTCTCATAAAAGGAGCAACACTTTGGGTGGAGGGCAAATAGATCTGAAAACCAAATTTCTTTCTTTCTTCTTATTTTAATAAGAAAATCTTTTCCACCTCCATCCTAATGTGGACACCTCATGATGAGAACTGTTGCTATAGTAACTCATCTGTGCTCTTTTGTGACCAAGAGAATAGCAGGCAAGAAACAGGGCCATTCTAGGACTTCCACGAGACTCTGAGACCATCTTTGTTTTGAATGTCTCTGGCTTTGTCCTCAGTATGTACAATCTGTCCCCATCCTCCCGCAGTCCCTACCCCATCCCATATTGGCATAGGCACAGAGCTGGCCCCTAGTCACAATGGCATTCAGGTTCAAAAGAAGAGAATCTGTTCATTTTATTCACCATGTCACCAAAACAGAGCATAAGGGGGACCATCATCAGTGTCTTCCACCCAGTGAGGATCCGTGATAGGCCTTTGCAAAATTCTGATTCAAGAAAACTACCTTAAGTGGCTTTTTCCACCACTGAAAGTGGTTTTTGCAGATCTGTTCCCTCCTTTGAGCCTCACAATAATTATATCAGGGAGTTGGGATATCTATTGTCAGGAACATTTCCCTTACGAGTAAACTGAGGTTCAGAGATTGAACATCTTGTTCAGAGTCATTCAGAGGCATAGACAAGACTAGACTCCCCACCTTCCACTCTTGGTCCAGTGCCCACCACCCTGCTTCTACTTATATTCATACTTATGCAGCTAACAGGCATTGCTGAGGACCTACTGTGTGCTAAGCACTCATCCAGCAATGATGGGAAATGATAAAGCTGAGTGAGATGAGCTCCTCCCCCTCAGAGACATAAAAGTTGCAAAGGAGAAACAAATAGGCATAGAAATTATACAAGAGACCGACATAGAGTGGGGAGACAAGTCACAGGAAGAAGAGGAACACAATCACAAGTGCTCTTGTTTTTTCCTTCTTAGGGAAAAATGAAGGGAGAAGTTTGGAATTTTATATTCATTGAATGGAAATAGACACATTTGTGAATTCTCCCAACCAAAAAAAAAAAAACCCTTTTCTATCAGGCTGTCTGCACGTCTACAAGGAGAAAATAGGTAACGCTGCTTAGCCCTCCCAATTCCCTTAAAAAATTCTCCCGTTGGGCATTTAGGAGCTAACAGAATTCTCCCAAAATTATGGCAGTAAAAGCCAAATTTATGGTTTAAAACTAACTTTTGTTATTCATAAGATAATTTGTTTTTACTGTTTCAAGTTTTTATATAAATTCTAGGTAGTTAGCATTTAGTGTAATATTAGCTTCAGGAGAATTTAGTGATTCATCACTTACATACCACATCCAGTGCTCATCACAACAAATTCTTTTTAATTGGATTTCCATTTAAAACATTAAGCCTGGTTTTCGTAAGAGCACCTTGCTCAGTATGTTCGGATTGGTTGGGGTGGGAAGGTGTTCCTCATGCCCTGTGGCTGTCTCCAATTTCTGCATCACTTACTCAGGGTTGAGTGAGCTATTTGGGGCATACATCAGGGAGGGTATGGGAGAAGCAGGTCAAAGTGGCATTTGGCTAGGGTAGCAGAGTTCAATCATCTATGACTAGATTGACAGAGGGAAACAAGGGGAACAACACATCAGGACCCTCTCCATCAGCTCCTATTGTAGGAGGTCACACTGCATGTCAGCTCCACAAGTGAGACACTTGATGCTGCTAGGTCAACGGATGTTTATCACATCCCATGCCCCACTCATCACCATGGATGAGAACAAGGAGGAGTGGTTATATAAAAGGAGCAAAAGCATCAGGTGGTATTCAGGTGAGTGGCAAGTAATGTCACTTTCCCTCTACCAGATATTCTAATTATGAGTGAAAAATGTCACTAATCAGCCCAGCATTTTCCAGACTCCATATGCTGGTATCAGGGAACCAGAACTCCCAGATGGCCCAGACACCATGCAGCCTGGCATCTAAACAGCAGCAGCAGCAGATGCAGGCTCAGACCCCAGAGGAACAGCTGACCAATCTGGCCACAGGCCAGACCATTGTTTATCTTGCCAAGAGGATGACCAGATTCTGTTCTCTGGAGCTGGAAAATAGGCTAAAACCTCTCAGGTGATTCAGGTGACAGGGAGGAAGAGGAGGTTGAAATGGAAAAAGCCAGTATAGACTGAGTTGCCTCAATGGAGTAAAGGAATCAACCAGTTGGTCACCTGTCTTAAAGAATACTGAAAGTATATTCTAGTAAGTTAATCAAATCCTTTAAGTCTGACCAAGGCCCAAATTTATGTAGATAACAAAAATGTGATTTTAGTGGGATCTTAGTTCATTACCACTTTCTTGAATGTTCTCCATCATCCTATCGAGCAAAGTTTAGACCACACATCTATGCAGGTAACAAGAGCTGTACCTTGTGGACATGGACCCTCCAGGGAGAGGGCTCCTGGTGGGAAGCAATGTCCTCCGTGCCTGTACATACAGCAGATATCAGCAAACTCTATCTGTAAAGAGCCAGATAGTAAATATTTTGTACTTTGCAAGGCCATATTGTCTCTGCTGCAAGTATTCAACTCTTCCACCATAACATGAAACAAGCCACAGACAATACATAAACCAGTGGATATGGTATGTTCCAAAGAAAATTATTTATGAATACTAAAAAAGCAGACCATTTGAATTCATATTTTTACATATCATGAAATTTTATTACTTTTTTTTTTTTTTTACTTTCAACCTTTTAAAAACTGAAAAACTCTTCTGAGCCCATGGGCCATACAAAACCCAGCAGCCAGCCAGATGTGGTCTGCGGGCTTTAACTTACACACCTCTACCATACGTTCATGAAAAGCAGTCCTCCATTTGCCAAGGAAAAGAAAATTGCTATCTTAGACCCTTCTTTCAACTACCCAGGGGCCTTTGCCTCCAAAATGAACAGCAACTCCACAGCCCTTAATTAAGCGGTTTTAAATGCCCATGTCCCAGCGAAGAAATGACAACAACCAAAAAACAAAACAAAACAAAAACAACACCTGTTACTGGTGGAATTGACCCAAACACAGGCAATCATTCATCATTCATCGAGAACTCCAAGCTCTGTGTCCAGGAACTGACTGACCACTGAGCGCTAACCCCCTAGAGCTCAGGGTCAACTCTCAGGAGCAGCACCTTCCCTACACGACTCAGCCCATAATGATTTCTAAGCAGGAGTGTTCATTATCTCAGACTGATTTCCATTTTAGCCCTGCTCATGCCATTGCTCTAAAAATGATCCTAAAGACTGTTGACTGAATCAATAGCAACATAATCAGTAGAAAGCCCTACCCAGCACATTTCAAAATTAGCAGTCTACTTGGCTCTATGATTCAATATTAGCAAGAGGAAGAAAAGGGGACTTTTTAACCATACTCTCATTGAAATTAACCAAATCAGTTTTACAAAAAAATTGAGGGAGTGAGTTTAATTCTTTGAAATAATTTACGAGTGAAAAGTAGATGATTTTTAGGTACAATCATTCTCAGGCCTTTGGGGGATCTCCAAAGCCCCTGACAAATACTTTGGAGGGCTATGGATGGTATAGGATCCTCTATCTGCATCAGACTTTTATCGAGGCTGACAAGCCAAAGCCCTTGGCACAATTTAATTTTCATGTAATCACTTTCTGCTGCCCTACTCTAGGCAAAGGAAATGAGCAAAGTTTTGAAGTCTACTCCAGACCTTCATTTCCCTGCCTTTATTTACTTTATGAATTTATTCTGTACCTACTTTATAGATCTTGCTCTAGTTTTCCATTTGGCACCAACTACAAAGGAGTGTTGGCTTTATAAGGGCTATGGGCTAGATGTCGAACTTGACTCTCTCCCAGGAAGACACAAAGAGACACAAGAAGTTACCTCCACCAGCACCCCAGAAAGCAATCAAACATTCCCTGGATGCCATTAGCGAACAGATGGGATTCTGTGTTTGCAGCTATGTTCAGTGTAGTTCAGCAAATCCTTGTTGAGCACCCATGGTGTGCCAGGCCCTGTGCCAGAAACAGGGGTTGGTGAATGAATGAGGCACGGCCCTGCCCAGGAGGGTCTCCCGGTCTCAGGAGCTGTTGGCATGCTTCCCTTGCAATGCTGGAGGCTGTCTGAGAGCAGTTGGGAAGTTGAGATGCAGACAGAAGTTTGCAGTTGGGGGATGTGGGTAACTTGCTTTTGCAGTTCTCCATCCTAAGTTAGATGGTAGGTGTGATTCTGAGAGCCCTGACACACATTGCCAAGGTAAGAGAGGAGGAGATCTCTAGGGAAGCAGGCAATGCCCCAACCTGACCCAGGTCACGTATGGATGAAAGCCAGTCACCCTGTCCATCAGGTAGATATCACGTGGCCGTTGATCTGAGGTTCGAAACTAGGCCAAAGGAAGTTCTTAAGTATGAACAACAGGATGAATTCTTAAGCATGAATACCTGGAAAGTAACCCAGGTACAGAGGCTGGTATGTGCCAAGTTCCAAAGGCATGAAAAGCCTGATGTGAGGGAGTATCCCTGAGGCCTGAAGCCAGAGCTGAGGAGGGAAGAAGGGCCTAACCTTTCAGGACCAGATAAGGGGCCACAGGACACTGTAGAGCAGAGGTCCTCAAGGTGCATCCCTGGACTAGAGCATCACCTGAGGATGAATGAGAAATGCAAAATCTTGGGATCCACCTGAGAGCTACTACACCACAAACCACGGGTAGAGCCCAGCTGTTTATGTTTTAAGGCTCTCTGATCCTGATGCACACTAAGGTTTGAAAACTACTGATATAGAGCATGACAGTGACTTCCACGGCACTGGGAAAGGAGGACTAACAGGATGAGAGACTCAATCACAAGTGTAGAAGCCAGGGGGCTAAAGGAGACTTCCCCCATGAAGCCTCCAGGGCCCTCTAGACTCTAGTCCATAGTCCCTTGAATCAGTGATTTCAAGGAACCTTAAGCCTAGTACCAACTCCACTCCTCCCATGGGGCAGGAGCCTCCTCCTGCTGGTCTGACCCCTTTCATCCTGAGAGAGACACAGTCCAGGAGAGGCTACAGTGAGGTCACCTATCCCTAGGGAGGCTGCCTTCCAGAGTCCCATAGATAAGCAGCCCCCTGAAGGGCCATATTTTAGGGGAAATGATTAAACCGTAGCAGTGTCCTTACATCTCCAGGAGAACTGGCCCCCACACAGCCTGTATGCTGTGGAGCCACCAGGGCCTATATAGTGGAGTTGGGTCATCTAAAGACACTGCCAGATTACTGCAGTGCTGCTCCATATGTAATGGGACCAGGGCATGCAGCATCACAATCCAAACATAAAATTGGACAGAGAATGAATGGCTTTTCTTGGAAGGGCAGTAACTGATTGTGGAGGATACTAAATATAGGAAGCAAAACCCAAAAACAAACCTGCAGCATTCTCTACAGACATAATCTGTGTTGGCCTTGGCATCTCTAAGGCCTGCAAATGTGCCAATCTCCACCAATTCCCTTTTCCCCCACCTCTCAGAAGCCTGAGGTCTGCTGATTATTGATTTAGGTTTTTGATTCATGGCTTAAACTCTGTAAAGGTCTACAACTTTTTTGGGAGAAATTAGTTGGCACTCTATCGGTCATTTACACCTACATGTGGTGCAGAATCTCCTCATAGAAGGATTCCTGACACTAAAAGTCAGAGGACCTGGGCACTGGGTCTTGGGGTAGAAGTTCAGAGGAGGAATGGGCTGGAAGGAAACCCAGACATGCGGTCATGGATAACATGCCCCTGCTGCTTAGTTCCTAAGAACCCACTTCCCTCTTGATCAGAGGCACATTCCTGGTACCATCAGCCATGTCCTTACTGAATCTTCCCAAATGCCCTAAAGGATATCTCTAGCCCAGTTTGTGGAAACATCTTCTGATGAAATGCCCAACCAATCCCCTGAGACTACAGTGATCATATCAAGAGCAACCATTGCTAACACATTAGATTACACTAAAAAGAACCAGTAGAGTTTTCCAGTTGTTTGTGAGAGGCATGGCGGGGAGCAATCGCAAGACGTATCCACGTCACTTAGGTCTAGAAGAACTTTCTTTACAGCCTGGCCTCTCTTTGTGAATTCTCTGATGTGACATCTCTCTCCCAAGACCTTAAGACAATTTTGTTTCCCTGAAGTGAAGTCACTTATTATGAAGTCCCCTGTGGGACAAAAGGACAAAGAATGGGATGGAAGGATATGGGTGGAAAGGCTTCAAGTAGTTCTGTTTTCACTGGCAAGCTTAGATCTGTGTACAGTCAGACAGAAGGATCCAGAGCTCTGATCCAGCCAGAACACCAGGCAGGGAGAGTAAGTATGACAGGAGCTCACTGGGAAGGCTGGGTGTGTCGTTGTGTGGGCCATGCCAGCCATTTGCATTTATCAGAAACAGTGGAGAGAACTGGGTTCCAACTCCAGCGAGTTCTGAGCAGCAGACAGGAGCTGCTACCTCTGAACCACTGAGGAGATATTTGTCCAGAGTTCTCCTTGATAATGGTCGACTGAATAATGTGGAACCACAGTGCTCAGGCCCCGATAGGGACACTGACCAAGTCCCAGAAAACATGATTTTGTGAGGCTGTATGCCCCCTCAGCTCTTGCCTCCTCTGCTATCACAGACTCCTCTCATGACAAGAAAGGTCACTTACTTGTCACAGCACCATGGATGCCTAGCACAGCACCTAGCCCACAGCATGAGCTTGATAAATGGTGAATTAAATGCAGTAACAGAGATCACCTGACCTCAGCAAAGGACGTGAAAAATTAAGATGCTTCAATGGAAATAGACTCCTCCATCTTCTTAGTATATAGGTTGGGGTCTTTCATAAAATCAGACCAAGGAGGAGTGGAAGTGCATAGAGGGGTAGAAAAAAGAACAGGAGTGGGGTTGTTTGGATGGCTATAACCTGTCTATAACCAGTAAAAGGTGCCCCTAAACAGAGAATAGGGTTAGAGGAGCCTTGATGGGCCCACTAGGTCCACCCGCTAGGTCCTAGGCAGCATCCCGACTGAGGAAAGGAAGCCCTCATCTGTTAATGACCCTAGTCCTGCACTGCTTTGCAGTCCCTTTTACCAGGTTCACTGCAGAGGAGATCTGTCAAGATGAAGCTCAATCCCCAACAGACTAATGAAAAGAGGGCAACAGACATGAGAAGAGCCAAAACACAGACAGTGTATATTAATCACAGGCAATAGAAACATGCCAGCTTTAACATCTGTTTGCTTTTATCTGGAAATTAAAATGCATCTCTGTTGCCCAGACCCTTTTTCCTGAGCATTTCAAAACAGAAATGGGACACATACACACACACACATGGGAAGGGTACTTTTCCCCAGCAGAAAGAGCTATCGGAGAAAGGAGCCCATAGATTGTGTCTATTTGCAGGAGCAGACAATGAACCATGGGTCTCAGCTAGAGTCCATGCCTTGTGAAAAAGGGAGGGGAAGGATTCATTAGGGCCTCAGTGACAAGGGGCTCCACTTGGGCCTGTGGGTCACAGATAGGAATATAATGTGCACAACCCTGCAGAACACCAGACCATCCATCCTGGGCAATGTGGAACCCACCCATGAGCTCCTCCCTTGGCTGCAAAGGAACTGCTGATGTGCAGGATTCAGAAGAGGCCATGCACATCTTCACTTGTAAACTTCAAGTGGTGGAAATAAGGCAAAAGTTTTTTGGAAATTAGGAAGTTAGACTTGATAACCCAGGGCTGATCACTCAAAAGGCAAGGAAAGAGAGACTGAGGAGAAAGCTGACTCAGAGTTAGGGACAGGGAAAGTTGGAGAACAGTGACGGAACAGGAACACCCTCATCTGGGAAGCCAGAGCATTTCTCTGGACTGAAAGGCTCTATCCAAGTTTCAGCAACCTAGGGGGAAGGCTGGCTGTGTGACCACAGAGGCAGTCAAACCAATGCCTCTGAAGTCAGACCTGTTGGAGGATTTCATTTTTAATTGAACTAGTCATGATGGAGCAATCCACCTGAGTGCTTCCAGCCTGACCTTGGTGGCTTCCAGAAAAAGTTGTTGATGCCCTGAGCTGGACAGCTTGGAAGGAAATTGAAGAAAACCAGCCAGTAAATTTAGAAAAGAAACTGCATGTAGAATTTGGTTGTTTTCAAAGAAATCTGTAGGTATTAGAGTTGGTTGTGTTATGTTGTTGGCATGAACACTGTCAAAAAGGTAAGATTGAGAATGACTTGGTGGGGCATTCTTTGGAAAATTAGTTAATGTGTTAAATATGAGTTAGAGATAAGTAGACTAAGGACAGCCAATTATGTGTGGCATATGTGTATACATACACACACACACACACACACACAATGCACAAATAAGTAAGAGAATAAAGATGTCAATGGTCCTAAGACATTTTCAATTCCTTAGAAGCACAGGTTTGGATGTTATACTTTTTCTTATTATCCTCATTTACTTTTAGCTCTCAAAGCACTGGGAACAGTGCCTGGCACATAGTAGGAGTTTGGTAAGCACTGGGAAATGGAAAGTCCAGCTTGTCACTACTTGGTAAACACTCGGTACTCACTATACCCCAAATTAAATGAGCCATAGAGAATCAGGCTGGCTACATCCCCCTCTAGACCATCACAATCTAGCTAAGAAGAAGCCTTTAAGAATTCAGAGATTCAGAGCAATGTCCAGCCAGCTGCAGGCACTGGGTCTGGCTTTTGCCAGGATGCTGTACATAGTGGGATTGTATCACTTAGGATGATGCACATAGTGGGTCTATTTCACTTAGGATGCTGCACACAGTGGGTCTGTATCACTTAGACCTCATCTGCATAACACCTAACAAGCTATTTCTAGAGGGAACAGGGCTGGGGCTCCCCTCGTATTGCTTCTGCCATTTCCTAAATACTTAGTGCAATGCTGTTGGGTTTTGCCAACTTTGGGCACAATTCTGGAACTCAATGGAACCATTCTGGGCTGTGTCAGTCTAAAAGGTCTAGTGATTTCTTCTCTCAGCCTTTCCCGTCACCCATATCAGGAGATGCCACCTCCAGGGTGGGCCAGTGTGTATCTGGCGCATGTCAGACTTCTGAGCTCATCTAGCTGCCTCAAAAAATGAATTCTTTTAGTCTAGAAAATGTACTTATTTGCTAAATATACTACTGTGTATGATGTGATACAATGCAAACTTTGGACTATCTTGTTAGGAGGACTTAAGCGTTTATAGAATGTTGAATTTAATTTCAGGAGAGTACATTGTCATCTTGCTCAATGAATCAGGTTGCCCAATCGCAGATGATCAGAGAAAATGCCCCTTCCCCTCCCCACACCTCTCAGCCCTGCCCTATGAGCTGTCCTGTCCACTCCAGGCTGATGCAGAGTGAAGGGCACTGAGGATCTCTATGTATATAAAGATATAGGAAGAAAATAAGAGCCACCACAGGAATCTGTTGGGCTTCTTCCCATGACTGTGATTTTACCCATGTTTGAGTCACAAACTTTGAATTTCTAACAGTTAAGATTCTTGCAGTTTCCAAGTAATTTGTTAAATGCCTATTCGACACAGACAGATATTTATTTTCAGCCTTGACTTGTAAATGCCTACAAACTGATTCATGCTGGTGGTCGTTACGACACTTTCTGTGAATTGGTCAATAAATATGATTTTAGAATTTCACAGTAAAGATGACCTCTGAGAGTTTTTATCCTTCAGACTATTTGATGAGACGCTGAGAATGGCACAGCCAGGTCAACATTCTCTGGGGCTCTGTCTGAAATCCTTGCATGGGGAAGAGAGGGGTGTGGGACATGAGGGGTGGTGACATGAGCTGGCCCCATTCAGGCCTCCGTCAGGGCAAACTGTTACACCAGAACACAACTCAGCAGCATTGCTACTGGAGACCAACACAAAGACAATCCTCATGTACCTACTGAGTGCCTACAAAGTGCTGGAGCCCAGTGTGTGTGGTCTTCATTAATCCTTGAAGCAGGTAGTTCTCACTAGTAACATGAAGAAGGGGAGATTCAGAGGAGCTATAGGCATTGCCAGAGGGCAGGTGGGACTCAACACAGATCTGTTTCCTAGCCCATTCCTTCTTGCTCCTCCATGCTGACCTTGCCTCATACCCAGGTGCCGCCTTGGTCCATAAGCCCACTGAGGACGGGCTCCTCTCCCCACCCAGAGCTGCTGGAGAGCCAGAGAACTTCTCCAGGTTCTGTGAGTTATAGTTATAGCTGCCCTTCCCTCCTGTTTCATATTGACCTGACCCAGGGGTGAAGCCTACCCTTTGGTCTCAGAGAGGAGGAGGAAAAATTCAAGAAAAGTTTTCTTATAAGTGTTGGGGTCGTGAGGATGAGCCACGCTGCACATGACACAGTAACCTTCACATATCACAATAGGCAGTGGCTACCCTCCTCCAGCCCTGTGCCACCTGCCTACCTGCCCACCCCACCCTTCCCTTTCCTCCTCGTCTCCTCCCCATTCACCCTTCTCGGAATTAAGAGAGGTTTTCCACATCTTTTCCTCTTTGAAAAGCAGCTTCCTGCCAAAATCCATGCCCATCCTTCTGCCCCAAACAGTTCACAACCACCTTCTCCCAAATACAGATCATTCACATCCTAAGAGGAGTTCTTCTGCCTGATGTTAAGACAGCATGTTTACTGCACTGAGTGATATTTTTGTATTACATCTCAGCCTAAAAAGGCTTTGCCTGTCTGTCTGTCTGTCCACACACCCCACCCCTGATGCCCCATCCTTGGGCTTCCCTGGAGCCTAATATAGCAGCTCACTACCAGAGCCCTTACTTCCCCCACTCGCTTATTCCCAAAGCAGTATGGCCCATGTTCTTGCATCTGAGAGATTCTTCATCTGCCTTCTGTGTCTACTCCCTCTCGTCTCTTTCAAAGGCATCTCCTCATCCCTCAGCACCACAGCCACCTGCTTCCTGGCTTCCCTCCTCAGACCTTGTGCCTGCTGAAGCTCCACTGGCAGGTGGCCTCCCACACCAACAGGCTACAGACTTCTGGGAACCTACCCTTTCTACACCAGCCCTGGAGCTTTAGGGGCTCCCTGTCCTCAGAGCAAATGAGCTCCATTCTGTAAATTGAAAAAGTCTGGGTTTATCAGGCCTGAGTACAGGGCTTCATATTGCATTAACATGATAGAGGGTCCATGGCAAAAACTTACACACACGTACAAAAACCAGCTTCTAAACTACCATACTATGGACAAAAGTCTCAGGTAAAGGTTTCATCTCACTCATGCCTGTGTTCATATTCTAGTGCAGAGCCAGGGATAGAAAAGGCTCAGAGAGAATTAAGTAAAACAAATCGAATTAAACTCAAGTCCAAGGTCCTCAGTGATTGGTTTTCATCCTCACATCCCCCAGTCGGCCAACATGAGTCCCATGTCTCGGTGTTCCCAAACACACGGTGAGCATTCCCATCTCCATGCTGTTGCTCCTGCAGCTCCTGTTCCCTGGAGCTCCATCCCTCCTCCCATATCTGAGACCACGGAAATCTAGAGGAAGCTCCCACTCCCAAGGTCCAGAGTTATTTGTCAGTGATGCCATCCTTGACTTCCCCAGTGGACTGTGATCCTACCATCCTCTGCACCCCCAGAGCACGTCCTTGCCGTGTTATGAAGTGCCCTGAGTGGAGGGTGAGGGGAACATGTCACAGGACATGTCGTTCAAAGCCAAATTCAAATGCCTGCAGACGTAAGGCAGGTAGAATGTGCTTAACTACCTAGATGGGGCCTGCAGTGAAAAAGAAAAATGCATGCCAGGTCCAGAGGGAAAACTGCCCCTCTGCTCCAACCAACCATGTCAATGCAAGAATGGCTGCCCATTATTGCCAGATTTTCTGATTTTCTCTTTCAAGAGAGTTCTTAACAAGTCCTAATATATATCATATATAAACATGCAAGCACATATAGTATACAGTAAAATAGTATATATTCTATAATTATAACTATATATTGTATAATTATGTACATATTTACATATGCATAACTAAATCGCAAAATTATAATCATCTATTATATACCATTAATTATGTTATATACTATTAATACACTGGTACCAATATCAGTACTACATATAGTTCTCAAACCGATTTGACTATGGAACCTTTTCCCTTGTAAGGTTTCTTTACCTGAGATAAGGACCTGAGACTGAGGCACAGAGTTCTTCCTTTTGTTAGTGTCTCATTGGGGAAACCATTCTGAACCAAGCAATTAATTTCATCCTAGACATGACCTCTCTGCAGAGACTTCCATACGTGCATAGGGACTTCACCAAGACACTCTGTGCACACGAAGCCTCACAGCACTGGCTCCCAGTATCACTCTACCTTCCAACCTCACCCAGGGCCCTCAGCCCAGTTCTTTTCCCTATACAATGAAAAGGTTGTATAGCCTTCTGTAAACTGACCTTGACTTCCATTTCTCAAGGCCACAATGTCAAACCACTTTACCTGTTCTACCCTTCACTGTATCTATCTTTACCCTTCTAATTACCAGAAACATTTAAAGTCATTTATTAATTGCTCAATCATGTCATGAGTGCCTACTGTTTTCTTGGGACTCAGATAAATAGCACACACACATGCACACATATGCATATACATACCTTCGCCCTCCTGTTTTCAAGAAACTTAGTAAAACCACCTACTAGTCATGGCATTGCTGCTATGTGGCAATCTCACTGAGCTTTCCTTCCCTTCTTTATAAAATGGTGATAATGGTACCTCTCTTAAAGAAGGTTGTGACGATTAAGTCAGATAATATCTGTGAAGTATCTGCCACAAAGTCTAGCCCTTTAGGCATTCACTAAATAATTACTGTCTCAGCTATGACCTTTACTTTTCAGACGTCCCCTAGCAACAGATAGTGTGGGTCACACCCTCATTCATTCAGTCCTTCCTCAGGCACTCACTCGTTAATTCATCCAATGGTTCTGGGGTCTAGCCTGGACAACATTCTTCATGGGTGACCTCCTCTTTATCTCTTCAGTGTAGGCACTTGCAGAAAGAGGGGGAAGGGAAAGAACAAAGAGAGGTACAAAGATTTGGCGAGCGTTTACTTTGGACCACACACTTCCCTGGTATTTTCTAATGCAATTCTTCCAGTGATATTATGTGGCAAGCACCTTCATCCACATTTTATAAATGAAGGAGCTGAGTTCCAGAGAGATTAGGTCTCCTGTCAAGGTCACCCTCAGGTAAGTGGCAGAGCACAGCTTTCTCCACAGATGTGGTATTCTGAATACCATGCTAGTGCTGCTGAACCTAGGTTCTGCCCACATCTATGGAATACCCAGCCTTGAAGAGTGAAATGTTGCCTCTGAAAAGGCAGAGTGTGCAGGTGCCAGAGCCCAGTGACAAATGTGGTTTTCCTTTTTAGCACCTTGGGCTACAACCTGTCCCAAAGCACACACCAGATAGGAACTGAGAAGTCCTGGTTAGACAACTACAGTTCCAAAAATAAAATGAGTGTTAAAAAAAAAAAAAAAAAAAACATAAGCCAGAGAGAGTCTAAAAACCAGCAGAAGAACAAACTATTTAGAAATACACACTTAGAGACATGGACAAATGGGTCTCTTCTCCCAGAGCAGTAACACCAAAAAGCCATCCCCATGGTGTCGGTTGACTTCTATGTCCTGGAATCTATGACAATCCTGGAGACAAGGAGAAACTGGGAGTCTTCATTTATTCATGTATTCGTTGTCTAAAGATGTTCCAAAATGCCTTATTCAGTGCTTCCTGTGTTCCATACACTGTGCTAAGCACTGGGGACACCAGCAGTGCCAGCTTCCCACCCTCACTCAATGTACAGTCTAGTGAAGGACAGGAGTGGTTATTAAATAACCCCATAAATAAGTGTACGATTGCACTTATTATGAGCACTGCAAAGAAAGCCCCTCTGGAGCTATGAACATCTATCATAGGCTGAACTGCCGCTATCAGGAAGGTCAAAGTTCCCTAAAGAAGAAATAATTAAGCTGAGAGAAGAGAAAGGGGAAGCGTACCAGTCAAGCTTCATAGCTGCAGAGGATAAAGTCACCTTTAGCTAGTTGAAAGCAGCAAGTATTTAGAAACAAACTCATTGGGAAGACTAGAGAATTTAAGTTTCCAGAAATACCTCCCGGCAGTGCCTCCTCCAACAGAAATGAACCGTGACAAGAGTACAGATACAGACTACAGATCTGGAAGGATCCCCACCTTGCTTTGCTTTCTCCATTTCATCCCCTACAACTTTCACTCCAAAACCGTTCCTGCAATTCCACTTCCCGAAACACAGCATCTCAGCCAGGATCTCACCTGATGGAGAATCAGTGAGTTGGTACAGTAGGCACAGGGATATTTCCAAGTGAGCTCAGATTTTGTCAGTCAAATTTATGCTATTCCCCTGCTCACAATCCACCAAAAGAGCACCATGACCTCAAGGTAAAGTGATACCTATGGCATGGCTCATGATACTGGTGATGAACTGGCCACAGCCTACATATACTATTTCCTGTGTGGAATTCTGCCTTCCAGAGCTTGTCCACATGGTCATCATATTTCACTAGGCATGGGGTAAGGCTGCAGAAAGTAAGAAGCAATCCCAAAGAGCAAGCTGCTTTCTGAAAAATGTAGCTACTTATCTGCAATGCTGGTGATGGACAGCCACAAGTCTTCTTGGACATATTCAAAAAATTGAAAAATGACATTGTGTATTTTCCTTGTTAATAAATGATAAAATAACTTCTCACTTTATAAAAATAAGTCAACTCTGTCACTTGGCAAGAGAACACTTTGATTAAAAAGGCCCTCTGGTGCAATCTGTCTCTCAACAATAGCTGGAAGGTTGCCATAAAAGCCTGGTTCTAACAGATTTTGACCAAAACACAACTCGAAGCATGCTTCTTCCACCATAAGGTGTCTCTGACTTAGACTATGTTTGACAGAGGGGCGGTGGCAGGACAGCCTGCTCACTGCCAGGAAACTCAGACAATGCTTTTCATAGATTGGCAACTGTGTGTATGTCCAGCACACCTGCACCAGTTTCCTTACCACATTTTCAACTTGTTCATATAAGGAAAGATAAAATATGATGTCTAGGCTCAAGGATAAAGGTGGTATCGATGAGTTGTTGTCAATGAGTTGTATTGGAGAATATCCACTTCTGAAAATTAATTTAAAGTAACAGTTTCAAAACTGTGTGCTGGGAGCTTGGAAAGATGGCAGAGTAGGAGGACCCTGAGCTTACCCTATCCCACAATTACAATTAGATATCACTCACATCCATATAAATAAATCAGAGAGCAACCCGAAGACTGGCAGAACTCCACAACTAAATGTAGAGGAAAGCTTCATCTGAGAGGTTAGGAAGGGCATAAATGTGATCAAGAGATGCCCACAGGAGGGAGGGATTTGTGGGCACAACGAGGGGAAAGCACCAAAGAGCTCACATGAAGACACATTCCCATAACATCTGGCTTTGAAAACCAGAAGGGCTGAATCCCCTGACTTTGTGTAACAGTGAACTTGGAGCCTGGAGCTTTAAAAGTCAGCTGATTCAGCACTGGGCAAGATAGCTGGTCTCCACGCTTGAAGAAGAGACAACATATAAGAGACAGTTCGCACAACACCTAGGGCAAATGGGAAGAAGATCTGTTTATTCTGATTTCAGAGCAGGATGAGGGAACAAAGGAGCTGGCAGGCACCATTTTCCTCCCCCACCCCCAGCATAAACACAGGGCCACCTTTGGGAGGCGGCACTGCACAGACACTTGTTACCTAACTTGCTAGCAGTGCACCCCACCTATGTATTCTCCTGAGGCCTCACCCACTCCAAGCCTGTTGGCCTCGGCAGTGAGCTCACTGCAAATTTTGCTAATAAAGAGTGTGTGCCCTGCCTGGGCACTGCACAGAGCACCCTCCCCACCCCCCACCCCTGGAGCCACGTCCCCTGCAGCTGCCACTGCCCACTGCATCCCCAGCCACTGCTACCCCTGCTTCTCCCTGGCAACCACTGTGCTTTGAGGATCCGGCCTTGTGCTAGAGTCTTAGTGCATATTCTGCTAACAGCACCATCCCACTCCCAAGCTCTACTGCAATCATGCCCCTTCAGAGCCAGCCTGCATGGATCTCATTAACACCACAGAGAGCAAGCATAGCCCACAACAGCCAGAGTCAGTGCAGACATCTAGACGGAAAGGAAAAGTGACTCAGACACAAAAATAGGATGCAAACAACACACACAGGAGACCCCCCTGAAGTGCCAGGTTCCAGCAAACAGGAGATATCGCACTGGAAGGCACAGGACCTCTTCTTTGTAAAGCAACTACCTTCAAGAGCAGAATACATACCTGCTTTCCTAATACACAGAAACAGACACAAAGAAACAGATGAGATGAGGTGATAGAGGAGTATGTCCCAAATGAAAGAACAGGACAAAACCACAGCAGGAGATCTAAGCAAAACAGAAATAAGTAATAAGCCTGATGGAGAATTTAAAGTAATGATCATAAAGATACTCACTGGACTCCAGAAAAGGGTAGAGGACATCAGTGAGACCCATGACAAAGAGATAAAAACATAACATCAAAGATGAAGAACTCCATAAATGAAAAGTAAAAATACAGCAGATGGAATAAATATAGGCTACAAGAAGCAGAAAAATGTACCAGTAACCTGGAAAACAGAGTAATGGAAAGTAATCAAGCTGACAGGTGAGAGACAAATACTGCATAATGAGAACAGACTTGAGAACTCAGCGACAACATCAAACATAGTAACAGTCACATTATAGGGATCCCAGAAGGAGAGGAGAGAGAAAAGGGGGCCTAAAATGTATCTGAAGAAATAATAGCTGAAAACTTCCCAAATCTGGGGAGGGAAAAAGAGATCCAGATTCAGGAGGCACAGAGATCCCCCCCCAACAAATTCAACCCAAGGAGGTGCACACCAAGACACATAGTAAATAAAACAGCAAAAATAGTGATAAAGGAAATTATAAAGCTTATAAGAGAAGAGAGGTACATAAAAAGGAAACCCCATAAAATTACCAGCTGATATTTTAGCAGAAACTTAGAAGACCAAAAGGGGGACTCTGTGAGTGGAAAACAGAAAACATAAGTAAGACTAAGAAAAATAAGAGCTAAAAAAGCAAAAAAATTAAGTATACCTGTAAAACGCTGTCAAGAGAAGCACAAAATGAAAGGATATAAAATATGATCCCAAAGTGGAAACACTGAAGGGAGAAAAAATGAGTTTAGAATTAAGCAACCATCAGCCTAACATATACTTCCATATGCAGGTGTTACACACACACCTAATGGTAACCACAAATCAAAAAACAGTAATAGCTATACAAAAAATAAAGAGAAAGAAATCCATGTACATCACTAAACAAACTCAGCAAACCATGAAAAAGAGCAAAAGAAGGACCAGAGAACAACTACAAAAACCACCACCAAACAAGTAACAAAATGGGAATACATACCTATTAGTAAGTGGTTGGAACATAAATGGACGAAATGCTCCAACTGGGAGACATAGGGTGACAGAGTGGATTAATCACACACACAACACACACACACACACACACAGACCCATGCATATGCTGCCTATAAGAGATTTATTACAGACCTAAAGACACCTGCAGATTGAAAATGAGGGGATGAAAAACATTTATCATGCAATCGGAGATCAAAAGAAAGCTGGAGTGAGGAAGATGGTGGCACAGGAGGATGCTGGGCTCACCGCGTCCTGCTGACCACTTAGATTCCACCCACATCTGCCTAAATAACCCAGAAAACTGCCAGAAGTCTAGCAGAGCAGACTCTCCGGAGCCAAGCGTAGATGAGAGGCCCACAGAAGAGGGTAGGAAGGGCGGAGAGGCGGTGCGTGCTCCATGGACTGGTGGGAGGGAGCTGGGGCGGTGGAGGGGCAGCCCACCTGGCAAGGCAGAGCCCCCGAGTCTGGCTTGCAAAAGCGGAGGGGCCAGGCGGAGTGTATTCTGACAGCCAGCGGGACCTAACATCTGGAATGTTATAAGTCAACAGCTCTGCTCCGAGAGCAGGAGGGCTGGAGGAAAATGGGAGGGAGAGTTGTTGAGCCCCGGAGGACAGGGCTCAGCTTGGCGGGGAACAAAGGTGCTTGCTAGTGCCATCTCCCTCACCCACCCCCAGCCAAAATCCCAAAGGGAACCAGTTCCCGTCATGGAACTTGCTTGCACCGCACAAACACCCAACACTGTGCTTCTGTGGATCCATCCCTCCGACAGGTCTGCCTCCCTCCTGGCACCACAGGGCCCCTCCCAAAGTGGACCACTGAAGGCAAAACGAGCTGAGTCTGCCCCTCCTGCCACTGTGCACCTTATGGATCCACCCCGGCTAATATGTCAGATCCCATCAAAGCAGCACCACAAGCCTGGCAGTGTGCAAGTAGCCCAGACAGGGGCCACACCACTCCACAGTGAGTCCTGCCTCCGGGAGAGGGGAAGATAAGGTACACACCAGTCTGACTGTGGCCCCAGCGGTGGGCTGGGGACAGACATCAGGTCTGACTGCGGCCCTGCCCACCAACGCAAGTTACTCCAGACAGCACAGGGGAAGAGCCCTGCAGTTCTGCGCCACTCCAGGGACTATCCAAAATGACGAAATGGAAGAATTCTCCTCAACAGAAACTCCAGAAAGTAGCAACAGCTAACGAAGTGATCAAAAACGATTTAAGCAATGTAACAGAAAATGAATTTAAGATAACAGTCATAAAATTAATCGCTGGGCTTGAAAAAAGTATAGAGGACAGCAGAGAATCTATTACTACAGAGATCAAGGGACTAAGAAACAGTCAGGAGGAGCTAAAAATGCTATAAATGAGCTGCAAAATAAAATGGAGGCGACCACAGCTCAGATTGAAGAGGCAGAGGAGAGAATAGGTGAATTAGAAGATAAAATTATGGAAAAAGAGGAAGCTGAGAAAAGAGAGATAAAAAAATCCAGGAGTATGAGGGGAGAATTAGAGAACTAAGTGACACAATTAAACGCAATAATATACACATAATTGGTATTCCAGAAGAGGAAGAGAGAGGGAAAGGTGCTGAAGGTGTACTTGAACAAATCATAGCTGAGAACTTCCCTGATCTGGGGAAGGAAAAAGGCATTGAAATCCAAGAGGCACAGAGAACTCCCTTCTAATGTAACTTGAATCAATCTTCTGCACGACATATCATAGTCAAACTGGCAAAATACAAGGATAAAGAGAAAATTCTGAAAGCAGCTAGGGATAAACATGCTCTAACATATAAAGGGAGACCGATAAGACTAGTGATGGATCTATCTACTGAAACTTGGCAGGCCAGAAAGGAATGGCAGGAAATCTTCAATGTGATGAACAGAAAAAAATATGCAGCTGAGAATCCTTTATCCAGCAAGTCTGTCAGAACAGAAGGAGAGATAAAGGTCTTCCCAAACAAACAAAAACTGAAGGAATTCCTCACCACTAAACGAGCCCTACAAGAGATCCTAAGGGGGATCCTGTGAGACAAAGTACCAGAGACATCACTACAAGCATGAAGCCTACAGACATCACAATGACTCTAAACCCATATCTTTCTATAATAACACTGAATGTAAATGGACTAAATGCTCCAACCAAAAGACATAGGGTATCAGAATGGATAAAAATACAAGACCCATCTATTTGCTGTCTGCAAGAGACTCATTTTAGACCTGAGGACACCTTCAGATTGAAAGTGAGGGGATGGAGAACTATCTATCATGCTACTGGAACTCAAAAGAAAGCTGGGGTAGCCATACTTATATCAGACAAACTAGACTTTAAGTTAAAGGCTGTAACAAGAGATGAAGAAGGGCATTATATAATAATTACAGGGTCTATCCATCAGGAAGAGCTAACAATTATAAACGTCTATGCAACGTATTCGGGAGCCCCCAAATATATAAAACAATTAATCACAGACATAAGCAACCTTATTAATAAGAATGTGGTAATTGCAGGGGACTTTAATACTCCACTTACACCATTGGATAGATCATCTAGACACAGGATCAATAAAGAATCAAGGGCCCTGAATGATACACTGGATCAGATGGACTTGACAGATATATTTAGATCTCTGCATCCCAAACCAACAGAATATACTTTCTTCTTGAGTGCACATGAAACATTTTCCAAGACAGATCACATACTGGGTCACAAAATAGCCCTTCATAAGTATACAAGAATTGAGATCATAGCATGCATACTTTCAGACCACAATGCTATGAAGCTTGAAATCAACCACAGGAAAAAGTCTGGAAAACCTCCAAAACCATGGAGGTTAAAGAACACCCTACTAAAGAATGAATGGGTCAACCAGACAATTAAAGAAATTAAGAAATATATGGAAACAAATGAAAATGAAAATACAACAATCCAAATGCTTTGGGATGCAGCAAAGGCAGTCTTGAGAGGAAAATACATTGTAATCCAGGCATAGCTCAAGAAACAAGAAAAATCCCAAATACAAAATCTAATAGCACACCTAAAGGAAATAGCAGCAGAACAGCAAGGACACCCCAAACCCAGCAGAAGAAGAGAAATAATAAAGATCAGAGCAGAAATAAACAATATAGAATCTAAAAAAACTGTAGAGCAGATCAATGAAACCAAGAGTTGGTTTTTTGAAAAAATAAACAAAATTAATAAACCTCTAGCCAGGCTTCTCAAAAAGAAAAGGGAGATGACCCAAATAGATAAAATCACGAATGAAAATGGAATTATTACAACAAATCCCTCAGAGATACAAGCAATTATCAGGGAATACTATGAAAAACTATATGCCAACAAACTGGACAACCTGAAAGAAATGGATAAATTCCTAAACACCCACATGCTTCCAAAACTCAACCAGGAGGAAACAGAAAGCTTGAACAGACCCATAACCAGCAAAGAAATTGAATCAGTGATCAAAAATCTCCCAATAAATAAGAGTCCAGGACCAGATGGCTTCCCTGGGGAATTCTACCAGACATTTAAAACAGAGATAATACCTTTCCTTCTCAAGCTATTCCAAAAAATATAAAGGGAAGGAAAACTTCCAGATTCATTCTATGAAGCCAGTATTACTTTGATTCCTAAACCAGACAGAGACCCAGTAAAAAAAAGAGAACTACAGGCCAATATCCCTGGTGAATATGGATGCACAAATTCTCAATAAGATACTAGCAAATCAAATTCAACAGCATATAATAAGAATTATTCACCATGATCAAGTGGCATTCATTCCTGGGCTGCAGGGCTGGTTCAACATTCACATATCAATCAACGTGATACATCACATTAATAAAAGAAAAGATAAGAACCATATGATCCTGTCAATCGATGCAGAAAAAGCATTTGACAAAATTCAGTATCCTTTCTTAATAAAAACCCTCGAGAAAGTCGGGATAGAAGGAACATACTTAAACATCATAAAAGCCATTTATGAAAAGCCCACAGCTAATATCATTCCCAATGAGGAAAAACTGAGAGCTTTCTCTCTGAGATCAGGAACACAACAGGGATGTCCACTCTCACCGCTGTTGTTTAACATAGTGTTGGAAGTTCTAGCATCAGCAATCAGACAACAAAAGGAAATCAAAGGCATCAAAATTGGCAAAGATGAAGTTAAGCTTTCACTTTTTGCAGATGACATGATACTATACATGGAAAATCCGATAGACTCCACCAAAAGTCTGCTACAACTGATGCATGAATTAAGCAAAGTCACAGGATACAAAATCAATGTACACAAATCAGTTGCATTCTTATACACTAATAATGAAGCAACAGAAAGACAAATAAAGAAACTGATCCCATTCACAATTGCACCAAGAAGCATAAAATACCTAGGAATAAACCTAACCAAAGATGTAAAAGACCTGTATGCTGAAAACTATAGAAAGCTTATGAAGAAAATTGAAGAAGATATAAAGAAATGGAAAAACATTCTGTGCTCATGGATTGGAAGAAGAAATATTGTTAAAATGTCAATACTACCCAAAGCTATCTACACATTCAATGCAATCCCAATCAAAATTGCACCAGCATTCTACTCGAAGCTAGAATAAGCAATCCTAAAATTTGTATGGAACAGCAAAAGGCCCCGAATAGCCAAAGCAATTTTGAAGAAGAAGACCAAAGCAGGAAGCATCACAATCCCAGACTTTAGCCTCTACTACAAAGCTGTCATCATCAAGACAGCATGGTATTGGCACAAAAACAGACACATAGACCAATGGAATAGAATAGAAACCCCAGAACTAGACCCACAAACGTATGGCCAACTCATCTTTGACAAAGCAGGAAAGAACATCCAATGGAAAAAAGACAGTCTCTTTAACAAATGGTGCTGGGAGAACTGGACAGCAGCATGCAGAAGGTTGAAACTAGACCACTTTCTCACACCATTCACAAAAATAAACTCAAAATGGATAAAGGACCTGAATGTGAGACAGGAAACCATCAAAACCTTAGAGGAGAAAGCAGGAAAAGACCTCTCTGACCTCAGCCGTAGCAATCTCTTACTTAACACATCCCCAAAGGCAAGGGAATTAAAAGCAAAAGTGAATTACTGGGACCTTATGAAGATAAAAAGCTTCTGTACAGCAAAGGAAACAACCAACAAAACTAAAAGGCAACCAACGGAATGGGAAAAGATATTTGCAAATGACATACCGGACAAAGGGCTAGTATCCAAAATCTATGAAGAGCTCACCAAACTCCACACCCGAAAAACAAATAACCCAGTGAAGAAATAGGCAGAAAACATGAATAGACACTTCTCTAAAGAAGACATCCAGATGGCCAACAGGCACATGAAAAGATGTTCAACGTCGCTCCTTATCAGGGAAATACAAATCAAAACCACACTCAGATATCACCTCACGTCAGTCAGAGTGGCCAAAATGAACAAATCAGGAGACTATAGATGCTGGAGAGGATGTGGAGGAAGGGGAACCCTCTTGCACTGTTGGTGGGAATGCAAATTGGTGCAGCCGCTCTGTAAAGCAGTGTGGAGGTTCCTCAGAAAATTAAAAATAGACCTACCCTATGACCCAGCAATAGCACTGCTAGGAATTTATCCAAGGGATACAGGAGTACTGATGCATAGGGGCACTTGTACCCCAATGTGTATAGCAGCACTCTCAACAATAGCCAAATTATGGAAAGAGCCTAAATGTCCATCAACTGATGAATGGATAAAGAAATTGTGGTTTATATACACAATGGAATACTACGTGGCAATGAGAAAGAATGAAATATGGCCTTTTGTAGCAACGTGGATGGAACTGGTGAGTGTGATGCTAAGTGAAATAAGCCATACAGAGAAAGACAGATACCATATGGTTTCACTCTTATGTGGAGCCTGAGAAACTTAACAGAAACCCATGGGGGAGGGGAAGGAAAAAAAAAAAAAAAAGAGGTTAGAGTGGGAGAGAGCCAAAGCATAAGAGACTGTTAAAAACTGAGAACAAACTGAGGGTTGATGGGGGGTGGGAGGGAGGGGAGGGTGGGTGATGGGTATTGAGGAGGGCACCTTTTGGGATGAGCACTGGGTGTTGTATGGAAACCAATTTGACAATAAATTTCATATATTAAAAAAATAATAATAATAAGGAAAACAAAACAAAACAAAACAAAAACCTCCCAATAAACAAAAGTCCAGGATCAGGTAGCTTCACAGGGAAATTCTACCAAACATTTAAAGAAGTGTAAATACCTATTCTTCTCTAACTATTCTGAAAAATAAAAGAGGAAGGAAAATTTCCAAATTGATTCTATGAGGACAGCATTACCCTATTACCAAAACCAGATAACTACAAAAAAAAAAAACAAAAAAAAAAAAAACAAAAAAAAAAAAACTATAGGCCAATATCTCTGATGAACACATATGCAAAAATCCTTAACAAACAAACTGAATCCAACAATGCATTAAGGAAATCATTCACCATGATCAAATGGGATTTATTCTCAGGATGTATGAGTGGTTCAGTATCTGCAAACTAACCAATGTGATACATCACATCAATAAGAGAAAGGATAAAAAAACATGTGATCATTTCAACAGATGCAGAAAAAGCATCTGATGAAGTACAACATCCATTCATGATAAAAACTCTCAACAAAGTAGGCTCATGGGGAACATATCTCAACATAATAAAAACCATAGAGAAAAAATATCTAGCATACTCACTGGTGAAAAACTGAGAGCTTTTTCCTTAAGACTGAGAACAAGACAAGAATATCCATTCTCACCACTTTTATTCAACATAGTACTAGAAGTCCTAGCAATAGCAATCGGGAAACAAACAAATAAATAAATAAAAGGCATCCGAATTGGTAAGGAAGAAGTAAAACTTTCACTAATTGCAGATGACATGATACTGTATCTAGAAAATCCTATGGACTTCACCAAAGAAACTACTAGAACTGATAAATGAATTCACTGAAGTCACAGGATACAAAATCAATGAACAGAAATCCATTGCATTTCTACAGACTAATAACGAAGCATCAGAAACAGAAATTAAGAAAATAATCCCATTTGTAATTGCACCCTAATAATGAGATATCTAGAAATAAACCTTACCACAGAGGTATAAGGTCTCTACTATGTAAACTTTAAAACACTGATGAAAGAAATGAAGATGACACAAACAAAGGGAAAGACATTCTGTGCTCATGGATTAGAAGAATATTGTTAAAACGTCCATACTACCCAAAGCAATCTACAGATTTAATGCAATCCCTATCAGAATACCATCAGCGGTTTTCACAGAACTAGAACAAACAATCCCAAAACTTATATGGAACCACAATACTCTGAGCAGCCAAAGCAATTTTGAAAAAGAAAAGCATGGCTGGAGGTATCACAAGTTATAATTCAAGTTATATTACAAAGTTACAGCAATCAAAACAGTCTGGTACTAGCACAAATACAGACATAAAAGAGCCCAGTAATAAACCGACAACTGGATGGTCAATTAATCCTCAACAAAGAAGGCTAGAATATGCAATGGGGAAAAGACAGTCTCTTCAACAAATGGTGCTGGGAAACTGGTCAGCAACATGCAAAATAATGAAACTGGACTACTTTCTTACACCATACATGAAAATAAACTCACCATGGAATGTGAGACCCGAAACTGTAAAAAATCCTAGAAGAGAACACAGGCAGATATGTCTTTGGCATTGGCCATAGAAACATTTTTCTAGTTATGTTTCCTGAGGCGAGGGAAACAAAAGCAAAAATGAACTTTGATAATACATCAAAAAAATTTGTTGCACAGGGAAGGAAATAATAAATAAAACCAAAGGCAACTTATGGAATAGGAGAAGATATTTGCAAATGACATATCCAAGAAAGGGTTATTATCAAAATGTATAAAGAACCTACACAGCTCAACACTCTCAACAACAAATAATCCAACTAAAAATGGGCAGAAGACATGAACAGACATTTCTCCAAAGAATACACCCAGATGGCCAACAGACTCATGAAAAGATACTCAACAGTCACTCATCATTGGGGAAATACCAATCAAAGCTTCACTATCGCCTCACACCTGTCAGAATGGCTAAAATCAAAAACATAAGAAACAACAAGTGTCAGCAACCATGTGGAGAAAAAGAAACCCTCTTACACTGCTGGTGGGAATGCAAACTGGTGGGGTCACTCTGGGAAAGAGTATGGAGTTTCCTCAAAAAATTAAAAATAAAAATATCATATGATACAATAATCACACTACTGGGTATTTACCAAAAAATCACAAAACACCAAATCAAAGGGATACATGCACTCCTAGGTTTATAGCAGCATTATTTACAATAGCAAAATTATGGAAGCAACCCAAGTATCCATCCACAGAGGAATGGATAAAGAAGATATGGTATGTATGTATGTGTATATACATACATATATACACACATACAATGGATTATTCAGCCATAAAAAAGAATAAAATCTTGCCATTTGCAATAATATGGATGGAGCTAGAGATTATAATGCTAAGAGAAATAAGTCAGAGAAAGACAAATACCGTATGATTTCACTCATATAGGAGCATTTAAGAAACAAAACAAAGGAGCAAAGAGTAAAAAAAAAAAGAGAGAGAGACAAATCAAGAAACAGATTCTTAACTATAGAGAACAAAGTAATGGTTAGCAGAGGGGAAGTAGGTGGAGGCATGGGTCAAATAGGTGATGGGGACTAGGGAATGGACTTGTTGTAACATACGCAACTGACAAATCACTACACTGTATACCTGAAACTAATATAACACTGTAAGTTAAATACACTGGAATTTTTTTTTTTAAAAAAGAGCTGTGTGCTAACTGGGGTGGAACGCCTGAATTTTCCTGGGAATAGGGGCACATGCTCACCCTGCACTGTCAGTCCCTCTTAAAGGCCACCTGGGCTCTGCAACAGGACCCCAGGAGGATTTGATCTGTACACAGGGAAAATTTTAACCCAAGACAGATGGGTTTGAATATATTCTTCCCCTGAAATAATCTTCCTGGGCAGAATGCTAAAGCAGACTGCCCTGAGGGTGCTTCTCCCATGGTGGAGGGGAAGTGTGAAGAAAGAGCCTAAGAATGTGCCCGCCCAGGATGATGGCACAGTTTATATGCACATCGTATGGTATCCAGGCTGTACATTTCCTGGGATGAAAAAAATACTTCCCCCAAACAGGGCCTTCATTTTTAAACAAAATCATGTGCCTTAAAACATCCCCCAAATCACAGAACTCAGGGCTTCCAGACTCTCATTTTAACTAATATAGTAAAGAGAGAAGGAAAGAGGGAGATAAGAGGGGAGGGAGGTAAAGGTAAGAAAACCAGCCCTCTACCTTCTTTGGCTTTTTTACAGATTTGACTGACTAGAAGATGGTAATTCTCATCCAGAAATGGTAGATAACACTATACATTTTTCTAGATTTAGATGTAAAAAGTATTAGTAGTAATCACAAAGAAATAAGTGAGAGATGGGAAGACAAAAGCAAAAGCAGGTACTCCAAAGAAACTCTCAGTTAAAAACTAACTGGCTAGGGGCATCTGGGTGACTCAGTCAGTTAAGTGTCCAACTTCAGCTCCTATCATGATCCCATGGTTCATGGGTTCAAGCCCCACATCAGGCTCTGTGCTGAGAGCTCAGAGCCTGGAGCCTGCTTTCCATTCTGTGTGTGTGTGTGTGTGTGTGTGTGTGTGTGTGTGTGTGTGTGTGTGTCTGCCCCTCCTCCACTCATGCACTCACTCACTCTCAAAAATAAACATTTTTAAAAAGTTAAGAAAAAAACTGGATGGGATGTTATATAATCTAAGTGATCATTTCTCCAAAAATACTTCATTATAAAAAGCAGTGTGTGTGTGTGAGAAAGAGAGAGAGAGAAGAGAAGAGAAGAGAAGAGAAGAGAAGAGAAGAGAAGAGAAGAAAGTTAGTTAACACTTGAAGTATTCTGAACAGGAATCCCCACTCCAGAGAAAGTTGCTTAAACTCTTTAGATATCTTTATTAAAATCTATACGGGAAGTTTGTTTACCAGCTAAAAAGAGACCAGAAATATTTTTTTCAGAACCCAATAGAAAAATGGACAAAGAATATGAACAGACAAGTCACAGAAAAGGAAACCCGAGAGGCTAAAAGGCATATAAAGATACTCTCAAACCCATTAGCAATGATAAAAATGCAAATTTAAACCAAAATCAGACTCACAGACCCATCACTGGCAAAAATTAAACAGCTGAATCCTGCCGATAGTTGCTGGAGTCCAGAAATAATTGTGCATCACTGGTGGGAAACACAGCAGGGACAGCGCTCTGGAGAGCAAGTTAGCACCATTGCCTGGGCCCCAGGAATTCCCTGCCCATGATCCCAGACACTCGCTCAGATCTACACAGGAAATGGGGGCGCTGGGTACAACATCCTTCCCTACCAGGGAGCTGAGGCTGTCTGCAGACACAGATGAGGAAGTGAGGTGGGATGTGAAGCAGGGTGGGAAATGTCACACTGGACTTAGAGACCAACTGACAGATAGCATGTGTGCTCTCCAGCCTCTGTCTCCCTTCTCTTTCAGGATAGAGGCAGGCACTCATTCCTCCAGCTCCTGGAGGTACTGACCACTGATGCTCTTATCTGAGTCCCTCTTAGAAAACTGTTCTCAACCAAAGCAGCCCCTCACTCCTGTCCACCACCTCAGCACTTCCAAGGCACCTCTGCCTCAAATAAGATGTTGATGGCTTGCAGTCCGGCCCCTTGTCTTAGGTCAGGAAAACTTTGCTGAATCACCCCAACTCCAGATCCCCCCACTAGATCACTGAGATTTGCACCACAAATCAGGTGCTCCCTCTGCCCAGTCCTGCCTCCCTCCCCTCCAAGGGGTTGACCCTGGAGCATAAAACATTCCTAATAAACTTCCTTCATGTTAATCTCTATCTCAGAGTCTGTGCCCTGGGAAACCCAACCTAAGACACATAGCAACACAGGTGGATCATGTAAAAATAGCAAAAAGGGAGGGAAAAAAATAAGTAACAGAATGAGATCCTAAGCCACTAGAATAAATGCAAATTAACAATAGCTGCACACAAAAATATATGTGCTTTCAAGAACATGTACAGATAAGAGAACACACATTTACACATTAGATGACTTGCCTATGTGAGGAAGGAGGGACCCAGAGTGGGAATGAAGCCTTGAGCCGAGACCAGTGAAGACAGCAGGACATGAGCTGTCGGGCTCACTAAGTCAACACTTTCACACCTGCAGTTCACATTACTACTATTACTAATAACAGTAAACTAATTTGAAGTGATGAAATGAGGAGTGGTTCTTGATATGTGACTGCCTACAGAGATGGTTTGGGTCTCCATGGCCCCTGTGTTAACAGGTAAGCAAGCAAACGCAACAGCCTGCTTTCTTCAGAACAGCACTGAGGTCTAGAGTCCCATTGTCTCTGTGAACCCCCACTTTCCAGAGCACTCCATCCAGTTGCTCAACTCTATGGCTGGCTGGTTCTGCCACTGAGTATCTTGAGTACCTCTGGGCCTCCCCTGAGGTGAACGTGCCACTGAAGACACTCATAGAAATCACTAAGGATAAGGAGGGGGCACTTCCTTATGTATAAGCATAGCTCATGTGACTGTTGTCTAACTTCTTATACATTCACTGGAATTGAGTTTAGAAAATTCTTGTTGTGGTAGTTCTGCAACAAAATTGTGGGGGAGAGAAATATAGCCCCACTAAACTCTAATTACCAGACACAACCAGTGTTTGTCAAAAGGACCTGGTAAATATTGAATAGCCTAATCAGCTGTGTGGCAAAGACAGGCCATTTCCCAAATCCCTTCTTCTTCCTGGCAAGCAGTTCCCAGCACCCCCTCCTCACTACAGGGCCCCAGTTAGTGTGGTCCTGTGATGAAGTTCTAGCCAATGGCACGTGCACAGAAGTGATGCCAGCCACTCCAAGTCTGGCCCTTATAAACCTGCTGTGAATAGTTTCCTGAGTTCTTCCCCTCCTGCCACCAAATTCAGATTAACATGCATCCTTGGAAGCAGAAGTGGCCAACAGCAGAACTA
Organism: Panthera tigris; assembly: GCF_018350195.1. Lineage (NCBI taxonomy): Eukaryota > Metazoa > Chordata > Mammalia > Carnivora > Felidae > Panthera > Panthera tigris. Next base: position 121,697,529 of record NC_056668.1, on the reverse strand, counting down.
GAAGATGGGGCGCTGGACGGAGAGCTGCCCACTGATCAAGAACACGTGCTTTGCCAAATGTCCATTGACTGATGAATGGATAAAGAGGATGTGCTATGTGTGTATGTATGTATGTGTGTGTGTGTGTGTATATATATATATATGCACACACAATAGAATGTGTGTGTGTGTGTATATATATATTTATACACAATAGAATATTACTTCGTTATTAAAAAGAATGAAATCTTGCCATTTGCAACAACATGGATGGAACTAGAGGGTATTATGCTAAGCAAAGTCAGTCATCAGAGAAAGACAAATATATGACTTTACTCACATGTGGAATTTAAGATACCAAACAGATGAACATAAAGGAAGAGAAGCAAAAAATAATACAAACACAGGGAGGGATACAAACCATAAGAGACTCTTACATACAGAGAACAAACTGAGGGTTGCTGGAGGGGTTGGGAGTGGGGGGATGGGCTAAATGGGCAAGGGGCATTAAAGAGGGCACTTGTTGGGATGAGCACTGGGTGTTATATGTAAGTCAAGAATCACTAAATTCTATTCCTGAAATCATTATTACACTACATGTTAACTAACTTGGATGTAAATTAAAATAATAATAATAATTAATAATAATAATAATAATAATAAGATGATGAGAACACCTGCTTTGGCTCTTACATGAGCAAATTCAAAAGGAATTAAAACATAGAACAAAGCTAGGAAAGTTAACATTTCATTGTCTATTAATCATTCTATACGCTTCAGCTTGTGTGTTAAGGCTTCTAGCATTTCCTTAATTAGGTCTGTTCACCTCATCCTTCTCACCCCACAAATTAACCAAAAGAGTCCTCATTTTATTTTAAAATAACCAAAGCTCCTTTTACTTAAAAAGAGAAAAAGGATAAATACTCAGGTGTCAAACAGAGAAAGCTGTAAGAACAGAGCTGAGAAGTGCTCTAAGATAGCTGTCTTTTTGGGACGAAAATCCTAACAGTGGCCAATTATAAATAAAATGAAGAAGGTTACTCATGCACTGGTCAAATAAATACGTGCATGTGAAGTTTTAAATTACAGAAGTAACTTTAATTCAGGTAAGTTCAGCAGCCCTTGCTAAATGCCTCTTCTGTATCCAGTCCCACATTCTCAATAACAGAACAATTCAAACCATCCAGTCTCCCAGCCCGGGCTGCTAAACATGACTACTCCACTCGGTTCTGGCCAATAAGATGGAGCTGGGGAAGACCCTGGGGAAGATATTCTTGCCTGAATCTCAAAACAAGGCTTTGGGGGCCCATGGGTGGCTCATTTGGTTAAGTGTCTGACTCTTGATTTTGGCTCAGGTCATGATCTCACTACTGTGAGATCGAGCCCCACACTGAAGCCTGCTTGGGATTCTCTCTCTCTCTCTCTCTCTCTGCCCTTCTTCCATTTGCTCATGCATGCACATGTTCTCTCAAAATAAACAAACATTTTTTAAAAACTTAAAAATTTTTTAAAAAACACAAAAAAATAAGGCTTTGTAAGTAGGTAGCCTTTGCCTTTCCTGTTCTTCCTGACTGCTGCCAAAACATGAGTGAGAAGCTCTGAAGGACAGCAGCCACCTTGTAACCACACAACACCCAGCTCACGGCAGAGGCGGGCATGCCGAGGATGACAGTATGGAGCCATGCAAAGAAGCCTGAGCTCCTGGCAGCTGTGCTGAGCCACAGCTACAGCCTGGATCCCTACTGCCTTCCTTTTGAACCCCAGCTTTTTGTGATCTGTTCAGCCAACTCAGTTGAGTTTCTCTTATTTGCTGACAAATGGGTTCCTGATACCATATATTAGTCTTTCTGCTCATTTTCAAATACAAAGAATACTGTTTTTAGAACATAGCTGTGAACTTAATGCTCTATAATTTACATAAATGTTCTATAATTTATAGTTTTAAAATGATATTAAGAGATTATAAGTCTCAAAGAGAGAGCAAGACATTGTCTGATAAGTAAGGGCTTCTCCTATATATGCAATATAAAATATAGGTAATTGAAGGTCTAAAACCTCATTTGTAAAAATGTATTTTAAGAACTTTTAGAAGAGATTGCTGGGAAGATGGCAGAGTAGGACAACCCTAAGCTTACCCTGTCCTATGGATACGACTAGATAACACTCATATCAGTGTCAACAACCCCACACACTAAATGTCAAGAAGATGTCACACTGAACAGAGTAGGAAGGGTGGGGATGCCCTGAGAACTAAAGGGACCCCAGGGACTGTTCCTAAGAGGGAGGAACTCATGGACAGGGACAGTGGAGAGAAATAGACTGTCACACTGGAAAGCCCACAGAGGGAAGACCAAACCCATAGCATTTGGCCATGAAAACCAGAGGACCTGAACTTAATGAGCTCTTAAAGCCGGCAGGACTTAAAACCTGGAATTTTACAAAAATCACCCTTGCTCAGCTCTGGGAGAGCTGGGAGGGCAAGAAGAAATGGAGCCACTGCTCTTAAAGAGATAACAAAACAAATATCCCCACAGAAATGCAGCACAGAAGTAGCAGTTTGAAAAACGTGTGGGGCAAGAGAAGGGAGAGTTGTTTATTAATCTCAAAGCTAGTCCTAGAGGGATAAAGATCATTAGGAGACTCCTCCGGGAACAAAGGAGAAGGCCAGTTTGATGTCCCTCCCCTGCCCCACAGTATCAACACAGCCAAGTGCAAGAACCATCACAGTACCAACACTCGCTATCTAACTTTGAGTCCTGCCGCACCCCACCCTACTTTGGTCCTCCTCCAATCTGGCTTGCCTCAGCCCTGGTGCTGCCGGTTCCTTTCCTCAGAACACCAGTGCAAATCTTTCTAACACCACACTTCCCTCCCCCACACACTTTGCAGAATGATGCCCTCCAATATATTCTTGGCTGGAGCCCATCCAAAGTGGTTGCATACCCTGGCAGTGTGCAAGCAGCCCCAAAAGTGACTAGACTGCTTCAAAGTGACTCCTACCTTGGGGAGAGGGCAAGAACCACACATACCAGTCCTACTCCTGCCCCAGCAGTGGACTGCCCCAGCAAAAAGCTGGTCTGACTACAGGCCCTGCCCACCAAACAAACTTTCTCAGACAACAACGCAGGGCAAATCCCCTGCAGTTTGGTTCTACTGCACCTCTGGAAAATGCCTGGTATGACTCAACTCAAGGCCAAGGAGGCCCTAGACTGGTCTACTAATACCACAGAGACCAAGACTGCACACAAAGGCAAAGAGACCACTTCAGACACCTGGACTGAAGGAAAAAAAAAACACAGTTCAGTCACAATAGCAGGGCACAAGCAACACATAGAAGTGACACCCCCAAAGCACCAGGTCCTGGTGAACAGGGGACACTTCACTGTAGAGCACTACAGGACCTCTTTTTCATAAGGCCAATACTTTCAAGAGGAAGAGACATAGCTGACTTTCCTAACACAGAGAAACAGACATAGAGATTTAGACAAAATGAAGATACAGAGGAGTATGTCCCAAATGGAAGAACAGGACAAAAACACAGCATGAGACCTAAGTGAAACAGAGAGAAGTAATATGACTGATAGAGTCATTAAAATAATGATCACCAAGATACTCAATGGATATGAAAAGACAGTGGAGAACATCAGTGAGACTCTCAAAGAGATTAAAAAAAAATAACCAATCAGACACAAAGAATACCAGAAATGAAACTAAAGATACACTGGATGAAAAAAATAGTAGACCAGAGGAAGCAGAATAAAGGGTCAGCAACCTATAGGACCAAGAAATAGAAAGTAATCAAGCTAAACAGATGAGAGGAAAAAAACTGCAAAATGAGAGTAGACTCAGGAAATTTTGCAACACCATCAAGCATAATAACATTTGCATTATAGGGATCCCAGAAAGAGAAGAGAGAAAAGGGAGAAAATTTACTTGAAGAAATAATAACTGAAGTTTTCCCAAACCTGGATCTCCTCCAGATCCATGAGATAGAAACCCAAACAAAATCAATCCAAGGAGGTATACTACAAGTCACAGTAATTAAAATGGCAAAAGTAGTGATAAAGAGAAAAAATTTAAAACAGCAAGAATAAGAAAACAGTTACATACAACAGAAAACCCAAAAGGCTATCAGCTGATTTTTCAGCAAAAAGTGTGCGGGCCAGAAGGGAGTGACATGATATATTCAAGGTGCTAAAAAAGAAAAAAAAAAAAAAACACTGCAACTAAGAATTCTCTATCCAGCAAGGCTATCATTCAGAATAGGAGAGAAAGAGTTTCCCAGGCAAACAAAAGTTGAAGGAATTTATGATGACTAAACCAGCACTACAAGAAATGTGAAAGTGGATTCACTGAGTAGAAAGTAAAGACCATAAGTAGAAGTAATAAATGTAGGAAGCACAAAAGTAATAAAAGTAAGTATATCTAATAAGATCAGTCAAGGGGCTCACAAAATACAGGAGTGTGAAGTATGATACCATGTACCTAAAATGGGGGGGGGGGGCGGGGAGGAGTAAAGAATGGGTTCTGACATAAGGAACCATTAACTTAATATAGATTATCGTATGCAGAAGGCATTATATATAAACCTAATGGTAAACACAAATCAAAAAACCAGAACATATACGCAAAAAATAAGGAAAAAGTAATCCAAGTATATCACTAAAGAAAGCCAACAAACCATGAGAGAAGAGAGCAAGAGAAGAAAGGAACAGAAAATAACTACACAAACAACCATAAAACAAGTAACAAAATGGCAAAGAGTATTATCTATCAATGATTGATATCAATAATATCTACTGTAATTATTATCTATAATTATCTATCAATAATTACTTTAAATGTAAGTGGATTAAATGCTTCAGTAAAAAGACACAGGGTGATGGAATGGATTTAAAAAAAAAACGAAAAACAAGACCCATCCATATGCTGCTTACAAGAGACTCGTTTCAGACTGAAAGACACACACAGTTTGCAAGTGAAGGATGGAAAATCATTTATCATGCAAATGGAAGTAAAAAGCAAGCTGGGGTAGTAACACTTATATCAGACAAAATAGACTTCTTTTTTTTTAGTCTTATTTATTTATTTTGAGAGAGAGGGAGAGAGTACAATCTGGGGAGGGGTAGAGAAAGGAAGAGACAGAATCCTAAGCAGGCACCCTGTCATCAGCACAGAGCCTGATTCGGGGCTTGAACCCACAAACCATGAGATCGTGACCTGAGCCAAGCTCCAGAGTCAGACACTTAACTGACTGCGCCACCCAGGCACCCCTTGAACAAAACAAACTTTGAAACAAAGACTGTAGGGGCACCTGGGTGGTGCAGTCAGTTAAGCATCTGACTTTGGCTCAGGTCATGATCTCATGGTTCTTGGAGCTTGCTTCATATTCTGTGTCTCCCTCTCTCTCTGACCCTCCCTCGTTCTCGTTCTCATTCTCTCTCTCTCTCTCAAAAATAAATAAACGTTAAAAAATTATAAAACAAAGACTATAACAAGGGACAAAGAAGGACATTATATAATCATAAAGGAGATAATCCAACAAGAAGATAGAACAATTGTAAATATTTATGCACCCAACATAGAATCACCCAATACATAAAGCAGCTAATAACAAACATAAAGGAAATAATGTAGAGTAATAGAAAAATAGCAAGGGACTTTAACACTCCTTTTACCATCAATAGACACATCATCCAAATAGGAAATCAACAAGGAAACAGTGGCTTTGAATGACACATTGGACCAGATGGATCGAACATATATTCAGAACATTCCATCCTAAAACAGCAGAATACACATTCTTTTTAAGTGTACATGAAACATTCTCCAGAATAGATCATATACTAAGTCACAAAGAAAACTTTATCAAAATCAAAAAGATCCAAGTGACACCATGCATCTTTTCTGAGCACAATGTTGTGAAACTAGTAATCAACCACAAGAAAAATTCTGGAAAGACCACAAATTCCTAGAGGTTAAATGCCATACTACTAGGAGTGTCTGGGTGGCTCATATGGTTGAGCATCCAACTCTTGATTTCGGCTCAGGTAATGATCATAGGGTTGGTGAGATCGAGCCCTGCGTTGGGCTCTGTGCTGACAGTGCAGAGCCTACTTGGGATTCTCTCTCTCCCTCTCTGTCAAAATAAATAAACAAACACTTAAAAAATACCATACTAGTAAACAACAAATGGGTCAACCAGGAAATAAGAGAATAAAACTATACACAGAAACAAATGAAACATAATGCTCCAAAATCTTTGGGATGCAGGAAATGCTACTCTAAGAGGGAAGTTTATAGCAATACAGGCCTGCCTCAAGAAGCAGTAAAAATCTCAAATAAACAACCCAACATTACACCTAAAGGAGACAGAAAAACAACAAACAACCTCAAACCAGCAAAAGGAAGGATAAAATAAAGATGAGAGAAGAAATAAATTAAATAGAAAATAAAAAAATAGAACGGATCAATGACACCAGGAACTGGTTTTTTGAAGAAATCAACAATATTGAAAACTTTTAGCCAAACTCATCAAAAGGGGGGGGGGGTTCAATCAGAAATGAAAGAGGGGAAATAACCAACAAAATAAAAACACAAAGGATTGTAAGAAAATATTATAAAAAATTATATGCCAACAAATTGGACAACCTAGAAGAAACTTATAAATTCTGAGAAATATAGACCCTCCCAAAATTGAATCAGGAAAATATAATTTTAACATGCCAATTATCAGCAAAGATATTGATTGAATCAGTAATCAAAAAATTATCAAAATTAAAGTCCAGGACCACACAGCTTCACAAGTGAATTCTACCAAACTTTTAAAGAAGAGTTAATACTTATTCACAAATTATTCCAAAAAAAAATAGAAGACAAAGGAAAAATTTGAAATTCATCCCATGAGCACAGCATTACCCTGATACCAAAACCAGTTAAAGATACTACAAAAAAGAGAACTACAGGCCAATATCTCTGATAAACAGAGACATAAAAATTCTCAACAATATATTAGCAAACCAAATCTGCCACTACAGGTTAAAAAAAAATCATTCCCCACAATGAGGTGGGATTTATTCATGGGATGCAAGGGTGATTCAATATTCACAAATCAATTTATGTGAGATGATATATCACATCAACAAGCGAAAGGATAAAAACTATATTATCATTTCAATAGAAGCAGAGAAAGCATTTGACAAAGTACAATATCCATTCACAGTGAAAAACCCTCAATAAAGTAAGTGTAGATGGAAGATATCTCAACTTAATAAAGGTCATACAGGAAAAACCCACATCTAACATCATACTCAATGGGGAAAACATGAGACTTTTCCCCTAAGATCAGAAGTGAGAAAAGGATGTCCATTCCCACGACTTTTACTCAACAGAGTACTGGAAGTCCTAGCCACAGCTATCGGATAGGAAAAATGAATAAAAGCCATCCAAATTCGTAAGGAAGAAGCAAAACTGACACTATTTGCAATGGCATGATACTATACAGGAACCCTACAGATTCCTCCCAAAAACTACTAGACTGATAAATGAATTCACTAAAGTCACAGAACACAAAATCAATGAATACACAGAATACAAACTGCACAGAAATCCAATGCATTTCTATACACTAAAAATGAAGTGGCAGAAAAAGAAATTAAGAAAACAATCCCACTAACTGCACCAAAAAACTGGAGATACCTAGGAATAAACCAAGTAGGTGAAAGACCTGTCTGAAAACTATAAAACACTGAAGAAAGAAATTGAAGAGGACACAAAGAAATGGAAATACATTCCATTCTCATGGGTTGGAAGAATAAATATTATTAAAATGTCCATACCACCCAAAGGAATCTACAGATTTAACACAATCCCTATCAAAACATCTACAACATTTTTCACAAAACTAGAACAAACAATTCCAAAATTTATATGGAACCACAAAGGACTCTGAACAGCCAAAGCAAGTTTGAAAAAGTATAGCTGGAGATATCACAATGCCAGACTTCAAGTTATGTTATATTATAAAGCTACAATAATCAAAACAGTCTGATACTGGCACAAAAACAGACACATAGATCAACAGAACAGAATAAAGAGGCCAGTAATAAACCCACAATTAGAGAGTCAATTAGTCATCAACAAAGGAGGTAAGAATACACAATGGGGAAAAGGCAGTCTCTTCAACAAATGGTGCTGGGGAAACTGGTCAACTACAGGCAAAAGAATGAAACTGGACTACTTTCTTATACAATACACAAAAATAAACTCAATATGAACTAACAACCTAAATGTGAGACCTGAAACCATAAAAATCTAGAAAAAAACATAAACAGTAATTTCTCTGTTGGCCATAACAACATCGTTATAGACAGGTCTCCTGAGGCAATGGAAACAAAAGCAAAAAACAACTATTGGGACTACATCAAAGTAAAAAGTTTCTGCACAGCAAACAACCAACAAAACTAAAATACGACATACTGAATGGGAGAAGATATTTGCAAATGATATCAATAAAAGGTTAGCATTAAAAATATATAATTAAGATATACCTCTCAATACCCAAAAAACTAATAATCCAATTAAAAATGAGCAGAAAACATGAACAGACATTTCTCCATATTCTTCTTTTAGAAGATATAAAGATGGCCAACAGACACATGAAAAGATGCTCGACATCACTCATCATCATGAAAATGTGAATCAAAACCACAATGAGATACCACCTCATACCTGTCAGAATGACTACAAAAAACTCCACAAGAAACAACAAGTATTGGCAAGGTTATGGGGAAAAAGGAACCCTCTTGCACTGTTGGTGGGAATGCAAACTGGTGCAGCCACTGTGGAAGATAGTATAGAGGTTCCTCAAAAAAAGAAAAAATAGAACCACCATATGAGCCAGTAATTGCATTACTGGCTACTTACCCAAAGAATAGGAAAACACTAATTTGAAAAGGTATATACAACCTTATGCTTATTGCAGCGTTATTTACAATAGCTAAATTATGGAAGCAGCCCAAGTATCCGTCAATAGATAAATGGATAAAGATGTTGTATAGATACAATGGAATATTTATTCAGCTATAATAAGGAATGAAATCTTGCCATTTGCAACAACATGGATGGAGCCAGAGAGGGTTCTGCTAAGCAAAATAAGTCAGAGAAAGATAAATACCAATGATTTCATTCATATTTGGAATTTAAGAAATAAAACAAATGAATAAAGGGAAAAAAAGACAAACCAAAAAATTATTAACCACACAGAACAAACTGATGGTTACCAGCGGTGAAGTGGGTGGGGGAATTGGTGAAATAAGTGAAGGGAATTAAGAGTACACTTATCTTGATAAACAATGAATAACATACAGAATTGTTTTATCGTGACATTGTACACCTGAAACTAATAACACTGCACATTAACAATACTGGAATTAAAATAAAGATTTTTTAAAAAACTTCATTTAAAGAGTTTCCTTAGATGGGGCACCTGGGTGGCTGTTAGTTGAGCTTCTGATTCTTCATCTCAGCTCAGGTCATAATCTGACATTTCATGAGTTCAAGCCCCATGTTGGGCTCTGCACGAATAGTGTGGAGCCTGCATGGGATCCACTCTCTTCCTCTTCCTCTATGCCCCTCCTCTGCTCACACACAAGTGCTCTCTCCCTCTCTCAGAAATTTCTCTCTCTCTCTCCCTCCCTCCTTCCTTCTCTCTCTCTCTCTCTCTGAAATAAATAAACTTAAAACAAGTTTCCTTGAAAATAAATATATTCTGACAGGAAAAAAAGAAATACATGCAAGTATTTGTAAAGAGCTGCAAGTTCCTGACACAGGGTTCCTATACCCTTGTATTTTCTTAATAAGAACACTAAGAGCATGTTTTGTTCTTTTTTTCTTTTTAATTTATATCCCAGTTAATTAGCATATAGTGCAATAACGATTTCAGGAGTAAAATCTAGTGATTCGTCCCCTACATATAACACTCAGTGCTCATCCTAACAAATGCCTCCTTAATGCCCTTTGCCTGCTTAGCCCATCCCCCCACCCAAAACCCCTCCAGCAACCTTCAGTTTGTTCTTCTGTTTTGTCTCCCTCCATGTTTTTATATTATTTTTGCTTCCCTACCCTTATGTTCATCTATTCTGTATCTTAAATTCCATGAGTGAAGTCATATGACATTTGTCTCTCTCTGACTTATTTCATTTAGCATAATACACTCTAGTTCCATTCACAATGTTGCAAATGGCAAGATTTCATTCTTTGTGATTTCCAAGTAATATTCCATTGTATATATATACCACATCTTCTTTATCCATTCATCAGTCAATGGATATTTGGGCTCTTTCCATATTTTGGCTATTGTCGATAGTGCTGCTATAAACATTGGGGTGCATTTGCCCCTTCGAAACAGCACATCTGTATCCTTTGGATAAGTACTATCCAAATCCTTTGGACAAATTGCTGGGTCATAGGTAGTTCTATTTTTAATTTTTTGAGGAACCTTCCAGAGTATCTGCACCAATTTGCATTCCCACCAGCAGTGCAAAAGTGTTCCCCTATCTCTGCATCCTTGCCAACGTCTGTTGTTGCCTGAGTTGTTAATGCTGGCCATTCTGACAGGTGTGAGGTGGTATCTCATTGTGGTTTTGATTTGTATTTCCCTGATGAGTGATGTTGAGCATTTTTTCATGTGTACATTAGCCATCTGGATGTCTTCTTTGGAGAAGTGTCTACTCATGTCTTTTGCCCATTTCTTCACTGGATTATTTGGTTTATTGGGTGTTGAGTTTGATAAGTTCTTTATAGATTTGGATACCAGCACTTTATCTGATATGTCATTCTCCCATTCCACTGGTTGCTTTTTAGTTTTGCTGATTGTTTTCTTCAATGTGCAGAAGCTTTTTATCTTGATGAGGTCACAAAAGCTCATTTTTGTTTTTTGCTTATCTCTGGAGACTTGTTGAGTAAGAAGTTCCTGTGCCCAAGGTAAATGAGATTTTTGCCCACATTCTCTTCTAGGATTTTGATGGCTTCCTGTCTTACGTTTAGATCTTTCACCCATTTTGAGCTTATTTTTATGTATGGTGTAAGAAAGTGGTCCATGTTATTATTTTACATGTTGCTGTCCAGTTTTCCCAGCACCATTTGCTGAAGAGACAGTCTTTATTCCATTGGATATTCTTTCCTGCTTTGTCAAAGATTTGCTGGCCATATGTCTGTGGGTCCATTTCTGGGTTCTCTATCTTGTTCCATTGATCTGTGTGTCTGTTTTTGTGCCAGTACAATACTTTCTTGATGATTACAGTTTTGCCATGCCTCCAGCTTGGTTTTCTTTTTCAGGATGCTTTGGCTATTTGGGGTCTTTTCTGATTCCATACAAATTTTAGGATTGTTTGTTCCAACTCTGTGAAGAATGCTGGTGTTATTTTGATAGGGATTGCTTTGAACACGTAGATTGTTTTGGTTAGTATCAATATTTTAATAATATTTATTCTTCCAACCCAGGACCATGCAGTATTTTTCCATTTTTTTGTGTCTTCTTCAATTTCTTTCATAAGCTTTCTATAGTTTTCAGTGTATAGATTTTTCACCTCTCTGGTTAGGTTTATTCCTAGATATTTTATCAGTTTTGGTGCAACTGTAAACTGGATCAATTCGTTGATTTCTCTTTCTGATGCTTCATTATTGGTGTATAAAAATGCAACTGATTTCTGTACATTGATTTTATAACCTGCTGTTTTGCTGAATTCATGAATCAGTTCTAGCAGTTTTTTTGGTGGAATCTTTTGGGTTTCCCACATACAGTATTTGTTGTCTGTGAAGAGTGAAAGTTTGACTTCCTCCTTGACAATTTGGATGCCTTTTATTTCTTTGTGTTGTCTGATTGCTGAGGCTAGGACTTCCAACACTATGTTGAATAACTGTGGCGAGAATGGACATCCCTGTCATGTTCCTGACCTTAGGGGGAAAGCTCTCAGTATATCTCCATTGAGGATGATACTAGCTGTGGGTCTTTCATATATAGTTTTAATGATCTTGAGGTATGATCCTTCTATCCCTACTTTCTTGAGGGTTTTTATCAAGAAACGATGTTGTATTTTGTTGAATGCTTTCTCATGAAAAAGCATGTGGATCATGTGGTTCTTGTCCTTTTATTGATGTTATGAATCACAATGATTGTTTTGTGGATATTGAACCAGCCCTGCATCCCAGGTATAAATCCCACTTGGTCACGGTGAATAATTCTTTTAACGTATTGTTGGATCTGTTTGGGTAGTATCTTGTTGAGAATTTTTGCACACATGTTCCTCAGGGAAATCGGTATGTAGTTCTCCTTTTCAGTGGAGTCTGTCTGGTTTTGGAAGCAAAGTAATGCTGGCCTCATAGAATGAGTTTGGAAGTTTTCCTTCCATTTCTATTTTTTGGAACATCTTCAAAAGAATACATGTTAACTCTTCTTTAAATGTTTGATAGAATTCCCCTGGAAAGACATCCGGCCCTGGACTCTTGTTTTTTGGGATATTTTTTTATTACTAATTCAATTTCATTCCTGGTTACAGGTCTGTTCAAATTTTCTACATCTTCCTGTTTCAGTTTTGGTAGTTTATATGTTTCTAGGAATTTGTCTATTTCCTCCAGATTGCCTGATTTATTGGCATATAATTGCTTATAATATTCTCTCATTATTGTATTTCTGCAGTGTAAGTTGTGATCTCTCCTCTTTCATTTGTGATTTCATTTATTTGGGTCCTTTCCTTTTTCTTTTTGATCAATCTGGCTAGGAGTTTATCAATTTTGTTAATTCTTTCAAAGAACCAGCTCCTGGTTTCCTGGATCTGTTTTTGTTTTCTTTTTTCTTTTTTTGTTTGTTATCATTGATTTCTGCTCTAACCTTTAGATTTCTCATCTTCTGCTGTTTGGGGGCTTTATTTGCTCTCCTTTTTCCATCTATTTAAGGTGTAATGTTACACTGTGTGTCTGAGACCTTTCTTCCTTCTTTAGGAAGGCGTGGATTGCTTACGACCACCTTTGCTGCATCCCAGAGGTTTTGGGCTATCATGTTATCATTTTCATTGGCTTCCATGTACTTTTTAATTTCCTCTGTAATTTCTTGGTTAACCCATTCATTCTTTAGGAGAATGTTCTTTAATCTCTAAGTATTCATGGTCTTTCCAAATTTTTTCTTGTGGTTGATTTCAAATTTCAAAGCGCTGTGTTCTGAAAATATGCATGGTATGATCTCGGGTTTTTTTGTTGTGTTGTTTTTTTGTTTTTTTTTTTTTTTTGTATTAGTTGAGGGTTGATTTGTGTCCTGTACGTAATCTATTCTGGAGAATGTTCCATATGTGTATTCTGCTACTTTAGGATAAAATGTTCTGAATATATCTGTTAAGTCCATCTGGTCCAGTGCATCATTCAAAGCCATTGTTTCCTTGTTAATTTTCTGCTTAGATGATCTGTCCATTGTTGTAAGTGGGGTGTTGAAGTCCCCTACTATTATGGTATTATTATCAATGAGTTTATGTTGATTAATTTATGCATTTGAGTGCTTTCACTTTGGGGCACAAATGTTTACAATTGTTAGATCTTCTCATTGGACAGATCCTTTGATTATGATATAATGCCCTTCTTCACCTCTTGTTACAGTCTGTATTTTAAAATCTAGTTTGTCTGATATAAGTACGGCTACTCCAGCTTTCTTAGCATGATAGATGGTTTTCCATCCCCTTATTTTCAATCTGAAATTGTCTTTAGGTCTAAAATGGGTCTCTTGTAAGCAGCATACAGATGGGTCTTGTTTTCTTATCCATCCATTTCTGATACCCTAAGTCTTTTGATTGGAGCATTTAGTCCAGTGATATTTAGAGTACTGAAAGATACAAATTTATTGTCATTGTGTTGCCTGTTGAGATGGAGTTTCTGGTGGTGGTCTCTGGTCCTTTATAGTCTTCCTTGCTTTTGGTCTTTTTTGTTTCATCCTTTCTCCGCTCAGAGAGTCCCCCTTAAAATTTCTTGCAGGGCTGGTTTAGTGGTCACAAACTCCTTTAATTTTTGTTTGTCTGGGAAACTCTGTCTCTCCTTCGATTTTGAATAACAGCCTTACTGTATAAAGAATTCATGGTTGCATATTTTTCCAATTCAGCACATTGAATATATCCTGCCACTCCTTTCTGGCCTGCCAAGTTTCTGTGGATAGGTCTGCTGTGATCCTGATCAGTCTTCCCTTATAAGTTAAGGACTTTTTTTTCCCTTGCTGCTTTCATGATTCTTTCCTTGCCTGAGTATTTTGTGAATTTGACTACGATATGCCTTGTTGATGGTTGATTTTTGTTGAATCTAATGGGAGTTCTCTGTGCTTCTTGGATTTTGAGATCTGTCTTTCCCCAGATTAGGAAAGTTTTCCACTATAACTGACTCACATAAACCTTCTACCCCTTTTTCTCTCTCTTCATCTTCTGGAACTCCTAGGATTCAGATGTTATTCTTTTTTAATAAGTCACTGAGTTCTCTAATTCTTGCATTGTGCTCTTCCGCCTTAGTTTCCCTCTTTTTTCTGCTTCATTATTCTCCATTATTTTGTCTTCTATATCACTGATTTTCTGCTCTGCTCCATCCACCCTTGCCACCATTGCATCCATTTGAGACTGCATCTCAGTTATAGCATTTTTAATTTCATCCTGACTAGATTTCACTTCTTTTATCTCTGCAGAAAGGGATTCTATGCTTTTCAACCCCAACTACTATTATTATCATGATTCTAAATTCTAATTCAGACATCTTACTTATATCTGTGGATTAAGCCCCTGGTGGTCATTTATTCCTGTTCTTTGTTTTGGGATGAATTCCTTCATTTTGTCATTTTGGAGGAAGAAAAAGAATGAAATAATATAAAAATTAAAGTTTAAAAATTAAAAATCATAAAATCAAATACAGGAAGGTAGATCCTAGGTCTGTTTTGTTCTGGTTGTTGAAAGAAGCTTGATAGAATAGAGAAAACAGAGAAAGAAAAGAAAAAGAAAAAAAGTAGAAAATAAAATAAGATGAAATGAAGTAAAATAGAATGTTAAAAGTTACCAAAAAATTAAAAGTATAGTAAAAAGAATCCAAAAAAATTTTAATGGAAAATAAAAATGTTTCTCTTTCTGTATCCAAGAAAAAAAAAAACCAATTTAAAAGCAAAAACAAAAACGTATAGATGAACTAGCAAACAGAATAAAACCTGAATGAAGTTACATCTAGTTTCCCCTAGAACTCAAGCTATGAAGCACCCTATAGTCTATACAATACACAGTCAGAGAGACTTGTGGTGCTCCTCTAGGGCATGTGCTTGGAGAGCACAATTGGGTGGGGCTAGCTGTAACAGTTCCATTCTCCACTAGGTGGTGCTGATTAGCTTACTGGGGTGTACCAGTAATGAGCATGTGCGCTTGTATGTGCATGCCCAGAAGAGGTGAAAATGCTCACACCCAGCTTCCTAGTTTCTGGCCCAGGAACTCTGTGCTCTCACTGACCAGCAACCAAGCACCCCACCCCTGTCTCAGGCTTCTGTTCACTCCACACTTCCACATTCTCCGTGTCCAAACCATCAATCACCCTGCCATGCAGCACCTCCCTCCTGAATCTTACCTCATATGGGGCTCTCACTTCTGGGAACCCTGCAGCTTGGACCTGCTCTGACCCTCAGGGGGAGTGCCTCTCTGAGCAATGGCCAGATACCAGCTTGCCCCAGAGAATGCTCGTGCAATCTGCCTGTGGCAGAGGTTCAGAGACTGTGGTTGGGTGCTGTGGCTTGCCTCACAAAACTTTCATGCCATCAGCAGCGGCAAAGGTTCAAAGATTATGGAAAATCACAACACACAGCCAGCACCAGGTTTCACCACACCGAGCATCTTTGTAGAAATACCAGCAAATGTGGCTGTCCTCTAGGGTCTGCTGGGACCTCTGCCTGTGGGGAGGCTGAATGCCCTCCAAGCAGGGAAACCACTTCTCCCTGTGTGGCCCATGAACCCCTCAAACCTCGCTGCCTGCTCCTGGGGATTTGCCCCTCCTCCCCACCAGGGCACTGCCAGGTATTGGGCTCTGGAATTTCTGACTCTGCTCTTGTCTATTTATAGAGTCCTAACAGTATTGAACCCCCCTGATTTCTCCTCATCAATGGTTTTAGGGAACAGATTTCTTATTCAGTCCCTGTGAGTGTTTCCATTATTTCTTTCCAGTTACTTTTCGGGGGAGTTCTTTTCCTATACTCTTCCAGTGTGACAGAGTCTCCCCCCCTTCTCTGTCCTCCCTTTGCAAAAACAGCTCTCAAACCTCAGTGGCTTCTCCCCCCGCCCCAGCTCACCTTTCTGTACTGCATACCTGCCAAGTTCTATGGCTCAAGTTATGCAGATTATTCAGATCAATTTCCCAGGTGTGCAAAATGGTTTGGTGCTGATCTAACTGCATTTCAGGGATGAGAGAAGCCAAGAACTTCCAAAGCATGTTTTGTTCTAATATTCGGTCTTGGACCCTGGTTCCTGACACAGGACTCCTAAATCCCTCGGAATTTCCTGGGTGAGAAGATAGTCTTTTGTTCTACTTAGGTAACTTGGTGGGCTCCGGGATGGGAGCTGCTCACCAGAAAGACCGAATAATGATTAGAAGCTTGGAATTTTCACCCCAGTCCCCATCCTCTGGGAAGGGGAGAGGGGCTGGAGATTTGAGTTAATGGTCAATCAAGCTTATGTGATCCTCCATAAAATTCTCAATACTGGGTTCAAAGAGCTTCTGGGTTGGTAAACACACCTGCATGGCAGGAGAGTGGCACACTCCAATCCCAAAGGGCTAGGAGCTCCTGTGCTCAGAACCCTTCCAGGCCTCACCCTCTCTCTTCATCTGGCTGTTCATTTATATGCTTTTTATATTCTAATAAACCTGTAAACCTAACAGTTTCCCAGAGTCTATGAGCCATTCCAGCAAATTATCAAGCCCAAGGAGAGGGCTATAGGAACCCTGATTTATAACCAATCAGAAGTACAGGTGACAACCTGGGACTTGCGATTGGCACCTGAAGTTGGGCAGTCTTATGGGACTGAGCCCTCAGCATGTGGGATCTGATTCTGACTCCAAGTAGATGGTGTCTGAATTGAAATGAATTAGGGGCACCTGGGTGGCTCAGTCGGTTAAGCATCCAACTTTGGCTCCAGTCATGATCTCACGGTCGTGGGTTCAAGCCCTGTGTCAGGCTCTGTGCTGACACCTCAGATCCTGGAGCCTGCTTCAGGTTCTGTGTCTCCCTCTCTCTCTGCCCCTCCCCCACTCACGTTGTCTCTCTCTCAAAAATAAATGGATATTAAAAAAACATTCGAATTGAAATGAATTACAGGACACCCAGCCAATGTCACAGAGAATTGTTTGATGTATAGAAAACCCACACATGTGATCAGAAGTCTCCTGAGTGTGTGAGTAAAGGAGACCCAAAGGTTGGGGGGGGGGGGTTATCTTTACATAAGGCCAAAAATCTTTTTTAAAAATGATCAAAGTGTCACTTTCAATATTGGAAATGGTAGATTCTGGGCCCAGAAAAGTAAATGAAACTATCACCTAACTTTTCTTAAAAAAAAAAAAAATCTTACCTATGAGCTTTGTTTTCTCTAAATGATTAGGAATTCCAGACATAGAACTTGGTACTGAATGCTTTTCCTTCCAAATAAAAATGTACTGTATAATAAAACTGGGAAATTTAACATTTCACAGTCTAGTAATTTCCTTATAAATTAGAATGAGAAAAAAAAATCTGTTGGTGAATTAAGTTTTTGTTGAAACTCAATTTCTTATAAGTGACTGTGTTTTATCTCTGTAGTATTTGTGCACTTATTACAGAAAGCAAAGACAGAAACATATCATGACATATATAAATTATGCTAAGATTGGGTTTTACCACAAAAGCAAAATAGCTAAAACTTTTTTTCTGTAATTTTCTGAATTTCCTATACTTATTTTCATATAAAAATGACAATAAAAAATCCTCTAGTTACTCTTAATTAAATTAATATTGGAAAATATAGAAGTGGAATGTCAATGTGGTATTACAATTAATATTACAAATATGATGTCAAAATTTAAATTAAATTACTAGGATTTTAAAAAAATAAATTGCTTCCAATGAAACCAGACATTGTAAAATGATACAGATGCATTTCCATTTGTATTTGTTTAGATAATTTGCAACGAAAGTATTTCATGAATACTTGTTCATATTAATTGGAAGGTATTTTCTTATTGTTTTGTTTCTATTTTCCAACCTACATTGGTTTGGGGGACTTTGGATTTATACAATATTGGGTGTGGCAGAGATACACCGCCCACCATATATGGATGTACTCCTCCACATCCCAACTCCTAGGCAGTTAGATGGGGTTGTGTGACTTGTCTGGGCCAAAGAGCTGGTCATCAAAGCAATACATGCCCTTCCGGGACAAAGCACTATAGAGCCAGGGCATGATACAACAGCTCTCTTTTTGTCTGTCCGGTGCTTGAGGAAGCCAAGTGTTCCAAATGGTGGAGCTTCAAGATGATGTACCTTCTGTCAGCCTGGATCCCTGAATAGCCTTAGGGGGCCAAACTCCAACGGACCCTATCCCAGATAGGAATTATGACTGGGAAATAAACTTCTGCTGTGTTAAACTACATAGCATTATTCTAATTAACTGAGATAATGAGTATCTATACCCTCTACACAGAATACAACACAAAACTATTATTCCAAGAGTTAAATATTGTCATTAGTAAATTCAAATGCATGTGCAAAGTAAATTCACATTTTAGGCCATAGAGATACCTACAGGATCATTGTAGGCAAAACCTCAACATTTTGTATTTATTCACATTCTCTGCTAGTTTCAGGAAATGTCTGCCTTAGGTACTGAGAACACTATGGTTGTGTAGTCCCTCTGAGACAAAAATAAAAAGAGAATGCAAGTGGTGGAAGTAGTTGGCCCCTCCAATCACCAGATGCTGCCAATGTGGAAAATCACGTGGAACTGTAAAAAGGAAAACATGCTTGCTGTTATCTGGCTTTCCCCAAGCTCTGCCTCATCCTCTCCTTTTCCAGGTCATGCCCAAATTCAGGAAAACTTCCCTGGAGACTGATCTTTCTCCTACACTTTACCATTTTCTTCCCAGTGTCTTACAAACGCTTCTCTTCTCTGCCTTCAGTATTAGTGTTTTCAGGGTTTGGTGCTATGCCCTTGATTCTCTCACCTCCCACTGACTCCTTCGAGGAGCTCATGCCTGCTTCTGGCTTCACTGATTTACAAAAGTCATCACTAGGGCAGATTCCTCACCTGTGCGGTGGGTGTATTTGAAGACCCTTCACGGGGCATCTTTACTCTAAGAACCTCAAGCAGCTCATCATCTTATCTGTTTCTCTTCCTCTGTCCCCTCATTTGACATCACCATCAACCCAAACACGTGGGTTGTTACCCTTGGAAATCCCCACTCATCCAAAGGTATTTTCCCCCCTCACTCCTTATTTTTTTTCCTAAAAAAACAAAAAACAAAAAACTACTACTCTACTCATATGCAGCCACTCTCCCACAGGCTACGCACCAACCTAGTCTCTCCCCACTCCAATTCCACCCTGCTTCAAGTGAGCCTTCTAAATGCAAATCACACCTGCATCTTCCAGTACCTCCCAGGGCCCATCCTCCCTTTACCATGGTCTCTACGTCCTTTGCCATCCCCCCTCTGCTTTTCTTTTGAATCTCTTTCTTCTCCTCTCCTGGCACTCTGAATTCCAGCCATACCAAACTGCTTGTGCATCTCTGTACTCTGCAAACACCCATACCTCTGGGCCCTTGCTCTCAATGTGCCCTCTGCCTGAAATGCCTCTCTCATCTTTTTATCCAGCTAAGCACTGGCCACCATTTGGGTTTCAGCTTGGACACCATAGCCTCAAGGATGCCTTCCCTGCCCTCTCTGCTGAGCTAGGTCCTGCCTCTCTGACTCTCCACTGCCCTTGCTTCCCTCTGACACAGATCCATCTTATCACCCTGCGTGGCCTGTCTCCTAGCCTGGCTCCCTTGCTCCTTCCCGCCTGTATGAGCTCCTATGGGCACCTGAGGTGGATTCCCCAACAAAGCTGAGGGTGCTTTCCTCAATGCTCCTCACTTGCCTAGCCCCTACCCAAGACCCTGACAGCAGCCCCAACAATGTGTTCTCATGGTCACATGATTTGTCCAAAATAAGATATGTGAACATAATCAGTTAATAATGCTATCATTCACCAGCTGACTTCCTCTCTGGGTCATTTCCCTTCCTGTAGGTGGCATTGGAGCAGCTGTGCAATCAGTTTAGTGGGTATTTTACAAAAGGGCTGGGTGGTCACTTACTGCCCACTGTGCTGATCCCTCCAGCATCTTGTACAAAGGCACAAGTCCAGAGATGACATGTATAAACATGATCCACAGCACCTGGGGGTGGAAGAGAAACCAAGTTCAAAATGCATGGAGTCAGAGCTGGTCTCTTAAACACTCTTACCATCACAGGAAGATTACAATTATAAGTAAAGGCTTCATTGCCTATCCACCCTCTCCTAGGCAGTGCTATCCTAGATAAAAATGTCTCTCTTCTCAGAATACACCTAATAATGTTGTATATACAATGATAAAGTTGGCATACATTTTAAAATTATTCGTTATGGGAATGTAACAAAATAAATTTTATAATTCTGGTGCTATAGGGCACAAACCTGCAGCAATAATACAAACAGAAAACATGTCTATGTAGAAAACAGCTTTATTTAAATGTCCCCGTGTATCAGGGCATATCTTAGTATATCTGACACAATTTCTCCTCTAAAAAATCTGGAAGTTTCAGATAAAATTGCATACAAATTTACCACGGATGCAGGAAAATGGCCTGAAGAAATTTGCCTGGCTAAACTCCTACACAGTCAATGTAGATCGTATAAAAATAAGTTGATTTCACAATTATGCAAATACAAAGTACTAGCATTTAAAAATATATTTGGATTTCTTTGTGTTCCTTAATTACAGATTTTGTGTATTTTTTGAGAAGTAATGATCATTCCAAAACTCAAATACAACAGAAAGGAAGTATCCTAACAGAAGCCAAAAATATCAACTGAAAGACTAGCAGAGGCCTCAAAACGTCTAAACTTTTTTTTTTTTCAGCTGGAGAGAGAAAGAGCACACGTGTGCGCACATGCACGCGCAAGTAGGGAAGGGCACAGAGAGAGAATCCCAAGCAGGTTCCCCACCGTCCACACGGAGCCCAATGCAGGGCTCAAATCTATGAGCCATGAGATCATAACCTGAGCTGACGTCAGATGTTTATCTGACTGAGCCACCCAGGAGCCCCAAAACGTCTAAAGCTCTTACATCACACGAGATTGAAATGCTGACGTTCCAAATGAAGATAAGGAAGGCATCATGGTATCCGAAAAGTGCAGATCATGGACTAACAGAAGAGATTAAATATATACATACATATAGGATCAGAACACTACCAAACAAGAAATAAGCAGAAGGAAATACGATCCATATACTGGACATAGAGAAGTTTTCCAAATTTACAACAATCCTCACATTTCCATGACATACTCTAATGATTCATGAGGATGAAAAATGTTTTCCTAAACTACCAATAACATACAGCAATGTCTGATAAACTATGCAAGAGGGGAGACTGAATCACCTTTCTGTCCTCACAGAAAACATTACAAAATTGTCCCCATCTGAATTGACAATCAAAGAATACGCAATCAAAATAGGTTAGTAAAAAAATTTCCAGAGCTGCATCTGGCTGTTAATTCAAGCACATTATTATTTGCCTGTTTTTGTCAGCTTTTAAAATCTGCAATGTCTTTCTTCCTCTAAATAAACATGTACTTTTTACCTACTTTTGTGTTCATCATCTT
The DNA here is from genome assembly GCF_018350195.1 of Panthera tigris. Taxonomy (NCBI): domain Eukaryota; kingdom Metazoa; phylum Chordata; class Mammalia; order Carnivora; family Felidae; genus Panthera; species Panthera tigris. The sequence continues at coordinate 121,675,631 of NC_056668.1, read as the reverse complement.
GTATTATTTTCACCAAAGCTGGGTCCACTGCCAGGTGCATTGGGACTCTGTTTCCATGTTTCTCTCCACTGCTTCACCCTGTGCCTCGCTCAGGAAAGCAAACGGCCGGCTTTGTGAGCCAGCTGTACTGTTACTGCCCTACCTCGAGTCTCCTTAGGTCACTCCTCAGTTTCCCACTCTGCCAACGTCCAGTCCTTTCTTGCCCCAAGGGCTGTGATACCTGGACCTGGGGAAACGCCAGGTCAGAGTGCACACACAGCTGTACAACAGAGAGGAGCAAATACCCTGGGAGCTCTGGTTTTCATGTCCAAAGCCCAACAAAGAGCCCCACCTCCGGGACTGAATCACTGCAGTCAACCCAGCATCACACAATTGAATAATCACCTGTAGAACCCCGCTGCTCTGTGCTCCCACTCTGGACAGTCTACAAGCTCGTCTGCTTGTTCATGAAACAGGGCTCCTCACCGTTTGCTAAAGAGGGAAAAACTCTCTCCCCCTCTCCCACCACCACTTCCTTGGAAATGTACGCTCAGTGAGGATGCTCAGGCCTGCATCTGGCCAGGTCCTCACTGCCACTCTTCCTGCTGGCTGCCTGAGTCCAAGACAAGAGCTGTCCTCCCCCTTGAAGGGCTTTTGGATATTGTTGAAACCATTTTCTCCTGGGTGCGTTTAAAAGGACCCAGGGCATTGCTTAATGGCTTGCCTCAAACAGTATCTTCCAAAGGGAGGATACCGCTGAGCAGAAGCCATGCGTGGAGCCAGGCCTCCACTACACGGACCAGTTCCACAGGCCAGCACAGAAAAGGCCTTTCACACGGAGTATGAAAACGTCACAAGGAGCTACAGCCTGTGCACGGACTGTGCCTCGCCTTTCCTGCTCTGCTAGTAATAACCAGGGGGCACTTCTAGTAAGAATAGCTCTAGGGCACAAGCACAGCCTAAGTGCCTTATTTTTATGCTTATTCTTCTCAACAGCCTTTGAGGTTGTACTATTATTAACCCCATTTTGCAGATGTGGAAATTGAAGTCCAGACGGACTAAGCGATTTGCCCAAGGACAAGCAGCTGGGGATGATATTAAAACAGACATTTAGACCCTGTGTTTAACATTATTTTCTTAATTATAAAATAACAGTGATCACAGCAACCTCATGACCACACGTGTACTTGGTGCCAGCCCCTGGGCAAGGCGATGGCAAGTCACAGTGAGAAAGATATTTTCTTTGCCCAATGCCTGTAAGGAGCCCATGGGGTGGCAGGTGGGGACAGACACAGACATTTGAGGAGGGGATTTACAACACAGGGAAAATGCAAATACGACGTGTGTTAATGGAAGGAGGCCTGGACAAGTAAGGAAATACTCCTAATGCAGGTCTAAAAGAGAGCTATTGGGGCACCTGGGTGGCTCAGTTAAGCATCCAAAACTTTTTTAATGTTTATTTATTTTTGAGAAACAGAGAGCATGCACAAATGGGAGAGAGGAAGAGAGAGGGAAACACAGAATCCTAAGCAGGCTCCAGGCTCCAAGGTGTCAGCACAGAGCCTGATGTGGGGCTCACACTCCCGAACCGTAAGATCATTACCTGAGCCTAAGTCAGATGCTTAACCTACTGAGCCACCCAGGCACGCCGAGCATCCAAAACTCTTGACTGCAGCTCAGATGGAGATCTCACAGTTTATGGCATGCAGCCCCTCCTCCGGCTCCAAGGCTGTCAGCACAGAGCCTGGTAGGATTCTCTCTACCCCTCCCCCACCCCTTCCCTGCCTGTGTGCTCTTTCTCTCTCTCAAAATAAATAAACTTCTAAAAGAAAATAAAAGGGAGGCGCCTGGGTGGCTCAGTCGGTTAAGCGTCCAACTTCGGCTCAGGTTATGATCTTGCCTTTGAGCCCCACATCGGGCTCTGTGCTGACAGCTGAGAGCCTGGAGTCTGCTTCAGATTCTGTGTCTCCTCCTTTACCCCTCCTGTGGTCACGCTCTGTCTCCGTCTCTCAAAAATAAATAAACGTTTAGAAAATATATATTTTTAAAGAAAATAAAAGGGAGCTATTTTGTTTCCCATAGTAATTCTCTACAGAAGTCCTTCTGAATTACATCTACAATTGAGCTGATTTTATAGAAGGATGCGACAACAGAGAGGTACAAAACCAGCATCAAATCTTCATTTCTATGTGTCTTTCCTCATCATTCTTCATAGCAACTCCCATTTCTTTTATTACACCCATTCAATTACCACCATTTCCCAGGCTAAAAAAAAAAATACTGAAGCTCAAAGAGATAAGGGGACCAGGGCCAGGTCACACAACACAACTGACATCTGAATGCCCATCTATAAAACTGCCAGGTCCACCCGTTCTCCAGCACCGGCACTGTCTTTTTTTCCAGAATACAGCCGTTACACCACCAAGGGACCAATGCAGGGCCTGGGACACGACAAACTCCAGGCTGAATCCGGAGATTTTGAGTCCTGCCCTCCTCCTGCTCAACCACAGCTGTTTCACCTCACCAGGCCCAAGATTCATTGCCACCGGCATGTGGGCCTGAGCTCAGCTCCCTGGGGACCATGCTGGAGGAGCTCAGTGACTCAGGGCCTCCACTCTAAATTCCTATTAAGTACTCTAGATTTAATAGCTGCTATTAATACAAATTATGCTTCATTAAGCGTGAAGCTAAGGAGAACTCAGCTCGGAGGCTCCAGTTCAATACAGGGCTGAAGGACAAACAGAGCAGCTATTTTTAATACTGGCAATGTCAGTGGGGAGAGAGCAGACTGACATTGCATGTGCCTGTCGCTACTGCTGAAATTGAGTTTTTCACATTTTCACATAAATATCTCTTGTTTTCAGCTCAAGGTGTATAACAGAGGTAAACCTTTCCAATTCTTGAGGGATGGTAATACCCAGAACATTCTTCCTTTCAGAAAACATTTTTCTAAGAAACCTGAGAAGGAGGGGGGAGGGAGGAGCTCTCAATAGGTCTTCTGGCAGACCCTGCCCCACACCTCCCAGCAGGCTCCACCTGTCACAGGCTGGGGGATTAGCAAGGTCTGTCCTGCTGCCCTTGCAGTCACCTTGCTGGTTGTGTAGGGGTCTCCAGAGGCAACTCAAGAGTAGGCAAAAATCATACCCATGGCATGCTTCTAGATTAGGGTCAACAAAGATTTTCTGTCAAAGGCCAGAGACGGGGTGCCTGGGAAACTCAGTCGGTTAAACTTCTGACCTCAGCTCAGGTCGTGATCTCACAGTTCATGAGTTTGAGCTCCACGTCCGGCTCTGTGCTGACAGCCCAGAACCCACTTCGAACCCTCTGTCGCCCTCGCTCTCTGTCGCTCCCCCTTTCTCATGCCCTCTCTCAAAATAAATAAACCAAAAAAGCCAGAAACAAACTATTTTAGACTTCATGGGCCCGGCGATCTCTGTTCCAACTATTCAACCCTGTCATTGTAGCACAAAAGCAGCCACAGACTACCATAAAGGAATGAATGCCCATGACTATGCTCCAACAAAACTTTATTTACAAAAATTGGGGGGTGGGCCAGATTTGGCTCCCAGGCTATAGAGTCTCCTACCTCTGTTTCAAATTTTCTGTTCCATCCTAATGTTTTTGCAATGGGTCTAAACTTAGTCTTATATAAAGTTCTATCACCTCACCTAGATCTGTTTACTCCCTACAAAGTTGCAACCACTGGAATTCATTAATAAAAAACTCTCTACAGGGTACTAGTACAAGATTATGGCATAATCATGTTTGGATTCGTTGAATTTACTCATTATCTCCATTATGCTCAATGAAGTCTGAGATACACATTCACGGGGGTGCAATTTGCTTTTGCTGAGAAGTCAGTGTGCATGCTTTTATATTTTGTATAGCACATGATCATTTTTATTTGTTCTAAGAACCTGCAATGGGTTCTGCTCATGAAATTCTCCAGTTCATTCACTGTAGTAGGTGTATTAGTCACGGTTCTCCAGAGAAACAGAGCCAATATATATAATGTTGGTTCATGCAATTAAGGAGACTGAGAAGTTCCATAATCTTCCACGTACAAGCTAGAGAAGCCAGGAAGACCAGTAATGTAGTTCAAAGGCCTGTGAGCCACAGAGCTGATGGGGCAGATTTCAGCTGAGTCTGAAGGCAGAGGACAGAAGATTGATGTTTAGTTCAGCCATCAGGCAGAGAAAGAATTCTCCCACCCTCTGCCTTTTTGTTCTATTCAACTCCTCAGTGGATTAGAGGGTGCCCACCTATGCTGAGGAGGGCCATCAGCTTTACTCTACTCATTCAATTTCTTCTAGAAATGCCCTCACAGACACCCCTAGAAATGTTTAACCATCTGTCTAGGCATCGAATGGCCCAGTTCAGTTGATGCATAAAATTAACCATTTAATAGGTTAGATACTTGTTCGGGTAATATTTATTTCCACATCCTTTGGAGAAGTTCATTGCCCTGGAGTTTGATTTGATCTGCCTTGGCCAATGGGAGGTCAGAGTACATTAAAGGACAAGAGGCTTAAAATCACAGAGTTGTGCCTGCCTTTCACTAGAAGGATGTGCCAGTAAGGTGGTAGAGCATGTGAGGAACAGGTCTACATAATCCTCAAAAGGTATTTTTTTAATGTTTGTGTATTTTTGAGAAGGAAAGAGTGAGCAGGGGAGGGGCAGAGAGAGAGGGATAAACATAATCTGAAGCAGGCTTTAGGTTTGGAGCTGTTAACACAGAGCCCAGTACGGGGCTCAAACCCACAAAATGGGAGATTATGACCTGAGCCGAAGTCAGATGCTCAACCGACTGAGCCTCCCGGGTACCCCCTCAATAAAAGGTATTTTAAAAAAGAATGCTTCAATAAGATTTCCAGGAAAAAACAAAAACAAAAGAAATTCTTTAAAAAGGACTGCTAGGCCAGATGCAAAACTAGTTACTGTTCTACAGAGCAATAAAACCATAATCTGTGGGGGGTTTGTTTTCTATCAAGCAGAACTCAAGTTAGCAAGTAACTTTACAATGTCTGAGCTTTAATAAATGGTAAAACACAAGGTCAAACACAGGAACATCTCATAAACAATAATTCTTGGTTGAGCCTGTTAATTTAAGATGTCCCATATTTTTGCCTTATTTTCAAGCTTCAAGAAAACTTTCTTTACCCTTGTTTGAGGGGTACACTGCAATCAAGGAGAACAGCCTTGGGTTATAAAGGAAACACGGTATCCTGAACAAGGAAGCCCAGGAACGCCTTAGGTAGAGCAGACCTGGTGATGCTCCTGCTGATACATCACACTATGCCGATAAACTACGCGTTGTGCGTTCCTTGTTGCCTTGGCTATTCCACCAGGAGCAGGGGATGGATGGGAAGAAACCCTAAGGAGAAGGAAGACCAGACTCATTCTCCTATCCTCATGGCTTTTGAGGTTTGCCCTGGACTGACCACTGTGGTAGCCTGCAGCTCTGCTGGGTTCCTTGACCTTGGGGCCACCTAGAAGGATGTGCTGATACAAATGTGTTAGGATGAGTGGTCAGCGGCTTTTACTGGCTTTACTCTAACTAGATGTCACCAAAGCAAATAATGTAACACCCCAAAACCTTCACAAAGATGCAAATAATCACAAATATTTTATTGTTTCTAATATTACACTATCTTTAGTTCTTTCCCTTCCTAGTGACATAACATCTCAGAGGGAATTAATGGGGCACACGTCAATGCTGAACCTCACTTAGCCTGTCAGACCCAGGCAAAGTTAAGTGCACTTAGATTTATCTTGGTAAATGGATAAGCATCATGAAGACCTCACACACCCAGAACAGGTATAAGGGGTGCAGGGAAGTTTCCTGAATCTCTCAGGGCTCTACCAAAATTCATATGTTTCTTCTCAGTAAACTGAAGACCAAACTTTTACTGCAAAGGGTCAGACAGCAAATATTTTGGGCTTTGAGAGCCACACCATCTCCAGTACAACTACCCAATTTTGGCGATACAAAATGTAAACCCACAAATAACTGTAATTGAGGTCCAGTAATTCACAACAGGTGGCAGGCTAATCTGGGGCCATAGTTTGCCAACCCCTATTCCAGACTATAGCAGCCTCCCTAAACCAACAGGACAAAGCCGCCTCCCGTGGTTGCACAGCCCTGATACGCCCACTTCCTACACCTCCGTACCTGTGTCCCTAAAGCTTAAAGCAAAATCAACTCATGGTTGCTTTTCCCACCATCTGTGGGAGTTCATCATGTACAAGCAATTAGCACAGAGGTGAGGGGCTGCACACAACATTACCTCCTTAAAAGTGGCCAAGGGAGGAGAAGGCTCAGAAACTGCTGCAGCCTGAGTGGCTGGGAGCTACAGCCCCACTCACCAGAGGGCGACTGGACCCAGTTATGGCCCCCAAGGCCAGGCTCAGCGGCAGGTGCATGGGTGGAGCCCCGAGGGGCTGTAGGGCGGAGGCAGTCCTCGGCCAGCCCTACACAATGGGCCAGCGGCGACACTGACGGGGACGTGAAGGTGGAAGCAGTCAGAGGCTGGGATCGGGCTTGAGCAGAAGCCCAAAGCTGACCGTCCTGGAAGGACCCCTGGACTGTGAGGAGGGGGTAATGCTCCCGCGGCAGCAGCCAGAGCCCCTCTTCACTTAAACAGCAGCAGACCCGAAGTTGGAAAAAACTGGCAAAGGAGACGTCATACAGCCCTATCACTACCTACCTTCAAATATCCTTAAGGGTGCCTGGCTCAGTCGGTTGAGTCTGAGACTTCCCCTCATGTCATGATCTCATGGTTGATGGGTTCCAGCCCTGCGTTGGGCTCTGTACTGACAGCTCAGAGCCTGGAGTCTGCTTTGGATTCTATGTCTTCTTCTCTCTGCCCCTCCTCCATTTGTGTGCGCTCGCTCTCTCTCTCTCTCTCTCTCTCAAAAGTAAATAAGCATTAAAAAAAACTCTAGTAAATTGCACAAAACTAACTTGTCTTGGGGGAAGCGGGGTGGAAAGAAAAAAAATCTGGAAACAAGGCCTTTGAAATGCTGAACTCCAATTCCCTTGGAAAAACTGCTAGTAAACAACGTGTACAGAACTTTCTTTTAACTTTGAAGGAAAAGGGAGAAATTAATTCTGAAAACAAAGCCTTTGAAAGAAAGTCTTGGAAACAGCCTCACCTCTGCTCCTAAAACTCAGCCCGCCAGTCTACAAAAGCCAGGGATCAACAAATACCAGCAGGTTAAACTAAGTAAGTGCCTTGTTGTTCTGATCTGTAACATAGGCCTTCCCACGGGAAAGAGACAAAGCTCTGATTCCCCTCACTCTCCAGCCCCCTCCTCACCCCATGCCCATGAAGTTCCTAATGGGCAAGCAAGGCGGGTTCATGGGTCAGTGTATTCATATCCTACCTCTGTCATTTCCAAGTAGGAAATCACGTACCATTTAAATTAACCAAGACTAAATACTGATCCTCACAACTGCCATGATGAAGCCAGTTCAAGTTCTAAGTGACGAAAATTCATGGTTTTAGGGGTGATTTTGGAATTCTAATCTTATGGAAGGTCCATTTGCACTACAGTCTCGGACCTCAAATGTTAATAAGCTGAATGTACAAGTGTGGTCTTGTAACTTGAACATTATCTTGTTGAGAGTGTTTGTGTCTTGTTGATTGGAGCTTCACCTGTTTTAAAACTAAGTCCAATGTGTATCTTGTTGAGGGTGTTTGTGTCTTGGTGATTGGAGCTTCAGCTAGTTTAGGCCCGAAGTGAACGTGCATCTTGTTGAGGGTGTTTGTGTCCTATTGATTGGAGCTTTGGCTGGTTTAAGCCTAAATTGAACGTGTATCTTGTCGAGGGTGTTTGTGTCCTATTGATTGGAGCTTTGGCTGGTTTAAGCCCGAAGTGAACATGTATCCTGTTGAGGGTGTTTGTGTCCTGGTAATTGGAGCTTCAGCTAGTTTAGGACCGAAGTGAACGTGCATCTTGTTGAGGGTGTTTGTGTCCTATTGATTGGAGCTTTGCCTGGTTTACACCCAAAGTGAACTGTATCCTGTTGAGGGTGTTTGTGTCCTGTGATTTGAGCTTTGGCTGGTTTAAGCCCGAAGTGAACATGTATCCTGTTGAGGGTGTTTGTGTCCTGGTAATTGGAGCTTCAGCTAGTTTAGGCCTGGAGTGAATGTGTATCCTGTCGAGGGTGTTTGTGTCCTGGTGATTGGAGCTACACCTGGTTTAAGCCTAAATTGAACGTGTATCTTATTGAGGGTGTTTTTGTCCTCTTGATTGGAGCTTTGGCTGGTTTAAGCCCGAAGTGAACGTGCATCTTGTTGATGGTGTTTGTGTCCTATTGATTGGAGCTTTGGCTGGTTTAAGCCCGAAGTGAACCTGCATCCTGTTGAGGGTGTTTGTGTCCTGCTGATTGGAGCTTTGGCTGGTTTAAGCCCGAGGTGAACGTGTATCCTGTTGAGGGTGTTTGTGTCCTGGTGATTGGAGCTTTGGCTGGTTTAAGCGCGAAGTGAACGTGCATCCTGTTGAGGGTGTTGGTGTCCTGTTGATTGGAGCTTTGGCTGGTTTAAGCCCAAAGTGAACGTGCATCATGTTGACGGTGTTGGTGTCCTGTTGATTGGAGCTTTGGCTGGTTTAAGCCCGAAGTGAACCTGCATCCTGTTGAGGGTGTTTGTGTCCTGTTGATTGGAGCTTTGGCTGGTTTAAGCCCTAAGTGAACGTGCATCTTGTTGATGGTGTTTGTGTCCTCTTGATTGGAGCTTTGGCTGGTTTAAGCCCGAAGTGAACCTGCATCCTGTTGAGGGTGTTTGTGTCCTGCTGATTGGAGCTTTGGCTGGTTTAAGCCCGAGGTGAACGTGTATCCTGTTGAGGGTGTTTGTGTCCTGGTGATTGGAGCTTTGGCTGGTTTAAGCCCTAAGTGAACGTGCATCCTGTTGAGGGTATTTTCGTCCTCTTGATTGGAGCTTTGGCTGGTTTAAGCCCGAAGTGAACGTGCATCCTGTTGAGGGTGTTTGTGTCCTGGTGATTGGAGCTTCACCTAGTTTAAGCCTCACATCCATATAGGTTATAAATGATGATGCTCTTCTTTATCCTTCTGGCCCACATCTGTGAGTTAATTTGTGTTAGTTTGATCATTTGCCCAAGACACAACTCACATCCCATAATTCCAAATAGACAGAGGACGGGGACTTGGATCCAGACAGCATTATAGGGGTTCCTGGGTGGCTCTGTCAGTTAAGACTCCGACTTCAGTTCAAGTTACGATCTCACAGTTCATGAGTTTAAGTCCCATATCAGGCTCTCTGCTGTCAGCACAGAGCCTGCTTCAGATCCTCTGTCCCCCTCTCTCTGCCCTTCCCCTGCTTGTGCTCTCCCAAAAATAAATAAATATTTTTTTAAAAAAGATAGCATTGTACAAATTGGTGTGGCCACTCTGGAAAACAGTGTGGAGGTTCCTCAAAACATTCAAAATAGACCTACCCTATGACCCAGCAATAGTACTGCTAGGAATTTACCCAAGGGATACAGGAGTACTGATGCATAGGGGCACTTATACCCCAATGTTTATAGCAGCACTCTCAGCAATAACCAAATTATGGAAAGAGCCTAAATGTCCATCAACTGATGAATGGATAAAAAAATTGTGGTTTATATACACAATGGAGTACTACGTGGCAATGAGAAAGAATGAAATATGGCCTTTTGTAGCAATGTGGATGGAACTGGAGAGTGTTAGGCTAAGTGAAATAAGTCATCCAGAGAAAGACAGATACCATATGTTTTCACTCTTATGTGGATCCTAGGAAACTTAACAGAAACCCATGGGGGAGGGGAAGGAAAAAAAAAAGAGGTTAGAGTGGGAGAGAGCCAAAGCATAAGAGACTCTTAAAAACTGAGAACAAACTGAGGGGTGATGGGGGGTGGAAGGAAGGGGAGGGTGGGTGATGGGTGTTGAGGAGGGCACTGGGTGTTGTATGGAAACCAATTCGACAATAAACTTCATATATTGAAAAAATTAAAAAAAAAATTTTTAAATAAAAAATGAAAAGATAGCATTGTAAGTACAAGTACATCATTTGAAGCCACTTTCCTTACCTCCAATCTGAGCACATGTTAATGACAGATGAAATATAAAAATAAATATAAAAAAATTATAGCCAAAATCAAGATGACTGTGTCTATGGATGTGAATTGGAGGAGAAATCCAGAGTGGTGACTAAAAGCTGGAACCGCTGTCTTGCTAAGCTCTCAATGAGTCTGGGATGTCCGAGAGTTTTGTTCTTGCACATCAGGCAGGCAATATATGTGTTGAACACCAGGTGAAGGACCCAAATCAGGCTCACTGCTCAGGGCTTCTGGGAAAGGTTTTCTTCCAAATAAAGCATTTGTGGGGGAAAAAACTGCTGTCTTCTGCTTATATCTCCCATGTTACTTGGGATGTTATTATGCAATGACATGATGCTAGAAGCTGAGACAGCCTCTTGCAACTGCTGAAGAAAAGGAAAGATACTGACCTGGAATCCTGATGTTGTTGGACCACTTAATGAACCTGGGACCACCCATCCTCTGTACTCCTAAAGTCAGTAATACATTTCATATGGTTTAACCAGTGTTGGTTGGATTTCCTCCTACATGAAGTCAAATGCATCCTCATTGAAATACCTTCCAAGGATAGGGAGGTGGAGCAAGACCTCCCTCTTAAGATGAGCCTGCAAACAAAAATTCCAGTACAAATGAGGAAATCAAATTCGATAAAAGACTCAAAACAAAATACACTAATAAATTACCAAACATGAATTTACTCCAAACAAAACTAAAATTATAATCTAAAAATGGCTTTAAATAATATGTCTAGGATCCTCCGTGAGAAGAAATGATCAATAAAGAGACAGAAATTATGAGACAAAATCAGGCAGAAATTAAAATAACAATAAACTATTGAAAAAATAATTTGAAACCCTGAAAATGAAATCTATACTCATTGAAATATACTTAATAGGCAAAGTGTACAAGAGACTGGACACAGTGTGAAAATGGACTCAGAGGAAGTGAACTGTAGGAAAACCATAACAAGGATAATTATCAGAAAAATCTGTTAAGAGACATGGATGAGAGTGAAGAAGCAATACTTGAGAGAGAAAATTAGAACATTTCTAAGATTTAAGAGAGACATAAATTCTCAAAAGTTTGCTCTGAGCACAAAGCAGGATTGACACAAATTAATCCAAAAGTTGATATGAAAAAGATAAAGAGAAAAATCTTTAAAATACCCAGACAAAAAAAGATCACTAACTAAATAAGACATGGTGATTAGACTGCCCTGGGGTGTAGCTGCAAACTCTCCTTCCTCATCCTGAGCTGTCCTCACTGCTCTGATTTCAGTACATTATCTTTGCTAACACCCTCTCAAATCTTGATCCTGTCCTTAATTTCTTATCCCTCCCCCCACCCTGTTCCCCACATTTCTTCAATATTCAAAGCCCACTTCCCTCCCATTTCAGCTTTTTTGTTCATATCCCCTCTTGCTCAACTCCACATCAGCCATGCTCCCTCAAAACATCATCTTTTTTTTTCATTTATATCTCTATTATTTTTCCAAATAAGATTTGTGGTGTTTTGAAATCTGTATACAATAGACAAAAACTGAGTAATTGATTAGCAACCATCAGAATAAGGCACTGAAGCCACAATTCCTAAAAATGGACATTACATGGTCCTTCACTCTTACTAAGGTCACACAATTCGATGGGAGCTTCCAAGTGTCCAAAGCAAAAAGAGAAATATATTCAGCACAATATTTTTAGTTTCCATAAAATACAAGTGTACTAGTTGGTAAGGAGAACTATTTCCATACAAAAGTCAGGCATATGGGACCATGTTACAAGCCCTCTCTTGCTCTCACCCTCAATACCATTTCTGTGGCACCAAGCAGGGTGGGCAGGTGTTAAGTCACAGAAACGCAATTCAATTCCTATTGAAGCCTCTGAAGGGCTCTGGCTGGAACAAGAGCATGATTTGGCGATCATGTCTTCTCCCACCAAGGAAGCTGCAGCTGACCAGAGCACGCAATTCCTCTGAATGTGCATCTTTGGCAAATAGATATTTATCACACGTGCAATTCTTCATATTCAATGTATCTGTGTAGCTCCTTTAAAGCCTTTTAAATTTTTCACTTTTTTTCTCATTCACTTATTTTTAAGCATTTTAAATATACTTTGGTCAATTCCTCTCAGGGCATATCAGTTGGATTGGGTAAAAATCTTTGACATATTAAAGAAGACAGGAGATAAAATGATGTCTCAAAGAATGTAGAAATTATATACAGGACCAGTTGTAATACTAATTACATACACTGTCCAATTTTGTGATGTTAAGCACGAATAAATTTAAGCACATATGTCATTAGATGACACAACAATCCTAAAAATTTACGTGACATTCCAAAAATAAATTATTAAGCCAAAAAAACATATCTAAAATTATCAATAATAAAAAGGAAATTTGAATCAACCATGCTAGAGGAAAGACTGAATTACCATTTAATTCTGTCTGTAAACAGTGATATTACAAAATTATTGACATGTGAAAAGTCAATCAAAGAGTATATAGCCAAAAAAGCAGCAAGAAAACTCCCTTCTAACTTACAAAAGTTTTGCTGAAAAATCAGCTCATAGTCTTCTAGGTTTACCCTGGTAGGTAAACTTTCTGTTTCTCTCTTGCAGCTTTTAGGATTCTATCTTTAACCTTTGACACTTTAATGATTATGTACCATGGTGTGGACATGCTTGGGTTCATTTTTATTTGCCATTCTCTCTGTGCTGCTTGGGTTTGGACATCTATTTCCCTCCTTAGGCTAGGGAGTTTTCAGTTATTATTTCTTGAAATAACTTTTCTATACCATTCTTGCTCTTCTTCTGGGACCCTTATAATGTTTGTTCACTTGATGTTGTCCAACAGATCTCTTAATCTATCCTCATCTTTTTTTTTTTTTTTTTTTTTTTGCATCCTTTTTTCTTTTTGCTGTTCAGCTTGCGTGCTTTCCATTACCCTGTCTTCCACATCACTGGTACATTCTTCTGCATCCTGTAATCTGCTGCTGATTCCCTCTGGTGTGATTTTTATTTGTTATTGTATTCTTCGACTCTGATTGGTTCTCTTTAACATTTTCCATCTCTTTATTGACAGTGTCATTGAGTTCTTCCATCCTCTTCTCCAGCCCAATGAGTATCTTTATAATCATTACTTTGAATTCTTTATCAGGCATATTGCTTATCTCTTGCATTTAATTCTTTTACTGAGGATTTTTCTTATTCTTTCTTTTGGAGCACATTCCTCTGTCTCCCCAATTTGCTTGGCTTTCTATGTTTGTTTCTATGAATTAGGAAAAGTGACTATTTCTCCTAAAGTTGAAAGAATGGTCTTGTATATGGTGACCCCTACAAAGACTGGGTATACTTGATGACTTTTGGTCGCTGGCTGGAGCTATGACTATATATATGCTAGTTATTACTCTTTTAAACCATGACTTTTTACACAAAGAATAAAGAAATAATAATAATATAGAAAAAATAAAATAATAGAAAAAAAAGAAAAAAGAACAAGAAAGAATAAAGCCAAAATGAAAAAAAATAAGAACAAAGCAAGATAAATTCTAAAAAAGTCAAAAAAATACAATAAAACAGTAAAAACAAAGAAAAACACAAAATCACAGCTTCTTTGTGCCCCAGCACCACAGGGTGGCTAGTGTGGACTTGTAGACCCCAGACTCACTGAGGTCACAAGCTTGCCAGGAGCTGGACCCTGCTAAGGTAGAGGAAAAGAGAACATTCCTGCAGTTCCTCAGCCCTTTTAATCCACAGCATTTATTTATCTATCTATCTATCTATTTATTTATTTATTTATTTAGTGCTTCAGTGTGACTAAGGCTGGTGTGAGCCTGCAGACCCTGGGTTTACTAAGGTCCCAAGCCCTCTGTGATGATCTGACCTGCCAGTTATGGCATCGGGACCCTCAGATTATGGCCTCTGAACCTGCCCTTTATGGCAGCCAGACCCTGCTCTGGTCTGAACTCTTGATGGAGGGAGAGACCACAGTTCCCCAGTTCCCCAGCACCTCTAAACCACAGCTTTTCCTCTGTCCAGTGCATCTAGGACTGGTGTGGGCCTGTGGACCCTGGGCTCACTAAAGGTGCAATTCACAGACACACCTGGACCCACCCGCCAGAGTGTCCGGACCCTGCTCCAATCCAAGCTTTGCAAGTGAGGCGGGAACAGAAACCGTGTCATTCTCCAGTCCCTCTGACCTGCAGAGATTTCCTGGGGCTCCTCCGCCGCTTGGCAGAGTCCTAGTGTTATCTCTGTTATATGCTAGTTGTTCTTTTAAACTGCAGCTTTTTTCTGTGCCCAAGGACAGAAGAATCTCTTCTGCTCCTGTTCCCTCAGTGTTGTCCCTCCCCACTGCTGCTCGCAGCACTGGGGGTGGGGGGTTCCCTTTGTTACCATGTGTCCACCTCTCTTGCTGTTCTTTTGCTGTTCTTTCTGTCTTTGGTCCTTCAACAGCAGTTCAGTCTGCCCTCAGTTCTTCATGTTATTATTTGGCGTGTTCCATGGAGGAGGTGAGTTCATAGTCTTCCTATGACACAATCTTGAACTGGAATTCCTACCTTGAAGCCTGCATTCACAAATGAGGGATATGCATGCAGACTAAGGTATTCTGTCCATTCACCAAACACTACCAAAGACTTGTAGCCAGGTGACATTTCCACTCACTGACTCAAAAGTTTTAGCCGTCAAGGTCATTGGCCTTTTGGCTTTTAACCCAGAGGCCTGTTGTCCAAGCAGCAGCAAATGGCCCAGCTTCAGCCTTTCCCTTGAAAATTATTGTGTTAGGGCTACAGAGTCTGAAACACAGGCTGCTCCCCCCCATTTCTCAGTTCGCTGGGTGTTTGGTGGGGTTGTGTTCTAAAGACAACTCATATGGAATATAGTCCCCAAATGTAGGACAGCTAATCATAGCTCAGACAATCAGTGCTCCAGACCCCAAAGGAAGTTACTTCTCCATTATAGGCCTTCAGACTCCAACCATAATCTACACCATTGGATCTCTGGTTCACAGACCTTCAAAGTACACCACTGGCCTTCCTGAGTACTCCAGTTTGCAGAGGATCATGGGACTTTTCAGCCTCCCAATCTCATAAGCCAATACCTTCTAATAAATATCTTTATTCAGTTATTCATTCTTATTATATATAAAATAGATATATATTCTTATTGTATATATGATAGATAGATAGATAGATAGATCTTCTACTGACTCTGTTTCTCTGGAGAACCCCGACTAGTACACCTACCACAGTGCATAAACTGGGGCATCTCACTAGTAGGACTCATTGTGATGCACTCACTGCCAGATTCCTAGAATAAATAAAAATGATCATATACTACATAAAAAAACTAAATTCCACCCCTAGGAATACATAACACAGACTAGGTTGAGCATGTGGAAATAATAAGGAAATTACCAATTTCCTGCAATAGTTAATTTTATGTGTCAGCTTGGCTGGGCTACAGTGCCCAGATATTTGGTCAAACATTACTCTGGATGTTTCTATGACAGTGCTTTTGAATGACGGTAACATTTAAATCAGTAGACTTTGAGTAAAGTACAATGTCCTCCTTCATGTGGGTGGGCCTCGTCCAATCAGTTGAAGGTCTCCTCTGTGAAAGACAGCATTGTGCAGCAGACAGCCTTCAGACTTGAACCGCAACACTGGCTCTCTCCTGGGTCTCTATAGCCTCATCAACCAATTCCTTAAATAAATCTCCATCTCTTTCTCCTACACACACACACACACACACCCTATTGATTCTATTTATCTGGAAAACCCTAATACACCAATGAAAATGGTTTAAAGTAGCATATGATCCAAAACTCCAATACAATATGTCACATCTTTGAACATAGCCTATGGCAAATTCCTTTTTGTTGTTGTTGTTCTTCTTAATATCACATTACAATAAAATTATGTAGACCAGATGTTGCAAATTTTGGGCCTAATCTAACCCACAATGTGCTTCGTTAGACCCTCAATGCAAAGTTTTTGTTAATTTTGAAAGTATTTAACAATTAAAACTCAGAATATTTCACTGCTGCGTTCACTTTTAGATTCAGATTTCTGCTTCTCTTGGAAAACCAAGGGAGCTAGCCACATGGAGCTAGCACTGGTGTTTGGCAAAACTTGGCTGGAGCTGAGGAGCTGCTGATTTAGACGGGGTACATCCCCCACAGCCCAGCCCCCCACAGCCCCACCCTCCTAACTGTCTGACACTCTCTATCTCCCTCTTCTACAACACCTACCTGGCTCCTGCAGGCTTTTAGGTGTGTGATCCCGGATAACAACAAGAGGATAAGGAAGCCAGGGTAAGACTAAGGAAAAAGAAGACAGGGGGTCCTGCCTTTCTATCCATCTTCCATCAGAATCAGTGCTCACTGGCTGGGTGACTTTTGACAAGTCTATAACTTTTAGGAGACTTGCTTTTCTCCTGGGTAAAATAGGGCTAATGGTATAGATCCTGCACGATGTTTATGAGGATGAAATTGTATAATGTTTGCACAACACCTGGTAGCTATTATTATGATTTAGTTTATTCAGACGCAAGCCATATACTCCATCCAGGAAATATGGGGCTAAGCCAGCCAGAGCCTCGCACAGATCAGAAACATGCTGTGAATGCTGCTTCCTTATGCAACTTGAGCAATGTGGAGTTGGAAAATGCAGTGTTCGATATTCTGTTAGTGCCTCACAATGATCTTGGGAGGTTGCTATTGCTGTCACCCACATTTAATAGGTGAAAGTGCTGAGGTTCAAGAATCCTGACCCCTGTTCTCTCCTGCCTACATCTTTGTATCACAGCCCTCACCAAATGCATTATGACAATTACTTATGCCCATGTCTGCTTTCCCCCCTGGGCAGTGAGAACCTTGAAATGAGTCGCACCATAGCCCTGGCGAGTCACAGAGGGCCAGGCTCAGGAAAATACTTGGCCAAATCAGTCAGTCCATCGACAGAGGAAGGGGCCCAGGTCAGACAATCAGCACAAGTCCCCGGGGCAGATGCTGCCCTGGCCTGGCTCTGAGACCACTGTTCTCTCTCCTTAACAAAAACAGCAATATTTTCCCTTCCGCCCCTTTCCATCTGCTCTGGGGCTCACTACTCCTTAACCAGCTAGCCATTGGGGGTTTCACCTGGGCAGTCAAATGTGGATCCCAGGTAGTGATGGGGACTCCAGCAGAAAGAAATGTGACATCACACTCCCATGATGTGCTAGAGAAGTGGGAACCTTCCAGAGAGTTGCTGGCACCTGGGCAACCCAGGCTGCCGACCTGACCTCCAACCTCACCATACCCTACCACCTCCCTAACCCAGGTCCTACAGCACTCCTCCACCCGATTCCCTGCACAACAACACGAAAACATTGTATCAACACAATAGATGCTTCAACAATTTTAAAAATCAGATTTATTGCAGTGTAACTTACAAAAAGTCACTCATTTTAAGTGCACAGTGTGGTGAGTTTTGACAAAAGTGTGCAATCTTGTAACTACCACCATAGTCAAGATATATAGTTGACCCTTGAACAACATCGGGGGTTAGGACTGCCAACCCCCGCCCACAGTTGAAAATCCCAGTATAACTTTTTACTCCCCCAAAACTGAACTAATAGCCTACGGTTGATCAAAAGCCTTATCAATAACATATATGATAACATCATAACAGTCAATACCACATATTCTGTATGTTATACACATTATATACTGTATTCTTCCAATAACATAAGCTACCGAAAAGAAAATGTCATTAAGAAAATTGCAAGGAGGGGCGCCTGGGTGGCTCAGTTGGTTAAGCAGCCGACTTCAGCTCAGGTCATGATCTCGCGCGGTCCATGAGTTCGAGCCCCGCGTCAGGCTCTGTGCTGACAGCTCAGAGCCTGGAGCCTGCTTCAGATTCCATGTCTCCCTCTCTCTGACCCTCCCCCGTTCATGCTCTGTCTCTCTCTGTCTCAAAAATAAATAAACATTAAAAAAAAAAATTTTTTTTTTAAAAAGAAAATTGCAAGGAAAATGGGGCGCCCGTGTGGCTCAGCTGGTTAAGCCTCCGGCTTCAGCTCAGGTCATGATCTCACAGCTCGTGGGCTTGAGCCCTGCGTCGGGCTCTGTGCTGACAGCTCAGAGCCTGGAGCCTGCTTCAGATTCTGTGTCTCCCTCTCTCTCTGTTCCTCCCCTGCTCTCACTCTGTGTCTCTCTCTCTCTCAAAAATAAAGATTAAAAAATTTTTTTTTAAAAAGAAAATTTCAAGGAAGAAAACATACATTTACAATATTGTAATTTATTTATTAAAAAATATCCGTGTATAGGTGGACCCCACAGTGCAAAAGTTCCTTGCTTCAGGCTACTGATGTGCATCCTGTCGCTACACTTTGGCTCTTTCTAAAATGTCATAAAATGGAAGGTTAAAGTATATAGTTTTTGGAGTCCTCCTTCTTTTGCTTACCATAGTGCTTTTAAAATTCAATTCCATTCTTGCATCTACCATTAGCTTGTTCCTCTTTATTGCTGAGTAGTACTCCATTGGGTGAATATACAACAGTTCATTTCTCCATTCACCTGACAGACATTTGTGCTGTTTACAGGTTTTGTCTATTTTGAATAAAACTGTTACAAACTTTATGTAAAAACATTTATTCAGAATATGTTTTTATTTCTCAAGGATGAATATCCAAAACTGCAATGGCTGGGTCATATGGTAGATGTATGTTTCACATTATAAGGAATGTGAATTTTCCAAAGTGGCAACGGCATTTTGCTCTCCCCCTAGCAATTGACAAGCAGGCCGGTTGTTCCACGTCCTCTGTGGCACTTGGCACAGACAGTCTTTTAAAAAAAAAATTTTTTTTTTAAGTTTATTTATTATTGAGAGACAGAGCATGACCATGGGAGGGGCCGAGAGACAAGGAGACACAGAATGGGAAGCAAGCTCCAGGCTCTGAGTTGTCAGCACAGAGCCTGATGCGGGGCTTGAACTCACAGACCATGAGATGATGACCTGAGTCAAAGTCAGATGCTTAACTAACTGAGCCACCCAGGGGCCCCTCTCAAGCAGTTTTAATTTCAATTTCCTTTAGGACAACTGATGTGAATCATCCTTTCATATGTTTATTTGCTATACCTATATCTTCTTTGGTAAAAAGGGTCTTACTAAATCTTTGTCCATTTTTTTTTAACTGGGTTGTTTGGATTCCTAATACTAAGTTTTAACAGTTCTTTAAATATTCTGAATCCAAGTCCTTTACCCAATATATGGTTGACAAATATTTTCTCCCAGTCTGAGGCTTGTGTTGCCATTTTCTTAACAGGGTTTTTCAAAGGGCAAAACGTTTCATTTTCATGAAGTCCAATTTATCAATCTTTTTCTTTTATAGTTTCTACTTTTTTGTGCTTTATCTAAGAAATCTTTACCTAAGCCAGGGTCGCAAACATTTTCTGTTTACTTCTAGAAATTTCATATAGTTATAGCTTTTATATGACAGGATGACCCATTTTGGGTTCCTATTTATATATTATATGAGGTCAAGATGAAGGTTCATTTTTTTTCCCATATAACTATCCAATTGCTTCCACTCCATTTGTTGAAAAGACTAGATTTTCTCCAGTGAATTTTCACAGCACCTTGTTGAAAATCAATTGAACATGTATATATGTGTCCATTTCTGAATTTTTCCTTCCATTTCATTGCGTTATGTGTCTATCTTTATGACAAACCCACACTACCTTGATTACTGTAGTTTTACGTAGTGAGTTTGGAAATTAGGTACTGCGCATTCTCCCCTGTTATTCTTCTCTGCAAAAATGGCTTTGGTTATTCTAGGTTTTTTGAATTTCTATAAAAATTATAGAATGAGCTTGTGAAAGAAGCTGTAAGGAGCCTACTATGATTTTGATTAGAATTGTTTTGTATCTACAGATCAATTTCAGGAGAATTGACATTGTAACAATACTAAGTCTTCAAATTCATAAACCTACTCATATTACTCTATTTCTTAAATCTTTTTTAATCATGCATAAGCATATATATATATAAGATACATACATAGGCATGTATAATCAAATACAATAGAAATCACTTTTTAATATTTTATTTTTTTTCTGAGAGAGAGAGACAGACAGAGCATGAGTGGGGGAGGGGCAGAGAGAGAGAGGGAGACACAGAATCCAATACAGACTCCAGGCTCTGAGCTGTCAGCACAGAGCCCGACACGGGGCTTGAACCCACGAACCGTGAGATCATGACCTGAGCTGAAGTCAGATGCTTCACCAGCTAAGCCACCCAGGCGCCCCTATGACACAAGTCATTTTAAATGAACTGTTACCTATTAGATCAATTAAAAATAAGAAAAATAAGTTTTTATTTTACCTTCATGTATTCCTTCTTCAGTATTTTCCTTCCTCAGTATTCTTGTTTAGATCCAAGTTACCGATCTATGTACTATTTTTCCTCTCTCTAAAAAACTTCTTTTAACATTTCTTGCAAGGTAGGTATACTGGAAACACATTCTCTCAATTTCTGTTTGTCTGAGAAAGTCTTAATTTCTCCTTCACTTTTGAAGGATAATTTCACAGGGTACAGAATTCTAGGTCAATTTTTTTCCTCAATATTTTAAATATTTCACTACACTCTCCTTGCTCTCATGGTTTCTGAGAAGTCAGATATAATCTTGTTCTTTTATAGATAAGATTTCTTCCCCCTCCGGCTTCTTTCAGAATTTTTCATTATCTTTGATCTTCTGTAGTTTGAAAATAATATGCCTATGTGTAGCTTTTTGGCATTTATCCTGCTCGGTGTTTTCTAAGCTTTCTGGATCTGTGGTTTGATGCCTGACATTAATTTGGGAAATTTTCTGTCACTATTGCTTAAAATATTTTTTCTGTTCCTTTCAATCTCCCTTCCCTCCTGGTACTACCATTATTTGTATTTTATACCTTTTGTAGTTGTCCTATAGTCCTTGGATATCCTGTTCCGTTTTTTCCAGTCTTTGTTCTCTTTGCTTTTCAGTCTTGAAGGACTCCACTGAAATTGCCTCTAGCTACAGATTCTTTCCTCAGCTGTATCCAATCTACTAATAAGCCCATCAAAGCAATCTAAATTTCTCTTAGTGTTCCTCATCTCTACCATTTCTTTTTGGTTCTTTCTTACGACTTCGATGTCTCTGCTTACATATACCATCTGTTCTTGCATACAATCTATCCATTAGCTTCCCTTAACATAACATAACATAACATAACATAACATAACATAACATAACATAAAAAAATAAAATAAAATAAAATAAAATAAAATAAAATAAAATAAAATAAAATAAAATAAAATAAAATATCATAATCATTTTAAATCCTTGGTGTGATAATTCCAACATCCCTGACATGTCTGGTTCTGATGCTTGCTCTGTCTCTCAAGTGTGTTTTTTGCCTCTTGGTATGCCTTGTGATTTGTTCTTCATAGCTGGATATGATGCACTGGGTAGAAGGAACTGCTGTAAATAGGCCTTTAGTAATGTGGTCATGAGGTGTGATGGGAGGGAAAGCTTTCTACAGTCCTGTGATTAGGTCTTAGTCTTTTCGTGAGCCTGGGCCTCTTGACTTTGAACTTCACATGCGTTTCTTGGTTTTTTCTTCCCCACCTGAGGTGGGACAAGACTGCTACAGCCAGCTAGAACTCATGCTCTCCCTTTCCCCCAGTCAGTCTGAAAAATACCCCAGCAAGTTAAGGTCTGGTTAACTAGTTTCCCCTGAGTGCAGACCTTGTTAAGAACAGAGTACCCAGGCATATTTCAAAATGATTCCTTTTCCCTTCTGCCTGCCAGAATCACAAGGGGACTTTTCCTGGACATTTACTGTGGGAAAGTAGTCTAACTCCTAGAGATAAATCTCATAGAATTATGAGATCCTCCCCTATGACTGGGGTCCTCCTGGAGTTTTTAACTCTCATACTTGTCCACACTGAGCCTCCAGCAGTTTGTCAATTATAGTTCAGGGTTTCCTACCCCGGCACTGGTTCCTGTGCTGCTTTCTAGTCATGACTCCCTGCATTTGCATGTCTGCCTCACAAGTCTTGGGTGTAGTAACTGGCCCTGTGTCCTGTGTCCTCCCCTCTCCTATGGATCTAAGAAGAGTTGTTGATTTTTTGCTCATTTAGCTTTTTACCTGTTGTTAGGACAGAGTGGAGACTTCCAATATCTTTACTACAGAACCATAAACTGGAAGTCTCTTAAGTATTAAAAATTTTTCTCAGCAAATATTTTTCAGTACACTAAAAATATATTCAATATGTACAGATTTTGTGTGTAAATGTTTTCCATAAATATTTTATATTTTCTCTAAATGATTTTATATTTTTGATGTTATTTTAAAAGGCATTATTAATTTCAAGTCTGATACTTTTGTTGCTAATATAGGGAAATACAATTTATTTTTGTACATTTTATACATTTTGACCTTATGTCCTATAAGCCCATAAAATTACTTAGTTGTTCTAATAGCTTTTTAATAGATTTATTAAGATTTTCTATGGAGACAATTATGTCATCTGGGAATACAGTTTATTTCTTTCCCAATATATGTTATCTGTTACTTCTTTTTCCTGTCTTATTGCACTGGCTATGACTTCCAGTACAATGTCAAATAGATGTGGTGAAAGTGGTCATGCTTTCCCTTATTTCCCAACCTAGAGGGAAATTATTCAATCTTTCACCAGTAAATATGATGTTAACTGCAGGTCTTTCATAAATGCTCTGTCAGGTTGAGGAAATTCCATTTATCCCTGGTTTCCTGAGAGTTTTCATCACATGTTGTTGTATTTTCTCAAATGTTTTTTTCTGTATCTACTGGGATGAATAAATTTTATTTCTTTGTTAGTCTTTTGCAATGGTGAATTATAGTGATACATTTTAAGTAATAAACTGACATACTGCTTTATTTCAAACTGAAATGGCCCATATATCAATAGGACAATGGTTTAAAAAATGTGACTTACATACATACACTTCTTTATTCTCTATTGTATCAGCAACAAGAAGCCAAGAAATCTAAAAAATACAAACAATATATATGGGGAAATCACAGGAAAGGAAACCCCAGGTTATTGATGAGTTTATGAATTTTTTTTTTTTTTTTTTTTTTTACCTCACTGGTAACCAGAGATTGTACAGTGAAAAAAAAAATGCCATGTTTTATCCAGTGATCTCAATAGTCATGAGCTTCTGGTTACTTCCCCCTCAGGAGGACACAATATTTGATGCCATGATAAAACACCCATTTATTGACAAAAAATTAAACAATTACTATCTAATGCCTGGCTGAGAAAAGAGTAACTGGTGTTGCTGTGTTTGAGGGGGCACACAGCAGACATGATTGACAAGCAGTGGCCCCACACCTTCGTCCTTACCTGGAAGAAACTCTTACACAATCCAAGGACAAGGATAACCATGCAAGAATGTTTATCACTGTGTTGTTTGTGATAGTTATGGCACTGAGACCCTGCATCTACTGAATAGAAGTTTTTCATGGGAGCTTGTGGAATGAATTGCTTACTTACTTGGATCCATTCCTCCATTGCCCTGCTTTCTGGTCTACACGGCATGGCTCCCTCTTCCCAACACTCTCAGATCACTCACTGTCCTAGAACAAATTCGCCATTCTATGTTCACTCTAAAATATGTGAAATAATAATAATTAATATTTCATGATTAATAGTTTGCTTTCCTTCTTGGAAATTTGATGAGCTTTTGAGGAATCACTTGGTTAGCCTGAGTCTGTTAATAAAAGATGCCCAAAGAAATTTATGCTGAAATTTATTTTTCACCCTGTAAAGTTTTGCACTGCAAGAAGAAGCAGTCCAACATCTTTGAAGCTATGGGTATTTCCCTTAGAATTTCAATGATGAAGGTGGTGTCTCTCCCACTGAAACCATTAGTAAAAGGCTTGCTCAGCATTTCATGCCTTTATCCTCTCTTACCTCCTTCCTCAGGTCTGGTGCTCAGATTCAGATGGAGAGTAAGCTAATGGGAAACAATAATGTATTTTCCAAAGGTTTCTCTTCCTTTTTCTGTCAGTGGGCTGACTTGGCATTTTGTTGGCAGCCTTCAAAGCACTTCACACTTCCCTGGAAAGTGTTGAAAGCTTATAAGTTCTCAGCACATATAATAAATAGGTTTTCAAAACAATCTCTTTCAAAATTGCCAACAATATATAGACTGGGTGAGACACTGTTTCTTCTCTGCTGGTTTTCCCTGGGAGATATTACCAAATAATTATAAAGACCATAGGGATTGAGGTAGCAGTTCAGCCACGATAAATCACTGAAGTTCTATGACAGGCTTGTCATTGCACAAAGAAAAATATGTTCCAGAAATGACAATACACTGACATGAAATTACTTCTCTCAAGCTGGTTTTAGGTCTAGAAGTTCAAAATTTTTGGTCAGATCAGGTGTGGTGAATACCTACAGCTTTTGCCCCACCCTCACCCCCACCACCCATTTGCCACTCTGCTCCTCACTAACCCCTGCCTCCCTCTGGAGAACTAGCCCCTCCCACACTCAGACCCCATCCTCTGAGTGGAGCCAACCCCAGCTCCAGGGTTGAACATAAAACTTGAGTCTAAGCCAATCAGCACACTGCATTTCCATGGCCCTAGCCATTTGCTTAGGAATGGTCACATGACCCAACAAGAGCCAATAAAAATGTACTTAAGTTTCGGGGAAACAGGTATTTTCATTTCTGGATTTAAACTGTGGGGAGGAAAGCATTGGAGATTTGTTCCCACCATCATGTTATACCACATGAAACCTGAGGCTCTAGTCAAGACAGAAAGAGGCAGAGCAGAGATGTGGAAAGAAACTGAGTCCTTAAATTCAGCAATGTCTGAAACTATAACTGTATGGTCCTGTTAAATGAAACAATTTTTTTCTTTTTTCTACTTAAGCAGGTTTTTTTAAAGCTTATTTATTTATTTTGAGAAAGAGAGAACCAGAAAGGATGGGCAGAGAGGGGGGTTGACCGAGGATCTGAAGCAGGCTCTGTGCTAACAGCACAGAGCCAGACGTGAGGCTCGAACTCACAAACCCTGAGATCACGACCTGAACCAATGCTTAATGGACTAAGCCACCCAGATGCCCCATAGCAGGTTTTGATATGATATTCTTTTACTTCAAAATCAAACCAAACAAAAACCCTCAGTGTTCCACCATATACCCTGATTTTAGGTTTGAAAAATATATTCAGTGTAGGTAAAAGTATAAATTAAGTGATGTGATAAAGAGCCTGTATTTCTACATTTCCCAAAGCAGCAAGCACATCCTGGCCACACTCTAGCTTTCCAAGATGGGGTGTGTGTGTGTGTGTGTGTGTGTGTGTGTGTGTGTGTGTGTGTGTGTTGGAATGACTGAGTGGGCCCTGAAAGAATAATTCTGTCGGGAATAATTCATGTCAACTGTTAGGGAATCCCTGGGTTTCAAAGCAACAATCACTGGAATTTGGAAGTTCTCTAGTAAATATGCAACTGCCTGTCAATGCTCAATGAGTAGAACTCACTAAAAGCTGAGCCACAGAATAAAATGTCTGTGAGCAAGAAGGCTCTCACTGACCATCTCCTGGCAAGGCCACCTATCTCCCTGAAACAGGAACTCTGACAAACCTGAGAGAAGGCCCCTCCCATCCCCACCTCCACATTGCAGATGCACCCCCGGAGCAGTGAAAAATCAGAGTCAGGGCCTCAGAATGCCTTCCACATCAAAGGGATGTGAGGGTGAGAGCTGATATGGGCAGCACGAGTTTACAGAAGAAACTCATGCAGAGCCTGAGGTCCATAGCAGGAAGAAGCTGGCTTTCTCCTGACAGTGCAAGTTCAGCATTCTCAGCAATTCAAAACTCTTTTTAGGCAGGGAAGGCACAGGACTCCAGAAAGAGAAGTCCTCACAAGACCTAGAATTGAAGGAAGAACCGAGACTTTAACAGGAATGGCTTTAGAAAACTATAAACTGAGCAAAGTTCTGTTCTCACTACTGAAGCCTGTGTCCCTTATCAGCACCTCCTTCCCAGAGGTCCAGGGCTCTTCCATGGCTTCAGTCACTGAAGAGATGAGTCAGAGACTTCTTTGTACAAAGGAGTTAGAAATCAGTGTGAGCAAAGGGACATGAAGGAAGGAAGGAAGGAAGGAAGGAAGGAAGGAAGGAAGGAAGGAAGGAAGAAATAGAGTGGGGAGGAAGGAAAGAAGGAAGGAAGGAAGGAAGGAAGGAAGGAAGGACGGAAGGAAGGAAGGAAGGAAGGAAGAAATAGAGTGGGGAGGAAGGAAAGAAGGAAGGAAGGAAGGAAGGAAGGAAGGAAGGAAGGAAGGAAGGAAGGAAGAAATAGAGTGGGGAGGAAGGAAAGAAGGAAGGAAGGAAGGAAGGAAGGAAAAATAGAGTGGGGAGAGAGGAAGGAGGGAAGGAAGGAAGGAAGGAAGGAAGGAAGGAAGGAAGGAAGGAAGGAAGGAAGAAATAGAGTGAGGAGAGAGGAAGGAGGGAAGGAAGGAAGGAGGCAAAGAGGGATGCAGAGGGTATAGTGAGTCTTCGGATGAACTCAAGTGGTGCAACTTCTCAGGCATTGACAACATTCTCAGGCACTTCCCCAACTTCCTTCTCTATATAAGGAATGAAATTCCACTGCTGGAGTTGTATTCCTTTAGCTTTTGACTTTAATCTCATTAAGATACAGATGTCTTCGGAAAGAAAGTGGTTCAGACATTAAACTGTTGCTCCTCTGTGTGAAAGCTTTTTTATTACAGAAGAAAGTGTGATATCTAGGAACAAAAATACAAGAGGAAGACAAAGAAATGGGATGCCAAAGAGGGGAAATGGTATTTGGGCAAGTGGTACCCTGGGATGGGCAAAGCACAGACTTTGGAGTCAGAAAGACATGAATTCAAATCTTGATTCTCTTACCTACTAACCTTTACATTTGGCTAGTTACTTCACTTCTTTGAAATTCTACTACCTTCTTTGTGAAATAGATATATATATATATATGCCATCTCTGTGCCTTAGATCATTGCATCCTCTCTGTCTCGAATGCCCTCATAGTCCTTGCCATTTGCCTGCTGACTCCTGTCCAGGCTATATTTGATCCGTGTCTTCCTCAGGAAGACTGGACTACAGCATCCACTTATATAGAACAGAGGCAACATCAGTTGTAACCATTGCTATTCCACACTGTGACCTCTCCCTTTGACTGTCTCCACTACAGTGAGATGGCTTTGAGACCCAGGGTCTGTGTGTTACTCACTGGTGCATCCCCAGTGCTTAGGAAATCTGAAAACATCAGGGAAAGGGATCTGGAGAGCTCTCTCCTAGGAGAGATGGAGACACTGGTCTTGAGTGAGCCAGGGGAGAAGCAGGGACCCCTGTGGAAGGCTGTTCCTCCACCACATGGGGAAACAAAAAACAATGTCGACAGAGCTGAGAAAGGGATAGGCAGCCATACCACTTTTCCTTTCCCCAAACCAGCTTCTTAACCTGGAGCAGAAGCCTGAACAGAGACAAGGCAGGAATTGTGACCACTGTTATTAGACAAAGTTGAATTCAAGGTCAAAAGCACTGTGTGCGGCCACTTCACAATGATGAAGGATGCAATCCACAGTGGAGATAATACTGTCATGATCCATTAGGAATCAAATAACAAAACATCAACATCAGTAAAGTAAAACCATAGGAAATACAAAGAGAAATTGACAAAAATATGAAAGTAATAGAAGGTTTTAATACACACTTTAGATCTCTGACAGATCAAGTATATGAAAATAAGTAAAGATATAAAATATGTTAAGGATATAATTAAAATTATGTCTTTCTAGGTTGCTATGGTGCATTTACAAAAGTTATCATCTTTTGGGCATAAATTCCAAGGTGTTATAATGCGAAGAACTACATTCTAAGATTGCAATACAATAAAACAATAAATAAGTAGCAAACAGAAACATAGAAAAGTCAAACACTTGGCAGATTTGGGGGAAAACATCTCTCCTAATTAACTATTAGGTCACAGGTAATAGATAAATTACAACTATCAAATATTTAAAAAATAAAATAATAGCATTACCAGTTAGAACTGGGAAACGTTCAGGGTGCCTGGGTGGCTAAACGTCTGACTCTTGGTTTCAGATCAGGTTATGATCTCATGGTTAATGAGTCGAGCCCCATGTGGAGCCCCTGGTGGAGCCCTGCTTTGGGTTCTGCTCCAACACTGCAGAGCCAGCTTAGGAATCTCTCTCTGCCCCTCTCCCACTCGTGCACACTCTATCCCTCTCTCTTTCTCAAAATAAATGAACAAATTTAAAAAAATAAAAAGAACTAGGATACATTCAAAATTGTACTTACAGGGAAATTCACAACTTCAAACACTTATACTATTAAACAAACAAGAATAAAAATAAATAAGCATTCAACATAAAAAAGTTCAAAGATAAAAAAAGAAGTTGAAGAAAAATATAAACTCAAAAGACCATGAATCTGTGATCAACAAATAGTAGAATTAAATTAAGAGCAGTTTCTTTGGGGAAAAAAAATCAATACAACGAATACATCATTGGGCAGCCTAATCAGGAATGAAAGAGAGAAAGCACAAAATTATAACCTTAAGAATCAATAAAGGAGAAAACACAAATGCAGAGAAAAATCCAAAGATACATAGGAGAGCATTTTGCCCAACACTGTATTAGCAACTTTGAAAATATGAATAGAACATATCTTTCCTTATCCCAAAATGTCATATTAGTTTTCTTTACCACAGGCTTGCTGCTTCTGGATGACAGTCTCACATCATAATGGTGACTCCTCACAGACCAGACATCGTGGGAAATTCCGCAGCATCTACTGATATGTAAAAATGGCCCATGAGGTAGGCATTCCTATCATCATCCTTCTGATTTCACAGATGAGCAAACAGTAACTTTGAGAAATTAAATGGTTCATCCAAAACTACATAGCTAATTAGGAACCATACTGAAACTTGACCCCAAGCAGCCTGACTCAAAAGCCACACCAGCGTGCCTCCAGCTGGATGCACTGATGCTGCTGGTCCAGAGCCCACACTTGCAGCGCAACGCAAGGCTCCATCCTGCCTCCCAGCAGACTGTCCACCGACTGGCACCTGCCACAAGACCGACAGGGCACAAGACGTTCTACAGATTGTACTTACTTCATTGCCATTGCCATGACCATCCTAACACTCATAGGTATTATTATAATTCCCATTTTACTGGCGGGGGGGGGGGGGCGGAAGTGAGGCCTAGAGTTAAGTGCTTATCTAAAGTAAGACAAATCTAAGAGGCAGAGGCAGGATTCACACCCAGATCTGAGAAACCCCCAAACTGGTTTTTTTTTTACACTTCACCAGGCACTCTGATCTACTCGTCTCCACTGGAACTGCCAGGTTTATTCACAGTGTGGTAGTTCATGGGATCAAGAAATGAAACACTGCCCAAGAAAATTAGGAGGCCACGGCCAATAATAACTACATAAGAAATACTGCCACAAACTGTGGTGCTGTTGATAAGTCTCTCAAGAGAAGATGCATTATGTTAGTTTATCATTTTAAATAAATTCTCAACAAGCTCTTTACCTGTCAGTCTGTATCTGTGGAGACGGTTTTTGTAACATCAGATAAATGAGCAATTAGAGACTTTAAAAGGCTCTTAAATGTGGTGGAGCTTATAAACCTAAACTCCCAGGGACAGTAAATGTCACATCAAATGGCTTCAGTACACATTGCCTACCTACCCTTTGTTTCAACAGCTGTAATATGGCACTCCATATCCCAGTCTGAACACATCTGCCTTTGAGCAGGATGTAATGGGAAAATTGGGGACCTGGGACATAGGTCACCTGGACTCTAGACCCACCTGTCCTTGGATGACCTTGACCAAGTCAACATTTCTCTCAGTTATTTGCTAATAAAATGAGAGGGTTGCAACTAGAATATTATGAACAGCTCTCCAAGCTCCAATGGTCTTTAGCTTCACAAACCTATGACTTTGACTATGCACAGCATCATTCTTTATACTTTTCTATGCAGAATCCTACACAAAGGCGAGTTTAGCCCTTGATAAGTATTAGTTATCATTGTCATCATCATTATTACCTGATGAGGTCATAAAGTCTATCCATAGCAAAAGAAGCAGAAGGAGGATCTAAAATTCTACCATTACAGACTCATTCCTTTGGTTTTAAAAGGTTCTAAAATATCTCAAATAGGAAAAATGCTCTAAAAATTCATTGTTTTTAAGAAGCAGTAATCTTTTTTTTTTTTAAGTAAAACTCTTTAATGAGCC
The DNA here is from genome assembly GCF_018350195.1 of Panthera tigris. NCBI lineage: Eukaryota > Metazoa > Chordata > Mammalia > Carnivora > Felidae > Panthera > Panthera tigris. The sequence goes on along the minus strand of NC_056668.1, from coordinate 121,645,259 downwards.
CCGATATACAAACAATGGATACTGAGTTTTTCTGGATGAAGTGGGGAATGGAGCAGGGACAGGGCGGGAATGGGCACGGATACCTGGAAGTTTCTCCACTTATTTCTTTCATTCACATGGACACCAAGGCACTGCCTCAAAAACCTGTGATTCCTCAGAAGACCATTTACAATTCATTTCTTTAAGCCAATACCACTTTCCCTCTTTACAGATTAAGGAGCCAGTAAAGATTAAGATGAGTGATTGAAAATGGAGAACAGCGGGGCAGTTGCAGAGGAGGCCAGACTCTAGGACGGAAGGGAGAGGAAAGAAGCTAACCTTTACTGAGGGTCTTCTGTCCGTTGTGTATTTTGCTAGATCCTTTAAATATGCAATAAGGGGAAAGCATTTAAATTATACATATTTACCAAGGCCCGGTTCCCATGTCAATCCCTTTTCTTGTGTACCAGATCCCATCCTCGCTTCTCTACTCAGGACACTGCTCTCTTCTAAATCAGTATCTCCCACCTGAGTCACAGCTGTGGCTTCCTGCCTCCCACCAATCCGCAGTGTGCTGTCAGTGTGGCACTCTGACCAGAACCTGCAATCCCTGTGCTCAGAGTAAAAGCCAAAATCCTCCACTGGCCTCCAAGGGATGCGTGGTCTGGGCCTGATGCTATCTGGCCTCATCTCCTGGTTCACCCCTCACACTCTGCTGCAGGCACGCTGGCTCCCTGCTCCTCTGGGAAGATCCCAGGCACGCTTCTGCCACAGTACCTTTGCACCAGCTGTCCCCTCTACCCGGGACACCCTTCTACAGACATCCACATGGCCCTCTCTCTACCTCCTGCAAGCCTTCTCTCCAACCCCCTCTCAACAAGTTTCCCTATTTAACACGACTGACCACTTACCCGCTTGGGCACTTCAGCCTCCCCTCCTGTTAAGCCAATTCATACACTGAAGTCTGAACCCCCAGTAGCTCTGAATGTGACCTTATTGGAAATAGGGTCATTGTCAATGTAATTAGTTAGGATGAAGTCATGCTGGAGTCACGTGGGCCCCTGATTCAACATAACTGGTGTCCTTATAAAAAGAGGAAATTGGGACGCAGAGATGGACATGCCCACAGGGAGAAAGCCATGTGAAGACTGAGGTTTTGCTACCACCAGCCAAGGAACAACCAAAAGCCAGGAGAGCCACCTGGCACAGATCCTTCCCAGACCCCTGCACCTCAGACCTCTGGCCTCCAGAGGTGAGGGCAAGGAATTTCTGTTGCTTGTACTACTCAGTCTGTGATACTTTGTTGCCACAGCCCTGGAAACTAACTCACTCCTTCTGTTCTGCTTTTCCTATTTCCCATGGGACTTTCTAATTGTCACACAGTATCATTTCTTGCTGTTTTTTTAAATATATTGTCAAGTTAGCTAATATGCAGTGCATACAGTGTGCTCTTGGCTTCGGGGGTAGATTCCCATGATTTGTCACTTATACCCAGTGCTCTTCCCAGCAAGTGCCCTCCTCAATGCCCATCACCCATTTTCCCCCTCCCCCTTCAACCCTTAGTTTGTTCTCTGTATTTAAGAGCCTCTATGGTTTGCCTCCCTCTCTGTCTGAAACTATTTTTTCCTTTTCCCTTTCCCTTTCCCTCTCCCCATGGGCTTCTGTTAAGTTTCTCAAATTCCACATATAAGTGAAAACATGTATCTTTCTCTGACTGACTTATTTCACTGTAGCATAATACCCTCCAGTTCCATCCACGTTGTTGCAAATGGCAAAATTTTATTCTTTCTCATTGCCAAGTAGTATTCTATTGCAAATATAAATCACATGTTTTCTATCCATTTTTCCTAAAATTTGTGTGAAACCACAAAACACCCTGAATAGCCAAAGTAATACTTAAGAAGAAAACCAAAGCAGGAGGCATCACAATCCTAGACTTTAGCCTCTACTACAAAGCTATAACTATAATCATCAAGACAGTATGGTATTGGCACAAAAACAGACACATAGACCAATGGAATAGAATAGAGAATCCAGAAATGAACCCACAAATGTATGGCCAACTAATCTTTGACAAAGCAGGAAAGAGTATCCAATGGAAAAAAAAAAAAAAAAAAAAAAGGCAGTCTCTTCAGCAAATGGTGCTGGGAGAACTAGACAGCAACATGCAAAAGAATGAAACTGGACCTCTTTATTATGCCATTCACAAAAATAAACTCAAAATGGATGAAAGACCTAAATGTGAAACAGGAAACCATCAAAACCCTAGAGGAGGAAACAGGTAAAAACCTCTTTGACCTGAGCCACAGCAACTTCTTACTCAACAGGTCTGCAAAGGCAAGGGAATTAAAAGCAAAAAGGAATTATTGGGGCTTCATCAAGATAAAAAGCTTCTGCACTGCAAAGAAACAATCAACAAAACTAGAAGGCAACCAACAGAATGGGAGAAGATATTTGCAAATGATGTATCGGATAAAAAGGGTTAGTATCCAAAATCTATAAAGAACTTACCAAACTCCACACCCGAAAAACAGATAATCATTTCTTTCTTTTAATGTCTATTGTCTTATCTCCTCCTTCTGGATTATAACATAACCTCTAAAGGGGCACAGATCTTGGTCTACTTTACTCACTGATGTCTAATGTAAGTGGATTAAGCAAATGCTTCCAAATGAATAATTAAACAAATACATTTACCTCCTTTCTTCTATTTCCTCCAGAAACTAGCATTAAATTTGACCTTACTCTTGTGTGCCTTAGTTCTCAGACTTATCTTCCTGACCGACAGCCCTCCCCCACCTTACCCACTCTCACTACCCATCTTCCCACTTGGAGGGACAATAAGAACATGTTGAGAGGGATGCAGCCCAGGAGGGTGCAATTACACTGATGTTGCACATATTTAATCCTCATGTGAGCCCTGTGAAGCAGACATTGTAATCCCATTATATGGATAAGGAAACTGAGGTTCATAAAAGTCAAGTAATATGCCCCCAGCATCCTGTGTGGCAAACACTTACACATGTTGACCTACTCTCTTCCTTCTTTAGCATGGCAGCTTCTGAGGGGCAGGAACAGCAATGGTCATCTCTGTGTCGCAAGCACGCAGGCCAGACCGGCACACAATAGGTGCTTCGTGAACACTGCTGGACTCTCCACTGTGACACCACTGGCAAGCGGCAAAGCTGGACTGCAGCGCAGGCTGGCCCCACGGCCCATGCTCCTGCCATATAGCCCACCCGGCCGGCAGAACATGGGCACATCACAGCTGCCTTTTATTTTTCCAAATTTTTCAGCGGCCCCATCTCCCCACCATCCACCCAAAGCACTTTCCCACTCCCCCCGGCCCCAAGTAACCATGTTAAGACCTGCTGGACACCCTCCCATATACACAAATGCAAATGGGCCTACGTAGAATTTTTGCCTGTTTTCTTTTTTTTTTAATGAGGTCTCCTACATTCATGTGTGCATCTTGCTTTTCTCATTCAGCAACAACATTCCTGAAAACTCATCTAAGGTGAACTGGTTTGCCTCCAAATATTTCCTTGTAATGACTGCATGGTGTCACAATTTATTCAACCATATGTCACTGTTGGGGATTCGGCTTATTTGCAGAATCTTTTTTCTCTTATGTTAGTTTTGCTACATTAAACATTCATACATGGATAACACCTATGGATAGATTCCCAGGAGTGAGATTATTATATTAAAAATTAAATGTATCAGGGCCCCTATGTGGCTATGTTGGTTGAGAATTCAACTCTTGATTTCATCTCAGGTCATGATCCAGGGATGTGGGATTGAGCCCCATGTCAGGCTCCACACTGAGTGGGGAGCCTGCTTGAGAATCTCTCTCTTTGCCCCCACTCGCTCTCCCTCTCTCTCTAAAATTAACTAATTAATTAAAAATGTCTCTCTAAAAAAAAATTAAGTGTATACATGCTTCTATTACTTATAATGGAAATTCTCAAACATATAAAAGTAAAGGAAACCAAATAATGAGCCCCCCTAAACCTAATGCTCACAGCTTCAGTGGTTATGAAATCATGGCCAATCTGGTTTCATCAAATCCATTACCCACAGTCTAGAATGTTTTGGAGGAAAACTGATATTCTATCACATAATCTGTAAATATTTCTGTCTGTATCTCTAAACGTTGAGGACTTTTTAAAATAATACTACCAGAATATTATTATCAAACCTAAAAAATTAACAATTATTTCTTCCTATCATCCAGTCTTCAGGCAGTGTTAAAATTCCCTCAACTGAACCATAAACAATATTTTTACAGTTTGCTCAAACCAGAATCTTATTAAGTTTCAAGAATTACAATTGGTTAATATGTTTCTTGTCTCTTAAGTCCCTTTAATTTATAAAGGGACTTATAACTTATGAAGTTCCCCTTAATATCTGTGTGTGTGTGTGTGTGTGTGTGTGTGTGTGTGTGTGTCCCTTGCAATGTCTTTGTTGAAAAAACAATGGTCATGGGATGCCTGGGTGATTCAGTCAGTTAAGCCTCTGGCTGTTGATCTCACAGTTCGTGAAATCGAGCCCCACATTGGGCTCTGTGCTGACAGCAGAGACTGCTCAGGATTCTCTCTCTCTCTCTCTCCCTGCCCTTCCCCTACTTGTGCCCTCTCTCTCTCTCTCCCCCTATCTCTCACTCATACACAATATAAATAAATAAACTTTTAAAAAATGTTTAAAAAAAAAGAGTCACATGCTTAAATGCAGGCCTAGGCCACTCTCCCCTATTATGATTTTACCCTGCATGCTCGCTCTCTCTCTCTCTCTCTCTCTCTCTCTCAAAATAAATAAACATTAAAAAGAAACAAAGAAAGAAAAAAGAAAAAACAGTCATTTGTCCTAAACAGGTTTCCACAGTCTTCATTTTACAAATTGCCTCACCCCAATATCATCTTGTCCCCAACAACTGGTATTTAGATCTAGAAGCTTGATCAGATTCAGGCTGGAACTCTTTGCAAGAACACTTCATCGGTGGTGCTGTATACTTCCATCCAGAGCACACAATGTCTGGTTGTCCCTCTTGTGCTATTAGCAGTCACCGATAATATTGCCTAGATTCATCTTTTCTGTAGGAGATAAATGTAAATGGATGGAATCTTAAGTTCATCATTCTTCATTTCTCAGCTGGCATACTTCTATAAAGAGAAAACTCTCCTTATCAACTCATTTATTATCCTAAGGCACAATCCATATAACCAAGTCTGGATAAATTATTCTTTCCCTTTATTTGCCAGGTTTCAAAATAACAAGGTAGTTTTCTAGTATCACCTAAATGAGGGTTGTTGGGATTTTTGTTCTGTTTCAATTATCTTTACAAACTTGCGGGTTTTCAAATGCAAATATAGGGTTAACAAATTCGTTCTCCTTTTCTGTGGAAAACTGACCTTGGGTTAACTTTCTAGCTCTGTTCCCCTGGAAACCTAATAAAGGTGGAATGCCATCAATGTTACCAGGCAACATTGCTCATGGTAAAAATGACCTCTAATTAGTAAACTATACCTGGCCTGGGAGGACTGTGAATTAACTATAAATACCCAGTGAGAACCCATAGTTTGAACTCCTCTGAATGCAGTGCATTCTTGTAACTGGGTATGTCCCTTGCTAGGCCTCCTGAAAGCTATTCCCGTGGGAGGAAATAAAACATATTGGCTCATATGGGGAATGGAGCTTATAAACCAGAATAGCACCTATACTCATTCACGTGGGCCAGATTCCACCAAGAAACAGACTATGAAATGGAGATTTGTGCGCAGGAGGTTTATTGGAGAGGGTTCTCGGGGAGTGAGGGAAATCAGATTTTGCAGAGGAAAAAGCTAAACTACAGTATAGTTTCAACTGTAAACCTCAGCCAATCCAATCGGACTTCCTCAGTAGCTGGGATGGCCATTTAAAGTCCTAATTTAGGAAGGTCTGCTCCCTGAATAGGGGCGTACTCTTGGGCAAGGCAGCTTTTCTCCACAGAACGCAATCCCCTGAGATTGGTTCAAGTGTGAACTGTGAGCAGCCAGCACTCATACAACTGGGGGAACGATTATTTGGGTCTTAACAAGGATCCCCAGGCTCAAGTACCACAGCATCATTACACCGGCTCATTTGGTCTCATTCCTTCACACCTGAGCCATCACACCTGCCTCTGCCCTGCTGGAAAGCTGTCCTTCCTGTCCTACCTCCACCAGCTAATAAACAGATGCCAGAGGGGACCTGTTCAGTTTTGGGAAACGTAGATCTAAACCCACATTTACCTTGTACATTTTCTGCCCCACATCTGGTATCATCCGTTTCTCCAAAGAGCCTGGCTTCTTTTCAGTAATATTCAGGACCACAATCCAGGAGACGGAGGGCTCATTACTACTGGTTAAGTCATGGTTTCTGGGACTTTTCAGTGGCTGGAGTTAAGAAATATGTTGCTGTTTGGGTTGTTTTTTTTTTCCCAGAAGATACGTCATGAGTTTCATATTCAGGACTACATAATTTTCTAAACTTCATCAGTTGTCCATCTGTATGCCCCTTCCCCGTTGTCCAAAATGGTGATTCTCACTGACATCAACCTAATTCCTTGTTTGCTTTACTATACAAACAAAGCCTTACCCGCATAAGATTTCCAGAATAAGAATACCAACACTACATTACTGAAAGAATTTAACTTCTCTTTGCTTTGTTTTATTTGTTTGTTTTGTTTCCCCTTAGGGATTAATGCCCCCTCCCAGGGATATATCACCAAATTACTGTGTTTTAAACTAACTTAAAATAATTCCTCTTCATATGTGCCACAAATTCACTTCACAGATTCATTTGTTTCATTTTGCTTTAATTTTTAGGATTGGGCTTTTTAGTTTAATTTTGTCCTATAATTATGTAAAATGTTTAAGTAGTTTCAAAATCAATTCTATAAATTAGGTCGTATAGGCCCCTCAATCTTTTTTCTGCCCTCCCTCATAAATCTAATCTTGTGGTTTATTTTTCAATATCATAGGAAAAGATTAACCAATGACTTAAGACCTTTCTTGAAATGAATAGTAGCATATTACATGCACATTTCTACACCTGGCTTTTTGTACTCAACAATATATTTGAGAAATCATTTTGAAACAGTCAACAGAGGTCTTTTTCATTGGTTTATATAACTGCATTAGACAGTGGATGTACCTGTGTGAATATGTTTCGGTTTGTGTAGATATACGTTAGTTTATTTGATCAGTTCCCTATTAATGGGAATTTGGATTGTTTCTCATTTTATGCTGTCAAAATAGTGCTATTATAAATAACACAATGAGTGAAACTCTCTTTTTTTTTTTTTTTTTTTTTTTGCCAGTATATCTTTGGGAGAGATTCTTATCACTGGAATTGCTAGGTAAAGAGATGTAATTTTGAGATTCCACTTTCATGCCGACTATGATGGCTATAATAATAATAATTTTAAGAGAACAATAACAAATTTTTGCGAGGGTGTAGAGAAATTATAACTCATATATTGCTGACAGGAACGGAAAGATGTAAAATCCATGTGTTTTGGATGCACAGTTTGGCATTTCCTCAAAAAGTTAAACACAGAGTTACCATATGACCCAGCAATTCCACTTCTAGGTGTATACGCAAAAGAACTGAAAACATGTTCATACAAAAACCTGAACACAAATGTTCACAGCAACATTACTCGTAATAGTCAAGAAGTAGGAAAAACACCTATGGCCATCAATGGATAAGCAAAATGTTGTATATACCTACAATGTTATTCAGCCATAAAAAAATACAACATCGATACATGGTAAAACATGGATGACCCTTGAACACATTATGCTAAGAAGCCAGATACAAAAAGCCATATGTTATATGATTCCATTTATATGAAATGTCCAAAATAGACAAATCCGTAGAGACACAAAGTAGATATATGGTTGCCCAGAGCTGTGGGAAGGGGGCATAGAAAGTGATGGGTAATGGGTACAGGGTATCTTTTTGGGGTGATGGATTCTGGATTTAGCAAGTGGTGATGGTTGCACAGTCTTGTGAATATACTAAAAACCATCGAATTGTTCACTTTAAAATGGTGATTTTCATGGTAATTAAACTATATCTCAATAAAAAAATTTAAGAAAAAAAAAAAAAAACTAAAACAACAAGGAGCCTTACACAGACCAGTGATGAAAACGTACTATAAATCCAGGAGTAAAACTCAAACCTCTGTGCCTGGAGGATAGAGAAGAATATTTGAGAAAATTGGGAAAATGGGGGTGGGGGGGAAGCATCTCCCATGCATTGTTGGTGTCAGTAGAAACTGACACATTCATTTAAATAAGTAATTTAGTAGTAATCTATCAAAAAATAATAATAAAACACACACCCTATGATCCAGAATTTTCATTTGTAGGAACTTAAAATCAATGTGTGGCTGGCACAGTTAGCACTCAGTGAATGTTCTTTCCTAATATAAAGGTGATAATCACAGGGAGAGATAATAAATTACACAATAAACTCCTACAGCCAAATTCAGCTCTCACTTCTGCTCCCTTTTGTAAAAATACTGAGACAGTGTTTATACCATAGGGTAGTATGATCATGAAACCTTTCTCTTTTAATCTTTGCAAGCTGCATAAAGGAAAGCGAAATTCTCCCTTAAAATATAAGGCCATTTCTAGAAATACTGAGCATATACTAAAAGCAAAGTTAAAGATGATCATGTAGAGTTCCAGCCTCTTGATAAAAGGGAGGTCACGGGGAGGAAAACAGAGCTTGAGCCTCAGCCAAACACCATGAAGCTACAAAAAAGCCAAGAAATATTTAGAGTGACATATGCATGAAGCCTCCTGAAACTCAGCAATGACTATGCAGCAATTGACAAACTCAATGACTACTGAAAGGCATGCCTAACTGAACTTCTATCTTTTTTTCCCTTTAATTCTTTCTCCAAATGTTGATTTCCCTTAAATGTGGCATTGCCATGATTTGTAAATACAGTGCTTTGTTCATTGCATTAAGAGTTTAATCAATGCAGAAAAGCCCAGGGAGAGGAACATCATGTCAGTCCACACCCAATTAACCATTCCAGACCTTTCAGTCCATGAAGACATACCCTGAAGTCAACTAGCCCAAGTGGCAGGGAAAACCTCAAGCAAAGAGAAATAGCTTCCTGAATCCACCCCATAACCCAAAAGGTGACAAACCTCCAGGATGCTCTTTGCAGCAACCCTCCTCTGGACCTGATCCTGTGGAAGCATGGAGTGTCCATCAGCGGCCCCTGCCACTAGCTCCAACATCTCACCCACCCAGCATGGTGAGACAGGGTGGGGAGACAGGGATTGTGACATAAGCAAATGGCCTCAGGCTGATATAGGTAAATGCCAACCCAGGAGCTTCCTAGTAGGGACGCCGCCTGTAAAGGTCTCACGACAGCCAACCTCTTGCAACCTCCAAGCTGAGGACCTCATCAGAGGGAGGAGGGACTCCTGCCTGGGAGCCCACAGGATTCTGGTAGAGAAGGCGTCAAGAGCTCTGGGCAGCCGGTAGCCATCATGTAGGCGCCATGGAGACGGCCACGTGTGTTTGCTCTCCATGTTGTACATGGCAGAGATGTTGTCCTCAACTATGCTCCTGTCTGTGCTGCAAGTTCCTCTTCACCTCAGAGCGGAACTGCACCTGCTTCCCCTGCCCTTACAAAGATGAGCGCAATTGCCAGTGCTGCCACTGCACCTGCTCTGAGAACCCCAACTGCCACTGGTGCTGCTGCTCCTGGGCCAATGACCCCAACTGCAAGTGCTGCTGCACGACCAGCAGCAACCTCCAGTGCTACTACTACGAGAGCCGCTGCTGCCGCAATGCCACCATCACGTTCCACAAGGGCCGCCTCAGGAGCATCCGCACCTCGTAAGTGCCAGGCGCCCGATGGGTTCCTTGCCAGCTGTGGGCTCCATATGTACCCCCGCCCCAAGTCCCTTTCTCCCTCTGAAAAAAGGAGGCTAAGAACTTTGTAGCAATTAAGCCTGTCCTGAACAGCCAGTGACCACATCTAGCCCTGAGTCCCACATCCACGCCCCACCAGCTGTGCGAATAGGCACTGGGCTCTCTCACCTGCACTAAATAGTAGTGGCTAATACTCAGCGTGTAAGCCACTTGCCAGGCACTGCATGTGTGACCCCCAGCAACCCTCACAGCACGCCCACCACACCAACGAGGAAACAGAGCCTTTGGAAGGTGAAGTTGCCCAGGATCACACAACTAGTAAGACGCAGCCAGATTTTGAACCCGGAATCTGTGTCTTAACTTAAAAATGTTGCACTGCAAAATGGAGAGTATAGGATCTGTTGTGATTCGGTGGGTTTGGGGATTAACGTATGCACCTTGTAATGTGTTACGGGATTTAAAAATATAAGCTGCCCTGTCTCTTCCTCCTCTGAACTTTTGATACCTTCAACACTTATTGGAAAAGTAGTAACTTCCACAGGCCACTTTTGACCCCTATGTCCTTTATAAGTACCCCAGACCAACTCCTGCCAGCCTTCTCATTCTTCCCATCTGGAAGTCATGCATCTCAGGGTCTCAGTTACTCACGTGGGGCATGAATGCTCTGTGACAAGCAATTGCATATTCTCTTCTTGCTCTGTCCAAGGCAGTCCTTTTATGTCACATGTGAGGGGAGTTTGGAGTAGCAAGGGCAGACTTCTTAGAGAAGGAAAGATCACAGCTCAGAACCATAAGAGGAGAGCTTTTGGAGAGGCAGAAAAATGAGACGCAGGTTTGAAGCCTTCCAGGCTGGAAAAACAATTCTGTGAGTAAAGTTTCAGTGAATTCAGGAGAAGGATATGATCCAACTTGCAGTTCAGCACTTAGGAGATGCTTAACAAATACTACTCTCCATTCAGGGAGCTCTTGTGGTGTTTGCATGAGTAGAGGATCCAGGGGTTCTGGATGCAAGTCCAGAGGTTCTCAGGTGCAGAAAGTAGCATCCACGTTCCTCTCTCCTGACTCAACGCCCCATTTCCTGCATATCAGCCATGGAGAGTCACTGGCCACAGTTCAACGGAGGAGGGATGACATTGGTGTTGTGGGAAGATGCCTTAGGTCAGTAACTCCCAAACTTTGCTTTACAGGAATCACCTGGGGGTCTTTACAAAGGTCCTCACTGCCAGACATTCTGATTTCATTGGTCTGGGGGATCACCTGGACATCAGAATTGTAAAAGCCACCCCCAAGTGATACTAAAATGCAGATGGCCTGGAGGGATCAGAGGGAAGCCAGGAGACCTTCCCGGTGACACAGTGAGAACCCAGGTGCTAGGGGAACAGGCCTGAATTGAAGAGAGGGTGTGTGCAGAGGAGGAGAGGCCAGATATCTCAGCAAGAAGGCAAGGCTGCTGGGTCTGGTGGCTGTTTGGGCATGGAGCCACAGCCACTGAATGCCCGGGTCCAAGCCTGAGGCTTTCAGAGGATAGTCAGAGATGCTATTGCAAGTGTCAGGAGGTGGGCAGTGGGTACACTGAGGCTTGTCTTCCATCTGGCCTCTCTCCTGGTTTCTGAATCCCTGCCTCCCCCTGCTCCTCATCACCACTTCCTGCTCAACACCTTGCTCATCCAGCCCACTCTGGTCTCAAGTATCTCTTTCTGACTTTCTCATTTCTTTCCCACTTCCTTTTTGACCTCCACCCAAACTCCCTGGGCTGCCTCTCAGCCCTGCTGTTTCTTCTGCCAATATCACCTTCCCTCCCGCTTTATATTACACCATGCCATCTCCCTTTTTATATTACACCATGATTCTCAGAGTCCTACCTTATTGAACTAAAGAGGTTCATCCAGCTACCACGTACACAACTCACTGTCCCTCCAGTGACCCCTTTAGGGCCCAGGCAGGAGACTGAGAAAGCAGAGAGGGAATGGGCTGAGAAAATCGAGGCCAGCAGGCCTAGGACCCAGCATCCAAATCCTTAAGGGATGAACTTTCCAGGAGCCTGAGTGCCACAAAAGGCATTCTCTGCCACCACAGGGCCATTCCCATTCAGTATGCTTTGGCAACACCTTTGACTGTCTGGGCTCTGAGACATAGGTCCATGGGGAAGGAGATAGGAGCATATAGGAACCTCAAGAAATCAGAAGCAGAAGAAAATACAGCCACAATGTCAAGATCAACACCCAAATATCACTAACATGAACAGAAGATAAGAGACAGGATCAGTCACAAATTGTGTATCTGTTTACCTCCATCCCCACAGCTAATTCATTTATTTTCATAAACTGCTTTTGCCCTGATTGTAGCTTCTCAAAATATGCACTTGAATTTTACAAGTATGCTTTTACCTCATCCATGGTTCCTACAATTAAATACATGAAATCCACCTCAGACAAATAAAGAATCAACACACACACACACACACACACACACACACACACACACACACACACAAATAATAGAACCATATACTTCTCATGGACGTGACCACTCTTTTCCTCTACTGTGGACATTAGCTGGCCAGTACCAGAGGGGACTAATTGCCGAGGCCACATTTATTGAGTCCTTACTATGTATCAGCAGTTAGTCACTTTATCATGGATTACCTCATGTAGACTTTGTAAAATTCTCATGAAGGAAATAGTATCGTTAGCTTTGACCATTGGATTACAGATGAGAAAAGTGAGGATGGGAGGGATTAAGAAATTCGTCTCAAAGGTGCAGCTCTAAATGGGTACATTCCATCATGAACAATCTGTCCCTAGAGCCTAGACCCTTAACTCTTACCTGTCGGTCTGCTGGTTCTAGGCTTGGTTCTAGGGACTGACCTCCTGGTGTCCTGAGGACACTTTACCCACCCTCTTCTGTGTTCTACCCTATATACCGTAATACTGATGATGCCAATGCCTGCCAAGCAAGAACATGCTTGTAGGTGGACAAGATTGGATTTACTGAGTCACTGCACCAAGTGAGAACATACACCATGGTTAAGAGTAAGGTGTCTCAGTAAGAAGGCATCTGCAAGTTATTATGAAATTTAGGCTCATTTCAGGTCAGGAAATGGGGGTAAATCTCCTATCAGGTATCTTAATAAAAATCTGGTTTACAAGATGGGAAGGTCACAGGGCACCAAATGCTGCAATCGGTGAAAAAGCAGCAGTCGCTCCCATGAACCAGGATAGGCGAGATCTGGTCGTTTTGTGGTTTGGACGATGTTCTTGTTTTGCCTGCATTCAAACAGGAGGAAGTGGTCTTATTTCTGCTTTGCTCCATCACAGTCCCAGAATGGCTTTGTAGGGTGTTGGGTGTTCTGTGACTTTGCTGATGGGCAACAGAGCACTGAGGCCCCACTGATGGTACCAGACCAGTCTGTCCTGCTTTCTCTTCTTCAAAATTCACAATGTGCAGTCGTTCAGCACTTACTGTGTTCCTGGGACTGCTCTCAGTCAAGCTTTGTAGGTATTAAATGTAGTTTTAGTCCCCTCAAGAAACTATAATGTGACTACTAATTTTATAACGACGCAAAAGGCAGAGAGAGGTCAATTAACTGCCCTGAGGTCACCCAGCTAAAGGATGTTGGAGGCAGGCTTAGAACCCCAGTGCCCTGGCACAGAGCCTGTGCTCCCCACCATTACACTGGCCTGCCTGGCAGTGACCTCCAGTTCTTCCAGAGGCCAGAAACGGGGTGAGCTCTGGAGCCGGCCGGCCTCCTGAAGTACTCCCCGTGTCCGCTTCTCCTTCCAGCTCCAAGACCGCGCTGCGCATCGGCAGCAGCGACACCCAGGTCGATGAGGTGAAGACGATGCCCGCCAACAGCAACCTGGTGCACCATCTCTCGTGCCCCCTGTGTAACCGGCTGCACCTGCACTCGTTCATGCTGCCCTGCAACCACAGCCTGTGCGAGAAGTGCCTGCGGCAGCTGCAGAAGCACGCCGAGGTCACCGAGAACTTCTTCATCCTCGTCTGCCCCGTGTGCAGCCACTCGCACTGCATGCCCTACAGCCACAAGATGCAGCTGCCCGAGAACTACCTGCGCGGGCGCCTCACCAAGCGCTACATGCAGCAGCACGGCTACCTCAAGTGGCGCTTCGACCGCTCCACCGGGCCCACCCTTTGCCAGGTGTGCCGCAGTCGGCGCATCGCCTACAAGCGCTGCATCACGTGCCGCCTCAACCTCTGCAACGACTGCCTCAAGGCCTTCCACTCGGACGTGGCCATGCAGGACCACGTCTTCGTGGACACCAGCTCCGAGGACCAGGACGAGAAGATCTGCATCCACCACCCGTCCAGCCGCATCGTCGAGTACTGCAGCCAGGACAACCAGCTGCTCTGCACCTTCTGCAAGACGGCATTCCACAACGGCCACGACACCGTCAACCTCATCGACGCCTGCTCCGAGAGGGCGGCCGCCCTCTTCAGCGCCATCGCCAAGTTCAAAGCAGGTCCTGGTCCCCTCCCCTCCCCTGCACAGTCACCCCTAGTTCAGGTACTGATGGGGAGAATGGCTCCAGGCAGTCCACTTGGTGAGAGCCTCCCCCACCTGGTGGGCCAGTCCAAGCACTGGGAAACACTGAGCCAGGCTGCCAGGCACTGGGCTGGTGTGCACACCCAGCAACCATCACCAGCCTCCTAACCTCCCTGGGCCTTGGCTTTCTCATCTATAAAATGGGCATAGCGGTAGTAACTCCGCTGGGTGATTGTGAGGATTAAATGGGTTATTCTATGTGAAGCAGGCAAAAAAAGTATCTGGCACATAATCAGTGCAGAAAGATTCTATAATCTTGGTTATAATCTTCATGACCTTGGGCCTCATTTCCTCCTTTGGAAAATGATGAGTTTGATCTTCCAGTATCCTGAAGTTCTGTGAGCCTTTCTGAAGGGTTTTGTCACAAAAGTTGAGTATCTTCGGTGTTTTCCCAACTTGCAGAGGGAAAAAATTAAATCGATGTTGAGAATTATTTCAATCTAAAATTTTCCCCAACAGCATTTTCCCCAAAACTTGCAAACACCAAAGTAAACAAACTGGTAACAAACACATAATAACAGAAAAACTCAGAAATAGCCAATAACATTCTGATCAACAGCTGGTTTTTCCTCTGCATGCCTGCTCAAGGTTATTTTATATTGGTTACCTATAAAATAGTACATTTTGGTTAAGGGAAACTGAGCCTAGTTTCCATGCTGGAACCCAGTACAACAATATCTTGCAGGGTTCAGTAAAGAGCCTCATAATTTCTGGGTGTGGATCCACTTGATTAGACATGAGGATCTCCGGCATCCTTTTAGGGCTCTTAGCCCCTGGGAATAGCTTCCTTGAATAGAGGCCTACTTTGCCCAGGCCCTTTAGAAGAAGTATCCTGGTCTCCTCACTCCTCCTGCAGTACAGGAACTGAAATTCCCTCCATGAATAAGACAATGGGGATTCCACGAGTTCATTGGCACAAGGCAACGTGTAAATGGCAGACCCAATCTATCTGACTCCAACATCCATGTTAAATCCATAACATTCCTTTGACAACCTTCTCTGTGCTAAACAGCGACCAGAATCTGAAGACTGGAGGACTGGAACACAACAGAAACCACCACCACCACTACCACCCCCACAATCTGTGGTCTATCTCATTTCCTTAAGGACTAGCCTGCATCAAGTGACCAAAGTGCCCCAGATCACCCCAGCCCTTTCCCTTTGTGTCCATGTGTAAATATGCCTGAACATATGAGTGGGAGAGTTTTTCTCTGAGCTGCACATAAAGGTCCTATTGGATGTAGAGATGGGTCAGAGATGGACTTTGCTAACTCTGTCACCTAGGACCTCTCACCAGTATGGATGTTTCAGGAATACCTTCATTTCTCAATTGCTTATACTAGGAAACATTGTTTGTCGATTGATATTTACTCTGTTTTGGAACCACCATCAGGGAAGTCTCTATATTAAAGAAACTCTATAGGAGCCACATTACCAAGCAAATGGGTAGTCCCACTGGTTCCCAGAGGGTTTTCTTAAGGTGGACTCACTGCCTGGGCTTGGCTGGATTCTCTGGGGCCTCAGCATGGGAAGGGGTTGCTGCCTATAGTCTGCTGTGCCCCCCATGCAACCATAAGAGGCCTGGGCCTTTAACACAGGAGAAACCTAGAATAGTTTTCTCAGAGTCCAGAGCACCTAGAAGCCAGACAATGAAATACAATTCAATATGAGGGGACATCAGTTCAAATTCCAAAGAGCCCAGCAATTGGAAGGAGACAGGAATCACCTTCATGGCATATCCATTTATTTATTTTTTAATTTTAATTTTTTTTTAAATTTACATCCAAATTAGTTAGCATATAGTGCAACAATGATTTCAGGAGTAGATTCCTTAATGCCCTTACCCATTTAGCCCATCCCCCCCCAACACCTCCAGTAACCCTCTGTTTGTTCTCCATATTTAAGAGTCTCTTCTGTTTTGTCCCCCTCCCTGTTTTTATATTATTTTTGCTTCCTTTCCCTTATGTTCATCTGTTCTGTGTCTTAAAGTCCTCATATGAGTGAAGTTATATGTTTGTCTTTCTCTGACTAATTTCGCTTAGCATAATACCCTCTAGTTCCATCCACGTAGTTGCAAATGGCAAGATTTCATTCTTTTTGATTGCTGAGTAACACTCCATTGTGTATATATATATACCACATCTTCTTTATCCATTCATCCATCAGTGGACATGTGGGCTCTCTCCATACTTTGGCTGTTGTGGATAGTGCTGCTATAAACATGGGGGTGCATGTGCCCCTTCGAAACAGCATACCTGTATCCCTTGGATAAATACCTAGTATTGAAATTGCTGGGTCCTTAGGTAGTTCTATTTTTTATTTTTTGAAGAACCTCCATACTGTTTTCCAGAGTGGCAGCACCAGCTTTCATTGCCACCAGCAGCGCAAAAGAGATCCTCTTTATCCGCATCTTTGCCAACATCTATTCTTGCCTAGTTGTTAATGTTAGCCATTCTGACAGGTGTGAGGTGGTATCTCATTGTGGTTTTGATTTGTATTTCCCTGATGATGAGTGAAGTGAAGCATTTTCTCATGTGTCTTGGCCATCTGGATGTCTTCTTTGGAGAAGTGTCTGTTCATGTCTTTTGCCCATTTCTTCGCTGGATTATTTGTTTTTTGGGTGTTGAGTTGGTAAGTTCTTTATAGATTTTGGATACTAACCCATTATCTGATAAGTCATTTGCAAATTCTGTCAGTTGCCTTTAGTTTTGCTGATTATTTCCTTTGCTGTGCAGAACCTTTTTATTTTGATGAAGTCCCAATAGTTCATTTTTGCTTTTGTTTCCCTCGTATGGAATATCCATTTATATGTAGGTAGAGAATTTACCCTGTCCATCCTTTCTGAGGGAACCTCCTCCCCCACCCCTCAAATTTTTTTAATTTAAAAAATTTTTTTAAATGTTTATTTATTTTTGAGATAGAGAGGGAGAGAAACAGAGCACGAGCGGGGGGTGGGGGGCGGGAGGGAGGGCAGAGAAAGAGGGATGCACAGATTCCAAAGCAGGCTCTGAGCTGTCAGCACAGAGTCCAATGCGGGACTCGAACTCACACACCATGAGATCATGACCTGAGCTGAAGTCAGACTCTGAACTGACTGAAAGGTGCCTCCACCCCTCAATTTTTTTTTTTTTAGGATGTTGAAATTAAAGCTTTACTCAACATTTTACCTTTTCTCCAAAAAATTCAAGATATTTAATTTTTTTTTAAATCAAGAAGCAAGGTATGAATTTTAACACTCATCCTTAGAAAGGAGAAAGTCCATTTTGGGGAGATATGCACCTTCTTAAACACTGGAGGAGTTCCCACAAAATTCATATAACATTAGTTAATGGCATAATTTCATACACACAAATTTCATATACACACAAATTTTCTAAATTTCCTCACAACTCCTCTGTACCCACAGGAGTCATAAATAAACAGTGGATTGCAACAGTTAGCACTGATATTATCTTATCATCTCTTTTTAAAAATGGCAAATGAATGCTGTTTTAGACTTTGGCGAGTTGGCAAATTTTCATAAGAATGTATGTATTCCCACACATACGTATTGGTCTTTATTCTAGATGGTTTACTTTCCCTGGTGCTAGATGCATAGGTATATAATTATATGTTTGCATAATCATGATGCCAATTTATGTCATTCTAAAAGAATCTAAATAGTATTTTATGACATTGGGTAGACGAAATAATCAGGTTAATGTTAAATGTTTTATTTATATTTAACATACTTATTTATTAAAAATTATTTTATGGTTATTTGCCCAACTGCTTTATGAACTGCTTTTTCCTTGGGCCTCTGAAGAGTAAGCATGTTTCTCTATTTGTTGTCAATGAGATTAGTGTGATCATTTTGGCCACTTGAAAATTAACTTCAATCATACCATTATGTATTCTGTAGTCTGGTTTGGTAACTACATACAAAAACATCAGCATCTGACGTATATCAGCATCTGTTCACTACTGTATAATTCATAATAGCAAAATATCGTAAACGTCCTCAATGTCCACAATATGGTAATTCTTTTTTTTTTTTTTGTATTGAAAATGTTTTCAGCTTTATTATGAAGTGAGCTGGGTATTAAGTGAAGTGTGATGGATATTAAGGAGGGAACCTGTTGTGATGAGCACTGGGTATTATATGTAAGTGATGAAACACTAAATTATACTCCTGAAACCATTACTACGCTATATATTAACTAACTAGAATTTTTTTTTCAATATATGAAATTTATTGTCAAATTGGTTTCCATACAACACCCAGTGCTCATCCCAAAAGGTGCCCTCCTCAATACCCATCACCCACCCTCCCCTCCCTCCCACCCCCCATCAACCCTCAGTTTGTTCTGTTCTTAACAGTCTCTTATGCTTTGGCTCTCTCCCACTCTAACCTCTTTTTTTTTCCTTCTCCTCCCCCATGGGTTTCTGTTAAGTTTCTCAGGATCCACATAAGAGTGAAAACATATGGTATCTGTCTTTCTCTGTATGGCTTATTTCGCTTAGCATCACACTTTCCAGTTCCAACCACGTTGCTACAAAGGGCCATATTTCATTCTTTCACATTGCCATGTAGTACTCCATTGTGTATATAAACCACAATTTCTTTTTTTTTTTTTTTTTTTAATTTATTTTTGGGACAGAGAGAGACAGAGCATGAACGGGGGAGGGGCAGAGAGAGAGGGAGACACAGAATCGGAAACAGGCTCCAGGCTCCGAGCCATCAGCCCAGAGCCTGACGCGGGGCTCGAACTCACGGACCGCGAGATCGTGACCTGGCTGAAGTCGGACGCTTAACCGACTGCGCCACCCAGGCGCCCCTAAACCACAATTTCTTTATCCACTCATCAGCTGATGGACATTTAGG
The DNA here is from genome assembly GCF_018350195.1 of Panthera tigris. NCBI lineage: Eukaryota > Metazoa > Chordata > Mammalia > Carnivora > Felidae > Panthera > Panthera tigris. The sequence continues at coordinate 121,625,928 of NC_056668.1, read as the reverse complement.
CTCTTTCCATAATTTGGCTATTGTTGAGAGTGCTGCTATAAACATTGGGGTACAAGTGCCCCTATGCATCAGTACTCCTGTATCCCTTGGGGAAATTCCTAGCAGTGCTATTGCTGGGTCATAGGGTAGGTCTATTTTTAATTTTCTGAGGAACCTCCACACTGTTTTCCAGAGCAGCTGCACCAATTTGCATTCCCACCAACAGTGCAAGAGGGTTCCCGTTTCTCCACATCCTCTCCAGCATCTATAGTCTCCTGATTTGTTCATTTTGGCCACTCTGACTGGCGTGAGGTGATATCTGAGTGTGGTTTTGATTTGTATTTCCCTGATGAGGAGCGACGTTGGGCATCTTTTCATGTGCCTGTTGGCCATCCGGATGTCTTCTTTAGAGAAGTGTCTATTCGTGTTTTCTTCCCATTTCTTCACTGCATTATTTGTTTTTCGGGTGTGGAGTTTGGTGAGCTCTTTATAGATTTTACTATAATTTACTAGTATAGATGGATACTAGCCCTTTGTCCGATATGTCATTTGCAAATATCTTTTCCCATTCCGTTGGTTGCCTTTTAGTTTTGTTGGTTGTTTCCTTTGCTGTGCACCCCTCAAATTTTTTTAACCAGAGTTCAAACTTGCTTTTAAGGACTCAACTTATTTTGGGGGAAAGTGCCATAAACCTACATTTTAAATAAATCTTCAAGTAATTCAAAATCAGGTGATCTGACAATACACTGAGAAACTCTGGGTCCTGGAGGAAAGATCTAGTTTGGGTCGATTGAAGCTGTGGTGTCAACACCCAGGTGCACACTGGAACCCCCTGGAGAGCTTTACTAACTAGGGCCAGCAGCAATGACACCATCCAGGAGCCCGGTAGGCATGCAGAACCTCAGGCCTCACCCATACCGATTTTGTGGGAATCTGCACTTTTAACAAGATCCCCAGAAGATTCCCGGCAGCTGCTAACTGCCTCACCTGGATTCCTGAGCCCCAACTCAGGCCAATTCAGAATCTCAGCAAGTGAGGCCAAGAGGAGAGTTTTCTTTAAAGTTCTCCCAGAAGATTCTGGTGCTCACAGAGGACTGAGAACCACGACTGGAACAATTAAGAACATAGGCTTTGGACTCAGATAAATAGAATTAGAGACAGGCCTTGGTTTCTCCCATATACTTGCTGTGTGACACTGGACAGTAACTTAATCTCCCTGAGCCTTAGTTTCCTTATCTATCAATAGGAACAATATCTTCCTCATAGGAAGATACATGTAATATATTATAATAGAGAGATAGGATCCATAATATGTGAATTATATAGATCTGGCCCATAATATTTAATAAATAATAGCTACTTTTAGTGTACTCCCTGAGAGAGATCTAGACTTAACTTTGCTCTAGGACCAGCTCTTGCAAAGCTGCCATATTTGTAAGATGGGAGGAGGGGTGCTTCTGGCCTCCTCTTTCTTTTCTCGTGGTGCTGCCTCTTTCCCCCTCACCTAAGGAATTTTTATGCTACCTCTCAGGACTTTACATAAACTTAATTAATCTCTAATGAAGCAAGGAATTTCCTATGCAAGATTCTTTAGCAGTGAATAACTATTGAATAGTCAAAGAAATTAATGAACAAAGTGGAATTTCAGCTGCCATAAGCCACAGTAGGGCTTGCATTGGGGAGGGCGGGAAGCATTTCTCAGCTCCTCTGCAATCACCCTGATAGTTTCCTGTTCAGCCCCTGTCTGCATTGCTTCCTCATCCCTTCTGTGCCAGCCTGAGGGAGGAGGTGGGCAGAGGAAATAGCGGTTTCACAAAATAGGCTGAAGAGTAACACTTACCCCAATGATGTCAGAAAACAGGACAGAATGGCTTTCACTCAATAAATACCTTTCAAGCCCTTCTACACACCCTAGTCATAGTGATAACTAAAAGAGCCATGCTCCCTGTTCTCATGGTCTGACAGGACTCCTGGGTTTCTCTTACTCAAATGCACATCATTGTTAAAATGGCCACAACCCACAAAGGTCCTGCTGACTGTGCACCTGGGAATATGTTAAGAACAAAGTACAAAAAAATCTTGGGCACGCCTACTCCTGAGTAAATTCTGATGAGGATTATAGCCCATCAATTCACTACAAAGTTGGCCTATCAAGGGAGGACCTTACCTTTAGACTAGGCCACAGAAGGTTGACATGTCTTCACATCACTGTCACAGCCTGATGCCTAAATCACTGTAAAGCCAACAAAGGTACTCATTTCAGAGAGATGTACCACCTACTCTCAATCATAGCATCCTCTATACTATAGTGTCCTTGGATTTATGAGTGTCTTGAGCATTGGTGCCCTCTCATATTCATATCTGTATCCCTAGTACCTTGGAAGGCATGTGACATAGGTATCCAGTAAATGTTTGTTGAATGACTGAGTGAACTTAAAATCCAAAAACCATGTAAGAGGATCCAGAACAAACTGGGGTCTCTTTGAAGTGCAATAGCAGACTCTTTTTTAGAAAGAAATGAGGAAAAGGCAAGAGAGGAAGCCCAGCTGATTTCCTACTGTTGTCTAGGTCTGGGTTTTGGTGAATGAGGCAAGGCAGCATTTAGAAGAAGTCATCAGAAATTTAGTTCTTTCTCTTGCCCCTGCAGAAGCTTAGCTTTCCCACAGGGAAAACCAGTCACTTTGAGACATCACCTCTTCTCAAGTCCAACATGCTCACAAGTGATGTCTGAAACTCATATCAAGGGTGGCCTTGAACTTTCAATTCCAACCCAGGGCCGCAGGGATTACTATAGCTATAACTATGCCAAGGAAAGAAAGGCTGGGACTCCTGAGGGAAGTATTAGACAAGGAGGCGGCGGTGGGGGGGGGGGAGGGATCCTGAGGGAGGCCAGATGCATCTCATAAACCTGTTCAGGCCTATTGCAGTTCAACTACAAGTGCCCTCCCTCCCTCTCCACCCACTTTCATGGAATCTGAGGGAATTCCCTGCAGTCAGCTTTGACATCTGGGGAGATGAAAATTTTAACCAAAGTAACTAACCTGGTTGTTTTGCAGTCCGCTATGAGATTGATAATGACCTAATGGAGTTCAACATTTTAAAAAATAGCTTTAAGGCGGACAAGGAGATGAAGCGAAAAGAGATTCGAAATGGATTTCTCAAGCTGCGCAACATTCTACAGGAGAAGGAGAAGTACATCATGGAGCAGATAGAGAATCTAGAGGTGTCCAGGCAGAAGGAGATTGAAAAATACGTGTATGTCACAACCATGAAAGTGAACGAAATGGATGGTCTGATTGCCTATTCCAAGGAAGCACTGAAGGAGACAGGCCAGGTGGCATTCCTGCAGTCGGCCAAGATTCTGGTGGACCAGATCGAGGATGGCATCCAGAGCACCTATAGGCCTGACCCACAACTCCGGCTACACTCCTTGCACTGCATGCCCTTGGACTTTGCTGAGCTCTCCAGTGCCATCCACGAGCTCTTCCCCACAGGGCCCAAGAAGGTACGCTCTTCAGGGGAGTCCCTGCCCTCCCCTTATCCCATGCACTCAGAAATGATGATCTCCAGGAAGGTCACTTTCAGCACTCACAGCTTTGGCAACCAGCAGATATACCAGCGAAGTTCCTCCTTGCTGTCCTTCAACACCACCAGTGGTGAGAAGGCCAAAATGGGTCTGGAAGCCTATGGGCGAGCCCAGTCAGCCACACCTGCCAAACCCACAGATGGCCTCTGTACCTACTGGAGCACAGGGGCAGAAAACCAGCCTGTGCAGAACAGCAGCAGCTTCCACAACTGGTACTCATTCAATGATGATTCTGTGAAGACCCCAGGCCCAATTGTCATCTACCAGACTCTGGTGTATCCTAGAGCTGCCAAGGTAAGGAAGGCTCTGGGCCCATGAGGAAGGCAGGAGGATGGGCGGTATGGAATGGAGGTGGGTAGTCAGCAAAGGTTGCACTTACCTCTTTGACCTCTGGGGTTCAGTCACTCAAATCTGCTCCTAAATTCCTAAAATCTTAAGTAGCACAATACTGGCTTAAACCAAATAATGTATTTAACTCATAGTCAAAAATCTATCTGAAGGCCCCAACCCCATTTCAAATGCAACCCAAGTTGGGAACCAAAGTAATTTGAAGAGACTGCTTGGAGGGTGTAATGTTTCCCAGGGGCAAAGCCTGTAATTGTAGACAAAACACAGAAAATCCAATTAGAAATATAGGCTCCATTATCTATCAGCAGTGATTCCTCTAAATTGCTACCTTTTCTAAAGAAAGTATTCATACTCTCTATGATTTGGAAAGAATAGAAGGATAATCCCCAATGGAATTCCAATTCTAATCTCATAAGATTCAGTTTTAGAGGGAGGGAGTGTTGATCTCTCACAGACCTCTACAACTGCCATCATCTGACTTCAGGAGACATGACTCCTCCTTGACCCTCTTGACCTAACACGGACAAATAACCTTTCCCTTAACATTCCATTCAAATCCAGCTGAACCTAAATCAAACTGTTTATAGAATGTGTTATTAAAGTTCAAGGAAGGAAAAAGATTAACTTGCAATTAGAGATCCTGTTAGAGCATAACTTGCCTCTCTTGGGGTTCCCTACAGGGACATCTCCCAGGCCAGCCCATGGCCGGCTTTCATGTGGCAGGGCCCATCTTTTGCGCTCATAATCTGAAAACATTCCCAAAGACTTTTAGCATCCTTGAAGTCTAAACCATTGGTTCTCAAACATTAATGTGAACCTGGAGGTCTTGTTAAAATGCAGATTCTGTTTTAGTGGGTCTCAGGGGGCCCTGAAATTCTGTTTCTAACAACCTTCCAGGTGCTGCCATTGCTGCCAGTCTGCACACCACACTTTAGTATCAAGGGTCTAAAAACAAGAAAATGAAAGCCAGACACTGACCAAGCTTTACTTTGCTGTTCTCCTGAGACATCATAATCTATGTTTTAGAGTCTATAATCAACAGCAAGAATGACCTTACTCTGAAAAGTAGAATATACCTTCCCATGGGCTATCAGACACAGCAAAGTATCTCTACCCTTCATGTAAGAGACACCTACAACTGAGTAACCGAACCTTCATTTCCAAATGATACCAGATCAGCAAAGCCTCCAGTGTATGTGACATTAGCTCAGTGATGGCATTAGGTCTCTCCATGCAACTTAGACCTGGGAGATTGGCAGTTTCTCGCTCTGGTGATGTCTGCCCCATAATTGGGCTTGGAAAACAGTCACCCCATGCCACTGGTTAGTGGTCCCTGCAAGAGCCCAAGAAAGGGGCCTAGGAAAGTCAAGTCATTGCCTGTCAAGAGAGGACACCTAAATCTACTGCCAAATAGTGGTATTTGATGTGAAGATATCAGTGATCCCTACTAGGATCATGGAATGGAAATCATACAGGAATCCTAGTGTTTAGTGATGCTGAAGATGAAATCTGTGCTGACTTCTCTCTCAAATTATGGTTGACTAATAACCCACTTTAGGCTTTTGGCATAGAAAACATTCTCAAAGTTAGTCTTATAACTTGTCAAATATGTATCTTAAAAATCCTAAGGATTTTTTCCTAAAAACTCAATTTTATTTCTAGAAAACTTTCCCAGAGAAATGATTAAAAATTCAGGTGAAGATTCATGCCCCCAAAGTCCTCATTGCATCATTATTTATTGGAGTGTAAAATTAGAAACAACCTAAATGTTTGACTACTGAAAGATTAAATCACTTATGGGACAGCTATTAAAATGGTGCTTTACTAAGTTTTTAATAATATAGGGAAATGTATAAAATATAAAAAATGAAAGGAAGCAGGAATCAAAGCAATATAATCCAAATTGTATGCATTTCTGTATTTGTGAATGTTCTAAAATTGGAAGGAAATGAATTTTGAACTGAATTTTGGGATTATAAGTGATGTTTATTTTTGTCCCTTGTATTTTTTCTGCATTTTCCAAGTCTTTTATAATGAGTATGTTTGTTTTGATACTCAGAAAAATATAAGTTAATTTTTACTGACAAGTTATACAAATTTATAAAAAGTTTTAAAAGTATAAATATATAAAAATAACTACAAATTAATTATAAATTCACAAAACTTTATGCACTTAGGAGTAATTTTAAATTAACTTTATAAACATAATAACATTTAAATTTGTTAAAGCTTAAAGAATACAATATCTGTTTAGAAATATAATCATTATAAAATATTTATGTGCCAGACACAATCTGCTAATTGATATTTGTTAATATATCTCTTTCCGAAAGCTGATATATTATGTTTTGAGTGTGAATATATATTCTTCATGCCTTGGGTAAGCCATTGCACCTCTCTGGTACTCTACTTCCTTATGTGTAAAATACAGGCTTGGAACAGATACACTTTTCATTGTCTAGTAGTCTGTGGTTCTATTGGAATTTGCTAAATGTAACCTTTCTGAGCCTCAACTGTAAAATGGGATAATAAAATCTCCCTTCCAGGGAGTTGTGAAGACTAGGTGAGTTAGGCAATGTCTGACACAGAATCTGATGCATAGAAGGTATTCAATAAATGGCAGCTACCTTGGTTAATGGTGTCAAGAGAACAATGGTCACTGCCATGTTGGCTGATGGTAACAGAACCCAGAGGAGCATTCTTCTGTTCTTGAAATGCATTATGAGCATCATGTCAAGTCTTATCAGGTAGCCTTTCAAGACTGCTGCACATAGTCCACATTGAAGTCCTCAGCAGCTAGAGGATATGGGGTCAGCTTAAATCTGCCCCACTGATAGTTAATGGCACAAATCTTTACGGGAAAGAAAGCTGAATGGTGTATATTAGTACCACACCCATATGTTCATTGCTTCATAGGTTTATTGGACATGCCCAACAGAAGATGTGGACTCTTTTGAGATGGAATTTTATGAACTCGTTACTACCCCTCCTAACAATGTACGGACAGAACTCTGTGGGCAAATTCGGGATATAATGCAGCAGAATCTGGAGCTGCACAACCTGACCCCCAACACTGAGTATCTTTTTAAAGTCAGAGCCATCAACAATAATGGTCCTGGACAATGGAGTGACATCTGCAAGGTACTGTGCACATTTTTTTTCTCAGACTTTCTTTGTAAGTTCTGGATGCAGCTCTGTCAGGATGATCACAAGATCACAGAACCCACAGTGTGACTGCCCCCTCTAATCCCAGAAAACTTGTTAACTCAGAGTCAAAGAGAGGGCTGCTGGCCTCAACCAACTTGGCAAATGAGGCCTAAGAATTGTTAGTTCAGTTTGATTCAAAAAACATTTGGGCCAGGCATTCTGTTAGGATGTAGACATTCTGAGGAAAATAAGGCATAATCCTTACCTTCAAGGAGCTCAGGGTCTATTAAACAAATAATTGTGGTATGAGAAGGACAAAAAGAGTTCATTGTTAATCCCAGTGGTGATTCAAAGCAAGCGTAGGGTGCCAGATTTAACAGACATAAATACAGGGCACATACAACAAATAATTCTTAATGTAAGTATGTCCCATGCAATATTTTATTTGTTGTTTATCTGAAAGTCAAGGAGTAACCACTGAGCATGTCAGAATGGTATCCCCCAGAAAAAGGGACATGATTATTCCTATCTTTCTTTGTGATTCGAAGCTGACTCTTCTTTATATCTCTGGGGGATATACGTTCATGAGTATAATTTTATTGATACTCAAAGGAGAAAAGGAAGAAAAATACCAAGAGCTATCGTACTGTAGAACCATAATGATGTTCTTTGGGATACCAGTAGATTATGGCTTAATCAGGAATTCTTTAGAGGAAAGACAGTAAGTTCATTCATTTCAGCTTTTGAAAAGGGAAATGTATGGTACAGAGAAAGAGGAGTCTCATGAGACCACTTCCAGCCAGGACAAACATCTAATCCTCAAGGGAACTAGAAAGCCATCAGTTTCTCTCCCTTCCTCTGTCCATCTCTCTGTCGCTGTCTCTGTCTCTCTGTCCTCCCTCTGCCCACACTTCCACGTCTGCTTCTGTCTGAATCTGCACCACTTTCAGCTAGTTTGTAGTATTTCCTCCCCTAAATTCAGCTTGCTTGTGGCTTTGGATTGTCCTGGCCCAACTTCTGTGTGACCAACACAGTCTAACTAGCAACCCTCCCTTTGTCTCAGGTCAAATGTTTGCAGAAGAGAATCTGATTGGTTGCTACTTCTAGCGATGAGGGAAGCACAAGGTAGGGTGGGGGCAGGATTATGCTGTAGGTCATTGTACCAGTAGCAAATCAGCTGAAGGCAGAGGCTCTCTAGTCCATCTGGACTGCTTCTGGAGCCAGCACCCACATGAACCCCTTCCCACTCTCATGAAGGCCAGATACTCACCTGGGCAGGAGGCAGAAGGAGAAAGTCGGCCTGCCTGCTCCTCTCACTCTACCCCAGCCAGCTACCCTGTCAAGTGCCCAATTCTTGTTGCCACCCTTCTTTCCCAAGCATGGAACACCCACAGCTGCTACCATATTTTGCAGCATGTCCTTTCGACTATGGATTTTTCCTTCATCTAATTCCATCTGCCTTCTCATTTTTTAGAAATTCCTCAGAAATGTCTTGCCCATGAAAGGCACTCAGTGCTGTTACTAATATTTTTAAATGTATCTCCTGTCGTTTTTACATGCTAGGCACAAGGACAGGGAGTGGAGAGACTGAAGTGTGTCGGCCTGTCTTAAGTAGATGTTTTGTCTTCCCTCTTAAGCTCTGAACTCCCTGAGAACAAACTTCACATCTAATTCATCTCTCTTTCTCCCACAATGCTTACCACAGCAATGTGCATATCACAGGTTCTTAATGGTTATTGAATGAATACATGACTGAAAATGTGATCAAACAAATGAATATATGAATGAATGTCTAAATTAAAGAGTGAAGAAATAAATGGATGAATAAAATTAATAATTACAAAGTACCATAAGATGCCCAAAAGCTAAGTGTTTTATGCAATCAGTCAAGAAGTAACATTCCCCCTAAAATTGTGTTTATGCGATTAATTTGTACTCCCTATATGGGAAGGAAACTCATTCCAGTTTCTTTGCTTTTTAACACAATTTCTAAATGAGCAGAGCACTAATTAATGAGGTTTTCTGGAAGCTTCATTTTTATCTGACTTGCAGAGCTGCAATATAGATTTTTCCTTCAGAAGTAATTCTTCCTCCCTCTTTGTGATTATATTAGCATTCTAGGGGAAACACTGGTTTCCTTAACATTTGTCATGATTTGCATAAGTAAAGGCTTCAATAGCAAATGAAAATAAGATGGTGTGTTTGAATGACATTTATAAAGCTTCATAAAAGTAATGACTTCAGTTCTTTCCCATAAAATCGAAATACTTTTCCTTTGGCATCGGTCCTATGCAGGTATTCCTGAAAGGTTTCATTTAAAATGCTGTAATGAGGTAGCAGAATCATTTCTTATCCAAAATACAATATTTCCATCATACATACTTTTGAAAAGGAAGCGAAATAACACCTTTCATATTTGATTTTCATAGTCTGTGACTTGCTGATTTTTTTAAGGGATTTTATTTGAAGTATAATATACAAAGCATGAAAATTAACGTGAATGCATTTTAAAGGTCCCATTTATTGAAGGCCGACTCCCTGTCAGATACTGTGTATTCGTTACCACTGATCATGCCAACCACTGGAGGTGGGGAATTATTGCCTCTATTTTACAGATGAGGAAACTTAGGCTCAAGAGGGAAAGTGCTCTCATGTAACTGAAGAAAAGAGTTGAGTGGGAACTCAGTTCTCATCCAAGGCTGGAGCTCTTTGTTCTCCTGCACCACAGTCAGATTCAGCTAAATCTGGGCCAGTGGGCCCCACCCTGGGGACCTGGCACCTCATTCTGGGAGAATATTGTCAAAGCCAACAGCTGTGAGAGCAGGACTTTTTTTCTGAGAGGCAAGACTGAGCATTGGACTTGACCTGGTGTGCCATGGCCCAAGGCCCAACTCCACTAGGCTGTAAGCCCAAAGTGGACAGGTGCCTTGCTGGCCTTCCTCACTCCTCTCGGCCCACAACCTTCAGCCAAGAGCCTCTTACATCCAAGAGCCTGATAGTTTTGAAGGAATGAAGAAATGTGTTTTTAGGCAAGTCATATATCCTCAGTTTCTCTTCCTGTTCTTCCTTTAATCTGCAGGGTACCTCCTGACCACCATCCACATTTCTGAAAAGAGCCTCCTTACTTTGCCTCCTTACTTTGAAATCTCTGCTAACTTCCAGGAAGTCTTCCCATGACAAACCTAACTTTCTATCTGTGCATTGGTTTCCCATTGCCACCATAACAAATCAGCAGCTTAAGCAATACAAACTTACTTATTATCTTACAATTCTAGAGATCAGAACTTCAAAATGGGTGTCACCCAGTAAAATCAAGGTGTGAGCAGGGCTGTGTTCCTTCTGAAGACTCGGAAAAGTTTATTTTCTTGCCTTTTCCAGCTGCTAGCAGCAGCCCACATTCCTGGGCTCATGGCCCCTTCCTGCATTTTCCAAGGTAGCAACATCAGGTTGAGTCCTTCTTACACCTTCATCTCTCTGGCTCTCTTCTTGCTCCCTCTTTCTTTGAAGGACTCTTGTGATAACATTGGACCAACCTGATGATTCAGCATAATCTCTGTCTTAAAGCCAGCTGACTAGGAACTTTAATTCCCCTTTACTGTGACACATAACACATCCACATGTTCCCAAGATCACAACGTGGATATCTTTGGGGGCCAAAATTCTGCCTACCGCAGTCTATAAACCAGATATCCCCAGCTACATCACATTTGGAGGTAAAAATTCAGGCCTAACAATAGTCACAAACTGCTACTTTTCTGGGCTTTTCCTGATTACCTCTTCAGGAAATGCACCCATTCCTGCCCCCACTCATCCCCGCAAATTCCTCCCCAGTCTGTATTGGGGGTCACCTCTGGTGTCTCCCATGTGCTCAGGAAACAGCCCTGCCAACTACTCTCAGTCTCTGCAGTGCTGACCCCTTCCTGCCCAGGCTGGAACTCTAGGCACAGAGCCAGGCTGCCTGGCCTTCCTGGGCATCTTACCTGGGTTTCATGAAATCCCCCTACTGGTTTTACCTCTGTCTCTACTTCAGACCTCCTGTCCAGGCTGAGATATGCATCTTCAGGAGGTGGGGTTGCAGGGCAATCTGAGAGACCAACACTATCCCACACTATCATACACTCAGAATAACTGCCCCAAACCTACCTCACCCACCCACCCACATACTCACAGCCACCCCCTGCCCTGAAATGAGAGAAAAATGGTTTACACTCCCTATCTCCTTAGGATTTATTCTTTTCCAAATTGCTGCTTGATCCTTCATGCAAATAGAGAATCCTATCACCTGCTCTCTACTTGCTCTGCAGAAAGACATGAACCCTGGAGTGAGGATAATTTAGATCAAGCTGGACCTATTACTTTTAACTTCATACACAGAGGGTTGAATTAATCATACACTTCAGTTCATGGTCCATTTTCAACAATGGCCTATGCAAGGCCCTTTTCTTGTCTATGCAGCCATTCCTTCCCAGACATCCATTCTAATATGTTTCATGTATATCTTATTGCTTTTATGAGTTCTTACATGGTATGTATTGTTTTGAATGTGCTGGTAATTTGCACAAATAGTGTTGTGCTACTTAACCCTACTTTGTTTCTCACCTTTTCTCCCAGAACACTGTGTTTTTTATGCTGTAGCAATGTAGTTATACACATTTAGTCCCTTACTCCTAATGCGGCCTCATCTTTCACAATGTGCATTTGGGCACCATATTTTACCTGTTCACTTAGCCAAGACAGACATCCAGATGATCTCCAGTAATGATGCAGTGAACAGCCTCATTCGTGGCACTTTGTGGGCAGGATAGGGGTATGAGAATTTCTCTGGAACATTGTATTTGTTTGCTAGGACTGCCATACTAAAATGCTACAGGTTGGCTGGCTTACATAACAGAAATTTATTTTCTCACAGTTCTGGAAACCAGAAGTCCAAAATCATGATGTTGGCAGGTCTGGTTTCTTCTGAGGTCTCTCTCCTTGGCTGGAGACACTTGCCTTTTCCCTGAGTCCCTCACATGGCCTTTTCTCTATGCCAGTGCACCTTTGGCAGGTCTCTGTGTGTCCACATTTCCTCCTTTTATAAGGACACCAGTCAGATTGGATTAGGGCCCTCCCTAATGACCCCATTTTAACTTAATCACTTCTTTAAAGGGCCTCTCTCCAAATACAGTTGACCCTTGAACAACATAGGTTTGAACTGTGTGGGTTTACTTATACACTGACTTTTTATAGTACAGTACTATATTTTCTCTTCCTTATGATTTTCTTAATAACATTTTATTTTCCCTATCTTACTTTATAGTAAAAATACAGTGTATAATACATACATAAAATATGTTAATTGACCATGTTAATGGACCAATTGACCAAGTCATCAGTATGGCTTCTGGTCAGCAGTAGGCTAATAATAGTTAAGTTCTGGGGGAGTCAAAAGTTATACATGGATCTTTGACTGCACGGGGGTCAGTGCCCCTAAGCCCTGCATTGTTCAATGGTCAACTATACAGGCACATTCTGAAGTACTTGGTGTAGGACTTCAACATATGAATTTTGGGAGGACATAATTCAGCCCTTATTAGAATATACCATGAGTGAAATTGCTGGATTACAGAGTATGTGCATACTTGATTTAAATGTGTGCATGAACATGTCCATAAGGAATGAATGAGGGACCCTAGAGCCTAAGCCCCACCTGTATGTGGCATGGTCCAGCTTTCTACTATTTTGTTAATCCAATGCGTACAAAGTGCGATAATCTCCTTACTGTTTGAAATTTCATTTCACATGCTTGTTAGTTTTCAGGATTTCCTCTTCTGTAAATAGCCTGCTAAATATCTTTCACCCATTTTTCTATTGCATTTGTTCTTTTTCTAGGTGATTTGCAGTATGTTCTTAAATATTCCAGATAATGCTTTTAGACATTGCTAATATCTTCTCTGTTCTGACATTTGCCTATTAACTTTGTTCATAGTGTATTTCATGAAACAACAGAAAACTTCCATTTTGATATGACTGAAGTCATCAATTGTTTTTTTCTTCTGGTTTGACCTTTTGGAGTTTTATTTAAGAAAGTCCTTCCATAGGCTTAGTTCACAAAGATAATCTTCCTCATATTCTTTTATTATTCTTTTATTAACTTTCATTTTACCTGTCAAACTTAGGACCTTAATCCATCCAGAGTCCACCTTTGTGTGTAGTGCCAGGTAATGATGCACATTTTTGACCGTCTAGTGAGGCAGTTTTTCCAATAGCATCTACCAAGCAATGTCTTTTCCATTAGTATATGGTAAATGTGCCACTGCGATCTTATATTAAAGTGCCATATATTCAAAAGTTGTCTCTGAGCTCTCTATAGTCTCCTGTTGGTCTATGTGTCTGTTTTTATGTCAATACCACACTGGTTTTATTGTTTAACCTTAGCTTTCTGCTTTGTCTTGATGAACTGCTAAGGTAAGTCTACCCATTACCCTTCTTTCTATTTTAAGGTTTATTTATCTAATCATAGGAATTTGTTCCTTCATATAAATTTTGGAGCGAGTAAATTGAATTCCTAAAAAAAAAAAAATCCAGATAGAATTTGATTAGGATTAGCATTGAGTCTCTAAGTTAATTTGGAGACATTTGATATTTTTGTAATAGGTCTGACATTTATTAAATCATCTTCAATGTGCTTTACTAGGGCTTTTAAATTCTTCTCATAGAGGTACTATATGTTCCTGGTTAACCAGATAGTTGACAGACTTTGTAGATATTATGAATGTTATCTTATATTTGATTATATTTTCTAATGTATTGCTGGTTTGGAATAAAAGCCATTGGTGTTTGGAGGTTAATCTTGATTCTAGAAATCCTGATAAACTCTCTTATTATTCTGAGAGTCTATCTGTTGATTTTGCTTGCTTTTCCAGGCTATAGTCCTATCATTTATGAATAATGATAGTTATATCTCTTTCTTACAATCCTTGAACCTCTATTTCTTTTCTTTCCCTATACCTTTGGCCAGGGCCATGAGTCCTACAGAAAATAGGGGCTGAAATACTTGATATCCTTGTCTTATTCCTAATCTTAATGTTTCTCCATTGAGTTATGAGGATTTTTAATTTAGTTTTTGTGGTGTATAATTCTCATTGAGTTAAGGAAATTTCCTTCCACTTCTGAATTGCTGAGAGCTTGTACAACCTTATGCAATTTTTTTTTATTTATTTGAGACAATCATATGATTCTTCTCCTTTAGGCATTAATGAAATGAATTACATTGATTTTCTGATGTTAATCTTGACTTGCATTCATGGAATTAACCCCATGTGATCATGCTGTGATTATTTAATATACTTGGTTTTAGTTAGCTCATATTTTATTTTGGATTATTGTATCTATGATCATAAGTGAACTAGCCCTATAATGTCTTGCCTATATTGTTTTTATCTGGCTCCAGAATCAATATCTTATTAGCTTAATAAAATGAGGTAGGAAGCTTCTGCTCTTTTCCTGCTTTCTAGAACAAACTTTTCTTAAAAGTTTCTTAGAATTCATTTGGAAAACCATCTGAGCATTTTGGGTAAGGAAGGGGATGTCAATTATTTCAATTACTTCAGTATCTCATAGACTGTTCTCTGTTTCTTTTGTCCTTTTTCATATGATCCCCTTGTTCATAGACACGCCCCAATCCTTACTGCTCCATCCACACATCACACATGATCTTTGTCTCTGGAGACCCTGACTATGACAAAATTCAACTCCCCTATGTTGTATGAGTCAATTCCCAACTCTGCCACAACACTGTTATTCCTTCATTATCACCCACCCCCATTGCTCAGTGTGTTTCTTTAACACTATTTTTATTACCCTTACCAGGGCTGTCTCTTTGTGTTATCTCAATTTTTATCCAGCAATGGGTAACATAAAGACTTACTAGCTTTGTATATAGGGACATTGTACAAACATCGCTCTTTGCCACCCAAACCACACCTCCACCCCATCTGCCCTGTGAGTCCTGATTCATCTAGACAGAGCCTACTGATCCAGTGGGCTCTCATTCCTGGATCTCAGCCTCACTCCCTAACCGCCTCTTCAGTCAATGTGTACAGGGAAGGAATGGGAATGCTGCCAGACCAGAGGCATGGAGAAACCTAGCACCTTCAAAGAAAAGCAGGGAGATCCACGTGTAAAGCTGAGTCGGTTAGACTTGTAAGAAACTTGCTCAGTGCAGTCTCCCCTTTCCAGGTAGTTCTGACCACTCACTGCGATCACAGACAGTGTGAACCATCAGAGGGAGGCAACTGGCAGATATACATTTGTGGTTCTATTCACCTTTCATCCACTTCTCTAAGAAGCTTCTCTTTACCATAGCCAATGTTGGGATTACAGAGATGAAAGATAGTCACTTCCCCCACACCCCAGTCAGAATGCTCAGTCTGTTAAGAACCAAACACATTTGATGGAATTTACAAATGATAAGAGCTACGACAGAAGCAATTTCCAGGGGCTGGGGGTCACCTGGAGGGCTATTCTATGGTGAAGCCCACCTGGGGTCACAGCATGCAGTTAAATGAGGTGCCTTTTAAGGAAATGGAACCTGGTCTGTGAAATCCCAGTCTCACCACATATTAGGTATGTGACTTTAGAAAAGTGAGAAGTTACCCAGTCCTTCTGAGCCTCAGTTTCCTCTCACTCATACAGTGGGGTCAGTGGCACCTGCTTCGTGAAGAGTTAATGAGATGATGTGTGTAGGGTCTGGTGCACAGCAGTGGCCAAGCTCCTGGAAGCTGCTGTTTCCCTTGTGACTGGTGCCATGGTTCTCTGCTTCTGATTGCAGGTGGTAACCCCAGATGGGCATGGGAAGAACCGAGCTAAGTGGGGCCTGCTGAAGAACATCCAGACTGCCCTCCAGAAGCGCTTCTGAGCTCCTCGCAGAGCAGGAAGCAACCTCAGCAATGTACCACAGATAGACATATATACACACATACATACGTATTTTTCTCAACACATGCTTCAGTGAGGCTATCACTGTAGGCGATGTTCCCGGGACCTCTGAGTCTTCTAAGAGCTAATAAAAGGAAATGCCTGATGTCATGGCTTGCTATTTGCTGATTACTTTGAAACTAAGATGCAAAACAGTCCACAAGTCTCTATGCCTCCAGTAGCTCTGAGCCTAACCCTTGGCTCAGAATTCTGTGGTGTTGTGTACATGGCAGCCACCGGACCTTGGGGTGGTAAAAGGGGTGGTCTTTTTGCAGTCAGTTCCTGTGGGTATACATTCTGACCCTAGTCTAACTAGATTTTAGTGTTTGAGCAAGTCAATGATTGATGAGAAGCTCATTACCTCACCCTGTTGTCTATTTCAACAATAAGCAGCCAACATTGTTAGAATGCTCTTCCTAACTATGGAGTCTGGACTTGCCTTCCCATAACTTTCCCCATGCTCTGAAGCTTGCCCCTGACCCATAAAGAATGAGAGCACTCCCTCCCCTCCATACTTCTGCTGGTCCCCAGAGCAAAGAACAGTAGAATGCTTGGTTGGAGGCTCCTCTATGGTCCTTGAAAGCAAGGTAAGAAAGAATGGCAGAGTCACAAGTCAGCTCCAGCCTGTCAGAACTTGCCCTGGCCCTTCAGACAACAAGAGGCCCCCAGGGTCTCTTGACTGACAAGGCCCTATCTGCCTAGAATGACCTTCTCCTGAACCCCACCTCATTTCTGCTGGTAAAACACCACCAGTCTTTAAAGACCCAGTTCAACCATTTCTGGGAAGCCTTTGCTGATTTTCTAGGTAGGGATGACACCTCCTTCCTCCCCTGGATCCTCACTAAACAAATTCTCCTCCCCCACTCTCATCCCCCACAGAGATATCTATTCCAGCCCTTGAAACTCAGGCACTTGCATTTGTCCCCAGTCTGTAGGGCAGAGGTGGGACCTCATTAATTCTGTTCTCAGTGCCTGGCTTGGTGAGGCTCACATTGCACATCAGTACCAGGGAGGGAAAGAGTATGGCTAGAAGGCAGGCACATAGAATAACCCTCTTCTGAACCTCCCCACATGTCAATCTGCATGACGAGGGTCTACACACAGAAGTGGGAGTGGGTGTGGAAAGGCACATGCAGTCACTGGTCTCCACCTTCTCTAATCCCATCCTTTTCATGAGCTGTTCCATAAAACAGGTGTGGCCATCCCATCTAGCTTCACCCATAGGACCACTGCTTTGCAATCCTTTATTTTGCCCTGAACCTTGGCATCAAAGGCAGAAAAGGCCCTTTCCCACAAGAGGTGCCCTGTGAGGATCTTCTAATAATGTAGGATAAAGTCGAGCAGATTCCTGCCCCGCTCCATAACAGTATTACAAGAAGAAATTCCCCAGGGAGCTTCGTTATGATCCTATTACTGTAAATGATGGCTTGAATCCACCATCAGATTTGGTATTACCATATAATCATTTCTGTAAAAGGCTTCAGAATCATCATTAGCACAGGGAGCAAATTAAATGACATGCCAGCAGGGATTTTACTACTGATAAACTAAAATGAAATTAAACTTAAAAAAACAGAGTGGTATGAATATTGCATTACAATGATCACACCTACACACAGAAAAGCAAGTACAGCCAGAACTGGATAAGCCACGGCACCCAGACCTTCCTTCTCTAGAGGACACATAGCCTTGCCTTCAGTGACCACAAGAGTTGGCTGGATTCTCTGAGAGGTCCACTTAACCAGTAGCCAAGCCATTCTACCAAATGCAAGGTAGGATTTCTAAATGGCATCGTTACACGTCATGCAGAGGCTCCCTTCCCAGGACCCTTCCTGGGGTACAAAAACGGAGGCAAGAATCTGGTTTTAACACCAGCTCTTCCTGAACTTGAGGAACATATGAGGAAGTCTCGCTCTCACACTGGGTGTCAGCTTCTTTGTCTGTACAATGATGTGGTTTGATGTGAGATTTTACAAGTGATCTTTAATAAAATGAGAATAATGCTCCTTTCCCTGACTCCTAGGATTGTTGTTGGATTCAAATGAGCAATATAGGTGACAGCATATTACAAAGTGGAAAATGCTGGTAAGAGGAAGAGGTTTTATAAGACGAAACGATGTATATGCACCGAAGTATATATACATAAACATGTATGCCACTTATAAGCAAGAAATTCACAGGTATATGCCACTGTGTTGAGCCATAATCTCTCTGTATATCTACCTATTTCAACATCCCTATTAGTCTTTCCTCAGAGAAGAGTTTAGGGCTACACGAACAGATAATTAGTGGCCACATCTATTCTAAAACAGCTTGTAGCTGTACAGTTGCTAGCTAAGTAAACTGTGATTTATTTACACCTCTCCTCTTTTTCCTTTTTTTCTTTTCTCTTCTTTTTTTCCTTTGATAGCCACTCTACATTTATTCATTCATTAGGCACATCTGTACTGAGACCTGGGTGCAAGGCGTGGGAATACAGTGGTGAATTAAGCAGACACAGTCCCTGCCCCATGTATTTTACACTATAATGAGGGAGGACAGATAAAGATATAGATATGTTGATGACTGGAAATAATGACAATTACTACGAAGGAAAGGAGTATGGAGCCTGGGAAGTACCAATTCTAAAGAGGGTCCAGTGGACTAAGTATTTGTGCCCCCCTCCAAATTCATATGTTGAAACCCTAGTCCCAAGGTAATCGTATTTCAAGGTGGGGCCTCGATTAGGTTGTGAGGGTAGAGCCTTCATGAACAGGATTAGTGCCCTTTATAAGAGAGCTAGCTCACTGTCTTTCTACCATGTAAGGATATAAGAAGCCAGCAGTCTGCAAGCCAGAAGAGGGCCTTGCCTGGATCCTGACCATGCTGGCACCCTGACCTTGGACTTCTAGCCTCTAGAACTATGAGAAATACATTTCTATTGTTTATAAGACACCCAGTCTATGACACTTTGTTATGGCAGCCCTCGCTGTTAAAACAAAGGATGTCAGTGAATGGTTCCCCAGGAGGTAAATTTAAAGTTATTTCCTTAAGAATGGGGAAGAGCCAGCCATATGACAAACAGAGGAGAAAAGCATTCCAGATAGAAGGCAGTAGATGCCAAGGTCCTAAGGCAGAAAAGAGCTTGGCATGTTCAAGAAACAGGAACACAGCTGGGGAAGCTGGTGTGTAGGAAAGGAGGAAAAAAAGACAGGAAAGTGGCCTTGGCAGGATCTATGGGTCATCACAGAAGGTATGTGCCTCGGGAGGCTGTTGAAAGATATTAAGCTACACAATATAACATCCTATTTATATTTCAAAAGTAGTAGTACTTTTGATTCTGGGTAGGAAATGAGTTGTGAGGGGCCAAGAGAAAAGACAAGAGGACTGTTAGTACAAGCATGGATACCTGGGCTGGGGGAGATTCAAGGTGGAATCAGAGCCCCTTCTCACCAATGGAAGGGCGGGGATGGGGTGGGTGCAGCTGAGTAGGAGAGAGGAATTAAGGATGGTGCCCAAGATTCTGGATTAAGCACTGAACGGATGGCAGATCCAGGCAGCGGAAACTGGACAAGCTCTGGAGAATATCACAGTTCTGACTTGAATGGGTGAAGATCTTGAAGGACTGGTGAATCAAAGAGCAGCAGCTATGTGTTGTTATCAGTTGGGTTCAGCTTGGAAAACAAACACCACACCAGTCCTTTTAACAGAGAAAACTGAACATAGTGGCTAGTTGAACAGACTGGAGGACTGATGATAGGAAAGGGACACTGAAAAGACACAGGCCAAAGAAAAGGCTACCATGAGGATGGCCTGCAGAAGAGCAAGAAGGAATGGCCCCTAATAGGTACAGAGAAAGCGCTCACTGGTTTGGGTTGTTAGACTCTGAATTTGCCATGTATGTATTTCCCTCTTTTTGTTTTGAGAAATAATAAGAAACAGGGTATGTGGGGAAATGTTGATATAATTTAAATTGCTGATATCATTTCAACACCTGCTCTACCCCAAAGTAAATACGGAGGTATATGCAGAAAACAAAGACAGATAATACAACTAGCAACGTGCTGGGAGAACACCTACATACAAGTGTCCCTAATTCTGCCTACTGCCATGACTTCCTAGTATAAGCTATCACCAGTACCCAGCCCCACATACTCAGCTATGCCACATACACACACACTCAGACACACAAGCACATATGTACATACATATCAACATACACAGACACACACACACATATACACACATATGCTTGTGTACATATATCTGTGTGGACACACATATGCTCATGCACACACACACTAGTATGCACACATACACTTGTATGGACACGTGTACACAGGTGTGCGTGTGTGTGCATACACACAGGCACATTCCACATTCATTGCCTCTGAGCCACATCATCCAATCTGAGGTCAGTGAAAACTTCCTGAACTAATAGGGACTTGCCTTGAGGCCTGAAGGACTAGAATATCAAATAGACATGGTTCTGAGAGAACACTTCAATATCTGCTACAGGAAGTAGGCCAGGGAGGAAGGGTAGGTGACAAGAAGGAAGGGGGTAAGGTGAGACATTTCCGCGGTCACCCTGGTCTCCAAATGATCCGTGAGGACATTCTGGTTTAACATCAAAGGGTTTCTTTGCCAGCAAATGACCAGAAGAATCCAGTTTTGTAGAGGTTCTCAGAAAAACTAATACAGTCCAAGGCAAATAATTGACTGAAACCAGGAAAAAATGCAATTTGGGGAAAAGCCCAAGGGACACGTGTTACTGCAAAGCTGAAGTGGGCCCAGAAGCTTGAATTTTTTATACCACGTTGTAGAAGTGAGCAAAATAGGGTCCAAAACAGAGTTCTTCAGATGCTGTGAATCTATGCATGACTTCATTTCCATTCCTTTAATTCCACCAGGAGCCACAATTTCTAAATTTTCCTTCAGGAAAAAAATCATTTAGCTCAGAAATAATGCTTTCTATATAAAACTGTAGCAGTTTCAGGGTTTATTTCTTTGATTTTGTTTCCTTCCAAGAAAATAAGAATAAAAGGAGTATTTCATCTTAATAAAGAGAGATGTGGGAAGTTTCTCTCTGAGCACTGACGCAGACAACAAATTCACTCAGGAAAACATGACCAAGTGCTGCGCCCATCTGGCCGTGGGCACATGGAGTAGACAGGTGTGCCCTCCATGGGTTTCCACACATGAAACCGCGGGAGAAAATCAAGTCCTACCCCTATGTGGACTTTGGTGTCCAGGCCAGGTTTCACAGAAGGAGTGGGGCCCTTCATGATGTCCCTAGGGTGATGAAGATTAAAGGGAATTGAAGTAGCAGAGAATGAAAAGTAGGCATAGTAGGTAGAGGAACAGTGTGAATAAAGGTGCAGAGGCTGGACTAGCATGTCAGATATATGAACGCAAGACAGTAAGAAATATGTATCGGTCTCTGCCCCGGGTTCCTGACACAGGGCTCCTAAACCCCTATAGTTTCCTAAGCAATAAGAGCACTAGGAACACCTTTTGTTCTAATATTTGGTCTTGGACCCTGGTTCCTGACACAGGGCTCCTAAATCTCTTGGAATATGCTGGGTGATAGGAGTGTCTTTTGTTCTAATGAGAGAGTTCAGTGGGCTCCTGGTTGGGGGCTGACCACCAGAAAGACCAAGCTATGATTCAAAGTTTGGAATTCAGTCCCACCCCTCATTCTCCAGAGTTAATAACTGATCGTGCCTATATGGTGAAGCCCCCATAAAAATCCCAATAGCTCAAGGAGCTTCTGGGTTGCTAGACACATCCGCATGCTGGAAGGGTGGCACACGCCAACTCCATAGAACCAGAAGTTCCTATGCTTAGGACCTTCCCAGACCTTGCCCTGTATACCTCTTCACCTGGCTATTCTTCTGTATCTTTTATCATATCCTTTATTATATCATAAACTGGTAAGTATAAGTATTTTCCTGAGTCCTGTGAGCTATTCTAGCAAATGACTGAACCCAAGGAGGAGTTGTAGGAACCCTGATTTATAGCCGGTAGGTCAGAGTACATGTGACCTGGGATGTGTGAGTGGTGTCTGAAGTGGGGCGGTCTTGTGGGACTGAGCCCTTAAGACTGTGGGATCTGATGCTGATTCCAGGTTGATCACGTCAGAATTGAAGCAAGTGACAGGACACCAGCTGATGTCACAGAGAATCACTTGGTGTGAGAACTGCCCCACACACGTGGCATCAGAAGTGTCAGAAGTGAAGCGTGGCAGCAGTGTGAGAGAGAAGGAAAAATACACAAGAGCATGTTTTTCCTCTTCAAAAGTGATAAGCCTAGATAGGATTTGAGGCACATTATAGGAGTCAATGAAAAATAGATTTTGAGTTTATCCTATCGCTAATGAGAAGCATACATAGGTTGTTGGGTTGGAAATGAATAGTAATTATAGTAGTAATGGCTAACATTTATGACAACATTACAGGCACTGTACAAAGCATGTCACATGTACTGGCTATGTAGTTCGCACAAAAGCCCTCTAAGGTAGGCACTATTAGGATCGCCACTTCACTGATGAAAATGAGGCCCAGAGGGGTCAAGTAATTTGCCCGGGGTCACACAATTTCTAAGTGGCACAGAGAGGTTGAGGTAGAATGCAGCCCCTGTCCTGGAGGCTGTGATGGGTGATGGTCCCACTGTACCTTCCCTCTGTGCCCTGTCTCATAGAGAGCTTGTCTGAGGATGAGGCTGAAACACGAGAGAAGCTGAGGTGAGAGGTGGCGGGGGTGGGGGTTGGCGATCTGGGGTCTGGATCAGGATCAGGATGCACCCTTGCCTTCTTGAATCCTCTCTTGTGTCTTAAGCTAATTGGAGTAGGGGTTCTGCCACTAACAATATGCCTTCCCTTCACCTTTTATAAGTACCAGATTGGGGCTTGTCTGTACCTTCTTTAGCAGCACCTTACTAAGTACTTGCTAAGTGCTGGGGACACTAAGATAAGGGAGACAGTGCCCCACCCTCAGGATGGAAACCATGTGGAAAGGGGCACAACATTCAGGGCAGGGTGGGTCACAGCGGGACCAGGAGGGCCCAAGATGCTCCAGCGAGTCAAGGAAGTCTCCTAGGGGAAGCAACATGTGGCAGCACAGAGGGTGCATGGAGTTTGCCGGGTGGCACAGGGTAAAGACGCTGGAAGAGAGACCCAAGTGCTCGCCTAGGCTGAGGGACACCCAGCAAGATCCTGTGGCAAGGTCCAGACAGCCCCTTCCCTTGCATGGTTGCCTCATGTCAGTAGAGGCTTTTGGGGCCCATCTCCCCACAAAGAATAGTAACAGAAAGGCCACTGATATCCAAGTGCCAGACACTCAGTGTCCCTAACTAAATTGTTTGTTTCCCAGTTAAAAAAAAAAAAAAAAAAAAAAAAAGCTGCAGGTCTTATGCAGTTAAAAGTGAATGGCTATAGTTTAGAGAACTACATAAGCTTCTCTCTGCACCAGCCCAGAACCTCTGTAGGTTTAAAGGCAAGACTCTACCTGTCAGGTTGGAGGGACCTCACCTCAGGCCTCACCTGTGAATACTGGGTTTTCTCCGTGGATCAGCTCTAACTATGAAAACAAGGTCTTCCCCCTGGCACCAGCTCTCCAGGAACAGCCAGGAAGGGAAAGTGAAGTCCCTGATGCATTTGCAGCATTGCCAGGAGGACACCTCCTTTGAGCAACTGTCACCTTCCCAAGGTGATACCCCAAGAGAGCACCAGCATCAAGGAAACCAGACCTGGACCCATGTCCCTTCTCTACCACTCTGTTCCTATATGACTCTGTCCAGGTATTTACACTCTCTGGGCCCCAGGACTTCACTCTGTAAAAGAGGATATGAACTCCCACTGGGAAGGATAGTCATGAAGACTACAGGGGTGTAAAATGAGAATATATCCTTACAGTCTCAAGCATAGTGCCTGGCCTGTGACAAATGCTCAGCAATTGAGATTTGTTGCTATAATTGCAGTGATAATCCACACGATTGCCATTATTCCATTCAACTGTGTCTTGATGCAGTCTGCCTCTTTTAAAGCAGAGCAGTTCTAACTTTTTCCAAATTACTGGGCTCCTTTTGAGAATCTGCAGAAATGACAGACCCTAATGAAAGCACAAATACACGAGATTTTGCACAGGATTTCAGTGAACTCAAGAAGCCCCAAATTCTAAATATTTAAAAAAGAAAAAAAAATTAACAAGCCCCAAATTCCACGTCCACGCCTCACCCTGCAGGAGTCCAGGGCCACAAGTTCTGAGGCCCCACATCTGGAGACCTAGCCTATCTCTGATCTGATTTATTTTGCACCGAGATAAAAGTGAGATGGACTCTGCACTTTCCCAGAGCAGTGCTGGGCGATCTGTCGTTCATCTGCCATGAACGGCTCACAGAGATCTCCTGGTCCAGAGAGGCCCAGCATTGGGCCACCAAGCAAACAAGGAGCTCCAGGCATCAGCGTGTACACCAAGCACTGTTTGCAGCCTGTGAAAAATAGCAGCGCCTATCCCATGCGTGAACTTGCTTGCGTTTTTCAAATGTGGGAAGCTGCTGCGGCAATGAACAAAGAGTTACTACAAGCACAAGCACCAACCTGTGGAGATACCAGAAATATTTTGCCATTTATGAAGACCCTCAAACTTGACAAGGTCAGAAATCCCTGCTGTGGTCCAACTGCCCTTCCCCAGCCCCCAGTCCATGTCAGCATCCATGACAGAAGGTTGCCTAGGCAATGCCTGCACGGTTGGCCTGCTGTGCCAACTAATATGATTAAAGTAGAAATCTTTTCCAGCACAGTTTAAGCAGAAGTGAATCATGCTACAACCAAGGGCCCCTTTATTTAGCTTCTGCAAATAAACCCCATTTCCAGGGTCCCTGGGTCACAGTGTCTGCTCAGAGCCACTTGGCCAGTTCTCCACATCTAGCCTCTCACACACAAAGAGAAGGTTTAGGTTGAGTTGTTTGTCTTTGTTTTTTCTTCCATATTGCTCTCTTAAAGTCACAGAAACTAAAGTTAGATAAAAAGAGTAGTTTTGCCTGATTCTCAAATTCAAGAAGCCTGTGTTCCACTTTGCTCCCAACTGCTACTCAATCAAAATAGCAGGTTTAAACTGTCTTCCACCTACTATGCTTTAGCTGATGAAAACATGTTTTTACAACTGTAACAAGTACAGATGCCTTACGGCAAGAGAGGTGAATGAATAAAACTCTTTCAAAGCCCCTCCATCACATCTGTGTTCTTCCTCTGATCCCAAGCCTATGCTTCTTCCCTCCTCCCCCACCCCTCTTCCTCTTACTTAATATCCAAAGGCTTTTGTCTTGAAATAAAGTTGAACAAATCTATCATTCCCTTTCCTTCATTTCTTCCTTTGAAATGATTGGTCACCTGTATAACCTGCAATTCAGGAAGGCTCCACCAGGGGATGATACTCCATTATTACAGACTCAGCAATAACATTTGTCTAAGTCAGAGTCAAAACACCAACATTTGTTCTATAAGCTTCTAGGTGGTAGGATTATGAGGTAAATATGTTTCTACACCTCCGTGCTTTCCCTCTACTTTTGAAAAAGAATATATTTCTTTGATAATCAGGAAAGAAGTTTATTTAAAACATTTTAAAGTTATTACAATGTAATAGTATTATTCAAATACAAAGAGCAAAACGAATGCTGGGGCATTACCTTTTGCTACTATTAAATATAATGGTGTGCATATGATGAATTCAGGGACTCTGATGCAACCACAGTCTATAGCTTGCCCACCCTATTAAGAGGCTATTTATTATTTGAATGTTCATCCTTGTCACCCCCTGCACTCAGCATGTTAATTTGCCTCTGAAGAAAGACACCAAATGCTGCTATTGCAAAGAATGTGAATCCCAGAAACTCCAATGACTGGTCTCACCTTTGGCCTTAAGACATCTTTTCAATCTGTCACTGTTGGTCAGTGTGTGCACAGCAAAATTAAGAGAAAGGAAAAGGGACAACTGAGATGTCTCTCTTGCCTTTATCTCCTTAACTCTTCTCAGATTTATCATTGGGATTTTCCATTTTGCCATCAGAATTGCCAGTCTGAAAATATTCTAAAGAATAATAATGCTTCCGGCAATAGCAGTTGTAAAGAAATGTTATATGAACATGTTGTGTTGAGTTTTAATTTCTCCACACAAAACTAAAAGACCTTTTTCTGGAGCTTATTGCTAACCCAGCAATCCTGCTTTTAGCAATATATTCTATGGAAATAAAACAAATATATAAAGATGCATGTCAAGGAGGCTTGTTTGCAAAGAGGTTCAAAATAACAAAATAAATAAATAAGTAAAAGCAACCTAAATGTCTACCATTTAAGAGCTTGGTTATTTAAATATATCTTTATACTTGGAAACACTATAAGGTCATTAAAAGGAGTGAAAGTAGCATTTTTGTGCTGGCATGGAAAGATGTCCACTGATAGGTATAAGGGGGAAAAACAAAAGGAGCTAGTATGAGAGGAACTATAGCATCATCCAGTAGAAAGAGACTAGTTAATTGGACTTTTCCATTGGTTGATGTAAGCTCCAAAGCTGAGAACAAAAGGTGATACATATACATCCATTCTAAAGAGAATTCCTAGACACATCCATACAGGCCTTGCTGAAAGGCAGTAAAGCCAGTCCAGAAACAAATATTCCATCCTGGTTATAAATGAGAAGATGAGGGGCGCCTGGGTGGCTCAGTTGGTTGAACGTCCGACTTCAGCTCAGGTCATGGTATCACAGTTTGTGAGTTCGAGGCCTGCATCGGGCTCTGTGCTAACAAACAGCTCAGAGCCTGGAGCCTGCTGTGGATTCTGTATCTCTCTCTCTCTCCCCCTCCCCTGCTCATGCTCTGCCTCTCTCTGTCTCTCAAAAATAAATAAATGTTTAAAAGTAAATAAATAAATAATAAATAAATAAATGAGAAGATGAGTCATTCAGATAGAGTTCATTGAACATGAAGTAGGATTAGTGAGTTGGTTTCCTCTCTTCATCTGTAGTGGAGAGGGTGTCCCCAGGAAGAGAACTGTTTGAAGAGACTGGGGGTACTTGTGAGAAGCAGGGCTACTCGTTTGCTTACCACCTAGAAACTGAGTTGTAAAAATGGAGTCCCATCTCAGTGATTGTGGTAAACAAGATCTCTACTGAGCAAATATTCCCTCCAATCAACCGTCTACATGGGAGTGTTCTTTCCCATCCCAAGTGTTGGGCTTGGTCATGTGACTTGCTTTGGCCCCCAGGTGAGCAGAGTATATGTACCGTTAGACTTTGCACTCAGTCATGGGACTTGCTCAGGCCAACGAGATACACAGAGATTTGACAGGTACATACATGGTTTAGTTTGTTCCCTTACACTTCTGTCATCTTCTGGGTATAGCTCCCCTAGATAGCTGCTTCTTCTTTAGCTTTGGCCTAGAAGAAACACACATGGAACAAACCTAGCCCAACCAACAACAAGGAGCCAAGGCCAGCAAGAACCACCACTTAAAGCCAAGCTTCCCAGAAAAGGCCAACTTGTCAATCAGCTGAACTGCAGCCCAATGAGGATGAGAGTAAGAACTTATTCTTCCACACCACTGAGTTTAGGGGTGGTTTGTTATATAGTGCTATTGCACCAAGAGCTAACCAGTACAACAGTGGGTTCTTCAGACCTTTGATAATTGAAGAGTTTGTGACTTAGTAAACCTACAGAATCATGTTTGATTCCTGCCTGGAAACTTATGAGGACAGAATCTAGCAGAAGTTGCCCATAATGTCCATACAAGAAGAGTTGGGACAGAGCTGGACAAGAACAAGTTTGTATGTCCAGGGTGACACCCAGGGTGTCAAATGGACACAGAGGTTAGTGGGTTTGAGCCATCCTGATAGAATTTTACTCAAAAGTAGAGTCTACCAGGTGGGGAAATCCAATGAGAAGAGGCTGTGGGTATACCTCTGAGGGGCAAGAGTAGAGGGCACAACAGGCAGCAATCAGGGATGTGGAAACACAACAAGGAAGAGCAGAAAGGTAATCATTCCCCCTTTTCCACTGTAGATCCCAAGCCTGGGTCATTGTAAACTGGACAAACAAGTGAAATGGGAGATAACAGCTTTTATTTAGATTTGGCTAGATTTGGCCTTTTAATACCTGAAAACAGAATTCTTATAACAGAATGACTATAAAGCTATGGAATTTTGAGGTTACATTATGGGGAAAGAAATAAATCTGACAGACCATATGAGATGACAGTGACAGGAACTTTATTCAATAAAATGGTGACACCCACTATATAAATTATGTAATACATACAATATATTAAGCATGTCAATAGACAGATTTATATTTTTATTTCTATTTTGGTAAAACAAATGGCCAGGGGTGGGTCTGAGCCAGGGCTGTTTGTCAGGTAGGGGGCTCCTGCAGTGGAAACAGACTGCAGGCTTCTCCTCTCCTTAGTTCCCTTGGCTCTAACAATACAGCTCATTCCTCAGCAAATTTCCCTTCAAATGTTCAGCCTGTGGCAATGAGATATTTTTATAGCTTTTTATTTAACATCCCCCTGAGAATTATCATTTGCTTTTACGCAGTATTATCAAGAAACAAAAGCAACAAAAACGCATTTTAATTGTTCAAACTATTTGGCTCTTCTTTCAGACAATGGACAAATCAGAACCCTGTAGGGCAGAGAACTAAATCCCAGAGGCAGAAGACAGGGATTCTTGTCAGGTCGGTGGCCTGAACTCCCCCATGGGACCTAAAGCAAGGCTCTCAACTTTCTGGGCTTCATTTTCCTCTCATGTAGATCCTCTGCAAGATATGCCCCCAAATCCTATGTGTCAGGGTATCTTTTGTTATGGAAAAATCTGAAGCTACATTAATTAGAACATCTGTGTTCTAGTCCTTCCTATTTTGCCAAGGAGCACTATGATCTAAGCAAAGGATTCAGTGTCATTGAGCATCAGTTTCTTATCTTTAAAACAAAAAAATAAGTCATGCCCTCCTTCTCTCCTTCCCTCCCTCCCTCCCTCCCTCCCAGGTTTTACTGTTGTTTTTATGGTTTGGTTATCTAGTGCTGTGTTAACATACTACCACAAAAGATAGTGGCTAAACACAACCATCTATTTTGCTCATGAGTATCTGGGTCAAAGATCTGGGGAAGGATGCAGCTGGATGGTTTATCTTAGCCTTGCATGGAATCGGCTGGGGCTTCTGGGGCTGGAGGATTCAGTTCCAGAATTCTGCTTGATTCATGTATCTAGCACACTTCTTGATCTCTCTCTCTCTCTCTCTCTCTCTCTCTCTCTCTCTCTCTCTATCTCCCCTCTCCCCTCTCCCCTCTCCCCTGCCTCCACATGGTATCCCAGAGCCTAAACACCGCAGTCAGGAAGCAGAAACTTCCAGCCAATTAATAGCTACTCCCAGAACTAGCACAACATAATTTCCACTGTATTTATTCTATTGGTCCAAGTATTCACAGTCCCACCTAGAATCCAGGATGGAGAAATCAACTTCATCTCTTGATGGAGGAACAAGAGCATCACATTGCAGAAGAGCAAATGGGATGATAGATATTGGAAAATAGAATTTGTCACATATTGTTTTTGTTGTTATTCTGAACAAAAATTATGATATAGAAACTCTGAAAAATAAATCTCTGTGCATCTATCAAGTGCCATTATGATCCCTACTTCAATTTTCCATTTTTAATCTACTCTGGTTAGTGTTACTGTGAGGTAAGTAATAGATCCATTCCAAATCTGGCCACAGTGGCCACCAAAGGATTATCTGTCCCAAAATCAAAGCCAATTAGAGACCCAGGTAATTCCTTCAATAGGAGACACAGGGTTCCTTTGATTGAACAGAGACATGACAGATATGCCCGATTATGATCTAGTAACTAACAACCCCAAAATCGATGTCTTAAGATAAGAAAGTATAACTCTCTCTTGCTGCGTACCTGTCACAGGTCCTCTGGGGTTCTGGGGTTCTGAGACACGGCTGATAGAGCATGTCCTATCTGAGCCTTGTTGGGCACCTCAGCAAAGGGATGGAGCGTGGCTTCCACAAAGTAAGACATGTCACTTCCACTCATATTTCATTGGCCAATGCAAGTCACATGGCCACATGTTACCTCAAAGGGGCAGGTGTGTAAAACCTTGCCATGCCTCAGAAGGAGGAAAACCAAGATTACTGGAGAACTGCATTCCTAATGACCACATCTGGATTAGAGTTTTTCAGGATTCTGTTCAAGGACATTTTCAGAGCCCTTTCTTAATGCACAAGCACCTATATGAAGATGAAGAGAGAAAATGCATGGTGTTATCCTATATTCTTCTGCTCTAATATGTTGTATTTTTTTTTTTGCCAAGCTTTTCGTTGCTCCTTCTTGTAAGGACATTTCCCAGGGAAGTGACAGTGGTTGAAATCCTGACCTTGCCTAGAGATTCACAGAGAACAAAACGCTCCCCAGGGTATTCACAATCATATCCATCTGCTAGCTCTATAGAACACACGGAGATGCCACATGTGACCCATATCAGTAAGTTTCTACCCAGAGGTTCATTTTCTTGGCTTAGACTATGGTGTGTTAGTAAGAGTCAGCACAGCAGAGTGGAAAGAGCAGCGTAGTGGGTATCACAGTGTGTGGGTTGAAAACTACCACTTCTAGCATGTGACTATGAACAACTTTTTCAACTTCTTTGAGCCTCAGTTTCCTCAGCTGTAAAATGACAATAGTAATAGTACTTCAGAGAATGTCATGAGAATCAAAAGACATAATATGTGTAAAACACTTAGAACAGTGCCTAGGACTTTTTACATTGCTCTTCTTGCTGTTGTTGGTGTTGTCATTTGGCCTGGCTCTACAAGCCTCTCTGCCTGCTGTTCAATCTCGTGCAGGAACTAATGGTCATACTCATATCGCCAGGTGCTCGGTGCTCACAAAGGAGCACACGGCCAGTAAGTGCTATAAGAACAAAATGAAAAAAGGTGTGAACATCAGAGATCCCCTGCATTTGTGATAGGATGACACAGTTTTGTGCATGGAACAAGGTGGTAGTTACCCTTCTTACCCAAAATATCTCCCCTGCCAAGCTGCCAAGATGCCTGATATTTTGTCATCAGAAATTAATTCCCTTGATTTAACCATTATCTGGTCTAAGTGCATTACAAACATCACTAAGTGTAGGAGGCTTAGAGGGAAAGGGCGTAAAGGGACTAGCCAAGGTATTTCTAACATAGAGTTGGTGAAAAGGGTTAGAAAGTTCTCCTTCACAGTAATTTCCTAGCCACCCAACAAGACTAACTAAGATTTCACCATGTGTGATGACATGTTAAATTCTTATTAAATGATTTTTTTAAATGTATCACTGAAATCATTTCTGAACCAGCTTATTTCCAATCAACCTCCTCTAATTATAGCCTCTAAATTACTGCTAGGGTGGGAGAGGGGAAAGTGGGTGATGGACATTGAGGAGGGGACCTATTAGGATGAGCACTGGGTATTGTATGGAACCAATTTGAAAATTAATTAATTAATTAATTAATTACTTCCAGAATAATCTCTACAAATAGATGTGATCATGTTGTATTGGGTTTTGGTGAGGCATGGGAGGTTTCAATCATCACACTCTTGGCCCCCACTTTAGCCTTGTATTTCACTGCTACCACTACCCCCAACTCTTTCATACCAATCAACATTCTAACCCATACACACAGACTGACTCACCTGGAAGCATCACATTCTTACTTTACCTGTGACCTTTATCAAAGTTATCCTCTTTGCTTCCATCACATTAAATGGAAATTGCAGTCTGAAGGGTACTTTCCTCCCTCAGCATTATCACGTGATTCCTGTGGGACCTATGATCACAAGACTCATTCCTTCTAGATATAGGAATGGGCATGTGACTCAGGCTCAGTCAATCAGAGAAGTATGTTTCCCCTGGAAATAACATTGGGCCAGGTATGGCCAAGTGATCCAAATAAGGAAAATCAGAGCCTTGCCTTTTGATGTTATTAAATGAAGAGAAGTATGTCTTATCTCTTCTGTCAGATAGAATAATGTACACCAAGGGCTGCCAAAAGCCATCCTTTCCCCCCTGCCTCCACGGTGGAGTGATCATTAGCTGGAGAAACTAAAGTGGAAAAGTTAGCAGGAGAGAGAGAGAGAGAGAGAGAGAGAGAGAGAGAGAGAGAGAGAGAGAAGGAATGACAGACCTCATTTTCATCCCTAGATCTGGTGAATGTAGAATATGTTAACAAATTATCTGACACTTCTCCCTTCAACAGGTGGAGCCCAACTCCCCTCTCCTTGTGTATGAGCCAGATTTAGTGTCTTGTTTCTGATGAATCAACTGAATGGGACTGAAATTACAGAACATGACTTTGAGCATAGGTCTTAAAGGCATTGGTGGCTTCTATCCTGCTCCCTCTTGGATCATTTGCTGTGGGAGAAGCCAGCTGCAATATCAGAAGACATTCAAGCACCCCTCTAGGAAGGCCCACATGGTGAGAAATTGAGGCCTCCTGCCAACAGCCAGAGAGGAACTGAAGGCCTTTGCCCATAGCATGAGAGTGAGCCATCTTGGAAGTGGATCTTGCAGCTGTAGTCAAGGCTTCAGATGCCCCAGCCAATGTCTTATCTGCAACCTCATGAGAGGCTCTGAGCCAAAACCACACAGCTAAGCTGTTCCCAAAATCCTAACCCTCAGAAACTGTGAGACAATAAATGTGTGTTGTTTTAAGTCACAAAGTGTTGTGGTAATTTCTTTCTCAACACTAGGTAATTAATACATGAAGCATCTCCAGCTCTACCTTAGACATCCTATACCATACTTTTTTCTGTAGTTGGGATTCTATCTTTCACATCTCAAATCCCCCTATTTACAGTATCATCTTTCTCTGCCCTCCCAACTTCTTCACCAGGCTAAGTCCCTACTATGTTCAGATCCTTACTGAGTATCACCTCCTCTGGGAAAACTTACCTATACTGCTCCCCATGCTCTACCTCTCCAAGCTAGGTGAGGATTCCTTCTCTGAGTCCCCCGTGCTTCCTTCCATTCAACACAGCCATTGTCATCTATGTGGGTATCCCCAAGTAGATTCTGGGCTCCTGGAGGCAGAAACTACTGCATTCCCATTACCAAGAAGAGTTTTCCCACATCAAGATCCTCAGTCAATGTAGTAGACACTGTCACTGCCCCACTCAGGTACCTTTACTGCCCAGTATGGTGCACAACTTGTGCCAGACTTCCCAAGACTTTCTAGGTTTTGGCACCAAGAATCCCACATCTGGGAAACTCCTCAATTCTGGGCAAATCAAAATGGCTGGTCACCCTCAAGTGTCATTTACACCAGCTTCAAGAGCTGGTACCAAAAGCTTACTTATGTGACCATCTCCAGTGAATGGCCTTTGGCTGACAGCAGCTGCTTTGTCCAGAGGCACTAGGAGATTACACCACATGCAGGGGCACAGTAACTGGCTGATACAGGGGTATGAACACAGAGCTCTCTTGCCTCAAGATAGGGCAACTCTGTGAAGCTGTTTATGTTCCAGAGCCCCCAAAGTGTTTTAGGCCAAGGCAAGACTACACCTGACACACCACATCATTGCTCATTCCTTTCCTCTGCCTATCCTGCTTCCCCCAGTTCCTTGTATGATTCTCCTGAGAGCATTCCCTCAATACATCACATATGTCCAATCCCTGCATCAGGCTCTGCTTCAAGGAACACAAACTAAGACGGTAATGGTTGTTGAATGAATAAAGAGAATCTTAGTCACTTAACATCTCTGAGCCTCAGTTTCCTGACCTATACACAGAGATAGTAATACTCAACTTACAGACCTACCATGAGAAGTAAAGGAAGGTCTCTTTGCAAAGTACTTGGAGCTGTGCCTGCCCTCATGAAGAGTTATTCAATAGCGACTCTTAAGCAACCTTCCCCATGTGAAAGTCCACTGCATGGGTGGTCCCCCCACTCTGCCCTTTGTTAAGCCAGTCCCTTCCCTTTGCCCACAGTGAACTACAGCTTTCCTGAGTCTAACCCAATCCACAGGAGATTGAGGTTGTTCCTGAATTTAAAGGAGGTGCTGTCTCTGAAAAAAGCTAGACAGGTAGACAGGGAGTGACTGTCAGGCCATCTGATAGCAGGTTTAGGTTGAAAGCTGTTTTGGTTTAAACACATCTCATTTGTTCCTTGAAGATAAAGTGAGCCTGCCAAGAACCTACTAGCAGGGAAATGTAAGTTCCATCTTGGAGAGAGGAGATGCCCAGACGTTTCCCACTTTAAACTTCTCCAAGTTTATTGCCTCTGTTGGTAAAGAGACATAGGATGTACCCAGGATCCTGGTGACAGCAGCAGGCTGCATGTAGAGTAGTGGATGGAACCCAGCCCCCACCCGGCTGCCCCAGAGGCACCTGCCTGCCAGACTATGGACCTGTGGTTTGCCTCCGTGGGAAAATCCATTCTGATTGGATGTTTAACAGAGGAAGACCCCTGCCCTTGCTCTGGAACACAGGACTCTGAAGAGATGGATAATGGGCTCTGGTTATGGCCCTTCAGGGGAAATTGCCACTCCTCCACCACCTAAAAGTGTGTGGCAGGTCTCTGGTGCTAACTCGTGAGATGGGGGAAGAAGTAACTCCAGAAAAATGCTTAGGTCCCAGATAAAAGAGACCCCACTCAGAATCAAGCAGAAATGGACACAAACCTGGCCCTGTTCTATTGGCTCTCTGACCTTGGGTGAAGTCACATCTCCATATCTCTGAGCCTTCGTTTACTCATCTATAAAGTGGGTACAATCAACTCTGCTTCAAAGGCTGTGGTGAAGATGAGCAAATACCACAGCTATGGAGCACTGAGCTCACCAAAGGCACTCATGATGCAGAAGCCATGCCCTCCTTGAGCCTGACAGCTGAGCCAGGGCATTCAGGCTGCATTTTCAATCCACATGGTCTAACTTCAGAATCCCCCAAGCTATCCCCCTGCCCATCCCCTTCCCTCATCTACATGTGCAAGGCTTCAGGCAACAATGGACCCTAACCCCAGTAAAACCTGAGATAATATGGACCTCATATTTTAAAAGGGGAATCCAGATAGCTTAATATCTAACCCAAGGAAATAAATTTGTCCATGACGGAATTTCCACACAATAATAAATGTTGGATCTTGATGGTTACCATTATTTATTACTGCTTAACAAACAAATGCAAAACATAAGTGCTTGAAACAAAACTCCCTATATATGTGTGTGTGTGTGTGTGTATATATATATACATATATATACATATATATATATACATATATATATACATATATATATATACATATATATATACATATATATATATATATTGTAATATATACTATATATATAATTATCTTCTTGGTTCTAAGGGTTGACTGCAGGGGCGCCTGGGTGGCTCAGTCGGTTGGGCGGCCGACTTCGGCTCAGGTCATGATCTCACGGTCCGTGAGTTCGAGCCCCGAGTCGGGCTCTGTGCTGACAGCTCAGAGCCTGAAGCCTGTTTCGGATTCTGTGTCTCCCTCTCTCTGACCCTCCCCCGTTCATGCTCTGTCTCTCTCTGTCTCAAAAATAAATAAACGTTAAGGGTTGACTGCATAGCTCTCACTTGGGGTCTCTCACACAGTGGCTAGGGTTAGAGCCATCTGAAGGCTTAACTAAGCCAG
This sequence comes from Panthera tigris, assembly GCF_018350195.1. Taxonomy (NCBI): domain Eukaryota; kingdom Metazoa; phylum Chordata; class Mammalia; order Carnivora; family Felidae; genus Panthera; species Panthera tigris. The sequence continues at coordinate 121,590,242 of NC_056668.1, read as the reverse complement.
ATGTACAAGATAACTCATTCACATGGCTGACAGTTGATGCTGGCTTTGCCTAGGAGTTCAGCTGGAGCTGTCATCTGGAGCAACTACATATATATCCTCTCCATACAATGATGGCAGCTGGGTTCTGAGAGCCTGCAACCCAAGAGCAAGCCCTTCAGGAGGCCCAAGGGAAGCCGCAAGTCTCTGGCTTCTGGTAACCTAGCCTTAGAAATCACACGGTCCCACTTCCACTGCACTCTGCTAGTCAAGTGCCAGTCACACCCAGCCCAGATTCTAGATGTGGATGTCAGGAGGTCTTACTCATGGGAAGCCATCTTTGAAGACCAATTACCACGGAAATAAATGTTAAGGATGAGAAGAGGAAGATCAGCATTTATGAAGTGCTTGCTGTGTGCCAGGCCTTTAAACAATAGCACCTTATATAGTCCTCACAACAATCCAGAAAAGTGATCTTGCCCCCATTTTAAAGAAAAGGCAACAGAGGTTCAGAGAGGTTATTTGTTTATCCAGGGTCACAAAACCACAGAGTGGCCAGGCCAGAGTTTGAACTCAAGTCTGTGGGCTTCCAAGCCTGTGGCTCTCCTCAGATCAGCCTGGGCTATGGAGATTGCCCAGGCAACCATTTCTGGCCTTCTGCCTCAAGAAACTGAAGATTTCACATGCAGATAATTCTCCTTTCCACATGAACAAGTTGCCCTTTCATTGGAAGGGAAAATGACTTCTGGCTTCATCTGGGAAAGCCCCCAGCTCTGTGCTCTGCCCATGGAGACAGAGAGGCCCATCCATCATTGAGACCTGACTCGCCTGGCCCCTTACTGCTGCATTAGCTCAGACCCCGAGGTCAGCCAGGAGGACAGACAGCCCTGCTGCTGGCTCCTCCCCAACTTTCCTCCTCCCCCTCCCACTTTGAGTCCCCATTTCTCTGTGGATCTCCCAGTCTTCTCTGCTGACTGGCTTCACTAAGGTTCCCTGACTTTCATAGACATAAACCAGAGCTGGGTCATTAAGCCTGAATCTTTTGAAATCCCAGAGATTCATAATCCAATATTATGTCTGTCGTGGGTAAGGAGGGAAGTATACATGACCTGGCATTATAGATTCAAAGCCTCTGGGAATATGAAACCCCCTGGGAGGATGGGGTTAACTCCAAGGGACCCCAGAGTCTGAAGACCAGAATATGCTGTAACTCTTTGCCAAGTATTCCTGTGTAACTGGCTATGAGTAAGGCCTGTGGGGGACCCAAGAGAAGAGTCAAGAGCCTTGCCTCCAAGATCTTTGAGTTCAGCAGAGTCTTGACATACAGATATCCGTTGATAAGTGCATGAAAGAATGAATGAGTGAATGAACCTTATATAGCACAATAGCAGATTTTAAAGGAGCATAGGAGCGGTGCCTGGATGGCTCAGTCAGTTGAGTGTCCGACTTTGACTCACGTCATGATCTCACAGTTTGTGATTTTGAGCCCTGCATCAAGCTCTCTGCTGTCAGCACAGAGCCTGCTTCAGATCCTCTCTCCCCCATTCCCTCCACCATTCCCCAACTCATGTGTGCACTCTCTCTCTCTCTCAAAAATAAACATTTTAAAAAATAAAAATATTTTTAAAAAAATAAATAAATGAATATAGGAAACACCCCTGGGACGTATTATGGTAGGGGAAAAAAAAAAACTAATTCTATTCATTTCAATTCGAGCAGCTAGTTTATGTCTCCACCATTAGAATGTTCTTACCGACTTAATGGTTCAAAGTGCAGAAAAGATGGTGGTGGCCAGAAGCTGAGCAAGCCAGCTCTGCCCAAGTGAGCTTGCACATGGGCCACAGGCAGAGAGGGACCCACTGCCTTTGGACACAGGATGTGACAGAGAAGCATGCCTACAGGCCCTCTAAGACATGGTGGCCCTGACCCTACCTACTAACATGACCCCTCTGACCCAGGTGCTAATTAATCACACTAGCAGAGGAAATCAAAGCAGGATGGAGAGTGGGTTTGAAATGTCCTTCCTCAATACCTCCCTAATAGGCAAAGGCTGAAATATGAGAAGAATGTGAGAGCTTTCCCTATCCCCTGTGCACAGAAGTGACAGCCAAACCAGGAAGTACCGCAATGCCAAGGACTATTCACAAAGGCACCCCTCCTTGGGTAGAGACCGCGGGGCATGTGCCTGAGCTAAATGGTCTACCTGTGGGTGTAAAGTCATCAGTATCCTCAAGCAGTGTTCCCCTCCTTGGGTTTGAGGCCATGTTCCTGGAGCCCATAGGAAAGGCCTAATGGAGAAGAAAGGATGCACATCCTTCCATGGGCTCATTTGTAATTCTGGTTCCAGGAATTACTCTGTTTTCCCCAAATTAGGACACTAATGCCCTTGCCTCTTGCCCTGGATGGCAGGGCCCTGGGAAAATAAAATTACCCTTCCCAGCCTGTTTCTCCCAAGAACACAGAGCACCTTCCTAACTATAAGAACACATGTGCTCATATTATCCCTATTTTATGCTAAAATTAAGCTGTTCTCGTTCACTTGCCTCATCCTCTTGATGAGATATTGAGCTAAATAAAGGCTCCTCCCAGGCCTTAAAGCCATGATTTTTATGTCAGAGTGATGGAGTGAAGTTAAAATGGATTCACCCATAGAGAATTACCTATAATTTTTTCCATTAGTGCTATTCTCTGCTACTTCAATCCCAGGAATCATTATGCTTCACCAGTACTGGTCTCAGTCCCTGCTCCTCCACTGTGTCACCTTGGGCAAGTTGCTTCACAGCTCTGAGGCTCCCCTCCTCGGGTGAACATGGGGCTGAAGTTAGCTGACTCATGATGTCACTACAAAGATCAAATGAGATAATGTCTGCAAAGCACCTAGTTCACAATGTACTCAGAAGATGCTCAGAAAATGTTAATTCTCTTCTAGTCCCTCCAGCATTCCCTGCTGGGAAAGAAATCCCCACAGGAACATTCTCAACCTTGCTATAGGAGTAAGATTTCTTCTGTTCCATCCATGATTGGCTGTTCACATCTCTTCCCAACCCTGCATTCAATGACCTCATATGGGCAGTCTGAGATTGGCCGTAGCAGGAGGATTTATACTACAGTAATCAGCAGTGCCAAAAATCAAAGCCCCATCCCCCTGGAGCCAGTTTAGCAGCACACCCCCGCTAGCAGGCTACACTTCTCCACCATCCTACCCATCCAGGTCCACCAGGGTGCACAGAGGCAAGAGGCTAGACATTATGGGGAACAATAGGCCTAAAGCACAGCTTCCTCTGTACTAAACAGTTTTTCAACAGCTTACATGGGGCACCCAGAGGCCCACTGATAGCCAGCTGCCATTGATTTTTCCAAAAAGAGGAAAAACCAGCAAAAAGAACATGTGCTCAGAGGCCAGTCAATCTTTTATCGGATCAGATGAACCCAAGTGAAAAAGAACTGCCAAAAAGCTTTTGACCAGGACAGCATAATAGGGACTGTTTCTGAAATAAAACCACTTTGTTGTTCAAATGTACTAAGTTGACAGGTTCTTTTCTCTCCATGAACTGAAAAAAAAAATTTTTCTAAAGAAAATTTAAAAACAGGTAACTCGTGAGGAAATTGCAAAAAAATTCAAGGCCACAGATTGTTCATAATAATAACTCATACACATATATGGCCTTTATTGCTCACCAGGCCTTGTTTTTAGTACTTTACAAAAATTAACTCAGTAAATCCTCATGATAACCCTGTGAGATACTAGCATTATCCCCATTTTATAGATGAAGAAACTGAGGCAAAGAGAGAAACTCTGTGAATTCGAGATCTACAGCCTTTGACAAGGTAACCCCTGACAGGCTTTGCTGAGCCTTTTGTTGAAGGAAGGGGAGGTGGGATGAGAGGGGCGGCCCTAGCATGCTTGTGGCCTCCCTAAATCGTTCCCTTTCTGTAGCAATCTTCTCTGCCTGGACCACCATCCTCCTCTGCAGTCTGGCAAACTCCCATTCATCTTTGCTTTACATTTTGTGGTCTGTGGCATAAGGAGGTGTGCTTTCCCTCTTTTGGCCTTCTTTCCTTCCCACTTACTCCTTCCTGGAGAACAGATAAGTATCACAATATCCCATCAAAGTAATGCTAGAAAATGCCACTGACACTAGGAAGAAAAAGGTTTGCTTGTCTTGTGGGGTTCCCTGGAAGGCCCTGAATGCTCTGTATTTCCTGCAAGTTACACAACTCAAAGTTTTCCAGCAGCACTTCCAGGAAGGGTGTGATGCTATAGAAGACGGCAAAAAAGAAGGAAAGTCTGAGGCAGGAGGGAACCCCTGAACACCCACTGTGACAAACCTGACAGACTCATCAGTGACTCCATAAGGACAGTGGGGACAGATTTTGCATCAATGCCCTCAAACTCTGAGTGTGAGCTTCATCTGCTAACACAAAGACTCATGGGTGTCGTGACATAGCTAAGCGGTTACAAACAAATCCATCCAAACCAGATGTAAAGTGAAATGTGAAAATCAAGAATGTATTAAAGATTATTTATGTAAAAAGAAAAAAAACTATGGAAGGATCAAGGAATATTAAAGAATATAAAACTTTAATAAGTCACCCAAGCATTGATTTTTACGTGAATAGGGAAATTAATCTAAAAGAATAAGAAAATGGAAAAATCAATATTCAATGATCATGCCTAAAAGCTATATTTTAAATACTGAGCCATAAATCAAGAAAAAATGGAATAAATAATCTCATTTGGGCTTTTACTTGATGACTATGCTATTTTCATGAAATCAGTAATATCACTTAAGGATCAAATTTTGGAACAATTATATATCAAAATTGTATTGGGATTGTTCCTATAAAAATATATGTCTCTGCTACTTCTTTTCACTTTTTTTTCACATTAAAAAATACAGTATTCTTTCATTTGAAAAAAATTAAGTCCCTATTTAATCTTGCCCTGGTTCCCAGGAGAATTATAGGACTTTCAGACTCATTTCTTCATTCACATACACATAGTGTTTTCCACATAATAGGAATCATACTCTATATATTATTCTGTGACTTAATGTCTTAAAAAATCTCCCTGTCAATACACACAGATTGACAGAAGTTTTATTCGCCATTACATTGCATTCCATGATGCAATCATTCCCTATTGAAGAACCATTAAATGGCTTCCAATTCTCTAGTAACATAAACTATTGCAATGAACCTTGTGCTCATTTAAGTATTGCCAGAGGAGACTTTCCTAAACATGGAATTGCTAGGTCAAAAGGCGTGATATGGTAGATACTGCCAAATCTCTTTCCAATAATGAGGTTGCAACAAATCTCACACTAACAGTGAATGTGGATTATTGAATCTGTAAAATAATTTGAGGAGAATTGTCACCTTTAAGATATCATGTCCTCTCATCTAGAAACATGGTATGTATGTTGGTTATTTCAAACCTCTGTCACATAGTCTTTTGATGGGTTTATTCCTCAGCATTCAGACTTCCTAACTTGCTACCAGTTCTAACAGTTTCTCAATTGACTTCACTACATTTTATGTTAAAAATACCCACTTTTAGGAGTGCCTGGGTGGCTCAGCCAGTTAAGCTTCTGACTTTGGCTCAAGTCATGATCTCATGGTTTGTGGGTTTGAGCCTCGCAGGAGGCTTGGGCTCTGTGCTGACAGCTCAGAGCCTGGAGCCTGCTTTGGATTCTGTGTCTCCCTCTTTCTCTGCCCCTCCCCCACTCTCACTCGGTCTCTGCCTCTCAAAACAATGAATAAACATTTTTAAAAAATTGAAAGACTTCCAGCAGCAGCATTTAGAGCAGCCAAAGCAAGATGGGTCAAAGTCAGAGTGGTGATCATGGCCCTGGAGGTGGCAAGAAGGATGACAAGGACAAGAATAAGAAATACAAACCTCCTGCACCAACTAGAGTGGGGAAAAAGAAGAAAACAAAGGGACCAGATGCTGCCAGCAAGCTGCCACTGGTGACACCTCACAGTCAGTGCCTGTTAAAATTACCAAAGTTTGGGGCGCCTGGGTGGCTCAGTCAGTTGGGCGGCCGACTTCGGTTCAGGTCATGATCTCGCGGTCCGTGGGTTCGAGCCCCGCGTCGGGCTCTGTGCTGACTGCTCAGAGCCTGGAGCCTGGTTCAGATTCTGTGTCTCCCTCTCGCTGACCCTCCCCTGTTCATGCTCTGTCTCTCTCTGTCTCAAAAATAAATAAAATGTTAAAAAAAAAATTTAAATAAAAAAAAAATAAAAAAATAAAAAAAATTACCAAAGTTAGAGAGAATTAAAGACTATCTTCTCATGGAGGAAGAATTCGTTAGAAACCAGGAACAAATGAAGCCTTTAGAAGAAAAGCAAGAGGAGGAAAGATCAAAGGTGGATGATCTAAGGAGGACCCCAATGTCAGTAGGAATGTTGGAAGAGATCATTGATGACAATCATGCCATTATGTCCACACCTGTGGGCTCAGAACTCTACATCAACATTCTTTCCTTTGTAGACAAGGATCTGCTGGAACCAGGCTGCTCAGTCCTGCTCAGACACAAGGTTCATGCTGTCATAGAGGTGTTCAGGGATGACACAGAGACCTTGGTCACAGCAATGAAGGTAGAGAAGACCTCCCAGGAAATCTATGCAGATATGGGGGGTTGGACAACCAAATTCAGGAAATTAAGGAATCTGTGGAGCTTCTTCTCACTCATCCTGAATATTATGAAAACATGGATATAAAGCTCCAAAGGGGTCATTCTCTATGGTCCACCTGGCACAGGTAAAACCTTATTAGCCAAAGCAGTAGAAACCAAACCACAGCCAGTTTCTTGTCTTTAAAAAAATTTTTTAATGTGTATTAATTGAGAGAGGAGAGAGAGAAAGAGAGCACGAGAAGGGGAGGGACAGAGAAAGAGAGGGAGACACAGAATCCAAAGCAGTCTCCCACAGCCCAGTGAAGAGAAATTCTGTATGGCTCTCTAAAGCCAACGAACTTTGGAGCCACTCTAGAAAAATAACCCAGAAAACTACTAGACAATCAAGGCTACCGCCTAGTCAGTCAAATGCATACACTTTAGACCTGCATAAAGGAAGCCAACTCACAATACTCTCATGAAATCAGCAAAGTGCAAAGACGTCCCTGAGGACTCAGCCTGCCTTGTCACACCTGCCTACTCTCCCCAGGTGCTCAGATTTCTCACATTTCAATCCTTTTGTTCTTCTCTACCATGGCAATAGACTCTCAGGAGAAAGGGCTATCAAGAATTTACTCTGTCAAAGGTTTGAAACCTTAACTTAGTTTTTAATAGTAAGATGAAAGACTTCTCCTCTGCAGAAGGAATTTCCAGCATCAGAGACAAACCGGGGGCTTCCTACAGCTCATGCAAGCAAATAGTGAGGCCCTTTTCTCTTTTTTCTCACAAGGGAAATGTTCAGTGTCAACCAGAGATTTCTTTCCCCAGAAATGTATTTCCATTTCAGGCATCTTCAGCTGAATGAAGATTCTGCTAAAGATTTGTCTTCCCCCCTCCATCTCTTGTTGCTGCCAACACCTGCTATGCTTGCTTAACAACCCATGGCATCTGGGACTCCAGCTGTAGGAGTGGCAGCCTTGGGGAGCCAAGGTAAAGAGGACAGGTGTAAAGCAAGGTCCGAAAGACTTTGTGATCCAAATCCAAAATCTGGACTCTCCTTGCCTTACAGGGGCCCCATCAGTGGCTTTCTGCCTGCCTGTTGGCCTCATCCCCAGCCATGAAGGCAGGAGGGAAGAGCCAAAGTGCACCCAACCCCCTGCCACTTCCAGGCACCCATCCTCCTTCCATATGGCTCTTAACTCATTCCTTGACAGGTTTGATAGATCATGGACAATGTTGAGAGACTGCAAAACACTTTAAATTCAAGGAAAATAAGAACTAATAGCAATATTTGGGAGACCAAAACAGGCCAGAGAGGAAAATAACTCAGGGCAGGGAAGTCTCCCAGGTGACCTCTAAATCATACCAAATAGGCAATGATATCTCTTCTTTGTATGTGTTCTACTGGGCAAATACATTGTCCTTCAAGCCTTGTCTGTTTTTACTGAAGTACAATTGAGGGATTCACTTCAATCAAGGTTCCCAAGATGCACTGCTTCTGGCCACCCACCAGATGACTCCTCCAGGCACATTGCTCTCCATGCCCTTGAGCCCTTCCAGAGTCAGATCTGTGTAGCTATGCATGGCCTCAGGATATGAGTCGTTAGGAGTCTCATAAGGACTGTGGGACTTGGCACCTATGGTAGGGGTTTGGGTTTTCCAAACCCAGCCAACCCTGCAAAGATTGGCTGGCACTAATTTAGAAACTTTAGCAGGTGACTTTATCTTCCTAAACCTTACTTTTCCCATGGGAAACCTGGGAATAATGCCTCTTAGAGATTTTGAAAAACTATTGAAATACATATGTAAAATGCATACCACAGTGACTATTATATATCAGGCACTCAACAAATGTACCTATTCTTATTGTTATTTACAGTAATATTAATACAAATTCATGCTGCTAATTTATAGATTATGATCTAAAATCATAATCTACAGCTATCTGAGAAGAGTAATGACCCACAAAACTCTCTTTTTATGTGTTGCTATTAAACATCTCCCAGCCCTTTGAATATGGAGCAATGTTTTACTTTGTTTGCTCTTCAACACTCACAAATATCTACCAAGTTCTTGCTGTGTGCAGGAAACACAACAAGCTCAAAGTACTGAGCTTGCCCTCAAAGGAATTACCACCTCAGTGAGGAGTCGAGAAACAACAGTACTGAAAAAGGTGGATCACACTCACATCCCTCAGTGCTCACTGGGTCAAAAGCATTTCCAGAATTCAGAGGTCTTTGTCCTTGGGACAGGAGATGGCACAAAAAATAACCTCCTTGGAACTGGACCTTGAAGAAAGGGTAGGTTATGAATATGTGGAGAATGGTAGAGGTGTCCTACATCAAGACCTTGGTGCAAACAGAAGAATTCTTGGGAATTTATGAGGGAGACATTTTCTCTATTTGTCCTTAGCTCCTTTTCTGTCAGACACCAAGATGGCACAGGGGCTGGGGTGCCTGGTGAGCTCCACAGTTCTGTAAATCGGCACCGCAGTGAGCTGTGTGAGAAGCTCAGTCTGCAAGCTGATTTGCCAATTTGTGCAGAAACTACTACTCCTTCCAACATGCCTAGCCCTTCTTAGCCAGCTGAGTGAAGGAAACGTCTTGGAATTTGCTTTCTGAAACAGATTTTCTCAATTCTCAATTCAAATTAGCTACAGTGGTGTTGTTAATCCCCTTGTTATGGGATTAGAATGTATTACTGCATTGAGATTAGAACCTGACAGATATGTTGGAGGAGTTTGGATTCAACTCAAAGTTCCAAGCATGTGGGCTCCCCAACAGGCTCTGTGGTCTTTGGCTGGAACAATGGCGCCACCTAGTGGCCAAAAGGGTCTCCATTTGGAAGGGTTTCTTTTTGGGCACGTTTCAACTCTTGAGGCCTTCTGTGTGCTGGGGCCAGAAATGCAAGGATGACTAAAGTAAGCTAACTCTTCCCTCAATGGGGCTTGCAGGTTGGGGCTTACTAGTCCAGATCCCATAGGCTCTATCAAATTCAGCCCCAGGGACTGCCTGGTGGGCAGCATGAGCTAGCCTGTCTGAACCCCAGAGCTGACTTTGAGGTACATGTCTACAGAGTAGGACTTCAGCATTTATAAAGTGGCCTCTTGGATCCACCTACTCTCTAGTGCCTTAATTCCCTTTCACAGTTGAGAAAACCTGTTTCTATGCCTACACATTTATTCAGCACATATTTACCATTTGCTTCTATGAACCACACACTATATTTAGGACTAAGACATAGAAATGTTTAAAGACCAACCCCTACCTTTCACACATGGGCAAAGAGATAAAGACATGCCCTCCCACTATCCCCTGCAAGAAACTTGGAGCCCTCTTCCAGGCTACCAAAGCCCTGCATCACCTTAGCCCTGCATCACTTTCCATCCCACGTCACCGAAACAACACTGCCTCTGCCCCACTCTTTGCTGTTCCTTTCTGGGCCCAGCCCTACCACCATGCCTTTTCATGGCTCTCCACCTGGAGGAAATTATCTTTCCTCTCTCTTCAAGGATGGTTGTGCTGAAGGCTCTGGGCAGGGAAGATCAACCTACCACAGTCAGAAAAAAATGACTTCCAACAGCACATACTGACATGAGCAGCTGCAAATAGGCTGCAACTCCAGGTGGTGGAGAACAGAGACAGCAGCCCCAGAGACAGAGATATAGAAGGGGGTGTCCCACAGACTAAGGCTCTAGTTCCACTCAGGGACTATAGAGGGGTTGGGAATAACACGAGGGTTTGCATCCAGCAGCTACTAACCATGAGAAAATGGAAGGACCGTGTGTTTTACTCTGAAACTCAAGAGGGAATAAGAAAGGGAGAGAGGGGCAGATGGTAAGGGGTGAGGGGACTCTGTGGGGTGAAGAATGAGTGGAAATGTCCCTGGATATGATGACCACAGATAGTTCAAGTGTAGGAGTGGCTAATGTCAAACCCTAGACTATCTGTGTCACTGGATGGAAACCCATCTTCTACGTACCTCCAAATCCTCCAGGAAGGCAACTACATTCACATTAGCGTGAATAGGTTTGATTTAAAGTCTGACATTACCTAAGAAATGTGTTTCCATGTCCATGTCAATGTTGTGCCGCATGGAGAAAGTATCCAGAGGCCCAAGAACCTGAGTGACAAGGAGACAATGGGCACATAAGCCCCCTGGAAATGCACAACATCCTGAGGAGGGCTATGAGCTCCCACAAGGCCTGGAACATACTCTAAGCCAATCCAAGGTCCTAGAAGCCAAGAATCCTAGAAGATATCAGATTCACCCATATTATTTGTACAACCTTTCTCAGATGCAGACATTCTGGGCCCGTTTTCGTGTCTATCATTTCTGCTTTATCCTTGCTGACAACCTCATCTCGAGATGTGTTGCTATGTGAAGGGACTAGCGTGGTGTTATGAAATCAATAAAGGCTTTAGAACAAGAAATATGGGATGCCAGTCCTGTTTCCATTCATCCTGTCGACATGGCCTTAGTAAATTGCTCAACCTGTATGAGCCTCAATTCCACTTCTGTAAGATGGGGTTGCTAGAAGGCTGAGAGGTAATGTACAGAAGCAATGTTTTTGATGGACAGCAGTTTCATCATTGTGGCTGGAAGCTCCTGGTTTATGGTGAATACTACCTAGTGAGGATCCAGTCCAAGGAGGGAAAAGGGGACTGGGTTTGGAGGAAGAGGTGATGTCCCCAAAATTAAATCAACAGTACAAGGTCTAAGAATGAGGTGGCAAGCATCTAGGTAGGTCTGGTCACAGCTCCACATGGAACCAGAAATACATGATCTCTGTCCTTCATAATCCCCTTTTCATAAGTATGTATTTACGGGTTTCATTGTCAGAATTTGAATTTCAACATGGCAGAAGTCACTGAGCTTGTTATCCATTTATGGCATGAATCTGAGCTCTCCCTAGCAATGTAATGCCTTTCTAGAAATTGAGCCTTCCTCCGCCACCCATATGGTTGCAGCAGAAGTTTGGTGTGATGATACAACCCACCCCCTACCTACCATGGACTGGTCTAGGGAAGGGCATTGCATTTGGGGAAGAGGTCAGACTCTTTCTGGGTATCTGATGGTGGTGACCATTAGACCACCATGAGAACTGGGAAAGAAGAAGGCTGGGCCACAGCAAGACAGAAGAACGAAGAGCAACATGAATAAATGACACAAAGTAAAGATTCCCAGCTCAGGATAACACTCCAGGCCAGCTCTGGTCCCACTTCCTGGCTTTATCTCTAACACTGAATTCAGCAACACATCCTGACATTCTTGCAAGTTCTTTCTCACTTGAAGTAGATGGAGTGAGTTTCCACAGCCAACATCCAGAAGAAGCCCAACTCACATGCAAAGCAAGGTTTCATTTAGAGGAGAGGTGGGACAATGATGTTGAATGTGTGTCCCCCCAGATGATGAAAAGCTGCCCCCAAGCTCGGCAGTTTGAGAAAACCCACTCTGGGTATTGTACACCTGCAAAGCTGATGCTTCCCCCAGATGATAATTTCACTCAGACACAGCAGTAACATTTTACTATTTAATGGGCTGCTTGTAGAGATTTCCTTCCACAATGAGAACGTTTCCTATTACAGGAACAAAATGAAAAAGGAGTCATTCATTCCACATGAAAAACAGGGACTTTAAAAAATGGAAACACTGTCAATCATGCTGAATCACAAGCTGTGATTAGAGCCCCTAGACTTTTTCCCATTAGTGTGAACACATTTGATTTTAGCCTAACACTGAGCCTGTATTATAGAACATCTGATATATTCAGCTTTGAACATAATGCCAAACATGTCTTAAATGTAAAATACTTATCACCCAAGTTCAAGCAAATTTAGGTCTTTTATTCATGAAACAGTCACAGCACCTCATTTACAACCTTAACTCAAAACTAGGTCTTCCTAATCAGGGAAACGAAGATAAAGCTGGAGTCTATTATTGTTCTGCTGGTGCCTGAAGTATTGTCTGTGAAAGAGAAGCCAGACACTTCTGGAAAAGGCAAGTTTCTCTTCCCAGCCCACACTTCTGTGGCCAGCGATGGATTCATTTTGCCGTATCATTTCAAACAATGACAGAGCCCCCTGGGCTAGGTGCTGGAAATATAAGTAAGACATGGTCCCTGCCCTCAGGTATTCACCCCCTCGTGAAGGATGACCCTTAAAGAGAGGGACATTAACTTTAACCACAAGGCTGTGAGCACACAGAGGAGAGGCATGGGATGGGAGGGGCTGCCAAGGAAAGCCTCCAAGGATGAGTAACAATAGTCCTCAGAAGAGGGGGAAGGTCTTCCAGGCCCAAGAGCAGCATGGGCAAGGGCACAAGAGTGAGGAGCCTAGCACACTGGGCATGTCTAGCGGGGCAGCTCTCCACCTGCCCACACTTACCCAGGGGCATGCAGTGACCTGCGCCCAGCACTTGTGAGACCCAGTGGCTAAGGGGGCATTTCTGCCCTGAGAGGCAGGGGTGTCCTGAAGGGCAGGCAAGGCTGAAGACAAGAGAAGCAGACAAGAGCCTCGTGCTTCCTTAGTGATCTGATGAGCTTTCAGATATGTTTCTGGTCCAACTGGTGGGACAGCTAAAGAGGAGGTCAGAGGATATTCGTCCAATTTTCAGAAGAATTGAAGGGAGTGACCAGGTAATGTCTCAGCTCAAAACCTATCAGTTTTGACCCCTATGCAGCTGGTACCACTGCTGATTTCAGAGACAGCAGAGTCACCACTTCCTACGAGATCAGGGCATCTTCCCTGAATCCATTCCTCCTTTCGTACCCCTCCCCTAGCATTCATCAGCAATTCATCTCACCTCTACCTCCAAAGTGTTCCCCACCTTTGCCCACGTGTGTCTCCCATTCCAGGCTCCCTTTGCCTCCCGTGCCAGGCTACCATCAGCTTTCATTCGGACAACTGCATCAAATGGACATTGTATTCCATTATAAACAAAATCACAATGTTCCCCTCCTCAACACCTCCCCTCCAAAGATTTTTCTTCCCACTCAGAATAAGTCTAAGCTCTTTTCTGTGGCCTACAGGCCCTACCTGTTCAGGGCCCCAGCCCACCACAGTCCAGGCTCACCATAGAACACCCTGACATGCTCTCCAGGCTCAACCCCATCACCCTCCTTTCTGCACCCATCTGCCCTAGCTCTTTCCTCTGCCTAGAACATACTCATCACCTAACATTACTGCGTCAAGAATCCAACACAATGCCTCACTGTCTTCACACAACTCACCTCCATTTCCTTACTGTCTATTCTCCCAACCATGATACACCAAAGACCCCCTTAGAGGAGGGTCTTGTAAACCTGCATCCTTCATGACTGTATTCCTAGAACAAGATTCATCTCATAAAGGGTGTTCAATGCACATTTGCTGAATGAACAATTCCATGCCTCTACCAGTATCCCTCAAAGCTTGGGGACTTGTGAAAACCATGTTTCCTGGAATGTGCCAGGCCAGGGAAGTGTTGTTCTTGTGGGGCCTGATCTGACACCAGGAAGGGGTTCATGTGCCCGAAGGACTCCCAAGAAATGAGATCAAAGGCCATCTTTCCTGTCTTAGCAGAGCCTTTGTGATAGCGCACTCAGACCTCTGCCACCATGCTGATCACTCTACTCCATAACTGGGCTATATTAGTCAGGGCTCTCCAGAGAAACAAAATCAACAGGATAGCTCTCTTCTCTCTCTCTCTCTCTCTCTCTCTCTCTCTCTCTCTCTGAATGTCAGCTATTGTTGCCACTGGTTTTAGGAAACTCCAAGGAGGACAACCAAACCCTTCTATAAGGGTTTACCCCACCAACCCACCCAAATCTCAGAGCTCATCCTCTCCCTCACTCACATACTCATTCAATGTATTTATTGAGCATCTGCTATGTATGCGGTCCTGTATGGGGCAAAACAACATAATCTGTGACCTCATATAGTTTATAGTTCAGTGGGAACATCAACTCTAAACAGATAAAGGTACGAAAATTTTCACTCAACTGTGGTACGTTCTGGGGAGAGAGAAACGTAGGGTATCTATTCATTTGTCCTCTAGATATTGACTGAGCAGTAAAACAGGCAAAACCTTATCCTAGGATAAGGTTATTGGAACATATACCAAGACAAAAGCAGGGAGGTAGGAGATGGTCCCCTGAGGAAATGTCACTCAAGTTGATACCTAAAGAACATGTAGGAGTTCACCTGACAAGAAGATGGGAAGAGCATGCTAGTCAGAGGAACACCATACTGGGGTCCTGGAGCAGGACATGGCTGCAAGAAGGGAAAATGAGTCCAGTGGGCCTGGAGCATGGGGTGGCATTGGAGGGCTGGAGCACGGTGCAGTGCAGCTGGACCAGGGGGCAGCCCCAAGGCTCACCAGGCTCTGTGGGCTCCACTGAGAGCTGCCGCTTCATCCTAAGGGCAGGAAGAAACTTCTGAGGAACTTTAACCTGAGAGGTACTGTTCCCATCATTAACACTGCATGTTGCATTCTCCTCTTTATGAAAGTCTTAGAACAGGTCAAATTTCAGCATGCCATCGTTGAAAGACAATGTCAGGTATTCATATTTGAGGTATGATGCACTGCATACCTCTGTGCCTTTTAACATGCTGTTCCCCCTGCTTTGTGTTTTGTTCTTTTCTTCCTTGTAAACCCCTATTCACACTTCAAAATTCAGTCTGGCTATTGCCTCATCTGTAAAGCAATCTGATTTCCCGAGGTTTAGATAGCAACTTTTGCTCACTTCCAAATAACAATCGACTCAGAGTATCGGTCTTGACCAGGGACAGTCCCAAACTGTTTGTTACCCATAAACATGAGGCAAGTACAGAAAGTGAGAATAAACATTTAGAAACTTTCAGAGCAATTACACACAACAATTTTATGGCTGTTAAATCTAATAAAAAAAATAGGGCTTGGATTTTGTGTCTTTTATTTCATTTTTTCTAATGATTCATTTTTATTATATTTCATAAAAGTATTGATCCATGAAGGATTGAAATTTATTAAAAATGGGGGGAGAGGAGCTTGACCACAGTTTGAGAAACGCTTTCCAGAGTGCCTGCTGCTGAAGGCCATCCTCTTCACCCTCGTTCCTCTTCCCCATGTACCTGACCACTGCAAAATAATTCCTTCATTTAAGCCACACAACAGCCTTACAAGGAAAGCAAGTCCTAGCTTGCCTTCCCTTCCCTTTGGAAACGAGCTAACTGAAGCTAAAAGGGGGAAAGCAACATGCTGGTATGAGCTTCCTGTTGCTGCTGTAACAAAGTACCTCAAACTTTCTGGCTTCAAACTACACAAATGTATTCTCTTACAGTTCTGGAGGTCAGAGAGTCTAAATGGGTTTCACTGGGCTAAAATCAAGATGTCGGCAGACTCACACTCATTCAGAGGTTCTAAGAGGGAAATCCACTTCCTTGCCTTTTCCAGCAGCTCCAGGCCTCTTGCATTCCTTGGCTCCTGACTCCTTCGTCCATCTGCAGAGCCAGCAGCATAACATTTTCCAGTATTCTCATTCTCTATCTCCCTCCCTGCCTCACCTCTGCTTTCATCATTCCATCTCCTTCTCGTCTCTCCTTGTAAGGACCCTTATGATTACATTGCACCCACCCAATCCAAGGTCATCTCCCCATCTCACAATTCTTCGTGCAGTCCCATCAGCTAAGTGCCTTCTGCCATTTGAGATAGTGTATTCAAAGATTCCAGGAATTAGGACACGCATTCTTCAAGGGCCATTCCTCTATCTACCACAACGGCCAAATCACACTATTACCAGGGCAAATATTTCCGGGATTCAAACCCAGGTCTTGGTCTCAAAATCCATGTTTCCTCTTTTGTTTTGTTTCCCTGACCAGTCCCCTCCACCTTCATATGTATACATGAAGACACAGTAGCTGTGTCTTCATATATATATATATATATATATATATATATATACACACACACACGTATATATGTATACATATATATGTATATACATGTATACATATGTATATATGTATATATATATGTGTATATATATATATATATATATATATATATATATATATGGATATAGGTAGAACTACTTTGTTTTAAAGCATTAGGAAATTGAGAGCAAGCCGTCATCCTGCAGACAGACAGAGGATCCATACAATCGCATCTCCCTCAGCTGTGGAGGTAGCTGAGTCCCTGCGGACAGTCTGGCAAACACCAGGGGCTGCCCCATTGAAACTCCCACCCAGACAGAGCGTCGGGGCCCAGGAAGACCCGTGATAAGTCACCCAGAGGGCACACGCATATATCTCAGAAAAGACAGGATTTTCTCCAGCAAGGACGATGTTCCTTGGCAGTGTTGAATTTTTGTTCCCAGGCAGATAGATAAATAGATATGTGATTCTTATTAGCAAGAAGAATAACCTGCACAGTTTCTCCAGGAAGACATTAAGATAATCCAGCAGTGGCAATCCACTGCCAGCCCCAATCAATTCTTTGTAGTAAACTTGTATAAATCAAACACAGAAGACTCAGAATCCCTCAAGAGCTTGTTCTGTGATGTGTTGGCTGATGCAAATGCTGACACAATACACTGTGTGGGGTTGTTAAATCACAGTGTTTTCCTTGCCCCATCAATTCCAGCTTCTCTCACCTCCAGCCCCAAAACCATCAGCCCCTCCCAGATGCCGTGACCACCTCCCAGGGCAGCACACTGGGGGAGGAGAGCCGAGATGGCTGCTGGAAGCACAGGACCTGCCGTCCCTCTTTGCTCTGCTCCTTAGGCCAGGAACTGAGCTGTCATCCCTGCCCTGCCGTGCCATGCCCTGACTTGACAATTGGGGGTGGGGTCCTGGGGCCTGAGCAGAAGCAGATGTGCCGCACTTCCTATCTGTGCAGTGCAAGGAGCCGAGGGGCTGCCAAGGGACTGCTAAGCCAAAGCCAGGCCTCACCCCAACAAGCCAGGCAAGGCACAGGACCAAAACACAAAGACAGATGGGGCCAAGTCAGGGCTAGTGGTTGGAGGAGACAGGAGATGGCCATTCCTGACTGTCAGGAAGCCGAAAGCCCTGGGCTTGGGCAGTCCCGGAGCATTTAAAGAGGCCCTCTGGAGCCTCCTTACTGCCACATTCTGCCTCTTATGGCAGCGCTCACTTCTGTCATAACGAATCCTGTTGTTTATATTAAAATGTCTTGTCTGCTATTTATGACGTTCAGACTGTGCACTACAAGGGCACCACATTCTTGCCATTGCAATCTAGACATCTACTCACTTATCTGCTCACTGTGTAGACTGCCACCTCCTAGCCACTGTGTGTGCTGGGACAGTAGCCATGAGCCGCCTCCAACATACACCTGCTATGGGCACAGCCAGTCTTGTACACACTTCCCTGGCTCACCCACATTTGTGCAGCTGTTCCCTGTTCCTGATCGCACTTCAGGCCTTTCCTTACATCACTTCTCTTGCCTATCCATTGCTCTGGGAGATGCAATTCTACTCCCAGAACCCCTATTCAGACTCTGATCCTGACTCAGTTGCTTCCTAAGGGATAGGGGACAGGCAGGGATCTTGGTATCCAGGGTGGTAGGTGGGTGTGGGTGTGTCTGCAGCCACAGGTGCCAGAAAGTTCCCCCAGGTGGAGACACAGCTGCTGGACAGCACCATTCAGGTGGAACAGTGTATACACTTACTGATTTTTCTTTTTTAAAGAAAAAAAAAAAACGCCTTTTTCTTCATAAAGCAGAAACACTTTTTAAGTTTTCAGAAAGGTGACTTATGCTGCAGCAGTGACCTTGTTTGTCTCCCCGCCCCTAAGTTGACTGTGAGTTCGTGGAGTTTGGATTAGGTACTACTTACTGCCTCCAACTACCAGCAGGTGACTGGCTCTTAGATTGACTTATGAGCAGAAGGAGGGAAGAAAAGAGAGAGGAAAGTAGGTAGGGATGGAGGAAAGAAGGGAGGGAGGAGGATGGATAGATGGATGAATTTCCTAAACCCATTAGACACAGAGATTCAGCCTCCTCTCCCCTGGTCCTTCTGTTCTGACCATTTCTGGTCACCCCTACCACTGTGCCCTTCTCTCCTGCCTGTCTCACACCCTCTGGGCTATCCCCTGAATCTACATCTTCAAGACTGAATCATTGCTGGCGTCCGTGAATGGCCCCTCCACACATGTGGCCTGGACTTCTATCCCTCTCTCCTATCTCCCTACTCTGCTAAGGGAGCCCAGCCCTGGGAGCTAGATCCTCTGTCCACAGCACTCATTCCCAACAAGTCAGTGAGTCTTCCTCTCCCATAATCCCTGGGCAGCATGGTACCCTAGGAGGATCTTGCTGCTACTACCTCCCTCCTGGAATAGAGAACTTCCTTTTCTGCCCAGCCCAGTCTACCCAAAGCTTACCTGCACCCTCAGCTGGTTCTTTCACTGGGGAGATTTATTTCCCTGAACACTCTTAGTGCCTAGTACTATGAATCTTTCTTATGCACCCTGTTCCAGAGAACACTGAGCATTTTCAAGGCTCAAAGATGTTGACTGCAAAATTAATTCCCTCAAGGGACTCCCAATGGGCACTTGACAGTCTGAAGCTGGGGAAGGTATTTTTTGAACCTCTAATCTGTGTCAGACATTGTCCTATGCCCTGGGAACTGCAGTGGATAAGAGAGATCCCAATTCTCCTTGAATAAATAATGAATAAATATTGGCACGGGCCACATCATACAGGATGGACAGTGCTTGTGGTGAGGGCCAGGGAGGCTCTTGAACCCAGGTGGTCTCTGCAGAGATGACTTCAGACTTGAGACCTGAGTGATAAAGTGGAGCCATTGAGTGCAGAGGCAAGGGACAGGAGAGGAGGGAACAGACTTGGACACTTGGGAATAAATGGAAGCCAGTGTGGGCTGGGCACCACAAGCGAAAAGAAAATGAGAGGGACAGAGGTAAAAGGGGGACAGGCTGAACACAGTTACATTTCTTACATTAATGACTATCCTGTATTGAGTGCTTGCTGTGTGCCCAACACTGTAAGGCCTTCACCAACGTGATGTCATTTAGTTGTCGCAACAACCTCAGAGATGGCAATGATTAGCCCAATTAACAGATACTAAGAATAATAATGTGCACTGAGTACCTATTATGGGCCATGCACTGAGTTGAATGCTTCATGTGCATCATCTCATTGATTCCTCATGACAACTTTACAATGTACAGGTACTCCTACTTCTCCCATTGCACAGGTGAGAAAACTGAGGCCTGAAGCATTTGAGCAACTTGTTAAAGGTCTCACCACTGTGTTGGATTAGAGTGATATGGGCTTACAACTGTCTACAGCACATGGGTTCTCCCAGTCTATGTCACCGCCCTCTTGTCTGCTTATACTTCAGGTTAGCCTCGATGTTTGGCTTTGGAAAAACAAGTGGCATGATTCCCACGAGAGGAAAACATTGGGAGCGTGTAAGGATTTGTCCAGCTGGGCTCTTTCTAGGGCCCTGAAATGGACACTGTAGAAAAAAGCCCAGAGAAGCCCATGGTGGGGGATGCCCAGTGTCCTCTCCAGACAGCTATGGCTATAGGCCTTCCCAAAAGTGGGCCTGGAGATTCAATCCAATCCACCACTGCCTTTGAGACCTCTGCCACACTGGAGGACTAGTTTGCCTCTGGAGAAAATCTCCAGAGCAACACCATTTTCATTCTTCTCTGTCACAACCCAGACCAAGCCCAATCGACTTTAAAGCGATTTGCCTCCCAGAACTCTTCCAGTCCTCCCCGACAGTGTTCAGACCAATAGATCATTTGAAATGTTTTTATAACATAAAAATCCAATCCTTTATAGCAGGCAATCATCAGTCTTAAAATAATTACCCATAACTAAAGAGAAACCAAAGTAAGATCAAATGAAATCTGATTAATGGGTGGTGAAGACCAATGTTCTTTAAATAATTCCTTAAAGTAAATTTCAATGGGATAATCTCCCCATGAAGGTATTTCTTTAGGGGCTTAAGATAAATAGACTTTTTTTTTCCAAAGCACCTCACACCTAAATTACATAACATTTTGGGGAGGTTCTGGTTATTTTTCCTAAGTAGAGAATTTTCTGTGTGCTTCTATTTTCCCTCAAGGTTATCACAGAAAGAGAATAAAATTTCATTTTCCTTCTGCAATTATGTAGCCGTGTTATTTTTGTAATAAGCTTACAAAGAACAAGCTCCCAAAACACAATTCTCGATCTGAAGTTCACCAGGATGAAATTGAGAGATAAATCCTCTTTGCTTCTAAATGAACTTTTTTTAAGGTCAGTACTGATGACAATTCAGAAAACTCAACTTCTCCTTAGGTGCCAAGTTTCTAAGGCACACCTGGTAGAAATCTGGTGCAGGGCCAACCTGGTATGAGAGTGAGGTGGAGAGCTGGGAATGCTAATGCACCCCAGCCCTGGCCTTCACTGGCCTTGTGCCTTGAGCTCTGAAGTAATATAAGGTAGGGGTTGGGGACCTTAAAAATAGGGAAACTGAGAAGGAGTCTGGAGCTAATGAGAAGATGAGGGGTTGATGGTGATCTAAAGGACCCTTCCAAGAGGTCGAGAAGAATGAATGGTGTTGTTCAGGTAAAGGGAACAGAATATGCAAACACCAGAAGAGGAAACTGAGACCCAGCTGGAGCAAGTGGCCCTATACCACTTTTTCCCCATGAGACCAGAGGGAAAGTGACAAAGCTGGTGGTGATGCAGGTAGGTTTGGAAGGTGGAGCAAGAACCCCCTTCTGAGTATCTACTCTCTCATCTCAGTGGGAGGTCATGTCAGTCCCCAGTGGTGAAGGGAGAGGTATTGACAAAGAGGGTTTAAAGGGAGAGGATAAAGCGTGAATGAGCTTCTGAGAGAAAGAGAGAGAGCACTGCCAGGAAAACAAGATCTTCCTGTGTGGATTTGAGCACCTAACTCAAGTAATGGACCAGAAGTTTCTGGTGGCCCAATCTGCAAAATTGGGTGTACCCAACAGTGCTTGGCAGCCTATCAATGGAGTGGAGAAGGTAGAGAGCCAAACTGACCCAGTATGGAGGGTGCGAACCGCATGGGTGGCACTGAAGGGCCAATTAGGTAAAGGGAGGGAATATATTGGCAGGAGAGACATTTAAGTGATGGTAGGGATAGAATGGGATAGAGGTGACCAAATGTTGAAAGCAGTAACCACAATTCAGGACATCAGAGTGGAGGAGATCCAAGGGAGAACCAGGGCATGGCTATGAGAACAGGTAGCCAAAATAGAGAGAAGACGAAATCTTCTTGTATTATGGAGATCAAGACCCTGAGGGGGGCAAAGCAAGGAATGGACCACCCATGAGCAGACTGAAGTCCCCAAGAATGACAGCAGGATGGCAAGGGGAGAAAACTCTGCCCAGTGCACTGGTGGAATCTTGGGACAATCCAATCCACTTTGAGGAGCAGAGACCCACCCTCCTCCCACCCCCAATTCAAACAGGCATTTTTGTAACAGAACTTTCTCCCTTTGATCAACAAACTATATCATAGGGGCACCTGGGTGGCTCAGTCAGTTAAGCGTCTGACTCTTGATTTCGGCTCAGGTCATGATCTCTCGGTTCATAAGATCCAGCTCCAAGTCAGGCTCTGTGCTGATAGCATGGAGCCTGCTTAGTGTTCTCTCTCTCTCCCTCTCTCTCTGCCCCTCCCCCACCCACACATGCACACACATGTGTACTCTCCCTCAAAATAAATAATTAAAACATTTTTAAAAATTTTTTGGGGTGCCTGGGTGGTTCAGTCAGTTGGGCGTCCGACTTCAGCTCACGTCATGATCTCACAGTCCATGGGTTCGAGCTCCGTGTCAGGCTCTGTGCTGACAGCTCAGAGCCTAGAGCCTCATTTGGATTCTGTGTCTCCCTCTCTCTGTCTCAAGAATAAATGCCCCTCCCCTGTTTACGCTCTGTCTCCGTCTCAAGAATAAATAAAAACATCAAAAAAAATTTTTTTAATGTTTTAAAACTCTATCATAAATTACCTGAAGCCTCTAGGCCTTAAACTAAAAGCAAGAGCACACAATTAGATTAACAAGGTAGGAGACTCAAATTTAAAACAAAGTGCTATGTTTGAAATGTTACCTCCTAAATATGTCTTAAACCTCCCAGCTTCTCCCAATCTGCACATCCCCTGGTTCCTGGTCCGAGCCACCACCACCTTCTGTTCTTCCAATGGCTTCTCACTGGCCCTCCTACTCTGGCACCCTCACCCAAAAAATCCTTCTCTACACTTCAGTGCGCTCAGTCTTAAAATGCAGGTCTGGTCATCTACCACATTGGTGGTTCCCTAACACCCCCTACCCTGCTGGCATCTTATATGGAACTTACCTTAATAGCGTAAGAATGTGAAATGTCTTGGTTGACAAGGGATAGGGACTTTAGAGACCTCTGCGTAAATAGCCCCACCTTCCCTTGCCCATCCACATCCCCATGAGCCTTTATGCTTATTTTTATGTTCACATGCATGAAACAAAAGACCACATAAGAAGAATGGTATTAACACTCGACACAAAATAGTAGAGGAGATACCATCATTTTACAGTATGGGCAGTGCTTCAGAGGTTTGGGATACAGGCACTGGGTTTGAGGTGTGTGATCCTCCCAAGTGACCTAATCTCTTAGTTCCCCATTTTGCACTATAGTTAAATGACAATAAAAACAGTACTTAATAAGTTAATAACTTACACCTACCAACCTTGCTAAACATTCTCAGGCCTTCCTTCCCAGCAATGTCAAAAAGATATTGGCAGCTCTGCTACCTTTGCAGAATGGGATGTGCATGCCAAGAGGGACCTGGTTTGCTGGTCCTTCTCCAGGGTCCCATGATGGTTCAGAGGGTTAACCCTACCTTCTGGACTTTTCAGAGGCCCCAAACACCCAGAACCACCATGAATACATAAGATGGAGGAAGCCTACACTCAGATCAATGGAACAGAATAGAGAACCCAGAAATGTACCCACAAACGTATGGCCAACTGATCTTTGACAAAGCAGGAATAAAGACGGTCTCTTCAGCAAGTGGTGCTGGGAAAATTGGACACTGACATGCAGAAGAATGAACCTGGACCACTTTCTTACACCAGACAAAAATAAACTCAAAATGGATGAAAGACCTAAATGTGAGACAGGGAGCCATCAAATTCCTCAAGGAGAAAGCAGGCAAAAACCTCCTTGATCTTGGCCACAGCAACTTCTTACTCAACACGTCTCTAGAGCCAAGGGAAACAAAAGCAAAAATGAACTACTGGACCTCATCAAAATAAAAAGCTTCTGCATAGCGAAGGAAACAATCACCAAAACTAAAAGGCAACCGACAGAATGGGAAAATATATTTGCAAATGACATATCAGATAAAGGGTTAGTATCCAAAATCTATAAAGAACTTATCAAACTCAAGACCCAAAAAACAAATAATCCAGTGAAGAAATGGGCAAAAGACATGAATAGACACTTCTCCAAGGAAGACATCCAGATGGCCAACAAACACATGAAAAAAATGCTTAACATCATTCATCATCAGGGAAATACAAATCAAAACTACCACGAGATACCACCTTACACCTGTCAGAATGGCTAACATTAACAACTCAGGCAACAACAGATGTTGGCGAGGATGCAGAGAAAGAGGATCCCTTTTGTATTGGTGGTGGGAATAAAAGCTGGTGCAGCCACTCTGGAAAACAGTAGGGAGGTTCCTCAAAAAACTAAAAATAGAACTACCCTACAACCCAGCAATTGCACTACTAGGCATTTATCCAAGGGACACAGGTGTGCTGTTTTGAAGGGACACGTGCACCCCCATGTTTATAGCAGCACTATCGACAATAGCCAAAGTATGGAAAGAGCCCAAATGTCCATCGATGGATGAATGGATAAAGAAGATGTGGTATATGTATACAATGGAGTATTACTTGGCAATCAAAAAGAATGAAATCTTGCCATTTGCAACTACGTGGATGGACCCAAAGGGTATTAAGCTAAGTGAAATTAGTCAGTCAGAGAAAGACAAAAATCATATGACTTCACTCATATGAGGACTTTAAGAGACAAAACAGATGAACATAAGGCAAGGGAAACAAAAATAATATAAAAACAGGGAAGGGGACAAAACAGAAGAGACTCATAAATATGGAGAACAAACTGGGGGTTACTTGGAGGGGTTGTGGAAGGGAGGATGGGCTCAATGCATAAGGGGCACTAAGGAATCTACTCCTGAAGTCATTGCTGCACTATATGCTAATGTGGATGCAAATTTTAAAAAATAAAAAATAAAAAATAAAATTAAAAAAAAGATGGAAGAAGCCTTGGAGACACATTTCTTGACCCTTTTGAGAGGTTTTTCTCTGACCCTCTCTCCCAAAGCCCAGTGTTGTCAAATCCTGATCACCTCACCCTGTGACCCATCATGACAGTTAACAGACCCACTGCTGTCCAAGGACTGGGATTCACTCTCAGAATTTTTTATCTTTCCTATAATTTCATGGCTGACTATTCCTTTCTGTCTTAGCCCAGGCTGCTGTAACAACATGCCATGGTCTGTGTGGCTCTAACAACAAGCATTTATTTCACATAGTTCTATAGGCCAGTAAGTCTGAGATCGAGATGCTGACAGTTTGGGTTTGTGGTGAGAGTCCTCTTTCTGGCTTTCAGATGGCTGTCTTCTTTCTGGGTCCACATATGGTAAAGAGAGAAAGAGCTCTGGCTTCTCTTCCCCTTCTTATAAGGACACTAATCCCATCATGGGGGCCCCGTCTTCATGCCCTCATCTAAACCCAATTATTCCCCAAAGGCCCCACCTCCAAGTATCATCACAAAGGGGATTAAAGCTTCAACATATTAATTTGGGAGAACATAAACATTACATTCAGTCCATAATACCTTTCCTTTACCTTCCTTTTCTCCCCAACTCCTCCATTGGGGCGGGGGGGTTACCTCCACAAAAGGACTCAATTACTAAACCCCAAATTCTGATGAAAACTAGCAAGAATACACAGAAACAAAAAGTGCATCTCATGGAGTGTAAACATACGGTGGAAGAGCATGAGCTAAAGATACAAGGCTGGGTTGGAGCCCAGCTCAGCCACTAGCTTGCCCTGGGTCTTTGGGTAAGTTTTTCATTGGGGCCCACTGTCTCACCTGTGATAGGACAATAAGAATACTTACTTCCTAGGATTTCTATAAGGATTTATAACTAAGCTGACATAAAATGCTTAGAACGGTGCCTGGCATATGATAAGTGCTAGATATATGTTTTCATCATGCTGAGGCTACGAGTGAGCAATGCAAATGTTGGTGAATCTACACAAAAAAGCAAGGAGCGAGTGGCCAAAGTTAGTCCAATCCCTGACTCCCAGAAGGGGCACTATCTAGAGAACTCAGTTCAGGAGGCTAAGCTTGCTACCTGTCCCAGTTTGGGTTGTCCCTAGGGGGTGGGGGGTGCATGCAGCAGGGGTAGGAAAGAGGGTGAGTGGTATGGGAGACAAGGACAATCCGTAAAGGCACATTATTAAGCCAACAACCACAATGTAAGATTAACACTTAACCCCATGTGGAAATTGAAAAATGACACAAAAATATGACTCAGAATTATCTGGCCAGGGCTCCAGGGGACTGGGAGACTCTTGCCTGAACATCCAGTGGTTAAGGATGACTCTTGCCAATGGTTAAGGGCTGACCCTAGGGGGAAGTTAATTCATAGGTATTTCCAGCTAGCTGTGCACAGGGATGAGGAGATTCCGGTAGCCTCAGGGCAAACACCAACAAAGATGTAGGTGCTGGCTGCCATAGGTGGAAATGGTGAAAGCATCTGAGTAGATAGAGGCAGGGCACCCACTGCAGCTACACCTGTCAAACTTGAATGGGCGTCCTCAATGGGATCATAATTCTGGTGCAGCTGTCATAAGGTGCAAATGTTCTTAACTATCAGCTCAAACCCTGCCCTCTACTTCCCTCAAGACCCATGTGATTGAATTCAGTCAGTTTTTCCATGTAGTGCTCGCTCTGCCCCAGTTGTCGATACTGCTGAGAACACTCAGTGTGAAAACTCCAGGGGTTTCCATCAGTAAAGGTGAAAGTGTGTGCAAAGAAGTCCTCCGCACGGATGCACTGATACTGCGACTTGTGTTCAATGTCAATTCCTCACAATTCCAGTCAGGGGCAAGGTGGGGGAAGAACCAGCAGTAAGAGAAAGGGAATCATACTTGCTGAGCACCTACTATGTGCCAGTGCTGAGCTGGGTCTCCCCACTTCACTGAATCCACAGCCAGCCCGGCAAGTGGCAGTGAAGGGACACCCTTTCCCCCCCACCCTTGCCAACCCTAGAGCCAGGCAACATGAAGGGTGACAATGGATTTATCTCAGTGCTGTTTTGATTTGAGTTTGCCTGCTTATAAATGAGGTTGAACAGCATTTCAGGATTATTGTTCCCTGGCTTTTTAGTCTGTACATCATCGCCTTCCTCAGCATGCATATGCCACTTCCTCACCTGTTTGTAACAATGTTCTCCTGGGAAAACCAACTTCTGATCCAACATGCAGTTTTGAGAAGCCAGCTGTATTTCAAGCCTGCTTGTGCTCACAAAAGAACCAATCCCAAAGGGCAGAAAAGGAGGTCAAAACAGCAGTTTCTGCAGTGCTTCAGAGATTGAGCCCCTGCAACCCCTGACACCGAACTTGAAGACTGAAGCCAAAGGCTGACCTGCCTGTGCTGATTATTCCCCACTTACAACCGCCCTCCCTGTGCTTTCTGCCCTGCCCTGTGCCCGGACG
Organism: Panthera tigris; assembly: GCF_018350195.1. NCBI lineage: Eukaryota > Metazoa > Chordata > Mammalia > Carnivora > Felidae > Panthera > Panthera tigris. The sequence goes on along the minus strand of NC_056668.1, from coordinate 121,562,896 downwards.
CTGGCCCAAGGGACACAAAGCTGCTCCTTCACTGGCTGGTTTCCAGGTGGGTCTGGCCAGTGAGAGGCACCATCATGAGAAGAAGGCAGGAGGACAGAGCTGAAGGAATTTTTCCATCATCTTTGATTGGTTCCCTAGGGTTGCCATAACAAATTACCATAGATTGGGATGGCTTAAATCAACAAAAATGTATTCTGCCACAGTTCTGGAGGATGGAAGTCCAAAATCAAGGTATCAGTGGGAACCAACCTGTACAGGAGAACCTGTTCTATGCTTCTCTCCTACTGTTGGAGGTTCCTGTTGGTGCTCCTTGTCTCGTAGATGCATCTAATCTCTGCCTCCATCTCCACGTGGCATTATACTCTCTGGGTCTGGGTCTCTTCTCTTCTTATAAGGACACCAGTCATACTGCATTAGAGCTTACTCTAATGACCTCATCTTAACTTGATTATATCTGCAGAGACCCTATTTCCAAATAAGGTCACATTCACAGGTGCTGAAGGTTAGGACTTCAACATAGTTTTTGATGGGGCAGGGGCACAATTCAACCCATACCATACCCCACCTGGCCACCACTCTGGCTCTGGCTCATTCCTCTGAGCCACCACATCTGTCCAGCAGCCTGTCTTTCACAAGTACACTGTTCCCTCCCCTACCCCTTTGGGGCATGGTGCTGGTATCTAAGAGTCTTGCCATCTTTTGTCTTCACCCTGCCACACCTCTGTCCATAGGCCCTTCACTAAACCTTAGAGTTGCACTCTAAGGGCACACAGCCAAATTGTGAAATCAAGAAAATCCAAAATGGCATCACAGGAACCACTTGGGAAGGCTGACTTGCACCACTGGTGTCTGACAGGTACCAAGACAGGTACAACACCTAGGTCTAAAAATGTGTATGAGAGACTTGGCTTCAAGCAGCCCTCCACCAACAGTGGAGCAGAAATGTGTGTTGTATTTCACCCTCTGGGCTTCATCATAGAAGCAGAATGGGTCATTATGAAAAGACCAAAACTGCCTTCTATCTCAGGACAAGGCAACCTCTGTAAGCAAAAACTTTCAGGTAAGCTTTCCTACCCCTTATCTTACATCCAACTCGGAAGGAGCAAGAGGCAGTCTGGGAAGGAGGGTAGGGGTGGTTAGAAGAGCAATTCAAGGATAAAGAGATGCTGGCCATAGATGCTGGCTGTACCCCTACACTGCAACCCCCAACAAGATTCCCATCCCAAAGCAGGCTCAAAGCTGAAGAAGTCTAACCTAGAAGAAAGTTCTGAATTTTGGTTACTGCTCCGGAATGAACATTGTAATTATTAAGATGAGACTGTTCTTGTGGCTGAACATCAATAAAAGCTGTTTGTCCCTAACGGTGACAAGAAAAGTTATGGAAATTCACAGCAATTTCATTCAAGGCACAAGGAACTATGGTCCACAGAGCAGGTCTGACGGGACAGTGGGAGGAAAGAATAAATATATATAAATACTTGTCTCCCGCCAGCACCCTATTGGGTGCTACTCCTTCTGTGTGCTTAATAGAAGGAGCTAGAGCTAGGGATATGACTATACACATATATCAGATAAAATCATGAAACAAGAAGTGTAAATACAACAGAAAGATGAATAGAGGACAGCATACATAAATATGGGGTTCACAGGGTCAAACACTGGTAAAAAAAAAAAAAATGAACTGCAAATATGTCTCTGAGTTTCCTGGCAGCCAAAGCAAGACAATCAATTACAAAATTGAATCTGTCCACAAAAAATAAAGCACAGTAGTTTTCTAGATGAAACAATGCCTTTCTTGTACTCAAGCCTTAAATTTTTCATGTGGCTCTTCAAACAAGGTCCACTGATTTAGTGGACAATATCCTCACCAACAAGCTACGATAAATACCCTAGAGGATTTCACCCACCCGTTTCTTACATCATCCATCAAAGGAAGCCAAGAGCAAGGCAAAAAAAAAAAAAAAAAAAGCATGTTAGTAGAAGTTAACACAATTGGATGCAAGTAGGTAGCTCCCCGTGGTCTGGCTTACTAGGTTTTTACTGTTTGGGTTGTAGCAGCCTTTACAACAGTGCACACCTGATGAATTTCACAGCAGGAAAAGGGAGCAAAAAGAACAGATGGAAGGGTCCCTTGCAAGCAGCGGGGTCACCATTTTTCATCATCCACCTTCCTCCATGCCCAGGAAGGAAAATGCATCCATCATTCATAGCGAACACTGGCACAAATGGCCTAAACAGTTCAGCCGATTGAAGCAAAATCTCAGGATTTCCAGGGTACCCAGAAGACACCATATATAAGAAGCCTATTTTCTTTTTGAGGCAAATTTTTGAGTTTTTTTCTAGGCTTTGATTCACAAAACACAATTAGGAGCTCAGTCATGCTAATTCTGGCTACAACCGAACACCGAAGCTGAATGGTGTCAACAAATGGAATGATATTCCACCAAGATTAAATATGTGTGTCCTGAAAGACTATGTTTCAAAAGTATAGAGTAATTCTAACAAGGAATTGATTTGGATATACAAGTATACTATTATTCAAATAACTTTCAAACATAACGGAGCTTAAAGAAAAATGTCATTTTCTACCTCAGCAGAGCATGTAATGGTTTGTCACTGCATGTAAAGTTTAATTTGTACAAAGGCTCAATATGTCTTCCCTCTCTGAGATCCACATTGGGTAACATGAACCTCCTTTCTCCTTTCTGTCTGCCTATGATGTTTTAGGAATGAATGAAAGAGTAGGAGAAAGTATGTCACCAGCTGGGCTGCTCCCAATTCATTTAAACTAAAAGAAAGATGAAAGGTGGTCTTTGGGAGGAAATCCCCAAACCTCATGGGCATCATCACCACGGTCAGAAACCATGTAAGAGTCAGCTGGATGGGGGGGGGGGGGTTGCAGTGGGGGCAAGTCAGCAGGAGGGCACAAGAAGGCATCCAGGCCAAGAGACTGCAGAGCACTGAGGCCACCATGCTTTCAGGGCTCTGAGAGGCTCCATGTATGTGGAGGTTCCTGGAGCACCCAAGGGCCAGGAAATGGGGCTGCAGTGATGGGCAGTGGTCAGATCTCAAAGGGCTCTCCTTTTTGTGTCCTACAAAAGTTAGGTTTTCTTTCTCCTGAAGGTGACCAGAGACAGACCAGGGAAGCGTTTTGATCAGAGGAATGACACTGATAATCAGAAAGCCTGACCAAGCATGTCCACAGACAGTACACAAAATCTAAAATACCAGCTGTGTCGCACACTCCAGCACATCCTCCCTGTCCATTTGGTCATTTGTTTACAATTATCTCAGGTGTCAGCTCCCAGAGGCAGGAGCCAGATGTTTATCTGAGTTCCCAGAGGTCCTGGCCCCACAGTCATGCTCCTTTGATGTTGAGTTCTATCTCTTTGTCCATATAACCTTGGATTACCCTCCAGCCTCACTTCAGGATTAGAGTAGTCTATTCCCTTCTCTGGCTCCTCTAGTAAGCTGGAACTTTCTCGGGAGGCCAGTGCCTTTGTTGTAATTACCAAAAGGCATCCCTCCTTCAGGCCTCCTTCCCTGGATGCACACAGCCAGGGCATGTGCTTGGGCAACAGGAGACAGGCAGGGTGCTCTTGGAGCAAGCAGAGCCTGCCCAACCATACAGCAGCCCTATTTCTCTAGTCCAGGCCAGCGAGCCTTATTTCCCCACCTTAAGTGACTAGTACAGCATCACACCAAGCCACAGACACACACAAATACTTGATGAATAATTGTTCAAAATCCTTCAAGCCAATACATGGGATGATTTGGGGGGAAAAATCTGCTTTGTTTGTAGTTTGGATGTTTTTGTTTATATATACATTTAGCCTAGAAGGATACAGAGCTGTTATAAGAGGTTATCCTGGGGGAGTGATATTGGAAAGAAGGGAGTTTTATTTTACTGTTTTTTTTTTTTATAAGAAGCATATGTAACTTTTATAATGCAATTTTTTAAAGTTTATTTATTTATTTTGAAAGAGAGGGAGAGAGAAAGAATCCCAAGCAGGTTCCACACTGTCAGTGCAGAGCCCAATGTAAGGCTCCAACTCATAAACAGTGAAATCATGACCTGAGTCAAAGTCAGACACTTAACCAACTGAGCCACCCAGGCACCTCAGCAATTTTTAAGTTAAAAAAAAAATTCCCTGAAAGCTTAGGTCAGGCCTCAACTCCTGCAGGAAACCTCTTTCGACTGCCAGATCTGTTGTCCTATCCTATCTCTGAACGCCCCTTGAGCACAGTGGACACCCCCAGCCAAGTCCATTACTATGTGTGTTCTGATGCTGCCCATTCATCTCCACATGAACAGAAGGTTGAATGAGATTTTCCTGCTTAGCTCAGAATCACAGCCCCATGGCTGAGGGTCTTTGGTGTTAAGTGTCCCCAATTATGAAGAAAGCACCAAGGTGTTTGTTAAGAAACAATCTAGTGGTCCTGTAACCTTGACCCCACCACTAAGGGGGGTGTTATTGGGGGAGATGGCTGTGAAGAGGAGGGATATTCTGGTCCAACCCAGGCCAGATGAAAAGGGCTCTTGGGGCACCACTCAGAAAGAAGGGATGCTGCCAAAAGGGAACCTGGCCACCCCTCTCCAGCCAGATCCCTGCCACAAGGCTGCTTGGCACAGAATGTGGAGAGAACATTTTTTGGGAAGACTGGCTGAGAGCTGCCTGGACCCTGGGAGAGAGGGGCAACATTCTCCTAGGTGTCACCTGGAGAACTTTATCCAGAGTTTCTGGACCTAGGCAGTGAGAAGCCCCCTCCTGAGGGGCTTCTGAAAAGCCCACACATTTACCTCTAAGAGAGCTAGCATGTCCCTGGAGACCATCTACAGCCAAGCAGGAATAATAGCAGAGCCCATTAAGCAAGTAGACTTTGGACATTTTCTTTCTTCTTTTAAAAAATGTTTCTATTTATTTTTGAGGGGTGGAGGGCCAGAGAGAGGGAAACACAGAATCTGAAACAGGCTTCAGGCTCTGAGCTGTCAGCACAGAGCCCTACGCAGGGCTCAGACTCATAAATCACGAGATCATGACCTGAGACTAAGTCAGACGTCAACCGACTGAACCACTGAGGCACCCCTGGCCCTTTTCTTGAATTCTCTGTTCTCCTACCCACCCAAGAAGAACTGAGGCCTGAGTCATAGACCACAGCTGAACTGGGGGTGGGAGAAGCTTTGGGTGAGAAAGACGCTGAAAGGGACTTGTGCCACCTGCATGTCAGTCTTGATCATCAAAATGACCCTTCCTATAGTTAAAGGGACTATCAAATTATGGAGTCTGCAGAACTGTTATCAAGAGGTGGGAATACAACAGAGCATGTTTGAAGGCTGTGACTGGAAAAAAATAATTTTTGTTTTGTGTCCCCAAGAGTTCAGACTATCTGAGACTCCAGTTAAGTATGAGTTTTCCCAACAAGATATGCTATCTTGGTGGGAAAGGATTGTGTAGCCTAGTCTCTAGCCTCACCTTGTCCAGCATGGGGAACCTATGAAGGGCCTGAGAAATCTGTGTTGATAAGAGGGTGGTGACCAGACTCAGTAGCACTCACAACCCAGAAAGTCTCCTCCAGCCCCAATTTGGACACCCTGACCTCGGCCAAACAATATGTAACATTTTAAGTTAGAAGACCCTGCAGAGCCTCTACCATGATGCTATACATCTCTACTCTCCTAGAGGGGAATGAAATATGGGACTTTCTCAAACTCATCTACCTCCTAAACATTCGTTTTGTTAGAATCTTTAATAAGTTCTCAGAAAACAGCTGAGGAAGTTTAGAAACTACTGCCCTAAGCATCACTGACCCAGCATTTGCCAGAGACAGCATCTCCCAGCCCCCAGATGTGGGACCCTCCTTCTCCTGCCCATTCATTTACTGCAGAAACAGTAGCATGTGTATGCTGCAGCAATGTGCTAGGGGCTGGAGATACAGCAGAGGACAAGATGGACACTGTTGTTTTCCTTCTGGAGCATATGCCCTAGTGAGCGACGGTGATGGTGCACAGGAACAATGAATGGGAATGGAGACATAAGCAATGAGGAGAACTGGGAGCCATGGAACCCATTATGGGATGGCCTGATCCCACCAGGGGTGTCAGAGTAGTTGTCCCTGAGGAAGGGACACTCAAACTGGGAACTAGAGGAAGAATATAAAGTAGTGGAGAAGAGAGAGAATCAGAGGGAATTCCAGGTTGAAAAAAAGCAGCACACACAGAGACAGGAAAAAGCTTGGCTATACTCCAAACCCATGTTTCAACACTCAAACCCAATTCCACCAGACACTCTGGAGGGGGGAAAAAAATGCAGAAAAGGAAAACTACACTTTAGAAGTTTCTTGAAAGTTGAAATGTACATCAACAATCTCTTTGTTTTGCAGGAACTACTAACATTTTTCCACATTCCTCTTCTGTGCAGTCTGTCAACTTTAAATTACTTCCTGGCACCCTCCCTGCCAGTCGGGGCATCTAATATCTCCTCAGGTGAGGAGGCATTGATGGATGTGCCACAGTTTTCCTTTATTGCATGGCCCAATCTATCATAATGTGTTTTATAAATTAGTATTCTTAAATTCCCATCGTAAGTCCGTGTCTTTTGATTTATATAATACGGATCTGATTTATGGATCATTGCTGTAATTTATAGCTCAGATAACTAATTTGTCGACCCAGCACCAAAATGGATAAGTCACCTACCACTTTTCTCAATGACATAGATGGGTCCTAAATGATTTGGGTGATTTATATTGTCAAGGGACTAATTCAGGGAATTAAACCATGGAAAGCCCTAGTTTTCGATCACTCTGAGGATCACTCTTCTCCTCAAAGGTCCCAGAGGAATGTGGTCAAATGCCCTTGAACCCATACATTCTACTCCCAGGAATTTACCCTAATAGAAATAAATAGTCTAGAAGAAAGTAATGGCTATAAGCACAATTCTTGAGGTGCAATTCAGAATGGCAAAATGTTGGAAATAATATAAATGTCCTGTAATAAGAACTAATCTGGCAAAGTATGAGTCTTCAACTAAATGTTATAATGTTAGGATGCAAATAAAAATGTTTTCCAAAACTCAGTGGATCTAAACCAGGAATAATTTTGCCTTCCAGAAAACATTTGGCAACATCTGGAGACATTTTTGATTGTCACAACTTGGGGTTTGGGGCCTGCTGGAATCTAGTTAGTAGAGGCCAGGAGTGTTGCTAAGAATCCTGTAGAGTGCAGGACAGCTCCTCACAACAAATAATGATCTGAGGCAAAATGTCAATACCAAGGTTGAGAAACTTTGCTATAATTACATACAACATAAACAAGGTGTTTCACTGATATGAGAAAACAACCAGAACACAAAATTATATCCATGCTGTAACCTCAGCTATAAAAACTGTATATGCAGATGAACCAGGACCACAGAATGACACATAAGAAGAAAGCAGATGTATTGTTAGGAGGGTGAAACTATGGGCAATTCTTCAAAACTTATTTTACTTTTGCAAATAAGTTTTTTAAGAAATAAAAATGGAAAAAGTACTTTATGGCAAATGCATGATGTTAGAGAGGAAGGAGATAGATGAGAGCTGAAAGGGAGATACAAAATAAAATAAAAAATAAAAATACAGAATCCAAACACAAAACAGCTGATTTAGGCAAATAGCTTACCAACCTGACTAAGTTCACAGTCCTTTGTAGATATGTTTAAACAAAAACATAGCCCCTCACTATGAAATGACCCTTTTATCTATGGAAATGCTCCTTATATGATATTATATACCCACATCAGTTTTCATAAGCTTAGTGTTTGCAGTGCACATATCTTTCTTCCTTTTACTTCCACCTGCTTGTGTCTTTGTAGCTGAAGTGTGTATCTTTTAAACAGCATAGGTTTGTGTCTTGCTTTCCTATCCAGTCTGAGAATCTCTGTCTTTTGAACAGAATGTTTAGTCCATTTACATCTAATATAATTCTTTCCACTTATCTATTCTGTTCTCTCTCCCTTTGTTCTTCCTTTCGTTTGGGTTAATCAAGCATTTTTTAGTTCTATATTCTGTGTTTTCCATGGACTATCTAGCTATAACTCATTTTGTTTATGTTTTACAGTTGCTCTCATAATTAAAATATGCATCCTTATCATATTCTGCCTGTAAGTAATATTACACCACTTCCTTCATAATAAAAAATTTGCAAAGTGTAATTGTCTTTATACTCCCTTCTACCCTTACACCATCACTGTTGTACATTTCGCTTCTACATATGTTTTATTTTTTATGAAGTATTTTTTTTAATTTTTATTTATTTATTTTGAGAGAGAGAGAGGGAGAGAGAGGCAGGGGCAGAGAGAGAGAGACAGAGAGACAGAGAGACAGAGGTAGAGAAAATGAGAATCCCAAGCAGGCTCCATGCTGTCAGCACAGAGCCCAACATGGGACTCAATCTCACAAACCATGAGACCATGACCTGAGCCAAAAGCAAGAGTTGGATACTTAACCAACTGAGCCACCAAGGTGCCCCTCGCCTCCATTCTTGAAGGATATTTTTTCCTAGACACTTTAAGATTTGTTCCACTGTCTTCTGGCCTCCATTGTTTTCTGAAGGCAAGTCAGTGGAAGTTTGGATTATTGTTACCCCATATATACTGAATCTTCTTTCCCTAGACACTTTTAAGGTGTTTTTTCTTTATTTTTGTTATTTAGAAATTTGACAATGATGTGTCTAGGCATGATTTGCCTTATATTTATCTTGCCTAGAGCTTGATGAGCCTCCTGGATTTGAGACTGCTTGTTTTCATCAACTTTAACAAATTTTCAGTCACTATCTCTTCAAAAAAATGTTTCTGCCCCATTCTGTCTTTCATTCTGGAACTACAGTTACATATATTTTAGACCACCTGCTGCTTATCCCACAGGTCACTGTGTTTCTGTTAAAAATTTTTTCCACCCTTTTACACTCTGCTTCTGTTAAGATGCTCTTATTGATATGTCTTCATATTCATTGGCCCTTTCTTCAGCTGTGTGCCAATCAACTGTTCCTTTTAGTTAAATGTCATATATATATATATATATATATATATATATATATATATATATAATATTAATATGCTAATATTATATATTATCTATTAATAATATATGTTAATAATATATATAATACATATAATTTTAACATTTCCACTTGGTTCTTTTTTATTTTTACATCTCTGAAATCCTCCCATCCCTTTACCCATAATATCCATCTTTTGCTATAATTTCTTTAACTATTTATCATAGTTATTTTGAAGTTCCCATTTGCTAATTCTGATATCTGAGTCATTTTTGATCTGTCTCTATTGACTGATTTTTCTATTGTCTATGGTTCCCATTCTCCTGCTTCTTCATATTTCTTATAATTTTTTTATTATATGCCAGGTATTGTTTCTAAAGTAACAGTAGGATCTAAAGCATATTAAATGTGTGCTTTTGTTAAGCAGCTAGGAGGTCTGATCTAATGGTCTGACCAGTTTGAGCTCATTAGTAGTTGATCTAGTTTGAGGTAACACTGCAACTTTACTCCCTCTAGCAGGACTTTGGAATTGAAACACCAACAGTCTATGAAAATAACTCTTTGCTTTTGATCCTAGGCTCCAACTTCTAGGACAACCAAGGTCCATTTATCTCATCAGAAAGTGTGCTATTTGTTCAGGGTGAACATTTGATTGCAGCTTTGATTAGGCTTAGTTCTCATCTGTCTTCAAATACTTTGACGTTAAATTCAGGTCTCTCCCTAAACCACCACAAGGCTACTAGACTCAGTGCTGTGAAATCACAAGACTGTGGGAGAGCACACACAGTATGACACTATGGGACCTCAGAATCTCAGGGCCAGGAAAGCTCAAAACCACAAGATGGAGAGATCATGACTTCAAGATCACAATATTTGAACACTGTAAGACTGTAAAATCACCCAAGATCTCTCTGCTTTCCAGCCGTGCCCCAGCCTCTGTTTACTCCATAGAATTTCTATGTCAGAGAATTACTGGGCAATTGTCTTCACATTTAAGACTTTTCCATATCCAAATCCAAATGTCAACCATAGATTTGCCAAAAGTTTGGCTATTTTCCCTCATCCTAGCAAAGACTCTATTTATCTAGCAGTCTTACTCCTTTGCCCATAATACCCCTAACCTCAGCAAATGACCCTAGGTATGAATGTCTCCTCTATCCTTTACTCACCTAGGACTGATCTTTCTGGGCTTAGTTCTTTTAAATTTCTTTGTACCCAAAGCTTTTTGATGGCTTTAAAAATATGAATCATTCTGTGGTTTATCCAGTGATTTCTTTAACAGTGATAGTGAAGGTCTTTTTCACCTTCATTAATCCAATCAGAAACAAAAATCTCCCTCCTGTTCATTTTTGCTCCAAAATGTTATATGTACATTCCTCCTTATCTTTTGTTTTCCCACTCCCCTTACCATGGAAAACTTTCTGGAATTTGTCTTAAGAGAGTGTCCCGAGACATCATCATTCATGTGTAGAGGAAGAGGATATAACCCCTGAAACCATAAGGCTGGAGTCATGATGGGGAAGTTTGTGCCCAAAGAAGTTTGGTCATCCCCAGTGATGCCAATGCCTCAGCCCAGCACTCACCCTCAGTGACCTCTCAGGGGTCTGTTATACTGGAATTTTACTTCTTTTAAGATTATTTCTGTTACCGGCTTGAAATAATGGGTTCCTCGAATTTCTTCCATTCCATGAAGACTTCTCCCCATTCTAAGTTTATCCCTTTCAGTCTTTGAGGAAAATCCTCTAATCTATTATGATCCAGTTTCAAAGCACCTGGGTGGCTCAGTTGGTTAAGCTTCTGACTCTTGATTTCAGCTCAGGTCATGATATCATGGTTCATTAGATCAAGCCCCACATTGAGCTCTGTGCTAATGGCATGGAGCCTGCTTAGGATTCTCTATCTCCCTCTCTCTCTTCCCCGCTAGTGTGCACATGCTCGCTCTCTCTCTCTCTCTCTCTCTCAAAATAAATATTTTTTAAGAAAGGATTCAGTTTCAGACTCCTACCTCATCATAGGAAATTCATTTGATACACATGCAAGGCATGTATCCCAACCTTACTCCATTCCCTCCCAATGCTATGGTCCCAAGCCTGTCTTGGGCCACTGCAGCAGAAACTGCTTAGATGTTAAACCTAGCTCTGCCACCTACTGGTCGGGTGACCTTGGTTAGCTTCTTAGCCTGTCTGTGCATCAGTTTTCTCATCTGCAAAATGAGAATAAATATAGTAATGTCTACCCCTTCACATCCCTCTGAGCAATCACACATTGCTATTTGTCAAACGTGTTATGTGTCAGGAGCTGTACTCATTATTCCTCATCCATTTTCTCACTTCAACTTACAACCATCCTTTGAGGTATGTGCTATTATAATCCCTGCTTAGCCATTGAGCAGAATGCCATTTAGACAGACAAAGTAATTTGCCCAATGTCCCATAACAAATAAGTGAAAGAGTCTAGAATCAAACCCAAGTCTGACCAGAGCCTAATCTCTTAACTACTCTGCAAATGTTCCCCAGATTACCAGAGTTTAAGAATCCCTTGGGCCCAAAGTAAAAATACAGATCCCCATGCCTCATTCCAGACCCACTGAATCATCTTTCTGGTGGGACCTAGGAGTCTGTATTTTAGCAAGGACCCCAGGTGACTCTTATTAGAAAGTCTGGAAAGCACTTTCGAATAAGCACTCCAAAGCATAAGCTCTACCCATATGTACCTGTAACACTCCCACTAAGGACAGCCCTCTCCTCTGTTTAAACAATGGGTGCTGCATGACAGTTCATGGAAAACCAGACGGGTACATGTATAATTAATTCTGCAAAATGTTTTCATTCCATTTATAGAGATAAGCGTGGGCATTCTGAGAGCACAGAGGCGGGACTGTCGGCTCACAGGGAGGAATTCTCAAAAGAAGCAGTGCCTCAGCTGAATCTCAAAAGAAATACAGAACTTATTCTGTAAAGGCAATAAAGGCATTCCAGGTCAAATTCACAGCACAGGCAAAGGTACAGAGCCATAGACATATGCTTCTATGTTCAGGAGACCTATGTTCAGGGAACACATGTAGTTAAGTAGCCAGAAATCTGGCAGAGACATAGATGAGGCCCAGGCCTGCAGGGCCACTGACTTGGTTTCACATGACCACTGCCTATCTCTTGCTGCTTCACACACTGCAAATACAAGAACCCTCATGAGAACAAGCCATACATCTTTTACATCTCTTTTTCTCTCTCACAGTCAGCGTTATGTGAAATTGGTGGACCGTGCCTCACCACTCCTCCTCCCCATCCCAAGCTAGGCCCTATCTCTCACCCCCTTTCCTGAGAAAATCACAGTTACAGGAAACCCTCAATCAAATCCCTCTATGGGACCCTATGCTTTCACCATGGCATCATTTTTCCCTCTAACTTGAAATTGATAGAATTAACAGGCTATGGCTAATTTTTACTGCCCTTAAGCAAAACTCATCAAAGATCTATGTACTCATTCCCAGGAGACAAGGCAATTTCAACACAGGAAAGGAACATGTAATGTTGGCATAGTTAGTGCAAGCCATCCATCCCCCTTTCTCTACTGTTAAAGGAAGTGGAAACATGTCAATTTAATATTACCACCTGCACAAAATTCCTGCCCCAAAAAAGCAATAAGGAGAGTGCCAACCCCTCCGACTTTAAGATGAGTGCTGGTAACGACTCAGAGCAGAGAGCAGCTACCCGCTCTGCTGCCCACCTCAGGACCAACAGCAGTAACAGCAAACCCTCACACAGTATTTACTCCATACCAGGCACTGTTCTAAGAACATCACATGTTAGCTCACTGATCCCTTCAACAACCCTATGAAGTAGGTGTACGTGTAAGTATTTTACAGGTGAAGACATGGAGACACAGAAAGTAAGTGACTTGCCCAACGATACACACTAGCAAGTGGCAGAGCTGGGATTTGAGCCTCTACTCTACTCTTTGAGTCTCTACTCTGAGGCACTCAAGCATCCAGGTAAGTGACCACCTGGCAGCCTGAATGACAGCCAGTTATGACCTGACTTGGTTGTAGCTTGGTCTGTCCTTTAGCTTTCTAAATGGGCAGAATAAGTGATGTGGCCAAGAGAAGGGAGTTCTGAAACCCCCACTGAAAGGTGAGTGATGGCAAACACCAGAGCAAAGCTTTTTTGCTCTTTAATAAGGGAGAGTCAGGATGAAAGGGATAAAGGGATGAAAGGAATAAAGGGGTTTTGAGTATGATCCAGAGAGTCTGAAAAGATCTGGAGTTGAGTGTGAGAGGGAATGAAGGTCTAAACAGTCCTACTAAAGTCACCCCACATGGGCACTGCACTCACTGTGGCTATGTTCACCATGCCTGTCTATATGGGATTCTATGGTGTTCAATTTAACTGAATTTCATTCACATTTACTGAGCACCCACTATGTATTAGAGAATTTATTATGTGTTATGAGTAAGGGCTTGGACACAGTCCTCCTAAAGCTCAGGACCTGGGGGTGGGGAGTGGCCAACGGCACTTGCTTATAGTAACAAAATATTGAAAATAAAGTAAATGTCTATGAATAGGGGATCAATAAAATGTGGTACCTCCATGAAGTACTAAGCTGCTATAGAAAAGGATAAAGATGCCTTCAACATAGTGCTATGGGAAGGGCTCCATGATATATTAAATGAAAAAATCAAGGTACAGAATAGAGTATGTTAATATTCATATAAAAATGCAGAGAAATTAGAATGTATATTAAAGTTTGCTTATATAAGCACAAAGACACTCTGGAAGGACACCCAGAAATCTAATAACAGTGGTTCGTTCCTCTGGTTGAAATTGGAACATGCGCAGATTGGGCAGGGGCTGACAGTGGAAAAGGAAAGTTTCACTTGTTTGTCTTTAATATTATTTTATAACTGAATTTTACAACTATTCAAAAAAACTGAATTAAAAAATAGATGTCATTACAGACAATGGAAAGCCTTAGCACTGCCTCCCCATGTAAAGAATACCCATTCTTTCTTCCTTTTCCATCACACCCCAGTGTTTGGTCCCTGAAAAATGATAATAAACAGCAGTGAAGAGACAGTAAACAGGGCACTTGCTTTACCCCATGTATGAGAGGTCAGATTCCCATCAATCTGACACCCCCGAGCGATGGTCAGTCTGAAATGGTGGTGTCCCAGCTCCCTCAAAACCATCCCTGCAGCTCCTTTCTCATTAACTTCCTGACCCTGTCAACAGTGCAAGAGGATGATTTCAAGGCAAACCCTCAGAGCCTGCTGGACTCTCAAAGGCAACAGAGGACGCTGAAGTCCATGCTCAGCTAAATATTTTTGCTTCTTGCCTCTTTCCTCTTTAATTATAGCATAATTTGCATTTATATGATTTCATTCTGCCATTTTGTGGGCAGCGTTGATGATGATCAACACTCCATAACTTCCCATCATAGTTGGAGAGTCAGGAGGGCGGCTGCCGTCTCCGATAAAATCCTTTCCAATTAAACAGTTCATTGGACATGTCATGGTTTGGGGTTCTCGTTATCCTCTGATGTGCACGTCTCATGGATATTTCTTTACACCCATCACCATAATAAGGTCTTAGTGCAGAAGACGCTCAGAATATTATGCTCCCCCACTGAGTGACTGTAATGACATTGACTTGAAAATGGGCCTCCTTAAACTTGCATGAGAAGCAGAGCTATTACTTTGACTGGAACATTCTGGGCTTTACTTTGCCATGTCTTGTATCCAAGTGGTATCAGATGCTCCACATGATGAAACACGCCAAAGATACAGACAAAATAATGCCGGACCACTAGCAGGTACACCTGTGGAGGGCAAATGTGTCTGAAGTTTTCTCCAATAACAGCCCAGCTTGAGGTCCTTGCTTTGGATGGTAGTTCACCTGGCTGATGTGATTCACCTAGCTGACATGGCTTACCTGGTCAGCTCACCTGGTTGAAAATACAAAGTCGGGGCGCCTGGGTGGCACAGTCGGTTAAGCGTCCGACTTCAGCCAGGTCACGATCTCACGGTCCGTGAGTTCGAGCCCCGCGTCAGGCTCTGGGCTGATGGCTCGGAGCCTGGAGCCTGTTTCCGATTCTGTGTCTCCCTCTCTCTCTCTGCCCCTCCCCCGTTCATGCTCTGTCTCTCTCTGTCCCAAAAATAAAAAAACGTTGAAAAAAAAAAAAAAGAAAAAAGAAAATACAAAGTCAAAAACTGTCTATCTACAACCAAAATGCCGGGAAGGAAATTCACCAAAATTTTAATAAGTTATCTCTAGGTGGGTATGATTACTGGTGCATTTCTGTTTTCCTCTCAATTCTTTTTTGTGCTTTCCAAGTTGTTGAGGTTTTTTAACCATTTAGCACATTGTATTTTTATAATAAAATATTGTAAAATAATACTTATCCTATAAAAGGAAAAGAAGAACAAATTGAAAATGTTTTTGTTTACAACTAACTCTATAGCCACAACTGTGACAAAGAGAAAGGGAAATAAACACCAAGAGACCCCTTTAATAGTGTCTGATTGGATCTTGTAGCCTTAGTTCCACCTCAAAAGCCTCTCTTCATCAGTACCCTATCCAACAAACGTAAACCTCACATGCACCAATGCTGACCAGCAACCACCCATGACCATTTCACTTTGTTCCAGAACCAGTTCTGTTTCTTTTACATCCAGCATGACTCCTCATCGTCCATTCAGACCCCTTTTACATCCTTTCCCCTATACCATAGTCTTGGTGTTGATTCTGCCTCTGACTCAGACACTGGTCTCTGGTTCTTTCTACCCAAGATCACCACTGCAAGCGGCCCCTCCCAGTACTGGCCCCTGGTTGGACACTGGCTATCATAGGTGAGATTTTGCCAAATGGCTTGAATCAGGCTGTCTGGGGACCCTAATTACTGAAATTACTGAACTCCTTACTCAGAAAAAAAGGCTCAAATGCAGCTTTTCTTAACTTCCTCCTCCAAACACTCATTATGGCTCTTCTTCAAACTTGAGGCCTCAGTGAGAAGGGTTACCAAAAGAAAGTGTTGCCTTGGAGGAACCCCAGGGAGAGACTGAAAAGTTTGTGAGGGTTAGATATGTCTAATGCTTTAGGGTCCACCAACCCTGGGGCTACCCCTCTCCCTGGACTAAGTGGTGCTTCAATTATTTTTAATTAGGAAAAAATGAAGGTTTTCAAAACCGTAGGTGACAGAAACTGGCCAAAGGGTATCACATGCCTTTTAATTCTGTCAAATGCAAAATCCAAGCAATATCTTGCTATAACCTGCATCCTGCCTAACCATTTCCTTAAACAGCAGAATATTCTCTGATCTGAAAGTCCTTGACCCCAGATTCAACATTTCTCCCTCAGTGACAGAAGGCACTAACAAAGGGGTTACCTACAACCTACAGTTGAAGCCCCATAAGCCCAAGCAAATTTTTTCAGGAAAAGGTGGACTTGAATGTCATGACCCTTTGTATTACTTCCTCTGCGCAAAAACTGTGGGTTCAAGGCAAACTCCAGTTGCAACTCTCTTTTGCTTTACTTGGGAGTCAGAGGAAGACATTTCTCTTTAATTTATTACTTTGGAGCAAAGGAGCTTTAAACAGGAGAACAAGAATGATGTTCTCCCTCCCCCAGTTTGGATGTATAGCAAACATTCCGAGCTAGGGTACAACAGCTTTGGCCTACCTTACCTACGGACAAGAGTCTAAAATTATTAATACTGTCTTTTCTTATGTGAAGGAAAAATCATATTTGGCCACATCAGGATTTTCAGGTCCCATTCGGGAAGTCAACTAAAGAGCTCATATAACACCAACAATAGCCTTTGGCTACTGCAACCACAAACTACACCTCAGCAGATGTCATGATTTAAGCAAAAATCTCATTCTTGTCACATATATGGTAGCAAATGACACATAAAGCATGTTCCAAAAACAAATATAAATCTGTTTATAAATGATCAAGGAATTCACTTCTAGTCTTTTTTGTAGAAATCAGACCCCCCCTATTTCTGTGTGGCACACTCTATTCAGGGTCCCACTTACCAGCATGTTCTGTTCACTAGCAGAAGCACAAATAAGGGCACTCAACTCTCAGGCAGCAGCACAGTCCAATGCCCTGGCAACATCTCTAAAATCACAGTTGTCTGGAAATTCAAGTGCCAACCCAAATGAATTAGGTCTACTACCTCAACACTCTCTCCCACTGGGCACAGCTAAAAATTCAGACAAAATACAAAAAAGCAACTACTTGCAGACTCTGAAAAGTTGACAAAAGTAAGTAGATTAAGTAAGGGAGCCAACACTTAAAGAGTGATCCACATCAAAGGATGAGGTTCCTAGTTTTTTCCTCTTTTATCTTCTGACTTTGACTGAAGGGTGGTCCCACTGCAGGACTTTGCAGTAGACAGGGGTCCTAAAACATGGAGAGAAAACCAGAGCAGAGGACATGGAAAAGGGCCCCTGGGGGCTAAAATAGTATGGAGGAAATCTTAGAGAAGAGAGTGCTGAGGAAGGGGATCCCTTTATTCTGTCACAAGTCCAAGGGTCACCTCTGAGCTGTGCATGCACAAAGATCAAATCAAAACACATAGCAAAGACTGAAATCTGAACTTCAGTATCATCTACTGCCCATGTTCCAGACAGGCGCATGCATGGAACAGACCCAAAGCAGCTTAACAACAGTTGTGAAAACCAGATTAACATTGGAACCACTGCCCACAGATGGCAAGAGAGAACTTGCAGTTTGCACTCAATCAGACTGATTGCTTGCTAAAACAATGAACTCAATATGCTACAGAGAACTTGAAAGGACTCAAAGGTTCACAATGTAGTGTTTCAAATATCCAAAATACAATTAAAAAGTACCCAACATACAAACAATTGGGACAATGTGACCACTTCTCAACAGAAAATGCAACTAACAGATGTCAACTCTGAGATGATCCAGATGTTGGAGTCATCAGACAAATATTTTAAAATAACTATTATAAACATGCTCCATGACATAAAGGTAAACGCTCTTGAAATGAAATGGAAAGGTAGACATTCTTAGCAGAAAAATAAAAACTATTTTTAAAATGTAAATTTTAGAACTAAAAAACCTAATATGACTATGTGAAAATTAAAAGTTACACTGAATGAGCTCCAGAGCAGAGTGGAGATGACAAGAGAAAGAGTCAACAAACTTAAAAACGGATCAGTTGAAATTATCTGATCTAAACAACAAAACAAATACAATACCTTAAGAAAATGAATACAGCCTCAGGAACCTAGGAGACAGTACTAAAAGGTCTAATATTTGTGACATCAGAGTGCCAGAATTAGAAGAGAAAGAGTTTGGTCCAGAAAAAAAAAAATATGTGAAGAAATAATGACCAAAAACGTACTAAATTTTGTGAAACATATGGGAACAAACCTCTCCCTATGAATGGGCACAGAATGGAAAGATATATATTATGATCCATGTGAATGCTCACCAAAGAATATCCACTGCAGAGGAGACCTTATAACATGGACAAGATGAAATGTTCTGTGGAAGGAAGCCAACACTTAAAGAGTTATCCACATCACCCCAGTGTTAGCTCAACAGATGTACAAACTGGGCATGTTGGCAAGGATGGCAACTCTAAACAGGCCCAACAACATGGACTCCCTCTCACCAAGGCTGACATAGCTATTGCTACTACCAAAGATCTAACTTGCCAAAAGCAGAGCCCAACCCTGAGCCCCTAGCATGGCACAAGTCTCTGAAGGGGCTGGCTGACCACCCAGGGGCAAGTTGATTACATTGCACCCACTTCATCGAGTGGGCAGCAGTATGTGCTCACTAGACTGGGTATATATTTTGGCTATGAGTTGGTCTTCTCTAATTGTGATGCCTCTGCCAATCCGGCAGTTTCTTACAAAATGAAACATACTCTTACCATATGATTCAGCAATTGCACTCCTTGGTATTTATCCAGAGGAACTGAAAACATGTCCACACAAAACCTGCTCATAGATGTTTATAGCAGCTTTATTCATATTTGCCAAAATTTGGAAGCAACCAAGATGTCCTTTAGCAGGTGAAGGGATAAATAAACTGGCACATCCAGAAAATGGAATATTATTTGGTGCTATAAGGAATGAGTTATCAAGCCAGGAAGATACAGAGGAACCATAAATGCTTCTTACTAAGTGGAAAAAGCCTATCTTAAATGGCTACATACTGTATGATTACAGCTATATGACATTCTGGAAAAGAAAGATTTGTGGAAACAATAAAAAGATCAGTGGCTGCCAAGAATTCAGAAGGAGGAAGAGATGAATAGGAGGACGAAGGATTTTTAGGATAGCAAAACTACTCTGTATGATGCTGTGTCACGGTGGATACATGTCATTATACATTTGTCCAAACCCAGAGAATGTACCACTGGGAGTGAACCCTAATGTAAATTACATGCTTTGGGTGATAAGGGTGTGTCAATACAAGTTCATCTATTGTAGCATATGTAACACTCCGGAGCAGGAGCCCAGGGAGAACAGAAGTGAGCCAGAGACAGAAAAGGACAGAGTGAAAATTCCTCCCTCCCAGTAACCAGTGGCATCACCACATGTGCCCTCACTCACCCTGACTTAATTCAGTCATGTTGACTTCCTTCGTCACGCTCCTACCCAGGCAGATATGGGGTCCTGGTGGATCTTCCATCCTGATGTCTCTATCACCTCTCTCTTCCTTGCTTTTGCATTACCACTTCCCCTGGTAATGACTGTATCCACTGCAGAGCCCATTATCCCATGTCCCCAGCCCTAAGTCCTCAAATGCTGTGCACAATGACTACCTTAAGTCAGGTTTCCTAGAGCCTAATGTGGGGACTCTTATTCAAGTGACTTATTGGGGGAGTACTCTCAAAGAAGGGAGGTGAGGAAAGCAGGATAGGGAAAACAAAGGAACTATGCAACGATATTGGTCTAAGCTTGATCCTGATTCCTCAGGTAAGTTCAAAGGCACCAACATGAAAAATATTTGTGCAGGGTACCAACAGTATCCACTACAACGACCCTACTTAACAAACTTACCTGACTTCATCATGTCTTTGATTAAAACTGTCAGATGACCCCAACTGCACTGGGCTGGGGTGGGGACATATGGCCCTAACTCTCCATCTTCATATAAGACCACCATGGTCCCATCCAAATCAAATCAACCTTCTGATATCTTTGTCTCTGTTTCCTCTCTCTCTCTGTCTCTCTGGCTGACAGAGGTGAAGTAGGCTAGTGAATAGAAGCAATCATCCAGATAATTCAATTTCTTAAGCCATGCATTTTAGAGTAATCCAAAATGCCTTGTGTGGGGTTCATCAAATAAAGCTGATAAGAGCATCCCCTACTCTATCACTTTGACTCTGAAGATGCTGTCACCAAGGCCCTGTTTTCTTTCTTCCAGTCTGATGGGTTTGGAGAAGGTGTCCTGGCACATGAATGGACTGTCAGGCTACCAGGCGTGACATTCCAGCCTGATGCTCTTTTATCCCACATGTCTAATTGGGCTTCGTCATGATCACAGCCTTCTCAGGAGGATGGAAGGTAATGCAGTCTGATGGAAATCAGAAGGCACTGTCAGCTCCCGTCTCTGGGGCCTCAGGACTATGTGAACATGCTGGTCCCAGACCAAGGCCACAGCCTTGCACAGGGACATCATCATGCTGGAAGCAGACATTTACACCACGCAGAGCCATCACTTAAAGGTGGCAATATGCCATTCAGAAAAGTGCTGGTAGCCTGCATCAGGAGAACAAACCTGTCTCCTGGGAGCTGGCAGAGCTGGCCACTCACCCCAGCCTCTCTGGCATCAAATGCCTACACAGCACAGCCCAAATTTTGAACAATCACAGCCTCCCTTTTATAAAGTGTATTTCCTGAATCCTTGTGCCATATCATGCAGTGGATGCTGTTTCCTTTTCACAGGGCGGAAACCTGAGGCTTGGAGAGATGAAGCCACCTGCTAGCCCCCGCCCCCAGGAACTGAGATTCACATTCAAACCTTTTTTTTTCCTTCTAATCATTCTACTCCTGAGAAAAGAAAACATGACAGAAGAGGAAACAGAAAGGCTTAGTCAAGAAGAACTAGGTCCATGTGATTCTTCTTAGCCCGGGATGAAGGAGGCATTGAAAGGGGGGTTTAATGGCCCCATCACTTCCCTTCTGTATTGTTCTTCATGAAGTGGGGACAAGAGAGGGTAGTCTTTGTACAGCTTTGGGATCCATGGAAGGAAGCCCGGGAGAGGGCCTGCTACAGGAGGAAAGCAAAGGCACAAAGTGTGGGACAAGCCTGTTGGTGTATTCTGGGGAGAATTTGGAGGAAAGCACAGCAGCAGGCAGGGTGAGGCAGTGCCAGACAGGAAAGACTTTGCAGGGAAAAGCACAAGTCTTTGACCAGCAGGACCTCCAGAAGTTATAGGCCACTGCTTCTTCTTTCCCATCATCAAGCACAGTACCTGGCATATACAAGACAATAAATGAGTAAGTGAAGGGAGAATTCTGTGGATACAGATAAAGATGTGGTTGCCGAAAGATATGCCCTGCTGAGAGCCAATCCCATTTAGCACATCATTTACCAGAGAAGACTCTTCTGCAGACAAGGTGGAACTGGGGTTGCTGCCCCCCTAAACCAGCAGGCCTGTTCTGCAAGTCAGGGCCCAGGCCAGCTGCTTGCTAAGGAGTCCTGTCGGTTGCCTCCTATCACCTTTAATGAGATGTGATTGCTGAAGGGAAGCAGCTAATTGCATGATGTTTTATTAATCCTTTCTCCATGAAATATTAATCGTGAGCTTTCACAAATACAAAGATCTGTCTGCTTTTTAATGACTCGAGTTTGCAGTCTCTCCAGATGATTGTCTGAGAGTTTCCTGTTGAGGGACCATGGTGACAAGCATGATGCCAGATCCTGCAGAAGGAGCACAGCTGACAACCCAAAACACATGAGGATGTCAAAAACACTTCCCTCAGTGAGTTTCCCTGCCCAGCAGCCAGGCCTCTGTCCCCAGTTGCCAGGAACATAGCTACTTGTTGCCATGCATTGAATTAGACTAAGGAGAGATTTATGTCCAAATACTCAGCCCATTTGGGCCAGAAAGAGGTAGGACATCTGCAAGAGGAAGCTATTAGCACCAGCACAGCAAAGATTGTGTTGTGACACTTACCTCTTCCTTCCTCTCTTCTCATGAGATCGGTTCACATGGGAGGGCAAGCATCAAAGAGCAACATGAATGAGCATTAAGCCAGACATGTTGACTGAATTCTGAGGGTGGGGTTTCCCAGAAGCAAGAGGTAAGAAACTGGCTTCCATCGAGGAACTGGGACAGCTGGAGACAACTCTATGAGGAGCCTCAGCCCATTTTCTTCCTAGTCCTGGAAGGCTGCAGAGGGATGCTTGCTGGCCTGAGGCCAGGACCCAAGCACATATCCTCCCAAAGGGGTGTCCACATGACTGAAAGAAGTAAGAATGGCCACTCCCCTAACCATCCCCACAGCCGGGACCCAGCACCAGACACAGAGGCTAGTTCTACAGAAACAGGACAGAAATAGGACAGACATGGTTCCAGGGCCATGTGAGAGGATGCCCAGCCTGGCAAAAGGATCACTGGGAGATACCACCAGGAGCCAAAGGGAGGAAGCCTACCCCTCTGACAGGCTGCCAAAAGATGAAGGGGCCATGGTGGGCACTGCCCTAAAACAGCACACAGCACTGTCATGGAGACAACCAATAAAGGCCTCAGCAATAGCTGAAGCCAGCCTGAAGCAGAGTTGTGCATGTGACATTAACCATGGCAGACATGGAGGAGGCTAAGGAGGGAGACTTCAGCTCCCCAAATCTCTTTCCTGCCCTGAAACCCCTGATGAAATACATTTGGAGGTAGGGGGATAATCTTAGGACCAAATCACACACCCCCTACTCAGTCTAAAAAGGCAGGGCCACAGCTCTAACCTCCACTGGAGAAAGAGAAGAATCTGTACAAAAAGACTGAGACCAAAGTTTTTAAAATAATACATAGGAATTAAGCTTTGACTTCTAGAATGAATAGAACCTGTGAGTGCTAGAAAGTGTTAGAATAGGACAAAAGATCATGTTTACAGATCCATAAAGGGAAAAGGGGCACTTGCCACTTTAAGTGTGGTCCATACATCAGCAACCCTGGCTTGTTAGAAAAGCAGAATTTCTGCCCCTAACCCAAACTAGTTGAACCAGAATCTGCACTGTAACATGGTGATTCACAAGCACATTAAAGCTGGAGAATCACAAGTACAGGTGGATGAAATAAAACATTTCATGTTTACACTTTAATGAATTGAGATTCTCAATGAATTGATTATACTAGACAAGATCTGTTTCTGTTGCTTGTGATGAACAACCTTAAGCTGAAAAAGAAACTATCACTTGTTACTATGAATAGTGTGCCTCCCAGGATCAGGCCTTCTCAAAGCAATAAGGGGAAGAAGTTGGTCTTAGAGAACATTGAAGCTATCTTGGAGCCTTCCTGATGTCCAGTGCTTTCATCCTGTTACCCCCAGGCCAGAGTACATTCTACATCACACCCACCGAGAGTCACCCCAGGGTCACAGAATGTAATTGCACAACTCTGGAACCACGGTCTGAATCAACATGGCAGGCCTGCTCTTCACCCTCCTGGAAACCTGCTCTCCCTAACACTGACCTTTGTAAAAAAAAAAAAAAAACAAAGAGTTAAATTAGTATCAGACCACAAAATTGCATTTCTCAGCTCAGATTTCTCTCCCATACAAAGCTGCAGACACTCCAACCTCCCTTCATAGCACCCCCACCCCAGAGTGTGCCTCAGGCATGTGCATGAATAGTCTCCTCAGTCACCCTTTGGAGTCCTCCATGTTGCTTTTCTCTGCTCAGTTCCCTGCAGTGCTCCCTGCAGACCCAGGGCACAGCAGTGTGCTCAGTGGAGCTGCACTGGAAGGCTTTTTTGTTTTTTAATAGATGCATAATTAATATGCCATGTTATATTAGTTTTGACTGAAGCTACCTCTCACTGAGTCTGGGAACAGGCCTGCAGACAACAATCTCAGTTGTAGATCCTAAGGTGTTCCCCAATTACTTCCACTGGAAACTTCATTTCAAAGGATGCACTGTTTTCCAAAAATATATATGGAGGCAGGTTAACCGTTGTTATTCAGCAACCAACCACATTGCCTGACACAGAGTAGGTGCTCAACCAACACTTATTGAATGAATAAATTGATAACTGAATTTCTTGCATAAATAAAAACTTCCCACTTTCAACAAATCACAACCACTCTGGTCTTGGTTTCTCTATCTGTATAATAGAGATTAGAGTATCCAACTGAGATGGTTGTCAGGAAGCTAAGCTCTGTCTATAAAAATGCCTAGCACAGGACTTAGTATCAAGTAGACTTTCAAAAATATTTGTTTATTATTTATGTAATGTTGGTGAAGTGGTATCAGTTGCATATCTAAAACAGTGCTCATCAGGGCACCTGGGCGGCTCAGTCGGTTGAGCGTCCGACTTCAGCTCAGGTCATGATCTCACGGCTCGTGAGTTTGAGCCCTGCATCAGGCTCTGTGCTGACAGCTCGGAGCCTGGAGCCTGCTTCCAATTCTGTGTCTCCCTCTCTCTCTGCCCCTAACCCACTCACATTCTGTCTCTGTCTCTCTCAAAAATAAATAAACATTAAAACAGTTCTCATCAAATGCCAAGTTAAGACCTAAAGAAGCATGTCTGCACGATACAACAGAATTTCACCTCTTCTCTGATAGCACCTTTCTTAGATACCATTAGCTCTGCCTTCTCGGTGTTACCTCCACACTTTATAAGGATCTCTACTAAAGCACTCACCATGTTCCCTATACCCAGCCCTTTACGACCATGACCTTCCTGAGGCCAGACCCTTGTCCTTCACACCCCTGCAGGCACCACACTTGAATGAATGAATAAATGAATGAAAGAACAAATGTCCTCAGGCCTCCTCTCTGCTTTCCACTAGCTTTTTATGTTGAGAAACATACATATTAATTTTGAACATGGGCTCTGAAATCTGACAATTCTGAACTTGAACCCAGAACCAACTAATGACTAGTTATGTGACTTGGGCAAATTTCCTAACTGCTCTATACCTCCACTTTGTATGTAATGTAGGGTTAATAACACCTAACTCTCAGAAAGTTTTGGAGAATTCAGTTATATTTTATATCTCACATGGCTAAAACAATGTTGGTCATTTATTAAATGCTCCATCAACTAAAACTATTACTCATACCTGGTGTACTAATCTGCACTTCAATGTGAATTATAAATGAGTCCTCAAGTTGCTTTCATTCCTAGAGAATTTATAAAGTTCACCTCAAGTATTCTAAATTAAACATATTTGCCTGGTCTTTACAAATAAATCAGGAATAGTGAAAATATGGGTATTTAACTGATACATGTTTGGAATGTCATTAACACTTCTTTTGGCTGGCAATAACATTAATATATTCACCAATGAATATTTTCAAAGCCTCTACCACACCTTTAGGGGGAGCTGAGAGGAGGTGAAGGATGGATACAAAGATGTGGGCAGTGTGATGCTCACCTTCAATGAGGCTGAAAGAATATAAGAGCAATTCGAATAGAGTCAATTCACATCTGAGGACTATTCAGCCACTCCCTCCTGTAAGTTCCCATAGCACTAGTACATATGTCAATTACCATGTATTTTAAAAATAATTTTAGAATTATATTAACCAACATTTATCTAGCACTTAGCACATACCAAGCACCGATCTAAGCAATTCTCAACTTTTAACTTTTTAACCTTCCCATCAACCTTCGGAGGTAGCTATTATTATTATATTCCATTTTACAGGTGGGGAAGTGGTAGGACAGAGACGTTAAGTCGCTTCCTGAGATCTCACAGGTAATAAATGGCACAGCCAGGATGTATGCTCCCAGCCCTGGGTCATCATCCTGCTCTGCCTAGCTCCTGCCACTTCTGATCAACACTAGTGGGAATGATGATGAAGATGAAAATGACAGATGACAAATTCCTCATAGGCAAACAAGTCTTACAGAAGGCTTTTAGATGTCTTCAGCAAGAAAAGATAATCATACCTCCATCCTATACATCATCAAAATTAAAATTATAGTACTCAGTGAAAATCACAAAATGTTCATGTACACTGAAAATTAAAATAGCTTTTCTCTAGATACGATGATTGCAAATTCTGGAGTAGTTAATTCAAGCTGAACCTTTTGCAATGTTTTTCCCACCACCCTACTTGTCTGATTTGGTGCCTCGCATCCCTGACAGTAGGGTCCAGCCCAACCACTGCTATTTCCCCAGTGCCTAGTTCAGCGCCTCACATGCTCCTTCTCTAGAAGAGTTTACTGAATGAATGTTTACCTGTTTTTGGACTTTAATGTTTTGGTAAAATACAGGATGCCTCATTAAACTTGGATTTCAGACAAACAACTAATCATCGCTTAAGGTAAGTATATCCCACATAATATTTAACTGGCATGCTGTATTTTTGTTGGCTGAATCTGGTAACTCTACTCTCTAGATATAAGAGGAACTCAGGTAAGGGAGACTGAGTGTGGCTTGGAGCTGAGGAAGGAGCTGTCATGAAAGACATAGAACCTGAGCTGTCTCTGGAAAGAAGCAAAAAGTACACTGTTAATGGTACCCCCTGGAGTTGTGCAACCCAGTGATCCTGAGAGACGGAAGGCATTTCTAGAAACAGGGAAACCAGCATAATTAAAGGCTAAGAGACTGAAATGAGCTTTCAGGATGAAGGACAGTGAGGAGGACAACTGCCCGGAGCACATAGAAAACAGCATTTGCAAACAACTTCCACCCCACCCCCCATTGCCCATTTCCCTTCATGCTCTTCCCACCACCAAGCCTTTGACCATGTAGTCCCTCTAGAATTCCTTCCCCTCCTCTCTGCCTGGCCATCTCCTTGTGCACTAAAAAACTCTGGTATATCAGCTGACTCATCTCTGCCCCAAATCTTTATGTGTCCATCTTAACAAACCACTCAACGCTTGCATGATTTTCCTGTAATCTTCCAGTATACCTCCACCAATAGTTAAAGGAAGTAGAAGGGGAATCATGCAATGACCATGTGTGGCCATCATTTAGGTCCTGCCTACCCAGGTAAAGCCCCCTGAGACTGATATAGTCCTCCTCTCCAGACATGAAGCTAACAGCAATGGGTTTCAAAACCATCTTGAGAATTCTTCTTCAAAAATGTTCACTGTGAGGTCTTACTTAATAAGCCCAAGATCTGATCTACACAGTTAAATGCTATCTTGAACCATTCTGACTGGGTCATTTTTTTTAATGTTTATTTATTTATTTTTGAGAGAGAGAGAGAGAGAGCACAAGCTGGGGAGGGGCAGAGAGAGAGAGAGAGAGAGAGAGACAGGATCCGAAGCAGGCTCCAGGCTCTGAGCTGTCAGCACAGAGCCCAACACGGGGCTTGAACCCACGAACCATGAGCTCATGACCTGAGCTGAAGTGGGACACTCAATCAGCTGAGCCACTCAGGCACCCACTGACTGGGCCATTTTTGAATTCATGACCACTTCACCAAAGCCCTTATGCTACCCGACATTCATGTCTCACAGCCTAGTCCATGCTCTCCCACTCTCCTAAACAGTCACTTAGCTTCTCTTCTCTCCCCACACTGGCATCTCCCATCCTCATTCACATGTGAGAACCCAGCTTCTCACTGCACTGAGAGAATGAAAGCTGTCAGAAGAGACTTCCTGTGTTACCCCCCACAGCCCCTACCACCTGCCCTGCTGTTGCAGGAGTGAGTTATCCCTGCTCCCAGCCACTTGCTCAGCAGATCCCATGCTCTCTCACCTTCCAGCATGGCTCCTGCAGCTGTTACTCTCCTCCACCATCATCATAATCTCCCCTCTCTGCTGGATCATTCCCATGAGCACACACACATGCCTCTTTTCTTCCACTTGGAAATACACTCCCTTGACCCCACTTTCCCTACCAGCTATAGCCTCACTTCTCTTCCATGCTCCCCACCACCTCCACCTCTCACCCCAACAGCTCTCTCTCTCTTCCACCTGGCAAGCTACCATCATCTCCTGCCTGGACAACTGCAACAGTCTCCTAACTGATCTCCCTTCCACTCTTGCCCCTCTATTATCAGATCTCCACACTGCAGCCAAAAGGATCCTCTTGAATGTAGATCTTGCATGGAACAAGACTCTACTTTATCCAGCCCACAAGGGCCCCCACAACCTCACCCATCTCCGCTCTTTTCCTAGATGTCTAGCCACCTGGCCTTTCTACAGTTCCTGAAAGAGCCCTCACACACATCCTCCAAGGGAGCCATTGCTCTAGCCACATGACTCCCTCTTCCAATTCATCAGTTTTTGTTCCAAGTCACCTTGACAGAGATGCCCAGATCACCCTATTTAAAATAGTCCACATTCACACACACATACAAGAACATATTTTCTATCGTCTGTTTCTCTTCTTTCCATAATACCCAATATACCATATATTTTTATTTATTCATTCATGGTCTGCTCATTCTGACTCAAATGTAAACTCTATGAGATCAGGTGCTTTGACCATTTGGTCTACACCTGTTTGCTTTACAGAGCCTGAAATACTGTTTAAGCCATAAAACTGCTCAAAAACTATTTATTGACTGAATAAATTGATTTCCTGTGTGTGGCAGTAGTAGCAGCCAAAGGTAGCCAATTCTGATATTTCTTTTCATATCTCCCCTCAATAAGATGAAGTGCCTGTGCAATCTGTTCCCATAGCATCCTATATTCTTATTTCAAGATATTTGCCACCTCATATTGTACTTTTATCTTCCTTATAAGATTGTATATTTTCTGAAGAGGCATATAGAATTCTCCAATAAATACCTGTTGAATGAATGAATGAATGAATGAATGAATGAAGTTAAGAGAACAGTGTGTAAACCGTGAAGTTGTAGCTAAGGGAACTGAGCTTGGAATCCAGAAAGAGAAAGAATTGAAAGGAGTGAGGATGGACTGAAAAGCTTGGAGTGTTTCACAATAAGAAAAGAGGAAAGGAAGGAAGGAGGGAGAAGAAGGGAGGAAAACACGGAAGAGGGAAGAGGGACAAAGGGAGGAAATCTGTTTGGTGTCCCTGCCAAATATCAGCAAACTAACTTTGGCCCTAGCAATGTCTGCACACACAAGCTAGCTGGCATGATCTGGTCAAATGACCTGCTCCATGTAGCCTACAGCACCTACATATCTAGCTTATTGAATTCACTTTTCCACCTGCCATTCTGATGAGATGTTCCTATGGGAATTCTCTTCCTCTCGGCAGGGTACCCCAATGGGGAATGGGATTGACTGACACCAGAGGGAATGCGGAAAGGAGAAGAGGTGCACAGCAAGACTCCTGCATGTTCTGAAATTCTGCAGGCCACCTGCAAGCCTTCTCTTGTACTCATTCACTGCCTATCTAACCTCATTTCTCTCCTTCAATCTATATCCTCAAACTGAGGAAATACAGCCTGTCTCATCTCACTCAAGCCTTTCCACTAAGACCCAGCACAGGCCTACCCCTATTGAGAACTTCCAGACAAGCCAGCCATACATATCTCTCCTTTCTCTGACCTTATCAGCATTTGTTTTGAAATATGCTCTATAAATAATTTCTTAGTACATTCTTTTGGTATGCATATAGTGTTAGATAAACAATAGCAATTAGTATCAATAACACATAATTAAAATTAATATGGTTTTCTTCCCAACTAAACGGTAGGCTCATCAAGGGTCAAGATCATATATTTTCTTTCTTTTGAACCCTCAGAGAAACTTACCCCAGGGCTGAACAAAACTAAGTACCCAGAAAATACTTCTTTAAACCTGTCTTGTTTAAAGTTATTGTAGAATAAAACCAAGGAGCCATAGAAATGGTTTCCCTTTTGTAAGTAAAGGGATGCTATCTCAAAGATGTCTTTAAGATGCTGTCTGTTGCCCTGGCCCTATCTGAGGAGTGCATGGTTTATTCCAGGAGAGAAGCCATAATGGATGGAAGGTACGTTTCTGCTGAGTTAAGGGTTATCATGTTCTCTGCATCCAGGCGCCAGATTGATGGGATATGCCTCTATGATTTATAATACACTAATCTCACTGGAGAGTGAAGCACAATTAATCTTAGAATCTTGCAGCTTGCACTTAACAACTTTAGAACCTTCCCTGTGTACTTGGACTGCATAGCAAACGTCTGCGCCTCCCCCAGATGCCAGGGAAACTGGGCACTGAGAACACAAAACATCCTTCTCTGTAAGGCAGAGAATGCTGTGGCAAATGTTTTCCTTAGACTTTCCATGGTCTTTCCAAACAAAAGAGTTGATATGATGGTAGCGTTTTAAATTAGAGTTACGGTGTTCAATTACAATAATATCCTTATGCGTGTGTAAAATCAAAACTACAAAAACACCTGCTGTGTCAGAAATGTAACTAACCAACTTCCTTTCCCTTTTATGTTCCTACCAAATGTCAGCAAACTGACTACTGTGCTACCAGTACCCCACACACAACCTAGCTGGCAAAATCTGGTCAACTGCCCTTCTCTGTGTAGACTACAGCACCTGCCTATCTAGCTGTACTGCATTAATCACTTTTCCATCCACCATTTTGATGAGCTGTTTTCACAGGAAGAATTCCCTTCCTCTAGGAATGGGGCAGCTGAGATCCAAGAAACAAGGGATTCCCAAGCAACTACAGCAGATATCACAAAGGTCTGTGCAGTGAGTATCACTTTACTCATCGGAGAGTCCCTCATGTCATACCCAAAGTATATTTACTTTTACTTTATATACTTTATATAATGCCAGCAATATGTATATGTGTCATATATATTACACTTTATAATATACAATATAAATATTTATATTTATAACATTTATATATTGTGCATAATATTTATAGCATATTATATACATTTTTATATAATTCCAGCCACCTTTTTTTGAATTCTGAGCCTTTACCAAATCCAAAGAAGAAGGGCTACGATAGGCAAACACAGTAACAGCTGTAAGAAAGGGCACCTAAAGAAATCTACTCACAAGAAAAAAAGGGGGTGGGAGGGAAACCGTATATGACAAATGAACAAACATACATTTTGGAAACTCTTTTGATGGAAGTCAACACTCTTCTTCAATGTAATAACCATGTTTTAGTACAATATAGTCATAATAACCCTTAGTATCTAATCATCCACACAGAGTAGTTTCTTTAAGCTACAAGAAAGCAAAAAGTATGTTCATGCTTCCAAAATAGTTCAAATGTAAAAGTTAGCGCTTGAAGCTTTAACTCAGATTTAGCAAAGAATGTATTCCTGGACTTTCTGGACAGCAAAGATCATACAGGTTGTTCAAATCTATAATCTTATTTATTACTAAATTGGGGAAGGGGAAGGGAAAGTCTGACAAAGACGTTCAAATATCAATTCTTCAACATTTCATGACAAGAAAAGTCCATGATGGTACATAACTTTAAAATCATCCTAGGAGGGGGCACCTGGGTGGCTCAGTCGGTTAAGTGTCCAACGTTGGCTCATGTCATGATCTCACAGTTCATGGGTTTGAGCCCCGCCTCGGGCTCTGTGCTGACAGCTCAGAGCCTGAGCCTGCTTTGGATTCTGTGTCTCCCTCTCTCTCTGTTCTTCCCCTGCTCCTTCTCTGTCTCTCAAAATAAATAAAAAATATTAATTTTTTTTTAAAAATAAAAATAACAGTAAAAAAATAAAATCATCGTAGGGGCTCCTGTACTAAGATGGCTGCATGTATCAGCTTATTTGTCCATCCTCTTCATAAAATCACATGAAAAGAGCAAAGAGAATAGAAAAAATATCGAAAAACTCCATTTTCAGTGATACTAGAAGCCAAATATAATCTGCAGATTCCAAAATATGCTTAAGGGTTGACAAAAGCAACTGAAATCAGACTGAAACCACATGGGAGGAAAGAGAAAAGAAGAAAATTGAGTTGTGAGAAAACTTAATGATGGCAGATCTCAAAAGTGCCAGCAGAGATAAAACTCCTGAAGGCAAGAACTCACCACGAACTGTGTAAGCTACAGACCCTACAGCAAAGTGCAGGACCTGAAGAAAGCAGAAACCACAGAGCGAGCCCCCTGGAATTTAGGGAAACAAAGAAGGTAAGTCCACAGAAAGAATAGCAGTCAAACTCTATTTCCAAAAATCAGTCTTTTTTTGAGAACAGCAAAGAAAGAAAGCTTTGAGTTGTGAAGAGTTGCATCAAGAACCTTGTGTAATAGCCGGAACTGAAGAATTCAACTCACTTAATGATAAGTGATTTTAAAAAATGAACGGGCATAGCATCTATACAAAGTTACTATAAAGTAAAAGTTTAAAAAGAGTAGCAAAATGTGCCAAAAGATGAACTGCATTCATCAAAAAAAAAAAAAAAAGTTGCTATGAGACAAAAGAAAAAAGTACATAAATATTTCACCACGATGTTTAAAAAATTAATAAACCAACCATCTCTCTAAAAGAATACCACAAAATAGAAATGCCAGAATTCAGGGAAGTTGTAGCAAGAAAATAGGAGGAAATTAGCTGTGATCTTACAGAATCCTACCTAGAAAGCAACTGACAAAAAAATGTTTTAAGCCATTGGAGAAATGAAGATAAAACTGGAATATTTATACGACAGACTATATACTGTAGAAAAGATGTTGAAGGATATAAAAGACAGATACAAGAAAAACAAGCAGGATTAAATGAAACAAAGATAGAATTAAAGGGGATTATAGAGAAGATACACCCACTATAGGCAAAGGTGATCTGCCATACACATAATTAGAGTCCATAAAGAAGAAAATAGAAACTGTGAAACTGAATACATTAAACAAAACTTGACTCTACATATTTAAAAGGCACACCATGGACCAAGGGAAATTGAACCAGTACAGTCAACTATCAGACATATCCTGTAAGGTTGGAGAGAGTGAAATGGAAAGAGAAAGAGAAGAGAGGAAGGCAGAAAGAACACAGGGAAAAGGTAGGGGATGGAGGGATGAAGGAAGGGAACGAGGGAAAGAATCTTTGGGGCATCCAAGCAACAAGGTAAGACATTAAATAGGAGGAAATTCAGACATGCCTCAGATTTCTCCAAAGCAACATTCAAAACAAGATGATGTAGATAACATCTATGAGATAGCCAAAGAAAGACTTGTGAACCAAGAATTCTATATCCAGCAAAGAATGCCCTTGCAAAAGCAAACAAAGCTACTAACAGTTTTGAAATCTTAAACTAACGTAATACTGTCCCATGAACCCTTGTTGAGGAATCTTCAAGAGATCAAACATCACCCAGCCAAGAGATAATAGAGGAGACAAACTACAACAAAAAGACAGGTGATGTGCATTATATACCAGAGCCACAAAATCAATATTAAACAAACCTGGAGACTGAGGTGATAGAATGAAAATGTTGTATGTCCCAACAATGCATAATATACAACTGATTTTTTTAAAAATGGAAAAGGGGAGGGGTAGAAAAATAGAGTAGTTTTGCAGATCATTACATTTCTCCTAGTGGGAGCCAAAAAATATGATTCAAAGCTGACAAACCAAGTAAGGAGCACCTGTAAACATTTTTAACATGATAATGGTAAACACTAAGATAATGAAAATTGTGTGATGTAACAGAAGGGAGAAGGTAGGAAATGAATTTTATCATTAGCAATACAAAGGAACTAATCACTACTGTCTAGAGAAATAAAGCACTAACAAATATAATTATAAAGGTAGCCATGAGAACAAAATACTGATCCTCCTGAAACTACAATTGTTTTAAGAGGCAAAAAAAACCTCATTGTGTAAAAACTTGCTAATAAACAGTTAAATAGAAACATAACATAAAGTAATATGCCATACTAAGATCAAAAATAGCTGTCATATGTCACATTAATACATGTAAATGGGATTAACTCATCTATTTAAAAATAAATTTCAGATATGATTATAAAGCAAAGGTAAACTCTAGGTTATATAAAAAAGATATACAATAAACAAAGTGGTTCAGAAAAAATTTAAATA
The DNA here is from genome assembly GCF_018350195.1 of Panthera tigris. NCBI lineage: Eukaryota > Metazoa > Chordata > Mammalia > Carnivora > Felidae > Panthera > Panthera tigris. The sequence goes on along the minus strand of NC_056668.1, from coordinate 121,528,772 downwards.
AAAGGATGGGCAAACGTATAACAGGAAAATGTGAATGTAGAAAAAAAAGCAGAGGACATAACACAAATATCACACAAAGTTAAGTTCAGAGGATACGGCATTAAACAATACAAAGAAGGGCACTGTTTATAAGGTCAGCAGGTACAACTTGCAATGAATATATAACACTTATGAATACTTATGCAACAAAGGACATAGAAGCAACAAAAAAAATAGTTATTATAGCACTTGCAAGGAGAAATAGCTTAAAAAACAGATTGGTGGTAGGCAGATTTTAATTCTCCCAATCTATAACAGGTCCAGCAAATAAGAATATTAAATCAGTATATAGATTACCTAAATAGCATAAATATGCAGTAGACCTGCATGATATATATTGAGTACTATACTCTGAAATGCTCTTAGAACACACACAAAAACCAATCACAATTTAAGTCACAAAGAAAACTGAGCAAGATTCTAACACATAGAAATGAACAGACAATACTTTCTAATCACAAAATGATAAAATTAGAAATTAAGAATATCAGAAAGCGGTAGATTTTAAATTTTTTTTTAAATTCTAAACTGCCTGAATAAATACTAGGTATTTATCCAAGGGATACATGTATGCTATTTCAAAGGGGCACATACACCCCAATGTTTATAGCAGCACCATCAACAATAGCCAAAGTATGGAAAGAGCCCAGATGTCCATCGATGGATGAATGGATAAAGAAGATGTGGTATATATATATACAACAGAGTGTTACTCGGCAATCAAAAAGATTGAAATCTTGCCACTTGCAACTACATGGATGGAACTAGAGGGTATTATGCTAAGTGAAATAAGACAGTCAGAGAAAGACAGATATCATATGACTTCACTTATATGAGGACTTTAAGATACAAAACAGATGAACATAAGGGAAGGGAAGCAAAAATAATATAAAAACAGGGAGGGAGACAAAAACATAAGAGACTCTAAAATATGGAGAACAGAGGATTACTGGAAGGGTTGTGGGACGGAGGGATGGGCTAAATGGGTAAGGGGCACTAAGGAATCTACTCCTGAAATCATTGTTGCACTATATGCTAACTAACTTGGATGTAAATTTAAAAAATAAATTAAATAAAATTTTTTTTAAAAATTCTAAACTGCTGGTTCAAAGAAGGAATGAAACAGTTTTCAGAATTTCCAAAAAACAAAATGCATAAAATCTTTACACACTAGCAACTATGGGATAAAATTAATTTAATTCATTAATTCAGACCAATTCAAATACTTAAATTATTCTACAAATAGAACATAATAATCAAAATTAATGAATCAAGCATCTCATTTAAATAACTTTAAAATTAAAAAAACAATATAAATATAAAGAAAGTAAAAAGATGGGGTGATTAAAGATAAAACGCTGAAATTGACCTTGAAAAGAGGAAACTAGACCAAGAGATTAATTCAAAAGTCAGTTCTTATGATCTCTACTTTACGTACAAAATGTACATTTTTACATACATACATTAGTACATACATACATACATTACATATACACATCACACACAAAAATTAACACAAAATGGATCAAAGACCTACATGTAAGGGCTAAAACTATTAAAGTCTTAGAAGAAGGCAAAGGCATGCATCTTTGTGACCCGGATTGAGCAATGGTGTCTTAGAAAAGGCAACAAAAGCACAGGCAAAAATACAGAATAAGTTGGACATCATCAAAATGTAAAGCTTTTGTGCTTCAAAGAACCCCACCAAGCAAATGAGAAGATAACCCATAGAGCAGGAAGAAATGTTTGCAAATCATATATCTGATAAGGGACTTGTATCTATACACACACACACATAAACACTTTAAAATTCAACAACAAAAAGACCAAATAAAACCAATTTAAAAATAGGCAAAGAACCTCAATAGATATTTCTCCAAAGGAGACACACTACCAGCCAACAAGCACAAGCAAATATGCTTACCATCATTAGCCACGAGGGACATTCAAATAAAAACCACAAGATACCACTCTCTAAAATAGCTAAAATCCAAAGGATAAATGATAGTAAGTGTTGATAAGGATGTGGAGAAATCAGAACCCTCACACTGAGGGAAAGTGAAATGGTGCACTCACTTTGGAAAACAGTCTGGCTCTTCCTCAAAAAGTTAAACATAGAGTTACCATATGACCCAGCAAATCTACTTCTAGGTAAACATATGTTGAAAACACATGTTCATATAAAAACTTGTACACAAATGTTTACAACAGCTTTACACATAATAGCCAAAAAGTAGAAACAACAAATGTCTATCAAGTGATGAACAAATAGATAAAATGTGCTGTATCCATGCAATAGAAGAGTATTAGGCAATACAAAGAAATTAAATACTGATACATACTGAAATATGGATTAACCTTGAAAAAATGATGCCAAGTGGAAAAAAGCCAGTCACAAAAGACCACATATTGTATGGCTCTCCATTTATATGAAATGCCCAAAATAGGCAAATCCGCAGAGACAGAAAGTAGATTAGTGGTTTCTGGGGATGAGGAGGTTGGGGGAAAATGGGAAGTTACTGCTGATGGTTATGGGGTTTCTTTCTGTGGTGAGGAAGATGTTCTAAAATTGAGGGTGGTAATGATTGCTTGAATCTGTGAATATACTGAAAAACATTGAATTAGGCACTTTGAGTGAATTATAGGGGATGTGAGTTGTATCTCAAAAAAGCTGTCACTAAAAGTAACAATAATATGGAGCTTCAAAGTGGGAATACAGTAAAAGTATTATTCAGCTAAATGTGACCACTCCAGATGTTTTCTCAATTGTTTCAAGTCATTAAAATGTTATGAAAATAGTGAAATCACTAACATTAGCTTGCAGATAAGCAAGATAGAGGTTTGGCAAAAGAATATGGTAAGGGGTGGGAGGGAACAACCTACTTTTAGCCTAATGCTGAATATGTATGTTTTTAAACGCTTACATTCTCAATTACACAACTCATACTAATACTAAAATAATTTTGGTACTCTGTCACAGCAGGTGGCCCAGCACATGAGCTTAGATTTAACAGTGGCCAGAGATAATTCTCAAAAGCAAGTTTGATAATTCTTTATCATAATTCTTTATTATGATAATTATCATTATTTATTATGATAATTCTTTACCATAATTCTTTGATAATTCTCAAATTCTCTATAATTTTCACTGAACAACAAAGTTAAAATCCTATGAGGGTAAAAATGGCAGAGTTTATTGCCCAGTCAGGAGGACTGGGTGAGCCTCACACCATAGATTCTTTTCAACAAATGACTTCCTTCTGTGGAAAAGTTCTGTAAATGAAAGAGGGGAGAAAGAGGAAAGAGAGAGGAGGAAGTGTGGAGAAAACCATCTGACCCAAAGACATGGATGAAGACCACTATCTCTCTTAGCAAGGTAGCAGCATAGTAGCGATCTTCCTATCTCTGACCTCCCCTCTGAGGCCCACCCTAACCCCAGCCCCTCTTCAACATGCCCTTCTACCTGCCCTCTGCTGCTTCTGGATGCTCACCTGCTGGCCATAATATTGATGGCTGGAAAGAACTAAAATGCCTCCTCCCCACATTTGCATGTCCCCAGGTGTCTTTGTGAGCCAGAGAAATGAATTCCCAGCCTGTGCTTCAGACCTCTTGGCCAGCAGACAGGAGGAGAGCATTTGTGAGCCTGTATCTCTTGCTTCTCATCTATCACTGCCTTCTTCCTCATCCCCTAGCTAAGCTCAGGAAACTCACACACTGTTTGGCCAAGTTAGATGATGCTGTTTCCGTGGCTGTCATCTGTTCAACTGGAAACTCCCTGAGGACAGGAAGCACATCTTTCATCTCTATATTCCCGGTGCTGAACACACTCTGAATCTTAACAATCACCATATAAAGGCATGTGTTATGGACTGAATGTTCATGTCCTTCCAAAATTCATATGTTGAAACCTAGTCTCCCATGTGATGGTACTCAGAGCTGGGGCCTTTGGAAGGTCATTAGGTTTAAAGGAGATCATGAAGGTAGAGTCCCCACAATGGGATTAATGTCTTTGTAAGAAGCAGAAGAGAGACTGGAACTTTCTCTCTCCACAATGTGGGGACACAGCAAGCCAGAAAGAGGGCTTTCACCAGGAACCAAATCTGTTTGACATCTTGATCTTGGATTTACCAGACTCCTGAACTATGAGACATAAGTGTCTGCTGTTTATGCCACCAGTCTATGGTACAGATAGTCTGTACAGATAGTCTGTATTAGTTAATGCATGTAGGTTTTGGATCATTTAGGAATTTTTGTGCTTCACACTCAAGAGACATCTTATCCAAACCCAGTAAAGTGGTAAGAAAAGTACAGCGTTGGTATTCAGACAGCGTGCCCCAGGCCACCTGGCCCAAAAAGATGGAGAGAGGCCTGGAGCCCAGCTCTCCGATGTCCTGCAAAGAGCCTTTCCCATGTCACTGTGCTGCTTGCCTGGGTGACAAGGGTCAAATGAAATGCAGGAATGGGACTCACTACAGTTGGTCACAGGATACCCCTCCATGATATCCAAAATAGCCAAGATATCCCTTCATGAGCCACATGCCTATGTAGGGAGCCAATGAGTACACTTTGCTTGGAGCTGTTCATTTTATAAGTCATATCTCTCCCTGAACCTCAGTTTCCCCATCTGTACAACATGGGTATAGGAGATCTATGTTCTCTAAATTTTCCCAATTCAAAGACTGACTAGAAAAGAGTAATCAACACAATTATCTTTTTCCTGACCCCTATAGATAAGCCAAAGTGTCTGGACTCAGTGGTTGCCTGGGTGAGAAATTGAAAGGGAGCTTCCTGAACAAAGAGAACAGAGAAATGTCACTGAGTTATCACCGCCCAGTGCCACTCCATTTTTGCCTCAAATGCAAAACATAAAAATAAAAAAGTAAATGTCACTGAGTTAGCACTGGCCAGTGTCATTCCATTTTTGTCTCAAACGCAAAAACTAATTTTTTTTTTAAGTTATGCTCAGTTGACTATGAAGCTATTTGCCCCTGACTGCCCATTTATCCATTCCTGGGAGGTACACCACAGAGGAGCTTACACCAGCTGTGGGAGCAGGGTCAGGCCAACTGGAAGATTAATTCTGAATAGGCAGTTCTTTGAATACACTTATCTGTCAAAACTGAGAAGCTGCCCTGTGATCAGAAAAAGAGGAAAAGGCCCTGAAAGACTCCCAGAATCAGGAATTCCTCCATGGGTTTCTGAGAAAATCAGCCACCAGATACTGAGCAATGCCACATCTCCCTTCTTGTCCCCACACCCACCTCAGATATCAATAAACAATTAGGGGTGCTCCAAGCACTAGAAACTCAGCATTCTCAAAGTCCCAGAGCCTATGGGGGCAGATGGAGCCACATGAACAAAAATGCCTACAGCCCCTCCCCAGCCTTCTCATCAGGAATTCCAACCCCCTGCCAAGTTACCATTGATGTCTGGTTCTACCAGGAGCTGTATCGTGCATGCTTCTCAACAGCAGAGGCAGTTAACTACTGGCAGACCCCACTCCTGCCCTACCCATATCCACCAGGCACCTACCTGCCAGCCATCATCGATGGGCATCTGCCAGCTAACTCAACACAAGCAGGAGTGCCAGGCATCATACAGTCTTTGGTATGAATGAAAGAGACCATGATGCACAAGAATTGCTCCATTGTTCCAGAAACCAAGGGTCCAGCTCATCATTCCTGGCTCCTTTTTTCCTTAAATGAATTTGTTCAAAAATCTCCAAAGGCATCATGCAAATGGACTTTTGGCAGGCCTGTTCGATTCATGCTCCAGGCATGCTTAATTTCTCACTTAGACTCTGGCTTTAAAACTCCCCATCTGACTCCCCTGCTCAGAACTGTCCAGTAGCTCCCCATGTCTTCAGATTGAATTTCAACTCCCTGAGGTGGCACACAGAGCCCCACTATATGTTTGGTACTAGAGGTGCACAGAAGGTGAGAAGTGCTCTCTGGGATGCAATGCGGTATGCTGGTTAGCATCCAGCTCCACCTCCTAACAACTGGTTGGCTGCCCCAAGTCCTTTGTTTTTTAGGATGTCCTCTCAACATCAAGGCCCTGCTTCCCGTTGACTCCTGTAGGCCCTGGGGCCACTTTGACCAACTCAATTACTCACCCACCAGCTTCTGAAGTAAGGAGCAACCTCCGGAGCCCAAGAAATCTGCCACCAGGGACCTCCAACTTGGGTTGAGACCAAGGCTCACTTTTAATTGTTGATCATGGTGGCCACACATGGTGGGAGGCTAACCAAGTGGTGTCCACAATGGATGGATACTAGATACTCTTCTTGAGCACACTTAACATATAATTCTATGTAAATAATGCACAATCAGTCCTCCTCCAGTATCAGGTCTGTCCAGTCAGGGTTTATGATTTTATTGCCCCTTTTCCATATCTTACACACTGGCAGAAGGGAGGGAACAGGACAGTGGCATGCAGGCATCATGCATGTGATGCTACACAGTACTCCCCTGAGGCTTGTGGGACTTCAGACATGTGTTCCAGGTGCTGACTTTCACATCCATTTATCTAGTCACTCATGCCTCTCTAACCTCACTTTCTTCATCAATGAAGTAATGTAAATATAGAAACCACATCTGCCTATTGTGAGGATAACATAAGATAATATTAAGTCATTAGGAGCCAGATTATGGGAAGCCTCATATGCTGAACCTGTGCTAACAATAGAAATATAAAAATCAAGCCACGTGTTAACTTTAGATTGTGTAATATTCTCATTAAAAAATTTAAGTAAAAGTTGCTAGTTTTAGGGGCACCTGGGTGGCTCAATCAGTTAAGCGTCCAACTTCGGCTCAGGCCATGATCCCATGGTTCCTGAGTTCGACCCCTGCATCTGGCTCTGGGCTGACAGTTCTGAGCTCAGAACCTGGAGCCTGCTTTGGATTCTGTGTCTCCCTCTCTCTCTGCCCCTCCCCCACTCATGCTCTGCCTCTCTCTCTCTCTCTCTCAAAAATAAATATTTAAAAAAATATTTTAAGTTATTAATTTTAATAATACTTTAATCCTATGTATTCAAAATATTATTTCAACCTGTAATTAATCAAAAACCTAATGAGTCATTTCATATTCTCTTTTTTCTTCTTTTGTACTAGGTATCTGAAATTCTGTATATATTATACACTTACCACATATCTCAATTCAGAGCGCACACATTTCAGGTGCTCAATAGCTATATGTGGCAATGGGTACCACATTGGACAGCACACCTCTAGACTAAAGTTGGACTTCATTCTATGGACAACAGACAGCCATGATAGATTTTTTTCCAGAGAAGTGAAATATACCAAAAAAATCAGTTTAGAGAGCTTTAATATAGCCTTGGGCTAAGGGCACAGCTGTTCTGCCTCAGTGGTCCAAGCAATAGACCGAGAGACAGCAGCTCTATTTTCTGTCTCCCTGGCGCCTACACAAGACTTGACAGAGAGTCCTTGGTAATTGGATTGAATGAAACAATCAATCAACAATCACCAGGACAGGGCTGCTGCCTGGATCTGTAGAGCAAGTTAAAGAGAAGAGTCTAGATGAGTCTGAAGGTTACAGCCTAGGGTCAAGACAGAAAGATGGGGCTCTGCAGGAAATAAACAGTCTGGAAAAGGAACTGAGGAGGTGGCAGAAAGACCTTCACCTTATACCTGATAGTTGTCAACATGACAGAAGGCTGCTGAGGCTAAGAGGCTAGATATGGAGAATGAGGAGCTGGAGCTCAGAAGGTATAAGTTACTCAGGCAGCAATCATTAGGTGACTGGGAGGCCCCAGGTACTCCTAAGCCCTAGGAAGGGAGTGGACATAGTAAAGAAGTGAGATGGAAGGGGCATCTGGGTGGCTCAGTCAGTTAAGCATCTGACTCTTGATTTTGGCTTAGGTCATGATTTCATGGTTCATGAGTCTGAGCCCCTCGTTGGGCTCTGGGCTGAGAGCGTGGAGCCTACTTGGGATTCTCTCTTTCTCTCTCTGTGCCTCCCCCACTCTCTCTCTCCCTCTCAAAATAAATAAACATTTAAAAAAATGAAATGAAATGACAGTGGAGGTTTAAACGCACGTAACAACAAGGGGGAAAATCCAAGTTCATGCAGACATTCAACGGTTCAAATCCTTGGACCTGCAGGGAGCGGGGTGGCTGGAGGTAGGAAAGACCATTTGGAGAAGTGGCGAGAGGCAGCCTTGCACAGCCAGCATTTCCTGAGGCAGGCAGGGCATCCTTCACGGGCAGAGCTCTGGCCAGACCATTTGCATTTCATTATCCAGCCGCATTGTGGGGAAGGGGGTGCCTGGGGTGAGACTGCTCAGCAAAAGCAGCTGCTGTCACTTTCAACAGTTTTAGATCAAAGCCTGTGGCACACAAGCTCTCCAAGTGACACTGGTAATGAAGAAGAAAGTTCCCCCAGCAGCTCAAAGAAAAAAAAAATATTGAAAATAAAAGGCTTTGATGCTTATCCAGAAAAAACTTGCTTCTCGATATTCGCGATTTCCGTGAGCGTGTGTGTCAAGAACAGGAAATGTCAGGGGCAATGAGCCAGCGGTACAGGTCATTCCAGGATCTGAGCATGCTCAGGGAGCTGCCCATGACAGGGACACCATCAGGACTCCCTCACTCTCTGCCTCTTGTCTCTGCATCTCTGGCTTTGTACTCTCAGACCAGCTGCCCCAGCACTGCAAGCTAACATCCTTACAGCCTCACAACTAATTAGGAATGAAAGTCTGTTCCTGCCAACCTCAGTTAGCAGAACCTCAGCGGCACACTCAGATTGACCAGGCTTGGGTCACATGCCCATTCCTGGGCCATAGAGAACCACTGCTGGCCCAACCAAGTCCACATACTTCATCCACTCCCCCCACCCACCCCAGGTGTGTTTCTAGACTAAATAAGAGGAAGAGGTGCTGGGCAAACAAAACAGTAGCCTCTACAGTCACTGAGAGAAAGGCAACAACAAACTGAGGCCAGAAGACCAATCTTCTGGCTTAGACATCATCCATTAGTATTGATTCAACAGGTACATATTGCATTAGGTACTCTGCAATAACCAAAACAGATGTGGGCCCTGGCCTCATGGGCACACAATCTAGTAAGAGAGGCAGACAATAAACCAGTAAACAGATAAATAACTGCAAATTGTGACAAGTGCCATGAAGGAAACCAACGGGGTGAAGTAACGAAGAAAATTAGGCAGCTATTCAGAGAGGATGTTTAGAAAAGGTTCTCAGAGGAGCCACTCAGCTGTGACCAAGACTGAAAAGGGGCTAGCCAGGGGGAGTAAGAGGGAGACAGTCCCAGGCTCAGGGAGGGAGCTGTGAGTGCTGCGGCCCTGAAACTAGGAAGACTCTGTCCGGTGTGGGAGACCAAGAGAGGTCTGCATGACTAGGGCATGGTAGGCACGGTGAGAGATCCTCACCTGGAGAGAGGGTCTGCCACACCCTGGAAAGCAGCTCAGATTTTACTGTGAGGTCCTGCAAGGGCACTGAAGGATCTTTACACCTCAGCATACTATGAAATTATTTGTATTTTAATAGAGTGGAAACAGAGAGACTGGGTAAGGGGCTGAGATTATAGCGATCCAGCAAGTTGATGGGGCTGAAACCACAAGCAGTGGCAGTGGAAATGGACAAACTGGACAAGTGGAAAGTACATTTAGGAGGAGGAAAGAGGCTTATAGGAGTGAGTGCTTGGTTTGAGGGAGAGGAACAAAATCACAGGACATCCCCAGAACTGAGCAAGTGGTTTCTTAGGAGCAGGGGTGGGGGCGGGTGGAGTGAGAGGGCAAATTGGAGTTAAACAGTTTGAATATGGTAGAGAGCTCTCATTTTGGGTAAGAATTCTGAGTTACTGTGAGATATCAAAATGGTAAGCAGGCATTTGGATATTTAAGTCTGGGGTTCATGAGAAATTTTGGCTGGTGAAAGAAATTTAGACAATCTCAAAACATAGATGATATTTAAAACTGAGGGCATCAGGCACCTGGGTGGGTCAGTCAGTTAAGCATCTGACTTCAGTTCGGGTCATGATCTCATGGTTTGTGAGTTCGAGCCCCACTTCAGGTGACCACAAGCCCTGCTTTGGTAAAAACAAGAGCCCCACTTTAGGTGAGTCCCTCTTCTCTCTCTCTCTTTCTCACTCTTCCCCCCCCACCACTCCCCACCCCTTGCTCACTTGCACCCTCTCTCGCTCTCAAAAAAAAAAAAAAAATCAATGAGTAATCAATGAGATTACTTAGGAAATGTCTATGGAAGTAAATGAGAAGACCTAAGACTGACTCATAGGAAACTCAAAACATAGAAGAGGAGAGCCAATAGAGGAGATGGAAGATCAGACAAATCAGCAGGAAACCAGGAGAGAAGTATTCCATAGACACCAAAGATGAGTGTGTTTCTAGGAAGAAGTAGTTGTGCCACAGCTGCCAGGAGGTCAGGTAGAATGAGAACAGAAGAAGAACAACTGTGCCCAGACCCATTCTGATGGAAGATGGGGTGCATCCGGACAGGGGGTTGGAGACGGAGTAGGAGCACAGAGAACGGAGACAGGTTATGTATATAATCTACCATCTCAAGTCTTGTAAGAGAAGTTGAGAAGCGGAATGGGAGCTAGAAAGAGTTTGGGAGCCAAAGAATATTTTTAAGGAATTGGAAATAGATACAAAGAAGCACTTTTTGCATCTGCTTTAGAAATTTGCTACTGGTCAGAAGTTCTCATTAGAACATAGTGTTCTCAGGTTTTAAAAAGTATATTTGACAGGACTAGATGTTCCCCCAAAGTTCCTTCCGTATCTGTCATTCTAAAATTCTGCAAGTATTCCTTTTTCAAAGGTCAGAAAGAAAATATCCAGGACTGCTGTCTTAGTCCATTCACACTGCTATAACATACAACCATGTGCTGGGTGACTTACACGACAAACATTCATTTCTCACAGTTGTGGAGCCTGGAAATCCAAGACCAAAGTGCCAGCAGATTTGATATTGAGTGCTGGCTGTCTTCCTGGTTCATAGACAGTTCCTCAAGTGGTTAAAGGGCAAGAGAGATCCCTGGGGTCTCTTACATAAGGGTACAAATTCCATTCATGAGAGCTCCAACGTCATGACCTAATCACTTCCCAAAGGCTCCACCTCCTAAACCATCACATTGGGGATCGGGTTTCAACACAGAAATTCTGAAGGGGCACAAACATTCATTCTATAGCCACTGGTATCCAAGCAGCAACTCTTCCTCATCTTCTCAATTCATTTAGTCATTAATTTATTAATTTATTTCCCTACAAACTGAGCACCACAAGGGCAAGGGCTTTTGCTGCGGTTCACAGATAGGCACACAGCAAGCACTCAATAAATATTTGACGAATGAATAAAGAAGTGGGCAGGTTCAATAAGTAGTCACAGAGTGACTACACATGTGGAATTCATTCAACATTCACTCAACAAACATTAAGCATCAGACATGTGCAAGCTGTATGCTAAGCACACCTTAACGCCTCCTTCAAGTGGAAGAAATAAGACTCTGTTCTGCCTTCCTCACAAGACCGTTAGGAGAATCATATGAGAAATATGGGCTTAAAAATAAAACAACTCCATGTTATTATTAAACATGGCTTCTGCCCTCAAGGAGCCTATAGTGAAATTGAAGAAATGAGAAAGAAACATGGGAAGTGGATGGAATCACTCTTTAGTGGGCACCATTGTATGCGTCAGGCACTGGGGTGCTTTACATACTTCCTCTCACCTGTTAACCCCATACCCCGGGGTTGGCATCATTACCCCCATGATGTAGATGCAGAGAGAGATGTCTGAGAGGTTATATAAATTGGAGAAACTATTCCATAAGAGACAAAAATAGATGAAAATCTAGGTCTGTCTACTTCCAAAACCCTTACCCTTTCAAAAATATTTTCTTTCATCCAGAAGTAAATCTAAGAAAGTATTTAAAATCATGTCCCTGAATACTGGGAGTAAGATGGGTGAGGGAGGCAGGAACTACTATTTACTGCATATTTATTGAACGCTAAACTCTGTATATGTTACATCATTTCTTATTTGTTATATAGAGTCTACCCCTATTTTGCATACTAACACAAATGTCAGCTGAAGCCCCAATCCACTGATGCTTAACTAAAGTTGACTCAAGCAGCTCCTCTCATTCCATAGAAAACCCTTTGCTATTTTCCAGATTTTTGAAAATTCCCAGGTAGTTCACATTCTTGAAGAAAATTCTAGTTCTAAGCACATTTACCTCACCACATCCACATTTTGCAACCTACCTCTCCCTTCTACTAGGCACCAATCAGGGTCTAAGACATAGAAACTTTCATTCCACCCAAATCACTCACACAGGCATTCAAAAGCACAGGACAGGCTTTGCAGCGTGTTTGAAGACACAGAGTAGTTTTACATCCCAGCAAAGAAAACAGCTTATGATTGATTATCAGACCTCCCTGTTTATCACACCCTGTTCTGGCGTCTCTTGGGGTTTCTCACTGTCCAGCTTTCTCTGAGGACTCCAGCCTTTCCCCCAAAACACTCCTTACATGTGAATTCCCATAGTAAACTCGTATGGAATTGCCTCCTAGCACCTCTTATTCTAAATCTCCACCCCCTTATCCTTCCATATGGATCCTGGCGGGCTACAGAGTTTTTACATGACCCTAGGTGATTGGTCAAAGTGTGGGCATCTATTCCATGTTCAGCCAGTGAGACCTTTTCCTGGGTTTTTTAGAATCGAGACCAGAGAGAAAATCAGTTCAGGCCTGTAACATGTCACTGTGGTCACTAAGGCTGTAACACGTAACCCTCTGGAGGTGCCATGTTTCAGCAGATGAAGAAAGCCAATTTTCAGGAAGAAAATTAAGCATATTTGCAAAAAGGAGCCAAGAGGTGAAGTAATAAGATGAAGAGGAGGAGGAGGAGGAGGAGGAGGAGGAGGAGGAGGAGGAGGAGGAGGGGGAGGAGGAAGAGGAGAGAGAGATACACTCATAGCAAATGTCTGAGACACCGGCTTCAGAATTCCTGGAGCCCAGCCACACTCCTGTTCTTCGAGTCCACCTCTCCAGCTCTTGTCTTCTAGCAGCAAGAACTGTGGGAGGATCTGAAATGCTGACCTTCTTCTCTCCTCCACCAGCCTCCACCACATGTAAATTTGAGGAGTAGAGACATTTGTCTCCTTCCCCCATATGAACTGTGCCAGTCAGGTTAGAAGACAGAATCTGTTTACTCTGAAGAAAGCTAGGGCACACTAACGCTTCCCACCAGGCATCCCCACCTGGCACCAGGGAGAGTCAAGTGTTAAGTTTTTACCAACCCAAACCACCCTGTTCTCTGTAACTGCTGTGGTAGCCTTGTCTGTCATCCCACGACACACAAAAGGGAACAGAATCTCCAGAAATTTAAAGAATCTGCCAAAGTCACATTGGGTAAGAAGCAGAAGTTGAAACCAGGCCTGTGTGTGTTTTGCTAACATCATGTTGGGACAGAAATGCAGGCCCAGAAGAGCATGTCTAGGGTATAGGGATGGAAGAAACCCATCCATCAGGTGTCTACAGAGCTTTGCTCTTTCTATGTCTGTTCTTCCTTTTTCTCCTTCCTTCTTTTCTCTCCTCCTACCACCCCCATTTTTCCTCCTCCTTCCTTCTTCTCCAAACCTTCTGGGACCCCAGGACTCTAACCAGCATGAAGGGACAGAGGTGCCCCCACTCTGACTGCTGACCATCTCCCCGGGGCCTGTCAGGAGACTCCGACCACTGGCTTATTCCAGAGAACAAGACAACCTTAGTGCAGTGGTCACTGTGCTCCACTAAAGCCAGGTCACCACAGAGAAAATTCTGAGTAAGAAAACAAAATTCTAAGTAAGACTGGAAAGAGGGCAGTACTTTGCCTACCACAGTCCTTGGATGGCCTTCCGTGGCCTTCTCTGGATCCTCTCCTCATTCTTTGAAGGGTAAAAACTAGTAAGTTATACAGTCTACTATCTATTAAGCAAAATGGTTATGCTTAGTCCTGATACCATGATCCCAGCTTCCATCCTGGTTTCCACAGTGGCAATCTGGGGGCCTGTGGAAAGCCACTTAAGAAAAAAACAAAAAATCCAGTGTGTATTGATGTGTGCTTGTACAAAAGAAAGACCAAAATAAAATGCATGAAAACGCTGTGTGGTGGGGAGGGGATTTCAAGTAATTTCCTCTTATACTTTTCTATATTTTCCACTGACTGTACAATAAACCTGTATTACTTTATAATTAGAAATTCCTCATTGAATATCTCTGGGCTTTAGTCTCCAAAGGTATCAAGTGTGGATCAGGCCTGTTTTGTTTCTGTCATAGTGCCATTTTGAGAATGATGAGATAAGGCCTCAAACTACATGATCCACATAACCAGCTGAGGCTACAACCATGAGCACGTTTCTTTCATTTTTCCAATTAATCATTAGAGCAGCTGCAAGCCCTTGTTAGGAAACCCTCTTAGGCCTCTCCCTTGTGGCACTTAGAATGGGTTCTACTGAAGGGGCACCTGGGTGTCTCAGTCGGTGAAGTGTCCCACTTCAGCTCAGGTCATGATCTCGTAGTTTGTGAGTTCGAGCCCCATGTTGGGATCTGTGCTGACAGCTCAAAGCCTAAAGCCTGCTTTGGATTCTGTGTCTCCCTCTCTTCCCCTCCCCCTGCTCACACTCTATGTATCTCTCAAAAATAAATAAACATTGAAAAAAAAATTTTTTTAAAGAATGGGTTCTACCCTCTTGCACTGTTGGTGGGAATGCAAATTGGTGCAGCCACTCTGGAAAGCAGTGTGGAGGTTCCTCAAAACATTCAAAATAGACCTACCCTATGACCCAGCAATAGCACTGCTAGGAATTTCCCCAAGGGATACAGGAGTACTGATGCATAGGGGCACTTGTACCCCAATGTTTATAGCAGCACTCTCAACAATAGCCAAATTATGGAAAGAGCCTAAATGTCCATCAACTGATGAATGGATAAAGAAATTGTGGTTTATATACACAATGGAATACTACGTGGCAATGAGAAAGAATGAAATATGGCCTTTTGTAGCAACGTGGATGGAACTGGAGAGTGTGATGCTAAGTGAAATAAGTCATACAGAGAAAGACAGATACCATATGGTTTCACTCTTATGTGGATCCTGAGAAACTTAACAGAAACCCATGGGGGAGGGGAAGGAAAAAAAAAAGAGGTTAGAGTGGGAGAGAGCCAAAGCATAGGAGACTGTTAAAAACTGAGAACAAACTGAGGGTTGATGGGGGGTGGGAGGGAGGGGAGGGTGGGTGATGTGTATTGAGGAGAGCACCTTTTGGGATGAGCACTGGGTGTTGTATGGAAACCAATTTGACAATAAATTTCATATATTGAAAAAAAAAATAATTATTTCAATAAATATAAAAAGCATTTGACAAAAAAAGAAAGAAAGAAAGAAAGAATGGGTTCTACTGTAAGCATCAGGAAACCCAATTAACAGTGGGTTAATAACACAAAAGAGATGTATTTCTCTCCCGTTACAACAAATCCAGAGTTAGGCAGCCCAGGGCTGAACCACTGCTTGAAAATATCCTCAAGGATCCAGGCTTCTGGTTCAGCATCCTTAAGTTTGTCATTCATTCTTATGATCACAGGAAGGCTGCTGTGCCTCCTGGTGGGAAGAAGGGGGAAGAGCAAAGGGCAAAGAGGTTTTGCCTTTTCACCTGAAATGGGAACTCTGCCTACATCCTATTGGCTAGAAGTAGATCATATGACCATAGCTGCAAGGGAAGCTGGGAAGTTGAGAAAGTTCATCACCCTCTTTGTAGAGACAACAAGGGAAGAGGAAGTTGTAAATATTTTTTGGTTAACCAAGCCCCTGAGTCTACCATACCACTGGAGTATATTCAGCCTGAGGGGTCCAGTTCTACTTCTGAAGGCAAGGTGCAGTGAGGACTGGAAAGTCTCACCTGTCCACAAGGAGGCCCCAGTTTTCATCTGTCACTGAGTGTGTTTGTGCCTCACAGGGCTGCTGTAAACAACTGGCCCCACACAGTCGGTGGATCCTCTGTCCATATGGAGGTGGTGCTGTTATTGTTCCAGTTCCCTGTACAGGCCATGTGGGTTCTGATGCTTGGTTTCCCATGCTGTGGTCACTCAGGTTACACCTCAGGCACAGCCAGTATTTCTCAACTTTAACTCTAGTGAAAGGGAGGCTGGGTCACAAAGGGCTTCTCATCTCAGCCATATGCTGTCAGAAATGGCCCCTCCAGGGGCACCTGGGTGGCTCAGTCAGTTAAGCTTCCGATCTTGATTTCGGCTCATGTCACGATCTCACAGTTTGTGAGTTCAAGTCCCACGTAGGGCTCTGTACTAACAGCTCGGAGCCTGCTTGGGATTCTCTGTCTCCCTCTCCCCTCTGTCTCTCCACACCTCCCCAACTCACGTTCCCTCTCTCTCTCTCTCTCTCAAAATAAATAAACTTTAAAAAATCATCCTTTATTTTTAAAAAAAGATTAAAAAAAAAAGAAATGGCCCTTTTGTGACCTCCTCAGTGTTGCACCTGGGTCACCATTCCAGACTATCTAGATGATGGCTATTTTTTTTACTGGAAGACCTCAGACTACATCATCCTAATCCCTCAGAGGTTTAGTACAGCTGAACCTCTCAATGCAGACAATCAGAATCTGCATGCTTCCCCCTACAGGAGACTCCTTGACCCTTCTGCAAATTTGCACAGCTTTTCTCCCCAAATCAGCTTTGCATGTGAGAATCATTGATAGGGTTTGTCTCCATTAGCCACATCAGGCCCTATTCCATCCTTTTACCAGGTCACTGGGAGACTCATGCTTCTATAACTAAAATAGCCCACACCAGGGCTTTCCCTGAACACAAATCTACCCCAAAGTGACTTGTCATAAACACCTAGACAGAGAAACACCTATGCTAAAAAGTTTGTATTCCACTGGATGCATCTGCTACATGCATGCAAAAGTGATTTGAGACAGAAGGAGGCCCAAGACTTCTAGGTCTGCAATATGGTGGACTCTTGTGAGCCATCCTCAAAGAAACAGCAGGAATTCTACAGAATACATCACAAATATTCTTTTACCTTCTCAGCTGAATTATCAAAAGAAGAAGAAGAAGAGGAAGAAGAAGGAGGAGGAGGAGGAGGAGGAGGAGGAGGAGGAGGAGGAAGAAGAAGAGGAAGAAGAAAGAAAGAGAAAAAGAAAGAAAGAAAGAAAGAAAGAAAGAAAGAAAGAAAGAAAGAAAGAAAGGAAAGAAAACCTCCAAGCCCTAAAAACAGAAAGGAACTCAAAACCAGAGAGGCAAACATGTTAGTTACCTTATAGCTGCTCAGGGAGGCTGGATATGGGGTGTCTTAGTTTTTGTTTACTTTTTTATTGAGGCAAAATTAGCATACAGTAATTGGGCAATTCTTAAGCATAGAGATTAATGAATTTTTACATATGTGTACAACCATGTAACTAAACTTCACCCAGCTCAGAATACAGAATATATCCACAGAAGTCTTCCTCAAACCCCCCTTGAGTCAATATCTCCACTCAGGTATAACCACTACTATGATTCATCACCAAAGAGTAGTGTTTTGCCTGTTCTATAATTCTATAGGAATGGGACCATACATTGACTATTCTTTTTTATCTGGCTTCTTTTATTATATAGTATGTCTATGACATACATCCATCTTATTGCATGTATCAGCAGTTTGTTCTTGTTCATTGCTGTGTAATATTCCACTATAAAAATAATCTGGTATTTACTTATCAGTTCCATAGTTAATGGGCATTTGGGTTGTTTCCAATTCAGAACTATTATGAATAAAGTTGCTATAAACACTTGTATATGTCTTCTGGTGGACATATGCAGGGTTTGGGTTTCACTGCCATCTGAGGACACTGTGATATGAGAACATCAGCCTAAGGAAAGAAATGAAATTTAAAAGCCCACGTGAAGCTAGGACCGTCAAAGGGCTATACTCTTGGTGATTATGTAGACTAGGAAAAAAATCTACCCTTAATTACAGGGAGAAAAGAGGATACCTATCTGCCTCTGAGGTCTGCATGGGAAAAAAAAAAATCCTCCCTGGGAATTTATAAGCACAGCCCCATACTTCACATAGCTTTATAGTTAAAATGTACACTATCATTAAAATCCAGAAAAACACAAGCTAATAAATTAGCATGGAAATTTGTTACAAGCTGGCAATATCCCTGGGGCCCCTTATAGAAGTAACTGAAAAACTATTGCAGACAGACATAATTTCTTCCCATACTGTGAGTGATCCTAATAGATAAATGTCCACTGAAGATAAGCTCAAAATTAAAAGGCAAATGAGGAACCAACCGACCTTGGGTGAGAGTCAGCAAACAAATATAATTTAAAGGAAAAAAAAATAATGCTTAAACTCACAAGAGCTTCAGATAATAAGATAATATAATAAGGATTATAAATGTGTTTAAATTAATAACCCAAAATAAATACATTGGGTTAAATAAAAGGAGAACAAGGCATTTTTTTAAAGCAGGCAAGTTTTTAAAATAAACAAATGGAATTCTTGGACATTAAAAATTCAGCCATTTATATTAAGAACCATTGAATTGTACACTTCACCAATATTGGGTATATTATGTGGTATATGAAGTACATCTCAATACAGCTTTTTTTAAAAATATCAACCATCAAAATAATGTTTAAAAAACTTGAGACAGATTTAGCAAAATAGTACTAGACAAAGCTGAATGGAGAAGCAGTGAACTGAAATATGACCCTCAGGAAATTCTACAGATTCAGCACAAAGAAACAGAGAGATGTAAAAATATGAAAGAGCACTTAAGAGTGCTAAGGATAGAATGACAATGTCCACCTACATCTAATAGGATTTCCAGAAGGAAAAGATATGAATGAGGGAGGTAATATTTGAAGAAATGATAAGAAATAATAGCTGAGAATTTTCGAGAATTGATGAAGACACGGATTCCCAGATTTAAGAACCATAATGAGTATGAAGAAAATAAAATCTAAACAAATCTAAACCTATACATAGAGTGAAACTACAGAATTCCCAAGATGTAGATAAAATCTTATAAGCACCTAGAGATAAGAAAACAAATTTCCAGCAAAACAATACCAATTACACTGCTATAGACTTCAAAATAACAGATTTCCTGCAAAATAATAATAATTAAGCGGTACATCATCAACAATACCATCAACAAATGTCAGATTATGGGAAAACAGCTTCAAAATGCTGAGACAGTACTATTGTCAACCTATGACACTGTGCTCAGCTAAACTAGTATTTCACAGTGAGATTATTTCAAACAAATAAGGACTGAGTTCACCACTTGAGATTCAACTTGGGGAAAAAAATGAAAAATATACTAAAGACAAAGGAAATTAAACACAGAAAGAAGCTACAATAAATAATTATGCTTATTATATTTTCCCATGGATTTATAATGTTTTTTTAATGTTTGTTCATTTATTTTTGAGAGACAGGGAGAGCATACGTGCATGAGCAGGGGAGAAACAAAGAAGAGAAGGAGACAGAGAATCCCAAGCAGGTTCTGCACTGTCAGCCCGGAGCCAGACGCAGGGCTCACACTCACAAACCATGAGATCATGACCTGAGCCAAATTCAAGAGTCAGAAACTTAACCAACTGAACCACCCTGGTGCCCCTATAATGTTTTATATTTACGATTAAGAGAGAGAGAGAGAGAGAGAGAGAGAGTGTGTGTGTATGTGTGTGTGTTAAGAAAGAGAGACAGAGCCTAAGAGTGCTCTCTACATGAGATACATAATGATTATTAATATTGTCTATTTGGGGAAACTGTCCCCTTCCAGGCCAGACACTTACAATTACACATATCATGGTAGGGGTGCCCGAGTGGCTCAGTCAGTTAAGCTGAAGAAACTTGACTTCAGCTCAGGTCATGATCTCACGGTTCATGAGTATCATGTTGGGCCATGTGCTGAGCACAGAGCCTGCTTACGATTCTCTCTCCCTCTCTCTCTGCCCCTCCCGTCCTCAAAATAAATAAATAAACTTAAAAAAATGAAAAAATAGCACATCATGGTAAAGTGGTGTGGCTTCAGAGACTATAAGCAGACACATGAGTGGAGTAGGGGAAAAGCCAAATCATTTCATGGTGCAGAGAAACAAAAGCGAGTAAACATAAGGACAGAGCCAGGCATTGCTAAGAAGCTGATAGGATGCAATATGGGGGAAAGGCCATCCTGAGGCAACAGCAACAGAATTCATAACTCTGCCCCACCTCATAGAACAAAGATGACAAAGAAGTCTGTTCTACCAAGCAATACAGGCAGGTGGGCATCTGGATATACCACAAAGGGATATGGATGCAGGAGAAACTATTCGTGTTATCACTGTCAGATCAGAGACTGACTCCAGGCCTCACATAAAAAGCATCCAGAATTTTTGATAGCCTGACCTGATGCCCTCTCCTCGATTCTAGAGAGGTAAAGCCACATGCCAGTGGTTGAGAGTTCCCTGTGGCCTGCTGGGATGAAACAGAACAAGGCAAATCCAATAAATGAGAACTTATCTCTCCCTCTGATGCAAAAATCATATCTAACTGAGAGGAAACTATGGAACCATGTCTTTGGACCCAGAAGCACTTTTAAAATTAAGATGTAAAATGATAAGAAAACTGAATACACGTTTCTGAGCTAAGCAAAGAGGTTTTAGTTAGCTGGATGATTAACAGAGGTGAAGGCCCTAAGATGAGACATAACCTCACTCAGCTCTGTATTTAGGTGCCGAGTCCCCTTTCGTGTGTTATCTTCTTGTGTCACAGAGCTCATCTTTACTCATCTAAACGATATCCCATTATTTGTATAGATGTCTGAGCGTGGGGGCGCCTGGGTGGCTCAATCGGTTAAGCATCTGACTCTTGATTTTGGCTCAGGTCATGATCTCACAGTTCAGTTCATGAGTTCAAGTTCCGCATCGGGCTCTGCTCTCACAGTGCAGAGCCTGCTTGAGATTCTTTTTCTCTCTCTCTCTCTGTCCCTCCCCTGCTTGCTCTCTCTCTCTCTCAAAAATAAATAAAAAGGAAAAAAGATGTCTAAGTGTGAAAGTTGTTTAAGAAAATTGTGGAAAGCCGTAAAACTTGATAAGAGTAGGAAATACTCATAGTTCATTAATGGTATTTATGACTTCTCATAAATTGAGATGTTAACTCAAAATGAACATTTTACAATTATTTTCCTGCCTCATACAATCCCAGCCATCTTCATTTTTGTAACAGGCAATTATAATTTGATTTCCCTTCTGAAGAAGTTTATGATAAATTTAAACAAAATTAAAAGTGTTTCCACTATTTTCTAGATATAAATACAATGCAGAGCTTTTTCAAACATTTCCCTCTTGTTACCATGATAGCACCTGAATCAGGTGGGATTTGAATTTTGTAATATAGCTCTGGACCAGGCATCTTCAGGCATGAGACCTGTTCTTACATCTCTACTGCATCTTGTGTCCTTGTGATTAGGTGGAGGTCATGGGTAGAGAGCTGTCCTCATGAGACGGTGGGAAAGGTAGACAGGTCACCACCCACACCTCTCCACACAGCCTATCTGCCCCATTACTGACTGGCTTCCTCTATACCAGGAAATAGTTTTTCATTCTGCAATTGGTGAAGGTGGTGATTCAAATTCATATATTAAATTATTCATTAAGAGCAAATTGTGATGGAATCAGGGAAAGAAGAATCGAGTGCTTAATTTATACAGACTCCAAATAAGGCACATTGCTGCTAAATGTCTCCATCCTTCCAAAATTCAAATTTGTTGTTGTTGTTGTTTTAATTTTTTTTAATGTTTATTTATTTTTGATGGGGGGGGGTGGGTAGGGTAGGCAGACAGAGAGGGAGACAGAGAATCCAAAGCAGGCTTCAGGCTATGAGCTGTCAGCACAGAATCCAACACAGGGCTCAAACCCACGAACTGCAAGATCATGACCTGAGCCAAAGTCGGACGCTTAACTGACTGAGCCACCCAGGCGCCCCTGTTGTTTATTTTAAAGAGAGAGAGGGAGAGAGAGCACAAGCAAGAGAGAGGGGCAGAGAGAGAGAGAGAGAGAGAGAGAGAGAGAGAGAGAGAGAGAAGCAGGCTGCACATTCAGCAGGGCTCTATCCCATGATCCTGGGATCATGACCTAAGCCAAAATCAAGATGCTCAACCAACTGAGCCACCCAGGTGTCCCCCAAATTCAAATGTTAAATCCTAACCCCCTATGTGATAGTATCAGCCTTTGGGAGGTGACTAGGTTGTGAGGGTGGAGCACTCATGAATGGGATTAGTGTGCTTTTAAAAGAGACCTCAGAGATCTCTCTTGCCTCTTTTCCCAGGTGAGGACACAAGAAATGGCCACCTACAAACCAGCTGGAGAGCCCTCACCAAACAATGAATCTATTGACACCTGGATCTTAAACCTCCAGCCAGAACTATGAGAAATACATTTCTGTTGTTTATAAACCACTCAGTCTATGGTAGTTTGTTATAGCAGTCTGACGGACTAAGACACACATGCATTGCCTTTCTCCAGTACCCACAAGCCTGCGAGGTAGACAATATTAATATTCCCATTATACAGATGAGAACTCCAAAGCCTAGAAATGATCAGTGACCCTCTGTAGGTCCCACAGCCGGTGAAGATAGAACAGGGACTTGAAGCCAGTTGCAGGCTCTTAGCTGGCATATTGGACCTTGAGAAATGGCCTAGGAAACAGCATATGCAAATTCATCCTGTCCAGGCTAGGTGTGCAGTTGAGAAGGTGCAATATGAGCATGTTGGGCTGGTCAGGAAGGCTTTCTCAGTTGCCTGTGCCTAGGCTCTGTGTCTGCTTCTGCACACTGGAAATGCTTTTCATACATTTTTTACTCGAATGTCATTCGAATTCACAACTGCGGAAGTCACCGATTGTTTGCCTAGCTTGAATTTCCTGAGAAGGGGCTGCTCCTCGGCCCACCTTGGGGCACTGGAGGGCCTCCTCCCTGCCCCACATAACGGAAAGTAATGAGAGAAGGTTAGATTCTTTCCTTTTTCTTGGTATCACTGTTTAAGTCCAAAGCCCAGGGGAAAGGCAATAAATTCCCCAACATTCCCAGTTCAGAAAGTCCCCAGGGGACCGGGGGGACGACAGGGACAGCACTCTTCACAGGGCCTTCTGAGGTTTCTGTCCCAATCCTCACCTCCCCCTGCCACTCCCACAACTGCAGTCAGTGGAAGAAGAGAAATGAATGACAGGTGTGGGTTCCTCAGATTTTGGAGACACACAGTGACCACAGAGCGAAGCTATTTCCGGCCCAGCCCTTGAGGCCCTCTCCCCCACTGAAACCCCGGTAGGAGTGGAGATCCACGCTGCAGGCCTCTACTGGGAATGGTCTGAGAAGGGGGCTGCCCTGGCTGGGTCTCAGGGTTAGTGGGAGATGTCAGGTGGAGCCAGGTCTCCAACATCAGAGAGAGTTGTGGTGTGAGAAGATCCCACAGGGCCTCCCAAAGAATTCAGTAAAGTATCCCCAAAGACAGCCTGTGTTTGGGTGTTCTCCACACAGAGGGCACTAAACAGCCAGCTGCATTGACTGGAAAAGCAGCACTGACCAACAGAGGAGCCCGCAGTCTTCTCACCAAATAAGGAGACAGGTGCCCTCTCATTCCCCTCCCCACCAGAGAAGCCAGAACGTAGGACAGAAAATGGGGTGGTCACTGATGACACAGCCTCTCCCCTTATATGGCCTGCAAAAAACAAAAAAAAAACAAAAAACAAAAAAAACAAACACACACACACACACACACACACACATTTAGAGACACAGTTCTGGGAGAAGAGTCTTGAATCAATAGGAGATTGCATTTTTTAAGTGAATAGGATTCAGTCTTTAATACTGGCACAAAACACTTCTAATAACTGGAAGTAGTTGAAAACATTTATAATCTGGTTCAAATGTTGATAAAGGGACAGCCATTGCCATCTGGAAGAAAGGGGAGGTCAACATAGCACAGCTGGAGAGCAGTTATTAGAAAAAGTTATCTTGGGGGGCCTGGGTGGCTCAGTTGGCTAAGCATCTGACTTCAGCTCAGGTCATGATCTCATGGTTTGTGAGTTCAAGCCCCATGTTGGGTTTTGTGCTGACAGCACTGAGCCTGCTCTGGATTCTCTGTCTCCCTCTTGCTCTGACCCTCCCCTGCTCTCTCTCTCTCAAAAATAAGTACATATTTTAAAAAAAATTTTTTTAATAAGAAAAAGTTATCTTGGGGCACCTGGATGGCTCAGTCGATTGAGTGTCTGACTTTGGTTCAGGTCATGATCTTACAGTTCGTGGGTTCGAACCCCACATCAGGCTCTGTGCTGACACTGTGGGGCCTACTTGGGATTCTCTTTCTCTCTCTCTTTGACCCTCCCCCACTATCTCTCTAAATAAATAAGTAAATAAACTTTTTTAAAGAAGTTTCTTTGCACTCCAATAGTTGAGATGCCTCAAAAACTGGAGATGTCCACCTCACACTCATTAAAATAAAAACTTCAATTTTAAATTTTTTTTAATGTTTATTTTTATTTTTGAGAGAGAGACAGGGTGTGAGTGGGGGAGGGGCAGAGACAGAGAGAGAGAGAGAGAGAGAGAGAGAGAGAGAGAGAGACAGAATCTGAGGCAGGCTCCAGGCTCTAAGCTGTCAGCACAGAGCCTGATGGGGACACGGGGCTTGAACTCACAACTGTGAGATCAAGACCTGAGCTGAAGTCAGACACTTAACCCAATGGGCCACCCAGCTGACCCTAGAATAAAAACTTCAAATAATAACAAGAATTAGCAAGGATGCAGAGAAATCAGAACTGTCATTTGTTGCCGGTGGGAATGTAAAATGGTATAGCTACTTTGGAAAACAATGCAACCATTTGTCAAAAAGTTAAACAGAGAGTTACCGTTTGACCAGAAATTCCACTCCTAGGTACATCATATCCAAGACAACGAAGACACGTCCATACAAAAACTTGAATGTAAATGTTCACAGCAGCACTATTCATAACAAATAAAAAGTCAAAACGACCAAAATGTCCATTAACCGGTAAATGTGATATACCCAAACGCTGGGATAACACCCAGCCATAAAAAGGGATGACACTGATGCTACAATATGGGTGAACGTTGACATTATGCTATGGGAAAGACGCCAATCACAAAAGACCACAGATAAGTGACTCTTAAAAACTGAGAACTGAGGGTTGATGGGGGTGGGAGGGAGGGGAGGGTGGGTGATGGGTATCGAGGAGGACACCTGTTGGGATGACCACTGGGCGTTGTAGGGAAACCAATTTGACAATAAATTTCATATTAAAAAAAAAAAAGCCCACGGACAATTCCATTTACATGAGTCCCCCTATGATCCGAGGGTTACGTTCCGGGTCCCCCAGCGGACACCTGAAACCGCAGACAGTACCAAACCACGCTGTTTTTTCGTTTACACACATACCTCTTATGAAGTTTAATTTGCAAATCAGGCACAGTAAGAAACTAACAACAATCACTAAAAATAAAATCGAAGAACAATTATGACAGAATACTGCAATAAAAGTTACGTGAATGTAATCTCTCTCAAAGTATCGCGTTATACCATACTCACTCTTGCCACGCTGTGCGATAAAAAGCCTACGTGAGGGGATGACGTGAGGAGAACGGCGCGGACACTGTGACGTCGAGTTAGGCTACTATTGACCTTCTGCAGATTCGTCAGAAGGAGAACGCTCTGCTCCAGGACCGCGGGTAACTGCAACTGCGGAAAATGAAACCACAGATAAAGGAGTCTGCTGTATATGAGACGTGGGAATAGGTAAATCTGTACAGGTAGTAGAATAGTGGTCCCTGGGGTTAGAAGGGCTGGAGGATACCAGCTGCAGGGTACCGGGGTTCATATGGGGGGGGGGGGGTGAGGACAATGTTCTAAATTAACTGTGGTGATGACTGAACTATTCTGTGAATATATTAAAAGCCAAGCCACTAACTAGCACACTTTGTATTTAAAGTGAATTGTGTGGTCTGTGAATTGTATCTCAATAAAGCTGTTATTGAAAACAAACAATGGTGGCTTAATGGAAGACAACAACTGGACAAAAAAGAGAAGTGGGTTGGGTGGATGGAGGGATCTGCCTTGAGCAGTGGTTCTCACACTGAGAGTGCCCAGGAATCCACTCCAGTGGGCCTGGCCCGCACTATTAGCTGGCCCCACATGGTCCACCTACAGAGTACCCTGACCACCGTGGAGAGTACAGCCCCAAGGTCTGCCGTCAGGGCTGACGGACCTGACTCGGACTAAGAGGCAGGAGAAGGTGAGAGAAAACAGCTGACCTTTGGACAACTGGGTGTCTTTGCACGTTAGTTCCTCCCTCTGAGCCTCAGCTCTATTATCTGTGTCATGCTACTCAGTATGCAACCAGGAGCAGCATGAGCAGGCATGATCAATGTGCAGAATCTCAGGCCATGCCCCAGACCTACTGAACCAGGATCTGCATTTTATTACACCGTGGAAATAACAATATCTCTTTCTAAAAGATTTTGTGGGGATCCTTATTAAGAGTGTTATGCCCAGAATTCGTGATCCCCAAAGACCACCAGGGAGCCGAGTCCGATGCAAAAGCAAAAGAGCCTTTATTCGAGCTAGCTGGAGCTCAATCCCCTACCTGCACCGACGCAGCGGTGAGATACCAGAGAGAGAGAGAGTTTCAAAAGCACAAAGGTTTTATAGGGGTCTAGGGGCAGTTGGTGAGGTAATGGCTGTGGCCTCAGCCGATTGGCTGGGGAAGGGTCGTGGCCTCCGCCGATTGGCTGGGGAAGGGTCGGAGTCCTGTGATGCAGGTCGCCCGCGTGTTTTGATCGGAAGTTTGAACCGGTGATCGGGAGGTTACTCAAGGGGAGGAGGCACGGTCTGAGGTTTCTGCGATTTTCCCGGAAAGGGGGCATGTCAGGGACATAGTCACTCAAGGTGGAGGACGCAGAACAGGATGGAGTCGGCTGGCATAGGTCCGCCCTTTCAAGAGTAACTACTGCCGTTGACTTGACACACTTTATGTGCTAGATACTGGGTTAATATGAAGAGCTGCCTAATTCAGTGCCTGCACATAGTAAGTGTTCAATGTGTGGCAGCTACTATGTGAAAGAGTCTGACTTGGGAGGAGGGAAGACCCTGAATGCTGGAATCTGGCACACCTGGTCCTCATTCTGGCCCCTCTCTGACACTGAGACTTTCGGCCAGTGACTTCACTGGTCTGGGCCTCACCTTACTGATCTGTAGTAAACCAGGCTTACCTGAGATTAAGAGAAGAAATGTGTCTGGTGGCTGCCCCACACCTAACAGCATATAGAAACCCAGGAGATGTTCAGTCACTTCCTCCTCCCTACAACCAGATCTCACAGGGAAGTACTATGGAAGAGACCCAACCATGTTGAATCCTCCTTAATCATGCACCCAGCCCTGTTTTTCTATTATTCAGTCACTTATCCACTGGGCAAATTCTTCCTGAGCACCTACTATGTGCCAGCCACCGTGCTGAGAGTGCAGACCTTGCAGCTGTGGTCCCTGAGTCATGAAGCCTGCCAGATCTGGCCTTGCAGAAGATTGAATGAGCCTGTTTACGCACCTGCTTTGAGAGCTGTAAAAACAAAGCCCATTGTCTCTCAGCAGCCATCTGAAACAATTAGTCTCAACTCACAACCCTAATGTGCTTCCACCCTGTGAAAAAGCACTTTTTCAAGGGGGGGCAGGAGACATAAATTAGTGTAATAATGCAATTAAAATGCATTTTCTTTCCATTTATTTAAATTACTCCTCTTTACATCTTGAGAAAATGCATCCTCCCTTGGAGGTATTTAAGGAAATTCAAAGAGGCTATTGCCGCAAAGCAAGAAATGCCCCCCGCAGAAAACACAAATACCCTACCCTGTAGGCCAAGGAGAGCCACCCTCCCTGGTGATGACTGCCCATATAAGACACTCAGCACTTCGGGGCTCCACAAAGGCCCTTGGATGGAATTTGCCCTGACAGGTCACTGGCTCTCTGTAAACGCTCATTCGTTCATTCATTCGTCAACAATTTTTTCCCGCACCTCTTCCATGCCCAGCAGTAGAAATAACCCAAGAACGATGGAACATGGCTCCTACCCTCATAGGGGACTGTCTAGGAGAAAGTCACTCACGCAAAAAAGGCACTAGAGCCACCAGTACTCTGACAGCCAGATGCATAAAGAAGAGACCCCACCCAGCCTGGACATAGGGGAAGGGGAGCAGAGACCCCAGGATCAGGACGAATTAACCAGTGGGGGAGGGGAGAAAGGCTCCTCCAGGCAGAGACACCAGCAGGGACAAAGGCATGGAATGTAGGAGAGCATTGTTAGTAGAGCAAGTAGCATTAAGTCACTTGAGAAGATTAGGAGGCAGGAATAGAGGGGAGCAAAGGAAGCAGGAACTCACTCCGGTGTCCAGAAGGGTCTGGGCGAGGCTAAAGGCTGGGACTTTGTCCCGACAGCCTTAAGAAACCAGGGTGATCCCCAGGTAGAAGGGGTGGAGAATCCAGTAGCCTAGAAATCACAAGAGGAAACCAGACACCCACCCTGCCAAGGAAACAGCAGCAGAAGCACGAACTGGTATTCTGAGTTAATTGGTTTTGTGTCGCTACCTACTGGCAAGATTTCCTCAGTGCTGCTGATTCAACAAAATGTTCCAAGAGAGAGTTTCTTTTTAAAAAGTATTAACAGTTACAGGGAGCTTTCTTGGATTTACAAAAGGCCAAATTAGAGTAACACAGTATAGAAAGAATGGTATTAGTTTCATGAAAAAAAAAAAAAAACCTGAGAGGAGAGCATCACCTGAGAGTCAGGGGTTCAAATCCCAGTTCTGCCATTCATTATGTGGAAAAATCGTTTCACTTCTTTGGGCTTTGTTTATAACATCCATAAAGCAGAGATAATATCTAACTCGCAGTTGCTGAGGGGAATAAAAGATATCAGTTGTGTAAAGAGAAATATAATGGGAGCAGGAGTTAAAGTGGTAGGAAACCAGCATATGACCTGTCGCCACCTTCACCACCCCCATCACCTCAGCCATTGTCTATGCTGGAAAGATCTGCTTCCTCTTTTAGGCCCAAGACATGAGTAAATGCACACAGCACCACAACCGCACCCCAGGCAGGACCACTTCCTGTTCTCTTTTTCTTTCCTACAGAGTTGGCAGCCCCCTCTCTGCCCCATGACCTCCACCTTCAGCCTGGCTGCCTCATGGGCCAGGGTTTCCCCATTGTCCCTCTTCCCACACTCCCAGTGACATGTACTGAGATCTGACTGGCTGATGACCCTAAGGAAACAGGGAGCAGCTGAAAGGGCATAGGAATGACCAAGCTGAAGAAATCTATACCTTACCCTCTGAGGTGGTAACAACAGATTCTCTGCAACTCACTGAACCCCAATTTCCTCCTCTGGGAAAAGGAGACAACATATGGCCATGTGACAACTCATGTAAAGTGGCTGGCACAACACTATCACACAGGAGACCTTCAAATATGGAAGTTATTATTAAAATTGTGGAATTGTGGAGGGGTGCCTGGGTGGCTCAGTCGGTTAAGAATCCGACTTCAGCTCAGGTCCTGATCTCAAAGTTCACGAGTTCGATCTCTGTGCTAACAGTTCAGAGCCTGGAGTCTGCTTCAGATTCTGTGTCTCCTTCTCTCCCTCTCTCTCTGCCATTCCCTTGTTCACACTCTCTCTCAAAAATAAACATAGAAAAATTTTTTTAGAATTATGGTAATCTTTTTTTAAGTTTTCATTTATTTTTGAGACAGAGAGAGAGAGAGAGAGAGAGAGAGAGAACATGAACTGGGGAGGGGCATAGAGAGAGAGGGAGACACAGGATCTGAAGCAGGCTCCAGGCTCTGAGCTGTCAGCACAGAGCCCGACGCAGGTTTCAAACTCAAGAACCGTGAAATCATGACCTGAGTTGAAGTCAGATGCTTAACCAACTGAGCCACCCAGGCACCTCATGGTGGATAATCTTATTGTAAAAGGGCTTCAAACATCAGATTGAGGGGAGGTAGGGAGGTATATTATCGTTTTGGCGTTTCCCCACCTGAACTTGACTCCAATATTTTAAATCATCTTGCACATTTGGAAATGGAGCACAAGACAGGTCAAGTAGTTTTTTTTTAATGTTTATTTATTTATTGTGTGTGTGTGTGTGTGTGTGTGTGTGTGTGTGTGTGTGTGTGAGAGAGAGAGAGAGAGAGAGAGAGAGAATCCCAAGCAGATTCCTAGCTTTCAGAGTGGAGCCCAATATGGCGTTCGATCTCACAAAGCAGGAGATCATGACCTGAGCCAAAATCAAGAGTTGGTCGCTTAACTGACTGAGCTACCCAGGTGCCCCTCAAGTTTTATATTGACAGAAAAAGAGCCCAATGTTTAGGACCTTGCCAGGGTGACTCATATAGAAATTTGTAGCACTGGGGTTTCTGGAGGAAGAGGGCACTGGAGTTTCCAGAGCCCCGAAAGGAAATGTGCAGTAAGAGATGATCATATCAGTCAACACCACTTCACTCAGACACCCAAGCTACGAGTTTAGTAGCAATACGACTACCACATATTGCACCTTACTTACGTCTCCCTGTGCTAAGCCTTTGTATGTAATTAACTCATTAACTTAATGCTCTCAACCACCTTGTGAGATAAATACTCTTACTCCCACTTTACAAATGAGAAACTGGGCTTGGAGACATTAAGTGGCTAGTCAGTACAGCTGAGCTATGAGGCCAGGCTTTCATTGCTACCCAGCTCCAGAGCCTTTGTGCTATCTGCCTTCTTCACTGCCACTAGGTTCTGTCCATGCTTTCTTCAAAATGTCCCAAAGGCTTCTCCTTCCACTCCATTTTCTGAAGTTCAGAAAATGCCATGTCACAAGTGTACTTCAGGCTCCCAACTGATGGTCTTGCCCCATACTCTACTACATTCCTTTCTACCACCACAGACTCTAGACCACTTAAATGCAACAGAACTTCCTGCAATGATGAAAATGTTCCAGGCAAGCACCGCCCAATATGCCAGCCACTGGCCACATGTGGCTATTGAGCATTTAAAGTGTGGCTATTGAGTCTTGCAATTTTTTTTATTTTAATTGATTTAAAATAAAATTTAAAATAAAATAATTTAAAATAAAAAAATGATTTAAAAGTTTAAATAGGCACATGTGGGCAGTGGCTACCATATTGGATAGTGCGATGTTAGGTGGTCCAGATGCACCCTAGGTAGAACGGGACTTCATAGAAAATGTGAACTGTGTAACAGTTTAAGCCTGATAATCCACCAGAACCCAAAATGATGGTTTGTGCTCTTTCTCTTCATGGAACTTATGGAAATATCTACAAGGCCCCTTGGCCTAAACAATCATTTTTTGATACGAATATCTGCCTTTGGTTGAGCACTTCCCTTGCCCTAGCCTCTGTATCAGGTAGTTGATGTGTGTTATCTAAAGCTTACAACACCCCTGCAAAATAGGTATTATTACCTTCTTTCAATCATATGGCCAATAAGCATTTATTGGGCACCTACTGTCAGACATAAGTCAGGCACTGAAAATATTGGAATTAATAACACAGACACCTCTGAGTTTACATTCTATGAATAAGAGGGCTGGGAAAAAAAAAAGAAGAAGAAGAAGGCTAAGGCTCCGTACAGTTAGGTAACTTGCTTTCTGTCACATCACTGAAACTGGAACCCAGGCTACCTGACCTCACTGTTTCTTGACTCCTCCTTCCTCCCAGGCTAAAACTCAAATCAAGCCTCAATGCTTCTCCCTGTGAGGAAAAGGGTGGTCCAAAAAGATAACAAACATTGAAATTTTGCAAGAGTAAATATAAAGACACCCACTCATGTCTACAGAAATAAAATTAAGTAGGCAACAGTTTTCATGGAAAAAAATATATATACCAAGAATGGGGTTGACTGTCTACAAACTCAACACGAAGAACCGTGTAATGCAGACAGATGCTATACAGAAGCAAGTGCAGAGTCCAATCCTAACAAAAAATATTCCCACTCTTCTCTGGGTTTGTTAGGCCACATGTAGAGCCTGGAGACATGTCTCAAGACAGGCATTGACCAACTTGAGTTTGTCAAAACTCAAAACAAAACCGCTGGTACACACAACACAGATGAATCTCACAGACATAGCACTGAACGAAGGAGGGCAGAAACAAAACATTACATAATATATTATTCCATATATATAGAATTTAAGAACAGTTAAAACCACTCTAGGGTGATAGAAGTTAGAAGAGTGGTCACCTTTGGAGTGGGAAAGGCAGAAAGGTTTAGGAGAGAGGCTTCTGGGGAGCTGAATGGGAGTGTGCACTTGGGAACAATTCAATGAACTGTGTACTTAATATTGTGCACTTTATTGTATGTATCTTTTAATTCAATAGAACAGTTCATGAGAAGAGAGGAAGAGGAGTAAAGGTGAGGATACTGTCAAATAAAAATGGTGGTAATTCATTGCCAATAGATCCTCACAAAAATACTACTAAAGGATGCACATTAGGAGGAAAGAAAGATATCCCAGAAGAAAGATCTGATGTGCTGGAAGGGATGGTGGGCAAAGAAAGTGGGAAATATATGGTTAAATCTAAACAAGCATCAATTATGTAAAAGAATGATAAATAATGTCCAACTTGTAGGGCTAACACAATAATACAAATTAGATTTTTTTTCTTTACAATTTTTTATTTACATTCTAGTTTGTTAACATACAGTGCAATACTGGTTTCAGAAGTAGAATCCAGTAATTCATCACTTACATACAACACCCAGTGCTAATCATAATAAATGCCCTCCTTAGTACCCATCATCCATCTAGCCCATCCCCCATCCACCTCCCTCCATCAACCCTCAGTTTGTTCGATATTGCCAAGAGTCTCCTATGGTTTGTTTCCCCCTTCCCATATATTCATCTGTTTTGTTTCTTTAATTCCACATATGAGTGAAATCATATGGTATTTGGTCTTTCTCCGACTTATTTCACTTAGCATAATATACTACAGCTCCGTCCACATTGTTACAAATGGCAAGACTTCATTTTTTTTGATGGCTGATAAATATTCCATAATATACATACCACATCTTCTTTATCCATTCATCAGTCAGTAGACATTTGGGCTCTTCCCATAGTTTGGCTATTGTTGATAATGCTGCTGTAAACATTGGGGAGCATGTACCCCTTTGGATCTGTACTTTTTTTATCCTTTGAGTAAAAGATACTTTACCTTTGCTGGATTGTAGGGTAGTTCTATTTTCAACTTTTTGAGGAACCACCAGACAGTTCTCCAGAGTGGCTGCACCAGTTTGCATTCCCACCAACAGTGCAAGAGAGTTCCCCTTTCTCCGCATCCTTGCCAACACCTGTTGTTTCTTGTGTTGTTAATGTTAGCTATTCTGACAGGTGTGAGGTGGTATCTCATCAGGGTTTTTATTTGTATTTCCATGATGATGACTGATGTTGAGCATATTTTCATGTGTCTGTTAGCCATTTGGATGCTTTCTTTGGAAAAATGTCTATTCATGTCTTCTGCCCATATCTTAACTGGATTATTTATTTTTGGGGTGCTGAGTTTGATAAGTTCTTTATAGATTTTTGGATGCTAACCCTTTATCCAATATGTCATTTACAAATACCTTCTCCCATTCTGTGGGCTGCCTTTTAGTTTTGTTGATTGTTGCCTTTATTGTGCAGAAGCTTTTCCTCTTGATGAGGTCCCAATAGTTCATGTTTGCTTTTGTTTCCTTTGCCTCTGGTAACATATCTAGCAAGAAGTTGCTTTGACTGAGGTCAAAGAGGTTGCTGCCTATGTTCTCCTCTAGGATTTTCCAATATAAAATCTGGAAGAATCTTGATAATCCTGATATTCTGAGGTTGGTCCATTATATTGATGATATCACATTAATTAGACGTAGTGACTAGGAAGTGACAAGCACTCCGGACATCCCAGAAAGATACATTCATACCAGAGAGTATAAAATAAACCCTAACAAAGGTTCAGACACCTGGCTCAATGGTGAAGTTTTTAGGAGTCCATAGTCTGGAATGCCAAAACATCCTCTCCAAAGTAAAGGACAAGGTATTGAACTTTGTGCCAGTAAGAAAAAAACACACTGCTTGATTCAAACTTTGGATATAGCATACACAACACTTGGAAATACTGCCTGAACCCATTTTAGGTGACATGGAAGGCTTCTAGTCTTGAGTGGGACCCAGAGCAAGAGGGAGCTTTGCAGTGAGGCTGCAGTACAAACAGCCCTACTGTTTGGGCATATGTTCTGGGTGATCCAGTGATGCTAGAGGCATCGGTGGAGTTAAGGACACTCTATGGAGTGAGTCTTTGGCAAGCCCTTCGTGGAGAGTTGAGCCTAGACCCCCAAAGTTCTGGAGCAAGTCCATGCTATCTATAGCAGAGAACCATTTGACACTCAAAACACAGCTTCCGGCACAATACTGGACCCTGAGAGAAACTGAGGGACCATAGAACATCATAAACTAGAACAGTTATCAGACCTACCAGATCCTAAGCTGAGACAGGCAAAATTGCAACCTGTTATACAATGAAAGTAATACATTTGGATTCAGGCTCAAGCAGGTATGGAGGAAACAAGTAAATTGGATGACAGGTGGTCCACAGCTGTTGTAGGGTGTACAACAGGGTGTAGGTCCTGATGTACCCTGCCTCTCTTGCACTGCTGGCTCGCCATCAGCCCACATCTATGGCCCCTTGGGGACTTCTCTACAACCAGTTGACAGAAAAGAAAAATAAAATAAAAGGCCTGATAATGGTTAGGTCTGCACAATATGTTGGTGTAAGCCAAGAATGGATTGCTGCTACACAGAAGGGCCCTGGAAAAGAGTGGTGAGAGAAATCATCCCAGGGGGCAGAGTATAAAGCACAACTGGCCACGGCCTTTGTGTGAAGAAGCAGTGGCCTGAAGTGAGAAATACACAAACTTCCAAGTAATGGCAATGGCTTGGCTGCTTGGTCAAGGGGCTGGAGGGAACAAGATTGGAAGACTGGAAACAAGGATGTCTGAGGAAGAGGCATGTGGATAGAGCTATGGGAATGAGCACATGGAGTGTGGATCTTTTGAGTCCCACATCAATGCATACCAGAAAGCATTGTGGCAGAAGAAGCACTGAATAAGACACCTTGTAGACAGGATGACTCATCCAGTGAATGTCAGTGAGCCTCTGTCCTCAGCCACTTCAATCCTTACAAAACCCATGAATGAATGGATTAGTCATGGTAGCCTAACATGATGAGTACCCTTTCACCGAGGCTGATCTAACTACCATGCTGAATGCCTAACCATCAGCTGTACTGAACAATGCTAAGCCCTTGAGATGGTTCAGTCCCTCAAGGACATAAGCAGGCTTTGATGGCAAGTTCATTACCTTGGATCTCTTCTACCCTGGAGGGAGAAAAAATTCATTCTGCCTAGAAATAATACATATTCTGATTATGGGTTTGCCTTCTCTGCTCATAGTGCATTGGCCAGCCTAATTATCTGCAAGCCACAGATTGCCTGCTTCTGGGGAAACCAAATCCTAGGCACCAACAAATCAAAAAGTTGGTTCTTTGATAGGTCTAATAAAATATACAGTATTCTGGCAAGATCGGAGGAAGAACAAATAAACAATATTGCAAATAAAAAAGAAAAACTATGTATTCTGTTGAGATATAAAGGGACAAAGATAAATAACTGGAGGAGAAGGGGAATTTCTTTTTACAAGAGAATGCCAAGTAATAAATATAGGAGGAATCCAGGTGTTAAAAAATCATTATATTGTAGCCATTATAGTAAGGACTGGTACAGACAAGAATCAAAATGGATGCTAAAACACGTGTGAAAGTTTGATGAGGAACAGGGTGTTTCCACTGTTTCAAAGTATCTCCCACGAATTAATTGTTTAATAGAGAGAGTAAAATAGTAACTGTACACTGGAGAAAACTGTTGGACCCCACCCTAACCAAGTGATCAAAGTTAACATCACAAATCAACATCAGTTGACTGGTGATGTTCACACCAGTAACCAAAAGATAAATAGAGCAGATAAGCATAGCTGCAATTCTTTTTCCCAAATCTGCTCAATCTCAGAATGCCATCTGCCACCTTTTTTCTGTAAGGTGATACTCATGCTTGGCCCAGTGATGACCAAGTGCTAATTTAGTTGTTTTGCAGGAGCTCAAGGTTTACCTCCTCTTAGAGCACTAACAAAATGAAATTGACTCACCCCCATTTAGCAACTTCCTTTGTCTGATCTTGAGTCAAGTGGCTGTTTGCCCCTTTACCTGGACCCTTTTCAGCTTGCTTTTAAAAATCCCTGACTCTCCCCCTTAGAGAGGCAGATTTGAGGCCTCTCCTGGTGTCCTCATTTGGCAGCCTTTCGAATAAACTCTTGCCTTGCTGATCCCTTGATGTCTCTGGTGCACCAAGGACAGGAACCTGAGTTCCAAGGTTATGCACTAGGAAGCAAACAACATTATGTAGCACTCCTACAAAAACATACATAACTTAGATCTTACTTGCCGTGAGGAAACAGACATTCAGCGTGAGACATCTACAAAACAACCACCATGTACTCTCCAAAACGGAAATGTCATGACAGAGGGAGGAGTCCCTGAGGCACTATTCCAGGTGAAAAGAAATCTAAGAAGGATGACAACAAAATGTAACCTTGAATCGGATCGTGGACCAGAAAAAATAATGCTATTGTAGGTGACAAAAAAATAATTTTTCCCCTACCCTTCTAGATTCTTGGCTGAGACCCTCTGTGATAATACAGATTAACAGGAGAAAAACAAGAAGTTTAATAACATGTATACCTCCTGTATGCACAGGAGACACCCAAGAAAACTGAGAAATTCCCCAAAGAAATGGTCCAAACCACCACCTTACTAAATACCATCTCCAGCTAAAAACAAAAGATGTTGGGCAGTAGGTAGGGGGAGCCAATTATGGGAGGTTACCAGGAAAAGTACAGTAGATGAGAGGAAGGTTGTTAGACTTGAGTCATTGCCTTCTCCACGGATAAGAGCTTCTAGAGATTTTCAGTCCTCCTTCCCTTACAAATAAAGATTTCCCTTATAAATGTAAATGTCTTTTACAAAAGTATAATATCTCCTCAGTTTTCAGAGCTTTTCTTTTTCTGCTTAACATAAATATAATCAGTCTAAAATAATCCTTACACCAAAGAGGCATGTACTGGGGAGACAAATTCTGGTCCCCTTTGCTATAGAAGACATTACTGGGACAACTAGCAAAAGTAAAATGTGAGCTATATATTAGATAATGCCAAATAGTGTAACATTTAGATAAATTTCCTGAGTTCATTAAATTTCCTATAATTATGTAAAAGAGTCCCTTATTCTTGGAAAATAAGTATGGAAGTACTGAGGTTTGAAGGAGCATGATACAGCAACTTACTCTGAAATGATTCAGGGGAAAAAAAATAGTCAGAGAAATGATAAAGTAAATGTGGCAAAATATTAACAGTAGGTACATCTAAATACAGGATATAGCTCTTTAGTATTATTCTTAAGTTTTTCTGTAAGTTTGAAATTATCTCAAAAAATAAAAATTTAAGTAAACTTTAAAAATAAAGGAATAAGAAGATATTATGAACAATATTATATGAGTACATTTTAAAATATAAGTGAAATTATTAAATTCCCAGAAAAATTTGATGAGGAAAAAAAACTCTCTAAGGGCCTGAGATATAAGGGAAGCCAGTTTAGATTTCTTTTTCCTTTTTTTTTTTTAAGTTTTTTATTTATTTTGAGAGAGAGAGAGAGAGAGAGCGCACACACATGTGCACACAAATAGTGGAAAGGCAGAGAGAGGGAGAGAGAGAATCCCAAGCAGGCTCCACACTATCAGCACACAGCCAGATGTGGGGCTTGAGCTAACCAACCATGAGATCGTGATCTGAGTCAAAATCAAGAGCCAAAAGCTTGGGCACCTGGGTGGCTCAGTCAGTTAAGTGTTGGACTTTGGCTCAGGTCATGATCTCACTGTTCATGAGTATGAGCCCTGCGTCGGGCTCTGTGCTGACAGCTCGGAGCCTGGAGCCTGCATTGGTTTCTGTGTCTCCCTCTCTTTCTGCCCCTCTCCCACTCACACTCTGTCTCTCCCTTTCAAAAATAAATAAACATTAAAAAAGATTTTTTAAAAAGTCAGAAGCTTAACGAACTGAGCCACCCAGGTGCTCCTAGATTTGTTTCTAAGTCACCATGACTGTACATAAACTTTGTGTAAATCAAAAGCCTGATTTATGGCCCACCAAGCATACATTGTATACCTGCTTTGTAAATGAGTGGCCTAAAGGAAAACCATCTTGTCCTTAAGATATTGATTAATGCTTCTACTCCCTGCATTCCTTGACGTTAACACTTGTGCTTCCTGCCTATATGTTAATCTATAATATTTTGCACTTTTGCAAGATGTAAAAAGGTATATAACCTTGTAAAAACTGTTCATTCTCTGTAGCCCTTTCTTCCCTGTGAAAAGTGTGTTTCTCAGGCAGCTGTCCTAACGAGGGCTCAAATAAAACTCTTTCTTACTTTTAGAGATCCTAAAAGGTTTGTTCATTTTGTGTCAACAGGCCTGATAAAACTGACCAACCTAGAAATTTTAAATAGATGTATAATCATTAAAGAACTCAAGTCAGTAGTTTAAAATGTTCCCCAAAATTCAATACCATACCAGAACAGATGGAGTTACAAGTGAGTTCTAAAGGAAAAGATATTGCAAACTCATTTTTATTCTTTGAAGCTATCGTAACCTTAATACCAAAAGCATACATTGACAAAATAAAGTTAACATAGATCAAAAAAAATTACAAAAAAAAAAAAATTACAAATGGGGCACCTGGGTGGCTCAGTTGGTTGGGTGTCTGACTTTTGATTTGGGCTGAGGCCATGATCCCAGGGTCATGGGATGGAGCCCCGATATG
This sequence comes from Panthera tigris, assembly GCF_018350195.1. Classification (NCBI taxonomy): domain Eukaryota; kingdom Metazoa; phylum Chordata; class Mammalia; order Carnivora; family Felidae; genus Panthera; species Panthera tigris. The sequence continues at coordinate 121,489,695 of NC_056668.1, read as the reverse complement.
GGCTCCACACTGAGCATGGAGCCTGCTTGGGATTCTCTCTTTCCCTCTGCCCCTCTTCCTGACTCACACACTCTCACTTTCTTTCTCTCTCTTTCAAAAAATAATAATAATAATAACATTTAAAAAAATTATAATAAAATATTGGCAAACTGAATCCGGAAATCCATGAAAGATATATTCATTACCAAGTTGAATCTATTCTAGGAATTCAAAGTATATTTAATATTCAAAAATAATTAATATAATCACTAAATTAAAATATTAAAGGAAAAATAATAATACACATTTCTTACAGTTGCAAAAATGAGTAAGTAATTTCTGTGTAATTAAGAATCTGGCTGGCCTTTGTCTCCCATTGCTGAGAAGTAGCCTCTAACCCCTGAGAGTTTCCTAAGTGCTAGGGAGTCTTTGTTATTCATCAGGCCCTTAGACCACCTCAAATTATAAGATGACTTAGAAGATGACTCATGGTAAGCCATTAAATAGTTTATGCTAATAAGACGACTCCCGTAGGGGCTCAGGCTACTCAGAAAGACCAACCGTGTAATTAGAGGGTTAATGCTTTGAACCAGGCAATATCAACCAAAACTGAGGGCATGAAGGATGGAGGGGAAATACCACTAATTTAATCACATGGCCCATGAGTCCATCAGCCATGTCTATGAAACGAAATCCCAACAAAAACTTAATAACGTGTAACTTGAGTGAGTGAGGTTGACAACACTCTGCATATCACTACACATCAAATACCTGGTAAGGTGAGTTGTCCTCGCTCCTCACAAGGACAAAACACCACAAGCTTGCCATTTAGGGTCCTCCCGGCCCTCACCCCATGCATACCTTCTTTTGGCTGATTGTGATTTGTATCCTTTTTGCCATAATAAAACTGTAATTATGAATAGAGCCCTCTCTGAGCTCTGTGAGTCACTCTAACAAATTATCAAGCCTGTGGAGGAGGGGAGTCATGAAAACCCCCAAATGTAGCCAGTTATTCAGAAGTGAGGGTGGTCCTGGAAACTCCCTAGCTGGTGGCCGGTGTCCAAAGTGAGGCTGGTCTGTGGGGCAATATACTCTTAACCTCTGATGTTTGGCCTAACTCTGGGTACTTAGTGTCAGAAATCATTACAGCAATGAACAGATAAATCAAAACTAATTAATAAATGGGCCTATAAAAAGGGATGAGGAGACCAGATGGGCTGAGATGAGCTAGAAAGTAGCCTTCTCTGAATGTTCCTTGTTTTATGGTGTTAAAAGGAAGACAACAGATCGGAAATGGAGTCATTTATGCTAAGCCCCATATCACCAGAGACTTAACTTAATTATAACTTTGGCTCTCCCATATATGGAATCTTAAACCAATCATTCAGGAATCACTTCATTAGCACTAGTTAGGTAATCTGACTGATAGAACCTGATCCAACCCCTAGAGGAAAGTAATCTTGCAAAAACCAATCCACTTTTTAGTCTACTCTAACATCCTTGTTCCTGCTCCTTTCTGCCTACCTTATGTACAGCTCCTCAGAGTTCCTTTCTATCTGCTAAGTTGGATGCTACTTAATTCATGAATTGTTGAATAAAGTTAATAATATCTTTAAATTTTGCTCAGTTAAGTTTTGGGTTTTTTTTTAATTTTTTAATATTTTTTAAAGTTTATTTATTTTTGAGAGAGAGACAGAGAGAGTGGGGAGAGGCAGAGAGAAAGGGAGAGAGAGAATCCCAAGCAAGCTTTGCACTATCAGCACAAAGGAGCTGGAACTCACAAACCATGAGATCATGACCCAAACAGAAACCAAGAGTCAGATGTTTAACTGACTGAGCCACCCAGGCACCCCAAGTTTTGTTTTTCATTTTATTTTTTTAAATATGAAATATATTGTCAAATTGGTTCCCATACAACACCCAGTGCTCATCCCAACAGGTGCCCTCCTCAATGCCCATCACCCACTTTCCCCTCCCTCCCACCCCCTATCAACCCTCAGTTTATTCTCAGTCTTTAAGAGTCTCTTATGGTTTTCCTCCCTCACTCTCTTTTTTTTTCCCCTTCCCCTCCCCCATGGTCTTCTGTCAAGTTTCTCAGGATTCACATAAGAGTGAAAACATATGGTATCTTTCTCTGTATGACTTATTTCACTTAGCCTAACACTCCCCAGTTCCACCCACATTGCTACAAAAGGCCATATTTCATTCTTTCTCATTGCCAAGTAGTATTCCATTGTATACATAAACCACAACTTCTTTACCCATTCATCAGTTGATTGACATTTAGGCTCTTTCCATAATTTGGCAATTGTTGAAAGTGCTGCTATAAACATTGGGGTACAAGTGCCCCTATGCATCAGCACTCCTGTATCCCTTGGGTAAATTCCTAGCAGTGCTATTGCTGGGTCATAGGGTAGATCTATTCTTAATTTTTTGAGAAACCTCCACGGTTTTCCAGAGCAGCCTGAGTTTTGTTTTTTAACATTGGTTTGACTTTGGAATCATGTAAATGTTTTACATAATTAAAACAGAAAACTGAATAGAAAAATGAAAGGCAATCCCATAAAAGTAAAAACTAAAACAAAGCAACCTAACTCTATATCAGTTTTGTAGCCTAACCACACATAATTATTCCGAGTGACTTTAAACATAGTATATTGACTGTACATCCCCAGTAGGATAAACTAAAAGGTCAAAACAAAACAAAACAAAACTAATCAAAACTGCATTCAGGTGTCTTGTTGTCAGTTGTAATATCAGTATTGCTATTTTAAAAAGAGGTAGTATCAATAAATACACCTCTAACCCCAAGATTATGGTCTCTAAATGTTAATACCCTTTTTTTTCTAAGTTTATTTTTTTTATTTATTTTGAGAGAGAGAGAGAGAGAGAGAGAGAGAGAGAGAGAGAGAGAGAGCGCGCATGAGCGGGCTCCACACTGTCAGCACAGAGCCCAACACAGGGCTCAATCTCATGACCCGTGAGATCAGGACCTGAGCCAAGATCAAGAGTCGGATGCTTAACCAACTGAGCCACCCAGGTGCCCCAATATTATTACCTTAAAAAGAACCAAAACTTTTTGGAAAAATAATCGCCCCACATCTGCAGAAAGAAATATACAAAACAGCATGGTACATCTTGTCATAACAGAAATCAAAGAACTTGTATCAAAGACTACTGGAGGGGGGGGCACATCAGTAGCACATTGGCACCAACTTGAAGGAATTTCCACTGACCAAAGATGGGATAATTTGAGCATCAGAAATAATAATGATTTCAGCAGGTTGAGACACACCAATATGTAAAAATATACTTTAAAAAACACAACAAATATATAAAAATTCATTGATTTATAATGATAATTTTATGCCATCATTAATGTCTTTAGAGGTTGCTAGGATGCCAACTCATCCTGAAACTGATACACAAAAGAAAAGAATCAAGCATTTATCCCTTCTTTCCTATTCAGACTGTTTTTTCAGGGTAACCAAATAATTGATTAAGGTTCTTCTTTACAGAAGAAATCACAGCTAATAAATGTAGGAAGAGTTAATGACTTAGAAAATCACTATTTTGCAATCTCTAATGAAATCACTGACACAGATAATGATCAACAATGTCTGCCAAAAGCACTGGGTGAAAGGGAGATAGGAAACTTTATAAGGGATGCATTAGGCTGGCACATTCAGAACCAGATGATCAGTATTAAGATCACTAAAAGAGGAACAACTAGGTATTATTTACCTCCTGATGTGAGACAATGGAAAGTGCACAGCACCACCTACAGAGGACTTTTGTCAAATAAACATTTCAAATTTTTAAACATTTTTAAAAAGTAAAAGGAAAAGCCTAAATCTAATGAAGTCTTTGGTTCTAATTATTACTCTTCAGAAATACAAGGTATAGAAGAACATGTAAAATAACAGCTCAAAAATTAAATCAGATAAATCAGAAGGCAAGAAATTCTACAGCACAAATGACTGTTTTCATCAAATAGCATTTTTAAAAAGAAAACTTTAATAGGCTAAAAGAGATTTAAGGAACAAATTAACTATGTTTGAAAGAGGGAAGAGTATTTCTTCCTCTGAGGCAAAAGGAAAAAAAAGAAAAGAAACATATTAACCAAATGAAATTATGTACTTTTTTGCATTCTAGTTAAATAAACCAAGAGTAAAATTACAATCATTTAGAAAATCAGGGGAGCCTGGGTGGTTTAGTCAGTTAAGCATCAGACTCTTGATTTCTGCTCAGGTCATGATCTCAGGGCTAGTTGTGAGATCAAGCCCCATGTCAGGGTCCCTGGTGAGCATGCAGTCTGCTTGGAATTCTGTCTCTGCCCATCTCCCAATCGTGCTCACTTGCTCTTTCTCTCTCTCTCTCTCTCAATAAATAAATTTTTAAAAAAAAATAGTTTGGAGGGGTGCCTGAGTGGCTCAGTCAGTTGAGCGTCTGACTTAGGCTCAGATCATGCTCTCACAGCTGGTGAGTTCGAGCCCTGAGTTGGGCTATGTGCTGACAGCTCTGAGCCTGGAGCCTGCTTCAGATTCTGTGTCCCCCTCTCGCTTTGCCCCTTCCCAATCGTGTTCTGTCTGTCTCTCAAAAATAAATAAACATTAAAAAAAATTTTTAAATAGTCTGGAAAATCAGGAAAAAATGAACTCAGACTATTAGGTGATATTAAGGAATTGTTATATGGGAGGTAATCATGGGTGTTGTGGCTATGCTTCTTAAAAGTCCTTATCTGCTGGAGGTACACACCACTGTACTTACAGATTAAATGATATGATGCCTGGGAATTACTTTCAAATAGCCAAACCAACAAAAGAGTAGAGAGAAGAGATAGTACAAGAATGGCAGGAAACTGATCATTGTTGAAGTTGGGTGATGACTCATGACAATTCATGATAACATTCTCTGTTTTTGTATAAGTTTAAAAATCTCTCTAATAAAAAGTAAAACATATGATCACCTTAGTAGTTGCAGAAAAAGCTGATTTGATCACATTCCACACCCCTTCATAATTGTGATTCTTAGCAAACTAAAAATAAGAGAGAATTTATTTAACTTAAAAAGTGTGCCTATCAAAACTTACAGCAAACATCATAGTTAATAATGAAACAGAAGCAATTTTTAAAATCTGGAATACAATAAGGATGCCCCTACCATTAACCACCACTTGGCAACATTGAATCAGAAAACTTAATTTGTATAATAACTCGAGAAAAAGAAATGAGAGATATATAAGGATCAGAAAGGAAAAAAATATGAGTTAATTTTCTCAAATGGAATGAGTGCATAGAAAAACCCCAAGTGACAATAAACAAATTATTAGAATAATTCTCAGAATAACTATGAGTTTAGCAAGGGAATGATAAAGTAAACAGTGGCATCTACCCTCAATGGAGAGAGAGAGGATTCAGCTGGATAGGGCACAGACAGCTTTCAAAAGTATTGGTTGGGAATGCAAGGTGGTGCAGCCACTCTGGAAAACAGTAGGGAGGTTCCTCAAAAAACTAAAAATAGAACTACCCTATGACCCAGCAATTGCACTACTAGGCATTTATCCATAGGATACAGGTGTGCTGTTTCGAAGGGACACATGCACCCCCATGTTTATAGCAGCACTATCCACAATAGCCAAAGTATGGAAAGAGCCCAAATGTCCATCAATGGATAAATGGATAAAGAAGATGTGGCATATATATACAATGGAGTATTACTTGGCAATCAAAAAGAATGAAATCTTGCCATTTGCAACTACATGGATGGACCTGTAGGGTATTAAGCTAAGTGAAATTAGAGAAAGACAAGTATCATATGACTTCACTCATATGAAGACTTTAAGAGACAAAACAGATGAACATAAGGGAAGGGAAACAAAAATAATATAAAAACAGGGAGGAGGACAAAACAGAAGAGACTCATAAATATGGAGAACAAACTGAGGGTTACTGAAGGGTTGTGGGAGGGGGGATGGGCTAAATGGGTAAGGCGCACTAAAGAATCTACTCCTGAAATCATTGTTGCACTATATGCTAACTAATTTGGATGTAAGTTTATAAAAATAAAAAATAAAATTTAAAAAGTATTGGTAATGTTCTATTTCTTAAGATGGATGGTGGAGAAAATAATTATTTGGTTATTCTATACACCTTATAATATGTGTGTATGTGATTTTATTTATATGAAATACTACCTAATAAAAAATTAAAAGCTGGGGCACCTGGGTGGCTCTGTTGGCTAAGCCTCTGACTTCAGCTCAGGTCATGATCTCCTGGTCTGTGAGTTTGAGCCCCACATCAGGCTCTGTGCTGACAGCTCAGAGCCTGGAACCTGCTTCAGATTCTGTGTCTCACTCTCTCTCTGCCCTTCCCCTGCTTACCCTTTGTCTCTCTCCCTCTCTCTCTCTCACTCTCTCTCTCTCTCAAAAATAAATACATATTTAAAACAAATTTTTTTAATTAAAAGCAAAAAAAAAATGGATTCTCTATTTCTAGAACTTCTAAAGCATGAACATACGGCCGTATCTTTTGGAAGTGTTGTAGAGATAATTCTTGCTTTGGGAAAATCAAGTAACTTGGTCTTGAATGTCATTTGTCATTTTCAAAATTTCTCTTAAAATCATATCACTGGATTGTTGTCGTGTGACAGTGTGAACTTGGGGTTGCCCAATATTCAGATATTACCAAAAAGCTGGAAATAAATTTTTTTACGTATGCAAATACTTTGAAACACTGTGAAGGCCAAAAGAAAGGCATCTATCTGTAGGCTGCTAGGCTATGTCCTCTGTTCTAGACTCCAAGTTTTAGAGATAGCCTTCGACCCTGAATGAGTAGGATCATTTCAGTTAGGCCCAAGTCCTCCAGTCCACTCCACACCTCTCTGTTCTCACATCCTGCCTTCATTCTGTGTTTCCTGCCTGAGCCAGCAGGTGGCTGAGTTTGTGAACCCGTCTTCCAGTATCCATGGCATGGAGAAGAATCTTCCTGTATTTCCCCCAATTCACCATCAGAGGGCAGGCACGCAAAATAGGAGGAGAAAACCCGTAGCTTTTGCTGCTACTGGTACTTTCAGGGAAAGGAATCCAGGGATTAACCATGCAGGATTAACCATGTTTATCTAAATTTTAACCATGAAAATACTGTGTGTTTATCTGAATTTAGAAGCATTCTGCAAACATAAGGTATGCAGGTGGGAATGTTTATGTCTTGCTAGAGCTAATCAAAAATCAGTAGCAACAGTGGGACGTCTATAGAGATGAAGCTCTGAGAGTCAGAGCCTGGTACTGCTCAGACATTTGGCTCAGGACAAGCAGGAACTTGGCTTATTTCAGAAATCTTTACAAACGAGTGAATGATTCAGTATCCTCCTTCACAGTCACATCTGTCTGCTGAACATATCTCTTGGAGACACTGTCTCCAGGTCTGCTGTCCTCAGGATAAGAAATAAGGAGATATTCTATATGGGGCAAGGAGAGGGCAAGCTAGACTGTTACAGACAGTGGGCAGTTACACAGGGTGAGGCGTACTGGGAAATGTTTAACAACCAGTTTGCAAAACAAACAAAAAAGCTCTAATCTGCAGCATGTGCCATCTCCACAGTGTAAATACTCCTACTTGGCCAACTTTAAGGAACTCACATTGCATCACTAAACACAGTTGGGAAAAGATACACAATAGACTCTCCTATAGAGAGTCACACTAGACCACCTAGAACAAACCAGCTTTATCATCCTACTAACTCCACCTACTCTCCACCCCCATTTCAAAGTAAAGTCTTAACTGTAGAAACAGGCCCACCCCAACATTTTCAAAGTTTAGGGTGAGGGTACAAATAGAGGCCCATATACTTTATGTCTAAATATTTAAGTTATAAATCAAACTAACACATTGCTAATTAAAATATGTCTTATCCTGCTGCCATGACAAATGTACCTTCATAACTATCTGGAAATCCAGGTTTAAATTTAGAATTCTATGCCTAATATGGCAAGGCAGAAGAAGCCATCCCTGGCCCTCTATCCCAGGCCCACCCCCTTTTCTTCTCACCCCCAGCACACACAAGCACTAGACCACACTCTGTTTCATCTTGCAGGCAGCTCTCTCTTGGCCATCCCTTGGGCCCAATGTGGTCTGTGCACAGGAGAACAGGCCCAGGGAAGAGTCCACACCAGTGTAAAAATGGACTTGAGGTATTTGGGCTGGTAATTATGGAGTCCCAAGACCTGAAACATGGAAAATGGGGTTAGTCTCCAAGTAGACATGTCCCCACTGTCCTATGGATTCTTCAACTCTTAGGGAGGGCAAAGCCAGACTTGGGCCCAAGCAGGCGCTTTAAAGTACAGGACTCGGGGCGCCTGGGTGGTTCAGTCGGTTGAGCGTCCGACTTCGGCTCAGGTCATGATCTCATGGCTCGTGAGTTCGAGCCCTGCGTCAGGCTCTGTGCTGACAGCCTGGAGCCTGCTTCGGATTCTGTGCCTCCCTCTCTCTCTGCCTCAACCCACTCGCATTCTGTCTCTGTCTCTCTCAAAAATAAATAAACATTAAAGTACAGGACTCAGGGCAGGAAGCCTCCTCTCCCAGGCCTGAGAGCAATTACTGCACAGAAGCCTCTCTTGCTGTGCAGGTCTTCTGATGATTTTCAGCATTTAAAATTCCTACACCGACAGGACTCCAGAAATTTCAATCACTCAGGCAGAGTACTGAGCACTTACTATTGGCTGGGACTCAGCTGTAAGGTGAAGAAATGAAAAGATCGTTCTGCCCCAACATTCCCAAAAGGGTAATTCATTACATTCTTTGTTTATACTTTAGAGAAGCATCAGCAAATCAGGACACGAGGGCCAAGTCCTGTCAGGTTGTTTTTGTATGGCCCATAAGCTTACAATGGGTTTTATGTTTTGCAAGAGCTGGGGGGGGAAAAAAAGGAAAGAAAAATAAGAAGAGGAATATTTCATGACATGGGAAAATTACATAAAATTCTAATTTCAGGGTCCATAAATAAAGTTTTATAGGAACACAGCCCTGCCCATTTGTTTATATGTTGTCTATGGCTACTTTCACACTACAACAGCAGAACTGAACGGCTCTGTCAGAGACTATGGCCACAGAGCCCAAATTATTTACTCTCTGATCCTTTACAGAAAAAACTTAGCAATTCCTGCTTTAGAGCTAAGTTTCTTTCCTATGTTTCTCCAGAGAAGATTGGTGGTAGGTGGAGTAGGAAGGGCAGGGAGGGTACAAGGAAAAGGAGAGAACAGAAGTTGACTGAGTTCTGACTGCAGAACTTTGCCTCCTTTCCCTTCGAAAAGAGAAGCTGTACGAAAGCAGATGGGGACTGCCAAGAGGGCACTTGAGAGGACAGGAGAAGTGGGCATAGTGCTCTCTAGCACCCAGGCCAAGCTCTGCCTTTGTTTTTCCCATTAATCTCAGTTATAGGGGCACCTGTAACTCACTTATAGGTTATTAATCTCACTTATAGGGTGGCTCAGTCAGTTAAGCGGTTAAGCGTCTCTTGGTTTTGGTTCAGGTCATGATCTCACAGTTCGTGAGTTTGAGCCCCACATCTGGCTTTGCGCTGACAGCGTGGAACCTGCTTGGAATTCTCCCTCTCCCTCTCTCTTTGCCCCTCCCCTGCTTGCACTCTCTCTGTCTCTCTCCCAAAATAAATAAATAAACTTAAAAAAAATTATTTTAAATCTCACTTACAGCCTCCACTGAATTAGAACATTAAATCTCAACAGTGAAAATCACTACAGTTCCTTTGCTCGGTGAATCTTTGTATTGAAGATGGCAATGAGCACTCATCATTAAAATATCTAGAGCAGTGCTGTCTACCAGAAATACAATGTAATCCAGAATATAATTTTAAATTTTCTGGTAACCACATTAAAAATGTAAGGGGAAGTAATGATATTAATAAAGTATTTTATTTAATACGAAGTATCCAAAATATTATCAATTCAATATGTAAGCAATTCAAGGTTATTAATGAGATACTCTGTATTCTTTTTCTGTACTAAGTCTTTTAAATCTGGCAGATATTTTACACTTACAGCCCATCTCAATTTGAAAATCCTGTGATCAATTTTTATCAGAAATACCCGATTCTGTGTTTTATGAAACTCACAGTTGAAAAAGTAAATCATATACTCAAATCATTCTAAACATACTTAAACACGTTCTAATTGAGCCAAATTTCAGTTTTTAAGCATAAATTGAAATGAAACAAAATTAAAATTCAGTTCTTCGGTTGTACTAACCACATGGTAGGAGCTCAGTAGTTACATCTGGCCAGGGACCACTACACAGAGCAGAGCAGCTCTACCCAAATCCACAGCACAGAGCTGCCATGCATTGTTCTCCAGGACTGGTTTCTATCAACAACAGGTAAACACTAAACTAGTACACAGCACTTGTTCTCTCCTGTTAAGCTCTCCAAACAACAAGGAAACAAGACCTGTAATTTCTTCATGTTAACTACCTACAAAGGTGACCCTCCTCGGGATCATCCACTTAGAGGAAATGGCTTATTTCCTATGACCCTCAAAGAGCCACCAGGAAGAAGGAAGGATCTTTTTTTTTGCCAATCTAGTTTCCAAAGGGCAAAGCCTCCAAAAATCCCAAAGATTGTAATATTTCCATACTTCCCATAAAATTCATAAACAAGTCTTGCTGGCTTTGTCTTTAAAATACAAATTTTAGTTGAGGGACTCACACTCCCCAATTTTAAAACCTACTACAAAGCTACAGTAATCAAGACAAGGCAATAACTGGCATAAGGATACTATATGTAATAAATATATTTATTACAATATTGACATATACTATAAAACACATATGTTGTATAGATACACCATCACCTTTTATTCACCTGCAAAAGCCTCCTAACTTCGCTCTTGCCTTCACTCCTACCCACTAAAGCCCACTCTTCACACAGCAGCCAACCTAATTTTTATGTGTGTGTGTGCATGTACGTAAACGTGTGTGTGATTTTTTAAATGTATTCATTTATTATGTGTCTTTATATTTTGTAATAAATCCATGCTTATTAAAAAGTTGCAAAAATAGTGCAAAGAGTTCCCATGTACCCATCACCAAGCTTCCCCATCTTACATAACTGTAGAATAATGATCAACACTTAGAAATTTATACTGCCCTACGAGCTAATCTATAGACCTTATTTAAATTTCACCAGTTGTCCCATCACTGTCTTTTTCTGTTCCAGAATCCAATCCAGGACCCATACTGCATTTAGTTGTCCTGTCTCCTTAGCCTCCAACAATTTGAAACAGTTCCTCAGTCTGTCCATGTCTTTCATAATCTTGATACCTTTGAGGAATACAGGCTGGTTATTCTGTAGAAGGCATCTGTTTGGATTTGTCTGATGTTTCATCACGATTAATTTCAAGTTATGCATTTGGGGCAAGAACACCACAGAAGTGATGCTGTGTTCTTCGTGGTCATCTTATCAGAAAGCACATGGTGTAGATTTTTCCATTTACTAATGATCATTCAGGTAAGGGAATGTCTCCAGGTTTCTCCTCCATAAATTCACGAGTTTTCCCCTTGTAACATGAATCTTGTGGGAGATACTACTAGATTCTGCAAATAACCCTCTTTCTCATCATACTTTTGCCCACTAAATTTAGTATTGGTTGATGATTCTTTCCTGCACAAATTATTATCATGTTTGTCAAATGATTTTTCTATATTCATCATTTCCTCTATATTAATTAATTAATCTCCTATAAGGAAGAGCTGTTCCATTTATTTATCTGTTTGTTCAGTATAAACACACAGGTATTTATTTTATTCTGTGAGATACAACTCATTATCATCACTCTTTATTTTGTTGTATCAATTGTCCTGGATTTGGTTGTTGGGAGCTCTTTCTTTTTCTTTTTTTTTTTTTAAGTTTACTTATTTATTTTCAGGGGAGGGGACAAGCAAGGGAGGGACTAAGAGAAGGAGAGGCAGAATCCCCAGCAGGCTCCACACCACCAGTGCAGAACCTGATGTGGGGGTCGAACTCACAAAGTGTGAGATCAAGAGTTGAACGCTTAACTGACTGAGCCACCAAGGCTCCTCAGTTAGGAGCTCTTTCAAGTTGGCTCCTGTGCCTTTTGAAAACTCCCATCTCTTCCTGAATACTTCTTTGCCTTCTGGCACTGCAAAATATTCCAGGCTCATCTTGCACTTTCCCCGGCCCAGGCCTGCAGCCTCATCCTTTTGAAAGATAGTCTTGGCCAGGTCACCCCCTGCTTCATACCCCTCAATGACTCCTCAGAGAATAAAATCCTTACTGTGGTCTCAAGGCCCCTTTTCACTTCTCAAGCCTTGATTCCTGCTGCTCTCTCCCATCGCTTACTTGTGCTCTGGGTTATTTGGTGTTCTGACAGCTACTAGGACATGTCCAGCTATTTAGACCTCAGGGCCTTTGCACGGCTGGGGCTTGGTGCCCCTTTGGTTTCAGCACCCATCACCTCTACAGAAAGGATTCCTTGACCTCTCTACCTACCTAAAAGAGCTCCCAGGCTCCTTTCCTCCAATTATCATCTCCCTGCCTACCTCCCCTTAGCAACTGGGTGTAATCTCTGCTGTGTTTGCTTTAAAATGCACATATTGTCAACACTTTTTCTTTGTTTTCTGCACTTAAAAATCAGGATTAAATGAACACAAATACAGCAGTTGTAAATGTAGATTGTTAAGGCAAGTTGAACCAAGCATCAACTCTGACAGTGTTGCCAACAGTGACATGATTTCCAACACCTTGAGCAACCCTTGGTGAAGTTCCAAACAAAACAAACTACTTTCTTCTTTGACTTACACAATAGATGTACCCCTGGAAAATGCAGTGTTTATTAAAATCGAGCAGAAAATACTTTTGTGTTTACATATTAAACAGGATTAGGTTTTAGGCTCAGAGCATTATAAAGAAGTTTTTCACCTACTTGAATGTCAGGCAGGGCACTTGAGAGTCATGTGCATTTTTCCATTGAGCCAGACTGTCCCAGGCTTTGCAGGATATTCAGCATCCCTGACCTTGCCAGCAGAGCTCCCAAATGCTGTGCCAGTCAAATGGATTACTATTTGAGATTTCTAAAGCATTTAGATTTCTGAACCCATATGTTTCAGATTTCTACAACGCTTCCTGGGGTGGTGAAGGGCAGTGTTTTTTTAGATGCCATGATGCAGGACTGAGCCCCATTGACAAGGTGAGCAGAGGAACCATGGAGTAGGGGGGCTTGTGTATGATCGCTCCACCTCACCACAGTAGTTACCACTAGGTTAGAAGCAGGGGCTGTAACTGCCGGGAAGACACTGCCAGGCAAGAAGGAAAGAGAGCATCCTGATCCCAACGAAGAATCACCTCTTCTTCGTCTGATCTTCCCATAACACAGCTCCTCTGCTGGGCCACTGAGGACTTCTGCTTTGTATTAGTGTTGTGCAGGCACATAGCCATCCTCCCTATTAGCCTCCAGGCCCCAGGAAAGCTTCATCTGATTGACTCCTGCACCTCCAGCATCCAGAATGGAACCCAGCAAGTACTCTACCAATGTCTATGGTAAAAATAAATGTGTATGTACTTTAACCAGGCAACAATGGGAGACAGAGCAGGACGGAGGCAAGTTCTCTCCCAGAGCCGCTCCTAAGTGCACCACTGGCCAGCACGGAGTCCTGAGCCTCCATTGTGTGCCAGGCTCTGGGCTGGACCTTGTGATGCAGAGAAGAACAAAATGAGCAAGCTGCCTACCCTTGAGGAGGAAACAGATCCCCACGCCTGTGGCAACTGTGGCAACTGAGGAATGCATGAGCCTGGGGAATGCTGAAGGGGGGCAACTAAGTCTGCCTGGGTCAGCTAGGGCCCAGGAACAGGTGTGTTGGATAGTGTCTGAGAGGAATTAGTAGGAGTTAGCCCAGGTGAGGGAGGATTGTTCCACACAGAGGGAGCCAAGCTTGCAAAGTCACGTTAGGGGAACTCCAATAACGCACTCCTTCAGCACTGCCTTCCTCTGGTCACCACCATGTCAGGGAGGCAGGGAGAGTTCAGGAGACAGACCAGGGGCAAGTTCCAGAGTATAACTTACTTATTTATTTATTTTTTTTAATTTCAGAGAGAGAGAGAGAAAATGTGTACATGAGCTGGGGAGAGGGGCAGAGGGAGAGAAAGGGAGAATCTCAAGCAGGCTCCAAACTCAGCGTAGAACCTGACGCGGGGCTCAGTCTCATGACCCTAGAATCATGACTGGACTCAAAAATCAAGAGTCAGACACTCAACTGACTAAGTCACCCAGGTCCCCCTGAGCATAACTTACTTTAAAAGACAAACAAGCTATTTATACAGCAGCCAGCCCTGCCTCTCCCTCACCAAGCCTCAAGAACTGACCAAGTTTTTACAGGGTTTAAAAAAGTCCTCTTGGCTTCCTGAGGATTCCACCTCTCGGATACAACTTTTCCTTGGGGATATCATGCTCCCAGGCCAAAATCTATTTTAAAAGTATAACGTGGGGGGGAGGAGCCAAGATGGCGGAACAGCATGGAAGTTTTTTGTGTATCTCTCGTCCATGAAGTACAGCCAGACCAACACTAAACCATCCTGCACACCTAGAAAACTGATTGGAGGATTAACACAACAATCTGCAGAACCTGAACCACAGAATTCAGCAGGTACATGACATGGAGAAGTGAACTCGGGGAGCAAGAAGGTGCAGAAAGGGAGGTGCTTTTGTGAGCGGAGAGATGATGGAGACTGGGGGCGGGGGGAGAATACAGGAAAAGCACCACTCCCCAAAAGCAGTTGGAGAGAAAGTGGAAAATTGGAAACAGCTGCAGGGACTAAACTAAAAAGGGAGAAAGGAGAAAGGAGAGGGTTTAAATTCCATTAAGACTGTAAGCAAAGGGAGTACAGAGTCTGCAACTCTGCAGCTTGATACCTGGTGGTGCTCTGGTGGGAAGGGCGAATCCCCAGGAACAGAGTGGGGTCCGGGAGGTTCTCAGACCACACGGGGAGAAGCGGTTCCACTGCTGGAAGGACATTTGGTAGAGACTGTTGAAGCCACCTGGTCCCAGCAGACCCCAGAAAACGGCCACATTGGCTGGTGCTGGAACAAGGTCGTTAAGGGTGAAGCCTGGTGCCAGATGGTGTTGTGAGTTTCCATAATCCCTGAAACGCTGCTGCTACACTATCTCCCGAACTGTTTCTGGGGCGGGCTGGCACCTGGCTGCGGTTTCACGGCACTGACAGCAGCAGCAGGGTCCAGCAAGCGTTCCTGGGTGCAGCCGACATTCGGCCATTGCTCGGTGAGACCCTCCTATAGAGGGGCGGAGGGGGTCAAAGCCGCAGTCCTTCAGAAGTAAGGGGCTGGGAAAACAGATGCATCTGAGACAAAACTCGGGAGAGAGGTACTGTCTGGGGCCTGGTCACAGACAGTGAAAAATCGGGGAGTGGAAGAAAGCTGCAGACAGAAGACGGGTGCATGATTGCTGATCAGGGAGAACAAAGTTCTGATATTAGAGACTGGGTAACTGGGTGACGCCATTTTCACTGCTCCCACGCATGCGCGTATGCACCTACAAGTGCCACATCACTCCACCCCAGTGGGCTAGCAGCACCATCTAGTGGAGAGCAGAGCTGTTACACTGAGCCCCGCCCAACTGGGCCAACCTCGTTCTTCAAGAACACAAATCTCACCGCCTGCTTAGTTTATGGACTCTAAAGCACTTCATAGTCTGACGTCTAGGGGAAAATGAAGTAATTTCCATCCTATTTCAATCTGTTAGCAGGTCCATCTAGTCAATTTTCTTTCTTTTTTTTTCTTTTTCACTTCTTTTTCTTGAATACAAAAAGAGAAAAAATTCATTTTTTATTTTCCATTCTTATTAAAAATATTTTTCTTTCGGGGTGCCTGGGTGGCTCAGTCGGTTGGGCGGCCGACTTCAGCTCAGGTCATGATCTCGCGGTCCGTGAGTTCGAGCCCCGCGTCGGGCTCTGTGCTGACAGCTCAGAGTCTGGAGCCTGTTTCAGATTCTGTGTCTCCCTCTCTCTCTGACCCTCCCCCGTTCATGCTCTGTCTCTCCCTGTCTCAAAAATAAATAAAATGTTAAAAAAATTTTTTTTTCTTTAATTTTTAAAAATATTTTTTACTTTTGTGTAAATTTTTTCAATTTCTAGTTAACTTCCATCATTTCATTTTAGTCTACTTCAGTGTATTCATTTTTTCAAATTCTCAAACGATTTCCTTTTTCTCCCCCCTTTTTTCTCTAATCTATCAAACCACTTTCAACACCCAGACCAATACACACCTAGGATCTAGCATCATTTATTCGATTTATGTGTGTGTGTGTGTGTGTGTGTGTGTGTTTTTAATTTTTTAATTTTAAATTTTTTAATTTTAATTTTTTCTTAATTTTAATTTTTCTACCTCATTAATTCCTTTTCTCCCCTAAAAATAACAAAATGAAGGAATTCACCCCAAAAGAAAGAGCATGAAGAAACGACAGCCAGGGATTTAACCAACACAAAAACAAGCAAGATGTCTGAACCAGAATTTAGAATCATGATAATAAGAATACTAGCTGGAGTCAAAAATAAATTAGAATCCCTTTCTTTGGAGATAAAAGAAGTAAAAACTAGTCAGGATGAAATAAAAAATGTTATAACTGAGTTGCAATCATGGATGGATGCCACAGCGGCAAGGATGGATGAGGCAGAACAGAGAATCAGTGATATAGAGGACAAACTTATGGAGAATAATGAAGCAGAAAAAAAGAGGGAGATTAAGGCAAAAGAACACGATTTAAGAATTAGAGAAATCAGTGACTCATTAAAAAGGAACAACATCAGAATCATAGGGGTCCCAGAAGAGGAAGAAAGAGAATAGGGGTAGAAGGGTTATGTGAGCAAATCATAGTGTAAAACGTTCCTAACCTGGGGAAAGACACAGACATCAGAATCCAGGAAGCACAGAGGACCCCCCATTAGATTCAACAAAAACCGACCATCAACAAGGCATATCATAGTCAAATTCACAAAATACAAACTCAAGGGGAGAATCATGAAAGCATCAAGGGAAAAAAAGTCCCTAACCTACAAGGGAAGACAGGCCAGGTTTGCAGCAGACCCATGCACAGAAACTTGGCAGGCTAGAAAGGATGGCAGGATATTTTCAGTGTGCTGAATCAGAAAAATATGCAGCCAAGAATTCTTTATCCAGCAAGGCTGTCATTCAAAATAGAAGGAGAGATAAAAAGATTCCCAGACAAGCAAAAATTAAAGGAGTTTGTGACCCCTAAAGAAATGTGACTCCCCTGCAGGAAATTTTAAGGGGGACTTTCTGAGGGGAGAAAAGATGAAAATATAAATAAATAAATAAATAAATACATACATACATACATACATACGTACATACATAAAGACAAAAAGGCAACAAAGATTAGAAAGGACCAGAGAACACCACCAGAAACTTCAACTCTACAAGCATCATAATGGCAATAAATTCATATCTTTCAGTACTCACTCTAAACCTCAATGGACTCAATGCTCCAATCAAAAGACATAGGGTAACAGAATGGATAAGAAAACAAGATCCATCTATATGCTGTTTACAAGACAACCACTTTAGACCTAATGACACCTTCAGATTGAAAGTAAGGGGATGGAGAACCATCTATCATGCTAATGGTCAACAAAAGAAAGCCAGAGTAGCCATACTTATATCAGACAATCTAGACTTTAAAATAAAGACTGTATCAAGAGATGCAGAAGGGCATTATATCATAATCAAGGGGTCTACCCACCAAGAAGACCTAACAATTGTAAACATTAATGCGTCTAATGTGGAAACACCCAAATATATACATCAATTAATCACAAACATAAAGAAACTCATTGATAGTAATACCATAATAGTAGGGGACTTCAGCACGCCACTCACAGCAATGGACAGGTCATCTAATCAAAAAATCAACAAGGAAACAATGGCTTTGAATGACACACTGGACCAGATGGACTTAACAGATATATTCAGAACATTTCATCCTAAAGCAGCGGAATATACATTCTTCTCCAGTGCACATGGAATGTTCTCCAGAAGAGACCACATACTGGGACACAAATCAGCTCTCAACAAGTACAAAAAGATCGAGATCATACCGTGCATATTTTCAGACCACAATGCTATAAAATTCAAAATCAACCACAAGAAAAAATTAGGAAAGGTAACAAATACTTGAAGACTGAAGAACATCCTACTAAAGAATGAATGGGCTAACCAAGCAGTTAAAGAGGAAATTAAAAAGTATATGGAAGTCAATGAAAATGATAACACCACAACCCAAAACCTCTGGGACGCAGCAAAGGCGGTCATAAGAGGAAAGTATATAGCAATCCAGGCCTTCCTAAAGAAGGAAGAAAGGCCTCAGAAATACAACCTAACCTGACGCCTTAAGGAGCTGGAGAAAGAGCAGCAAATAAAACCCAAAACCAGCAGAAGACAGGGAATAATAAAGATTAGAGCAGAAATTAATGCTTTTGAAACCAAAAAAAAAAAACAGTAGAACAAATCGATGAAACCAGAAGTTAGTTCTTTGAAAGAATTAACAAAATTGATAACCCACTAGCCAGTTTGATCAAGAAGAAAAAGGAAAGGACCCAAATAAATAAAATCAAAAATGAAAGAGGAGAGATCACAACCAACACAGCAGAAGTAAAAATAATAATAAGAGAATATTATGAACAATTATATGCCAATAAAATGGGCAATCTTGAAGAAATGGACAAATTCCTAGAAACATATACACTACCAAAACTGAAACAGAAAGAAATAGAAAATTTGAACAGACCCAGAACCAGTAAGAAAATCGAATTAGTAATAAAAAATCTGCCAAAAAACAAGAGCCCCAGGGCCAGATGGCTTTCCAGGGGAATTCTACCAAACATTTAAGGAAGAGTTAACACCTATTCTCTTGAAGCCATTCCAAAAAATAGGAATGGAAGGAAAACCTCCAAATTCTTTCTATGAAGCCAGCATTACCTTGATTCCAAAACTAGACAGAGACCCCACTAAAAAGGAGAACTATAAACCAATTTCCCTGATGAACATGGATGCAAAAATCCTCAACAAGATATTGGCCAACCGGATCCAACAATACATTAACAAAAATTATTCACCATGACCAAGTGGGATTTATATCCAGGATGCAGGGCTGGTTCAATATCTGCAAAACAATTAACGTGATTCATCACATCACTAAAAGAAAGGACAAGAACCATATTATCCTGCCAATAGATGCAGAGAAAGCATTTGGCAAAATACAGCATTCTTCCTTGTTAAAACCCTCAAGAAAGTAGGGATAGAAGGAGCATACCTCGAGATCATAAAAGCCATATATGAACGACCCAACACTAATATCATCCTCAATGGGGAAAAATTGAGCGCTTTCCCCCTAAGATCAGGAACAAAACAGAGATGTCCACTCTCACCACTGTTATTCAACATAGTATTGGAAGTCTTTGCCTCTGCAATCAGACAACACAAAGAAATAAAAGGCATCCAAGTCGGCCAGGAAGAGGTCAAACTTTCACTCTTTGCAGATGGCATGATACTCTATATGGAAAACCCTAAAGATCCCACCAGAAACTGCTAGAATTGATTCATGAATTCAGCAAAGTTGTAGGATATAAAATCAACGCACAGAAATTGGTTGTGTTCCTAGGCACCAACAATGAAGCAACAGAAAGAGAAATCAAAGAATTGATCCCGTTTAAAGTTGCACCAAAAACCATAAAATACTTAGGAATAAATCTAACTGAAGAGGTGAAAAATCTATACACTGAAAACTATAGAAAGCTTATGAAACAAATTGAAGAAGACACAAAAAAATGGAAGAAGATTCCAGGCTCCTGGATAGGAAGAACAAATATTGTTAAAATGTCAATACTACCCAAAGCAATCTACATATTCAATGCAATCCCTATCAAAATAACACCAGCATTCTTCACAGAGCTAGAACAAATAATCCTAAAATTTGTATGGAACCACAAAAGACCCCGAATAGCCAAAGCAATCTTGAAAAACAAAACCAAAGCAGAAGGCATCACAATCCCAGACTACAAGGTGTATTACAAAGCTGTAATCATCAAGACAGTATGGTACTGGCACAAGAACAGACACTCAGATCAATGGAACAGAATAGAGAACCCAGAAACATATGGCCAACTAATCTTTGACAAAGCAGGAAAGAATATCCAGTAGAATAAAGAAAGTTTCTTCAGCAAGTGGTGCTGGGAAAACTGGACAGCGACACACAGAAGAATGAACCTGGACCACTTTCTTACACCAGACACAAAAATAAACTCAACATGGATGAAAGACCTAAATGTAAGACAGGAAGCCATCTAAATCCTCGAGGAGAAAGCAGGCAAAAACCTCTTTGATCTTGGCTGCAGCAACTTCTTACTCAACATATCTCCAGAGGCAAGGGAAACAAAAACAAAAATGAACTACTGGGACCTCATCAAAATAAAAAGCTTCTGCATAGTGAAGGAAACAATCACCAAAACTAAAAGGCAACTGACAGAATGGGAGAAGATATTTGCAAATGACATATCAGATAAAAGGTTAGTATCCAAAATCTATAAAGAACTTATCAAACTCAACACCCAAAAAAAAAAAAAAATAATAATCCAGTGAAGAAATGGGCAAAAGACAGGAATAGACACTTCTCCAAGGAAGACATCCAAATGGCCAACTGACACATGAAAAAATGCTCAACATCACTCATCATCAAGGAAATACAAATCAAAACCACACTGAAATACCACCTTACACCTGTCAGAATGGCTAACATTAACAACTCAGACAACAACAGATGTTGACAAGGATGCAGAGAAAGAGGATCTCTTTTGTACTGGTGGTGGGAATGCAACCTGGTGCAGCCACTCTGGAAAACAGTAGGGAGGTTCCTCAAAAATTAAAAATAGAACTACCCTATGACCTAGCAATTGCACTACCAGGCATTTATCCAAGGGGTACAGGTGTGCTGTTTCAAAGGGACACATACACCCCCATGTTTATAGCAGCACCATCAACAATAGCCAAAGTATGGAAAGAGCCCAAATGTCCATCGATGGATGAATGGATAAAGAAGATGTGGCATATATATACAATGGAGTATTACTCAGCAATCTAAAAGAATGAAATCTTGCCATTTGCAACTACGTGCATGGACCTGGAGCGTATTAAGCTAAGTGAAATTAGTCAGAGAAAGAAAAATATCATAGGACTTCACTCATATGAGGACTTTAAGAGACAAAACAGATGAACATAAGGGAAGGGAAACAAAAATAATATAGAAACAGGGAGGGGGACAAAACAGAAGAGACTCATAAATATGGAGAACAAACTGAGGGTTGCTGGAGGGGTTGTGGGAGGGAGGATGGGCTAAATGGGTAAGGGGCACTAAGGAATCTACTCCTGAAATCATTGTTGCACTATATGCTAACTAATTTGGATGTAAATTTAAAAAAATAAAAAATAAAATTTAAAAAAAAGTATAACGTGATTCACTTAGCCAATCACATTCTCTTCCCTGGCCCACCTTTGTGGGAAAGGTGGAGGCACTCAGGTTTACAGAGCTCCTACTCTGTACTGGATGTGATTTTAGATGCTCCACATAGGTCACCTTATGTATCCCTCCTAACACACCACAGAGCAGGCATTAATAGCTTTATTTACTAAAGAGGAACCTGAGGCTCAGAGAGGTCATGCCACTTGCCCTATATCACATAGCTCCTACATGGCATACCAATCTTCCCCATCCCCATGCCCTTGCTTCAGGCTGCTAACAATTTCACAGTGGCTGAAGGGGTGAATAAGTTATCCTTGTGAGGACATTGAGAGCAAAAAGTCCCCTTGACCAGGAAGAGGAATTGGCCCAGTCTGTGACAGAGGTGCAGTCTGGCTCAGTTGACTGAGTAAAACACAAAAGATACCCACCTCTAGGACGCTTGTGTGCATTAAATGGGTGAATGCTTGGCCTATGGTAGAGGCTCACTCCTGTGCATTTCCCGCTCCACTGTCCTGATCTGACCACACGTTATCCGTGGATACTTTGGTTTCCAGCCTTTGCCCACAGTTGGTGCCTCTGTGTATCAGTTGCGCTCCCAGCAGGAGACAGGCCGTGTGCTCAAATGACTTACCTGAAGAGATTTTACAAAGGCACTAACAGGCAGGGGTAAGGCAACCGACAAGAGCTACTGAAGTACTAGCTGTGCAGAGAAGCCCTTTCTACCCCCAGACCTGAAAGGCAGAGGAAGGGGACAGAATTACTGGAGTCTAGTAAGAGCAGGGACTGAAGAGGGAGGTCCGCAGTTCCACCAGGAACTGGGGCCATACATCAGCAGTTCTCAAACTTCAGAGACAATCAGAATCACCTTGGAGGGCTTGTTAGGATACCAAGGGTGTGCCCTAACCAAGGGGTGCCTGGAACCAAGGGGCCTGGAACTTGCATTTCTAACCAGCTCCCAGGACATGCATCTTCTGCTGAGGTAATGCCCACTGCCATGAAGGAACAGACCACAGTGGGGAGAGGAGAGGGCAGTATAAATACCCGACCTGTCTCCCCTTCCACCTGCAGTCTTCTGCTAGTGTTTCCCATTGGCTGGACCCAGCCTGACACTAGGGAACAAGGAGCAGAGTGGTGGTGGCTGGGGAGGTCCTGCTGCTGGGACCCAAAGCCAGGAAGACAATGGGGCTGAGAGGTGGAGAACAAGGGCCACCAGAGACTGTTCCAAACTTCCCCTTGCCCTCCATTCCACCAGTCCAGTAAGCAGAGGACCCAATTCTCATCCAATACTGTTTTCTGCCCTCTGGCTTCCTTGAGTATTATTCTTGAGTGCTAGAATACATTATATTTTGCTCAGAGGCCTAAAGAAAATTATGACTCTCCCGACTCAATTAAATGAATAAGCTCTCATGTGTTGTTACCCTGCAGTAACTTTACCCATTTCTTACATTGAGAGATTCACATCTGGAATAAAGCTTTCTTTGTTAACCCTCCTCATTTCAGCTTTTTCCTCACAGCTGTTTCCAGGGGGCCTGTTTTCTGATTAATATACAGTATTTTTTTCTTAGAATTTGGGTGGCTTTTTTTAAAACTAAGGAAATGATAATAAAATAGTACTTCTTGAACTTCCTCACCCTTTTGCTTCTTTTTTTAAGTTTACTTATTTATTGAGAGACAGAGAGAGAGAGAGAGAGGGACTCTCCGCAAGGGTGGGGGAGGGGCAGAGAGAAAGGGAGAGAGAATCCCAAGGAGACTCTGCACTGGCAGCACGGAGCCTGATGTGGGGCTCGATCTCACAAACCACAAGATCATGACTTGAGCTGAAATCAAGAGTCGGACACTTAACTGACTGAGCCAGCCAGGTGCCCCCAGTTTTTTGTTTCTTACATTTTTTGCTCCCACCTTTGAGAATTAAAACCCTTTTTTTTTTTTTTTTTTTTTTAAGCATTGAGCCCGAATCTCTGGTGATTTGGCATGAACAGTTAAGGAGGAAGAAGATCTAATTAAAGTGCGTTTTCTGTTTGTGAATGCAATCGTGAACCATTGTTAGTAGTTCCTCAAGAACACCAAGTCCCCAAAGGTATCCCTGAGACTGACACAGTTTCCCCCCAGCAACTCTCAGAACCCAGGCAAGATTGGTAAGAAGAAAAATGAGGCCAATAGATGCTCCTGGCCAGGAGCCCACAGGGCTGGAACGTGTCCAAGTGTGACTTACAGGAAGTGTATCTTTGGCAGCTTCTGAGTCACTGAGGACATTCCCCCTCACAGAATGCCCTCCTGCTGCCCCACAACCCACCAGGGTTCCAGCTCTGCATCCCTCACTGAGGAGCCTTGCTCTGCACCTGCAAAGGTGAACGGGTTTGTCTTAGGTCTCGATTTTTACCCAGTGGTAGTGGTGACCAGTAGTGTGGCGTTGAGACGAATTACAGTGCTTAGCTTCTGGTAAAACAAGGAAACACATGAAGGAAGAAGATAATTCCAAATCGTGGTAAAGAGAGAAATCCTAACAATGAGAGTAACTGGTGGAGGCAGTTTTAAATAGAGGGGTGGTCAGGAGAGACCACTCCATGGTATTTGAATTTAAACTGAAGAATGGTACTTTAACACATACTCAAAAATGAAGTGAAGTCCTGGGGAAAGGGAAGACTTTGGCCTGTTCCTGGGACAGGACAAGGCCAGCGTGGCTGGAAGGAGAATGATCAAGGGATGGAGCAGTTTGAGGTAAGTTTTAGAGAATCTGGCCTAGGGTTGGTGCCCTTAGGATGCCTCTCACATTTGGACTCAGGCTGGCCAAAGAGCCGTTTGCACTCAGTGTCCTGTGCCCACACCTTGTAAGAGAGAGTGCCGTGTGTCTGACTTCCAGGGTCCATGTTGAATGGACTGCAGCCTTTATTGCTGGGACAGCTGCAATTGGGTATCTAGCTTATGAAGATTTTTTGTTAAAGATTGTCACAGCAGGGCCGCCTGGGTGGCTCAGTTGGTTAAGGGTCCGACTTCAGCTCACATCATGATCTCATGGTTTGTGGGTTCGAGCCCCACATCAGGCTCTTTGCTAACAGCTCGGAGCCTGGAGCCTGCTTCAGATTCTGGGTCTCCCTCTCTCTCTGCCCGCCCCCCGCTTATGCTTGGTCTCTCTCGGTCTCAAAAATAAATAAACCTTTTAAAAAATTTTTAAAGAAAAGATCGTCACAGCAAGTCTGTAGTAAAGCTTCACATCCAGGAGGACAACCCAAGATAGAACATGCTTTTGACATGGAGGGTTAGGGAGACAAAGCTGTGTACCACTGTTGTTGGAGGCCAAAAGTTCCCATTCTATGATGGATCTCACACAAAACACAACAAAGTCACAAGAGACAGTGTGGGACCTCCGACCATTTAGGAAAAAGAAACTTCAACCGACAGTTTTGATGCTGCAACCGAATTGTGATGATGTTACCTGAATGTTTAATTGGAATGACTACCACTTCTAACTCACCTCCCCTTTGATATATTGCAAACTGCGGTGTTCATATTAACGGCATTTCCCTTACTTGTTGAACCATTGTGGTGCACATCTGTTTAAACAAAGAAGAAAAGGAAAAGAACAAAGAAAAAAATCAGCCTCATGGCCTATGGGTCTAAAAACATGAGCTCAGTCAGTAGAGCAGGTGACTCTTGATCTGAGGGTCCTGAGTTCAAGCCCCATGTTGGGTATAGAGATTACTTAAAAAAAAAAAAATGAAGAACATCAACTTGGTTTAATGTTATTGAGAGGTCAGGGAAGATGAAAACAGAAGTTTATTAGGTTTGGCAATATGAAGGTCATTGACACATTTAACAGATCTACCGTTTCTATAGAATAGTGAGAAACCATATATCAGATGTGCCATCATCAAGAATCTTCACAATAGCCCTTAAACCTAAAGATTATTAACCTTTCATATTACTCAGTTTATACCTGGTCTTGAAGATACTCTGGAGCCTGAATGCCTGGGTTCTAACCCTGGCTCCCATACCTACTGACTGCATTACCTGGACACATTTTTTAACCAGTCTGTACCTGTTTCCTCATCTGTAAAATGAGAATAATGATCATACCTCCCTTACAGAAGTTGAGAATTGTGTGAGTTGATATATGCAAAGCTCTTTGAAAGCTTGTTAAACACTTACTACCTACTTTTATCACCACCATCCCCCCCCCATTGTAGATGAAGGAACAGAGACTCCTAGAACTTTCTGTCATTCCCAAGACTAATAACAAGGAAGGATGTCAACCCTGTTCTCCTGGACTCTCCCTCTGAGCTAGAGTTTGAGGAGTTATTCCCACTCAGTCACCTGCATCTCCTGGAAGTTTCCTTTAAGAGCAAGAGGCCTCTTCAGGAGGTGAGCCAAGTGATCAGCAGGACCCAGTAAACAAGTCTACCCTGTGGCAACACTTGTCACCTCGTAAGCCCAGAGACCGTACATTTATAGATAATGTACATACTCCTTAACCATACAGTATGAGCATCACATCTAGTAGACAAGAACCATATACCTACAAACAATAACTCAGGTTACAAAGCCATAGTTTCCAAACATGATTATCATCTTCCCAAGCTATTCACTCCTTTTCAGTCTGGAGATTACTTATCTATGTCAAGTTTATTCATTCTTTATCAATGTTCCAATTATTTTAAGAAGACTGGAAAATAAATCACAGCACACGAACAACTACTATTGATAAACTCTTTAGGAAAACAATAGGATATTCTGTATCCAGGATCCAAATAAGGTTAACACTCTTTGACACATGAAATTCCATTTCTGAGAATTTGTCCTGAGGAAATAATCCAGCAGAAGGAAAGGAAATAAGGGGCACGAAGATGCTATATTATTCAGTGGAAGATTATACAGTCAGGCCTTCTCATCTCCACAGCAATATGACAATTACTTATGCTCCAATGTGAAAATTTTTTACAATACAAAATTATGTCTGTACTCTTATCATACAACAGAAGTGCACAAAAATCATTTATGCAGATTGAAGGAAATAATAAAGAACATTGCTTTGGTCGATATTGTCTCAACATCAGCTTTATGACCTGGGGCAAGAACCTCAGCAAAGACTCAGTTTCCTTATCGTAAAAATGGATATAATAATAACAAATATCTCTTAAGCATTTACCATGTGCTAGCATTTACCAGTACCATGTACTGGGCGCTACATGCTTTAGAGGTCTTATCTTATTTAACCCCTCAGCGACCCTGTGAAGTTGATATTATTCTTACCATCATTTTCCAAATATAGAAACTAAAGCCCAGAGATGCAAAGAGACTTGTCCAAGGTCACATAGTAAGAAGAGATGTGACATTTGAACCCAGACTCCCACCCAGCTGATCTCTGAGCCAGAGCTCATGATTACCAGGCTATGGTTGAAACAAACTGTGAAAATTAAAGTTAATACGTAAGAAGCTTTTAGCATATAATAGCTGCTACATACATAGATCTATTTGCCTTGTGGATAACTAGGTAAGGGGAAACATTAGAGTGGGTGGAGGGGACATTAAGAAGGCACGCAGCTGTGGAGGCAGTGCAGAATGTTGGGACCCAGAAAAGTATAAGAATAGCAAATTTGTGTGAATTGCTTGCTTTGTACTTGCCACTGTCCTAATTGTTAATTCACTCAGTCCTTGTAACAATCCCGTGAAGTAGAAGGTATTACTATTCCCATTTTATAAGGTGCTGATCAATTAAGAAACTTGCTTGAGGAGGACCTGGTTGGCTCAGTAGGTTAAGCAGCTGACCCTGGATTTCAGCTCAGGTCATGAGCTCTCGGTTCGTGAGATTGAGCCCCCAGTTGGGCTCTGTGCCAATAGCAACAAGCCTGCTTGAGATTCTCTCTCTCCCAATCTCTCTGCCCCTCCCCTGCTCTCTCTCTCTGTTTCCCTCTCGCTCTCAAAATAAATTAATTTAAAAAAAAAATGAAAGAAAGAAACTTGCCTGAGTTCACATAGCCAGTAAGCAGAGGAACCAGGAATCAAACCCCAGGCAATGCTGCCTTTTCAGCCCACCTCCTTTGCTACCTTGCTATAACTGACACTCAGAAAGATTATACCGACTGCTCTATTATGTGGTCATCTCAGATCTAGGATTATCGGTAAATATTTTCCCCATTTTATTGGAAGTTCAATTACTGTTGCTATAGTGTTAATAAGTTTTTTTCAAAAGTAAAAATGTCTAAAAGTGGGGAAAGGACTTGAGTAGACATTTCTCCAAAGGAAATATACAAATGACCAGTAAGCACATAAAAGATGTTGAACGTCACTGGTCGTTAGGGAAATGCAAATCAAAACCACAATGTGATACCACTTTGCACCCATTGGATGAATGGGTATTATAAACAAAAATAAATAAATAAAACATAACACGTGTCAGGGCATCTGGGTGGCTCAGTTGGTTGGGTGTCCGACTTTGGCTCAGGTCATGATCTCCTCCTGGTTTGTGAGTTTGAGTCCCACATCGGGCTTTGTGCTGACAGCTTGGAGACTGGAGCCTACTTAGAATTCTTTGTCTCCCTTTCTCTCTGCCCCTCCCATGCTTGTGCTGTCTGTCTCTCTCTCTCTCAAAAATAAATATAAACATTAAAAAATTTTTAAATAAACATAACAAGTATTGACAAGGATGTGGAAAAATTGGAATCCTGTGCATTGCCGTAGGGAATGTATAATGGCTGCCGTGAAAAACAGTATGGCAGTTCCTCAAAAAATTAAACATAAAATTACCATATGTTCTAGTATATATACCAAGGAGGGTCAAATAAATTTCTGTACATGTTCATAGCAGCATTATTGAGAACAGCCAAATGGTGGAAGCAATCTGTTATGGGCTGAACTGTGCCCCTCAACCACCTAATTTACATGTTGAAGTCCTAACCGCTAGCACCTCAGAATGTGACCCTATTTGGAGATAGGGCCTTTAAAGAAGTAATTAAGGTTAAAGGAGGTCATTAGTGTGGGCCTTAATCCAATACAACTGCCATCTTTTTAAGAACAAGAAATTAGAGAGCGCCTATGTGGCTCAGTCAGTTGAGCCTCTGACTCTTGATTTTGGCTCAGGTCATGATCCCAGGATCATGGGATCGAGCCTGGCATCTGGCTCCACACTGAGCATGGAGCCTGCTTAAGATTCTCTCTCTTCCTCTCTCTCCCTCTGCCTCTCTCCCTGGCTAAAAAAAAGAAGAAGAAGAAGAAGAAGAAGAAGAAGAAGAAGAAGAAATAAAGAAAGAAAAAGATAGGATAAACATGCACAGAAGGAAGACCAAGATACAGAGAGAAAATAACGTCTACAAGCCAAAGAGAGAGGACTCAGAAAAAATCAACCCTGCTGACACCTTAACTTTGGACTTGTAGCTCCAGAACTGTGAAAAAATAAATTTTTCTTCCTTAAGCCACCCAGTCTGTGGTACTTTGTTATGGCAACCCTGGCAAGCTATCATATAACCAAGTGTATACCAACAGATGAGGGAATAATCCACATGTGAGATATATATATATATATATATATATATATATATATATATATATATATACAATGGAATATTATGTAGCTTTAAAAGGAAGGAAATTCTGGGGTGCCTGGGTGGCTCATTCAGTTAAGTGAAGGACTCTTGATTTCGGTTCAGGTCGTGATCTCACAGTTTTGTGAGTTTGAGCCCCACGTCAGGCTAGGCATACTGACCACACAGAACCTACTTGGGATTCTCCCTCTCTCTGCCCTTCCCCTGCTCTCAGTCTCTCTGTCTGTCTCAAAAACAAAAAACAAAAACTTTAAAAAGAAGAAAATTCTGGGGCACCTGTGTGGCTCAGTCGATTGAGCACCAGACGTCAGCTTAGGTCTCATAGTTCGTGGGTTGGAGCCCTGCGTCGGGCTCTGTGCTGACAACTCAGAGCCTGGAGCCTGCTCCTGATTCTGTCTCCCTCTCTCTCTGTCCCTCCCCTGCCTGAGCTCTGTCTCTCTCTATCTCTCAAAAAAAATTTTTTTTTTAATTTTTTAAGAAGGAAATTCTGACACATACTGCAACATGGATGAACCTTGAAGACATCCTGCTAAGTGAAGTAAGACAGTCTCAAAAGGATAAATATCACACAATTCCACTTATATGAAGTACCTAGGAGTAGTCCAACTCATAGAGACAAGAAGTAAAATGGTGGCTGCTAGGGATGAGGGTCTTAACAATGGGGAGGTACTAACTAATGGGTACAGTTTCAGTTCCAAATGGTGGAAAAATTCTGGAGAAGGATGGTGTCGATGGTTGCACAACAATGTCAATAAACTTAATGTCACTAAACTGTACACTTTAAAAAATTGTAATCTTATAAATGTAATGTTTAATGTTAAAGTTTTTTAATAAAAAAATAAAGAATTTCCAATAACAAAATAAAATGAAAGCTGTATTAGTACAAATAGGAAAACAGAATATTTCTGTTTTATCATAGATATTTTAAACAAAAAGAAGTTAATACCAAGAATTGGTTATAAGGTGTTGGAAGGAGCAAAAGAGGGAAATCACCAAAAGATTAACAATTGTGGAAAGCAGCTACTAACCCTGGAGCTGAAGAAGTAAAAGAGAAAATGGTGTTGTCACCCAGAGCCCAGGAGCATGCATCTCTGAGGATGCCAAACCCAGGAGACTGCACTGGCAGGCCACAGCTTCTGCCACCACTATGCCCAGGGTCACTTCCAGAAACAGAGATGGGGAAAAGGCTTCTCCTTCTCTCCCACCTTTGTCTCTGGCCAGTGCTTCCTATTGGAAGATCCTAACAGAAGCCAGCTGAGCAAGGATTCTGGGAAATGTAGTTTGCAGTGTTCCAGACTAGGGAGAGCAGAGAGGGGGAACCTGATTGGATGGCAGATTCCATCCAACTCCTAAGTCTTTAAATATAGTGATCAGAATATGCGCAGTACCACAGTTGCTGGATCGTGGGGTATTGTACATTTAATGTGACTAAGCTCTGCCTGTCTGCAACGACAGCCTGCAACCTACCAATTATGCATGAGGGTTGCAAGAGCCCCATGTCCCTACTAATACTTAACAGTGAAGGACTTTCGGATGTTTGCCACTTTAATAAAGTAATATTTCTTAAAAATATAAGTGAATGAATGAATGAATGAGTGAATAAATAAATAAATAAATAAATAAATAAATAAGGTGATCAGAAAGAAGGTAGCAGCAATGTGAAAGAAAATGAAGTTTTGAATTTCACAGGATTCTTATGGACATGTGTTACCTTCTAGCAACCCACCTCCAGTTTTTTATTTTTTTTTATTTTTATTTTTTAACATTTATTTATCTTAGAGAGACAGAGAGAGACAGAGCATGAGCGGGGAAGGGGCAGAGAGAGGGAGACAGAGTCCGAAGCAGGCTCCAGGCTCCGAGCTGTCAGCACAGAGCCCAACGCGGGGCTTGAACCCAGGAACTGCGAGATCATGACCCTAGCCGAAGTCAGACGCTCAACCGACTGAGCCACCCAGGTGCCCCAACCCACCTCCAGTTTTCATGGAACTTCCCAGTACTACTAATCCATGGGATTATGTGGGGCTGGCATTCAGGGAGCATGTTGCCTCCTACTCCACAAGGCCAGCAAGGAACCCTTGAAGAGTGATCAGAGCAGGCCTAGTCACAGCCATGTGAGGGAACTGCTGGGCATAAAAAGGATCTCTTTCTTTAAGAGATCTTTAGCTATAAGGACTCTGTGAGCCTGAAGGTATTGGAATCATCTTCCTACTTAAGGAGAAAAGGCTTGGTTTTTTAGTCACTATTATCAGCTACTGGTTAGTGTTGGACATGGGATAAATTAAAAACCCTAAGACAGCTTCTTCTGCTTCTTTTAAAAGTTGTATCTTCAAAGCTTTCTCATGTGAAATACTGTTGATTCAGATCTCCTCACTTTAAGTTTATGCAATGGACTTTTTTTTAATGTTTATTTGTTTTTGAGAGATAGGGGGTACGCAGAGAAAGGGAGAGACAGAGGATCAGAAATGGGCTCTGTGCTGAGAGGGGAAAGCCCAATGCAGGGCTGGAATTTACAAACGGTCAGATCATGACCTGAGCTGAATTGACATTTAACCGACTGAGCCACCCAGGCACCCCTGCAATGGAGTTTTTTTAAACCTTAAATTCAGGTTCAACTAGTCCAGTGATTTTTTTTTTTTTTATATTACACTCTAGAGTTACACTCAGAAGCTGCCCTCAGGGTGCAGGTCCCAGCACTGTGGCCCTATAATTATGTGCTTTGGGACCTTCTGTAAATAATTGCCTTGGATGGGGTCCAAGAAGCTTTTTATTGAGCTCTGGTGTGTACAAAAAGGTGTCTCTGTGACATGTCAGTGCATTTGTTTGCTTAGTGAGGACAGAGGTCACCAAAGCCAGGAAAAACCTAGAAACCACAGCGTCTAACCCCATCACTAGGTGAAAATCAGAACACCTTGCATACAACCAGATGCTTTTGGAGTTTCCTATGCCTCTAGTTACTAATATGCTATTCATATAAATGGAATTCTTTCTGTTGCAGGTGACAAAAACCCAAATCAAACTAGGCACAAGGGGGAACTTGATGGTGTCTTAAATGAACATGTCAGGGAAATCCTCAACCATGACTGGATCTGGATGTAGGAACCTGTCTCTGTCTCTAGAAGGTCTTGTCTTCTTCCTTCCTGAGATTGCCATGTTGTAATTCTGTTCAAGCCTCTCAGGCAAATACAAGCCCAGCACTTACTTGGTCAGGACACACCCAGAGAGTGGTATGCCATCTGGAAAGTCATTCCCCAAGCCAGGAGTGAACAGGTGCAAGGGGACACAGGTGGTGACATACCACGGATGGGGTGACGGGAGTCATCTGTCCCAACAAAAGAAGGAATTTTATCATTGATATTGTTTAGAATTGCCTGCACTCATGATGATAAACAGCTGCCTGACTGAGTCAGTTTTTGGTACTGCTTTGAAATTATCTACACGCAGTGCTTCATTCTTGCACCCAGGCCACTGGATCCCACCGCCCTGGCTTTGGCTCATGTAGGAGTCCCTCCTCTCACTCAGTACATTTCCCTGATGGGCTTACCAGTCCACAGCTTCACCTACCACCTCCTGGCTGGTGGCTTCCAAATATCTCTCTCCCCTGCCAGCACACACTTTCACTTACATCCCACTATGTCTGAAATGAACTCCACCTTGCCTCTCCCCTCCGGGCTTCTGATCTCAACAAGATGCACGTCTGTTCCAGGCAGCTAAGAAAGCTCTCCAGAATGCATGGGCTGCTTCCTTAGTCATTATGACAGTCAGAAAGAGCCTCCCTCAAGCTGCCCCTACTTGAGGGCCTTTCAGAGACAAGCCCCTGTGCTGGACATACTCTGGGGCTGACTGAATGTGACCTGCATTGACATCAAGTTGTCTGTTCACGTATCTCCTTCACAAAAGCCCAAGACCCATGGAGCCTATGCTCTCCCCAGGTACTTCCCAGACACCCAGACAAAAAAGGGAACAGAGTGAGAGTCTCATTCCAAGAAGTCTCCTTCTTCCCTTTTTTCCCACATGGACTCCTGCTTTTTTGGTGCTCAGGCCTAAAGGAGGCATTCAAGAATGCCTAAAGAGGTTCTCTGAGTGGCCTCCCACATACAGCTGGCAGGCCCTGAGCCCCACGTGGGGTGGTGGAGGCAGGGTTTGGGGGATACGGAAGCCCCACAGAGTTCAAGCATTTCTGAAATTTATCTCCAAACCTCACCCCATATACCAGAATTTCAGTAATTTATTTGGATTTATTTCCACAACATCGCAACCTTTATTCCCCAACCCTGACAAGACTAGTCCACACATGATATTCATTAAAATGTTTACCAAATGCCCAGCAGTCTTTTTTACATTTACACACTCACCTTTTCTTTCCCAACACCCTGTGAGGGCTGGAAGAGTGATTTCCCCACTTTAGACAAAACGAAATTAACATAACTTGGCTACCATCCCACAGCTGGCAAAGTGGGGGAGCCAAGATCCACACCCAGACCTATGCTCCAAGATCTCATACGATGCTCATTGGCAGGGAAGGATGTCAATACCCCGGGCAGGGCTACTCACAAGATGCCTCCCCCACTGGCCTGTCCCAGCAATCAAATCAACACACCAACAGAGACATCCCTTTGAGTAACAGCTGAATTGTTATACATTGGCTGGGGTGAATTCATTATCAGATTGCCTCCTGAGATTATAGGACCAAGGATGTAGGCATCTTGCCAGGAAGAAAAGGAAAATACTAGCAGGCTGCCAAATGCTGTGTGGAAAAGGGGATACCTGCAAAGTGGGCCCTCATGGGGGAATGAGCACCTTAGGACGTGGGAATTTCTAGAGTAGGACCAGAACCAGCAACAGGACATTGATTTGCCTTCTGGCTGTGTCTAGATTCTCTCCCTCCACAACAGGGTCAGAGGTCAAGGGCAGGCATCATCCCTCTAGCTGCATTCACCTACCTGAAATCCTACAGCTAAGTGTGCTCAGCAGAGGGACAAACACAAGGAAGGACAAAAGAGATTCCATATGAGGTTGTCACTTACACTGGTGCTCTTCCCTAAAGCCGCTGACTTTTCTGACTCCATCATGATCTTAAAGAGACATCAGTTCTAACTATGGTTCATTCAAACATTCCCTGAGGACTCCATGCTGGATTCTAGGGAGCCAAGTAGACACAGATCTGCCTTTCAGGCCATAACTGATTTTCTAGCCTCTTCTAAAATCCCAAACTCCCTTGTCAACTTGACCCTAGAGTTTCTTAGCCTAGGATTCATTGGCTCCTGGAAGAAATCAATGGAACTTTCATATTTTTCTTTATGAGTATGACTTTTTGCGGGGAATAGTCCCTTCCTTGGCTTCACCAGACACCCATGAAAGAACCCACTGCTTAGGTCATTACCAAGGCACTGCTGCAATGTTATTCTTCCACAGAAACTTCCAATAATACATACTGTGCTGCAAATCCCTCCCATTTGCTGCAGCAGGTTCTATAAAGGGAATGAGGGCATGAATTAACCAACCCTGCAGTTATAAGTTTCTCTATATAACTTACTTTTTTAAATGAGGACTAATTTTATTCACATTCGGTAACAGGAAGCTGGAGCTGTCAACACCGACGTTTATACATGTCATAAAGGCCCTAAAATAGCACTTGAAGCCAGCCACTAAATTCCATAAAGCTGATGCCTTAATGGAACCATTCTTCCCTTATTACAAAACAGTCTCCACATTGATAAACATGTTGTCATCTGTGGCAAAGAAACATGGGTTTAGGGTTTTTTAAATAGTAGCACTGCTGTCTCTCAGGAAGAACTATTTACATTATATTTTCAGATTAATATTAGTTGGGTGTATTTTAAGCAGTTTTAAAGGGTGAGAGCCTGTTTGCCTCTGCAGAAGTAAGATTAATTCACACTGTTTTAAGGAAATGAATCCAATCTGATCTGATGGCTTCCCTGCTGGTTGCTAGCAGTACTGAGGGTTTTAGCAGTTCATTTGGAAGCTCAACAAAATCATAGCAAGTGAATAACACAAAATTTTATATGCAAAGATTCCTGATAGCATCTGTACTTAGCTACTTTGCTCCCTCCTCCTTCCCTTTTTTCCCCTCCTGAAAGTTTTTGAGCTCATAGCAGGGGATTCACTTTGCAGCCAACCCCCCAAGGATACTTGATATCTTGAACAGCTTTTAAGCAATTATTGACTACTGGGTTGGGATTTACTAGAGGCACTTAGGAAAAGACTAAGATCTAACTGTGAAGGCAAGACTGACACAAAATAAGTAGAAAGGAATATAAGATGATAGGTAATTAAGTATTAAATTAAGTTCTGACTCAAAGTGCTATCTGAGTTTAGAGAACAGAGACGGCAATGTTGGTTTGATTATTGTGATAGATTTGAAATAGAGGTAAAGATCAAGTTGGACCTTGAAAGAAGATGGTAGTGATAATATTAATATTAAAACAGGTGCCCTTAAGAGGGGGAAAAAATTAAGTAAATAAATAAAGTACCAATTTTCACAACCTATTTCCAGCAAATACTTTCTTTGTATGAATTATCTCATTTAATTGTCAGAATGACCCATTTCACAGATGAGAAAACTGGGGCTCAGAGAGGTTAAAGACCTTGGCCAATGATGGAATCAGGTTTCTCTGCAACTTAAGCCCATTTTCTTTCCACCACACCACATGTACCAACTCCCCAAGATGCGGACACAGCACTCTTCCTCTTCTCCTAATGACAATTCTTTTAATATTTTGGAATTGTAAATCTTGAGTAATAAGCTTCAAGAAGAGCCATACTCCAGCTGCTCCTAGACTCTCAAAAGGTAGACATGGTTTGTTAACTGAGTCAGAGAAGACCCGGTCATTCATCTGGCTCAGAGGGTGTCCCAAATTCCCTAAGGAGTGGGGTCAGAAGGAGGGAACTTCTACAAACTAAAAACAAGAGGTAGGAGGCCAAAAGGAAAACCCCTACTCCCCAGGTAGGAAGAGGCAAGGAAATGTCTAGCTTTCTAAGAAAGGTGACTGACCCAATGCTATGGAATTCTGGGTAAAGATGAGGGGCCCAAATGAAACCATTGGATGCCTGGGAGACCAAAACTGCATGGTATTACATCTCGGATCACAGATGTCAATTCAGTTTAAGCATAGGTTATGTGGTACCGAGCCTCCCAAATAGCCCCAATGATCCCATCTCCTTGATTTTTTTTAATTTTTTTATTTTAACATTTATTTATTTTTGAGACAGAGAGAGACAGAGCATGAGCAGGGGAGGGGCAGAGAGAGAGGGAGATACAGAATCTGAAACAGGCTCCAGGCTCTGAGCTGCCAGCACAGAGCCCGAAGTAGGGCTCGAACTCACGAACTGCGAGATCATGACCTGAGCTGAAGTCAGACGCTCAACCGACTGAGCCACCCAGGCGCCACACCCCCATCTCCTTGATTTACACTCTTGTGTAGTCTCCTCCCATAGTGCACCAATGTTGGTCTGTGTCACAATAGCATTGATGGAAGTGATGGGATGTCACTTCTGAGATTAGATTATACAATACTGGCTTCTATGAGCTCTCTTCTTCTTTCTCCTCCTCCTTCTCCTCTTCCTCCTCCTCCTCTTCCTCCTCCTTCTCCTCCTCATTCTTTTCTCTCCCTCTCTTTCCCTGAAGTAGGCTACCATGTTACAAACATCCGTATGGAAAGGCTACATGGTGAAAAGCTTGACAACAACCATGCAAGTGAGCCAAGAAGCATATTCTCCAACCTGAGTCAAACCTTAAGATGACACTGGCCTTGGAGATGGCTTCACTGCAACTGCATGAAAGATCCTGAGCCAGAACCACCAGAAGCTAAGCTGCTTCCAATTCCTGACCTCAGAAACTGCATGAGATAATAAATATTTCCTATGGTAGGCTGCTAAATTCTATATTAGATCTTAGACAGCTAATACAGAAGAGGACAGGCTTTAACAATCAGGCAAACAAGATGCTCCTGATCAATACAGCCCAACAGAGGAAATGAGCTGTTTGATTCTCCTGCCTCCGGGTCCCAAAGCTCACCCCCTTGTTCTTTGTTTCCACACAGGCTATTTTCTCTGCCCAGGGCATCTTTCCCTACATGTTGTCCTGTCTGCCCTTAAGAACTGGGTTCCAACATCACCTCCTACAGGAATCTCCCCTGATCTCAGCTTGCCAAGCTGTTCTATCTTCTAGGACCCCATTCTTCCTCCCCACCCTGTGCTTACCTTTATCACAGCCATAGTTTTTATGCCCATTTAATGTGTCTATCCACTCCACTAAACTGTGAGCAACTTGAAGGCAGAGCTGATCCCAGCATCTAGCTAAGTACTTGGCACCTAATAGGTACCCAGGAAGATTTCAAGGGGCTTCTGGAAGCTTAGATCTATAGAAAGCTCCTGGAGAAGAGAAACACCCAACTGCAAAGCAAATGGTGACTGGTCTGAAGAGCAAGGAGAGAATCTTTGGGACACACAGGAAACGGACTTCCTCCCAGAGAAGCCAGGGGGCAATGCAGGGATCAAGGCAACTAGGCTGCCTGCCTCAGAGTGGAAATATCAGAGTGAGCTGAGGAGAGTGACTTGGGGCCCAAGGCCTGAGACTGGGAAGCCAGCTTAGGACAGGACACAGCATCCAACCAGAACTGGACATCAGGCCAGCCCCATTGACCTTGGCCTAGAAGCCAGACATTCTTTATTTAGGACCCAGACAAAGCAGCCACGAGGGAAAGGAGCCAGGGCCCAGGTGTGAGATCAGCAGGGTCAGCCAGTCTAATCTGGGACTAGGCTTTGGTTAATCAGAAACAAGGTTTCTAGGGGCGCCTGGGTGGCTCAGTCAATTAAATATCTGACTCTAGATTTCAGCTCAGGTCATGATCTCACGGTTGGTGAGCCCCACATTGGGCTCTGCATTAAGAGCACAGAGCCTGCTTAGGATTCTCTCCCTGTCTCTCTGTCTCTCTGTCTCTCTCCCTCTCAAAATAAGTAAACTTAAAAAAAAAAGAAACTAGGTTTCTAGAAGTAAGGCAGTGGGGGAGGAGAGCAGTGCACAGGAGTTTTGCAGTTGTTTCCTTTTTAAAATTTAATTGGAGAAAACAGTTCAAACTTACAAGAAGGCGATTTTTTCCTACATCATGATCAAGACGCAGGAGTAGGGAAGGAGGATATCCTGGGGATGGAAATCTTCCTCAATCCCAGTGCCACCCTAGTTAACCTGGATTGGCACAAACACCATACACCCAAGCATGTGAGGTCACGATCACTAATAACAGTGGCAACAGTAGTAGCCCACTGGTAGTCTGACGCCCAGGTGGGGCACTGCACATAGCACAGATGGGATATGCTCTGTTAATATAAATCACTTCCTCCAGCAAGCCACGCCCTCTGTGATGAACCTAGCCCAAATCCAGTTCCTAGCCCCAGTCCTCAGAACACACATGCCCTTATATCCCACATCAGGCTCAGTTTTGAGACCACCTAGGTCTGTATTAACACACTCAGAGTACTTTAAGAACAAGAGAAACCAGGTTGTAAATATTTACCCTAGTTTGTCATTTGTTTTCTTCCTTTGTACATGATATTTCTTTGCACTATAGAAAATCAGCATTTTTAGAATCAAATTTATCAGCCCTTTCTTTTATGCCATCCAGGTTTTGTGCCATGTTTAGAAGAGCCTCCTCATACCCAAATTACATCTTTTTTGGAGTCTCCCATGATTTCTTCTAAAATGTTTATGGTTTCATTTTTACAGTCAATTTTATTGAGATATAATTACATACAATAAAATGCACCTGGCTCAGCCATACAGTTCAATGAATTTTGACAAATATATACAGCCAAGTAACCAGCCATATGAGTAGGACTATTTTCATCACCTGATTCATTTACATCCATTAAGTTTCCTCCACTGAGTCTTTGTCCCCTTTACAGTTAATCAGCACCTCCAACCCCCACCCCAGGCAATCATCCATCTGCTTTCTCTCCCTTTAGATTAGTGTTGCCTATGCTACAATGTCATATTAGAATTGTACAGCATGTCCTTTGATTCTGGCTTCTTTCACTGAGCTTCGTGTCTGTGAGATTTATCCATGTTATTGCATGCATTTTCTTTCTTCTCTATTGTTAAGTAGTATCTCATTGTATGGATAAACCACAATTCATTTATCCTTTCACCTGCGTATTTTCCAGTTTGGAGATATTATGAATAAAGTTACTTGGCTTAGTGTTATTTTTTTTCCGATAATTTCAATTTTTAAAATGTTTTTAAAGTTTATTTATTTTTGAGACAATGCAAGAGACAGAGTGCAAACAGCAGAGGTGCAGACAGAGGGAGACAGAACCTGAAGCAGGCTCCAGGGTCTGAGCTGTCAGCCCAGAGCCCAACACGGGGCTCCAACCCACAAACCGTGAGATCATGACCCAAGCTGAAGTCAGACGCTTCACCGACTGAGCCACTCAGGTGCCCCTAGTAATTTCAATTTTTAAATAAACTTTATTTTTTAGAGTAGTTTCAGGTTCACAGCAAAACTGAGCAGAAAGTAGAGAATTCCCATATACCCCTGACTCCACACATGTACAACCTCCCCATTGTCAACATCCTCCGTCTGAGTGGTACATTTGTTATCATTGATGAACCTACATCATCTTTGTCACCCAAAGTGCATAGTTTATGTTAGGTTTCACTCACGGTTGTGCATTCTATGGGTTTTGACAAATGTATAATGACCTGTATCCACCATTATAGTTTCACTGCCCTAGAAATCCTCTGTGCTCTGCCTATTCATCCCTCCCTCCTTCAACCCATGGCAACCACTGATCTTTTTAATGTCTCCACAGCTCTGGCTTTTCCAGAATGTCATATAAATGGAATCACAAAGTATGTAGCCTTTTCAGATTGTTTTCTTTCACTTAGTAATATGCATTTAGGATTCCTCCATGTCTTTTCATGGGTTGATAGGCCATTTCTCTTTAGTGCTGAGTAATATTCCACACATGGATGTACCACAGTTTATTTATCCATCACCCACTGAAGGGCATCTTGGTTGCTTCCAGGTTTTGGCAATTAACTAAAGCTGCTATAAATATCTGTGTGCGGGCTTTTGTGAGGACATGTGTTCAGTTCTTCTGAACTGAACCAAGCATGATTGCTGAATCATGGGATAAGAGTATGTTTAGTTTTATAAGAAACAGCCAAAACGTATTTCAAATAACTGTACCATTCTGTAGTCCCAACAGGAATGAATGAGAGTTCCTGTTGAACCACATCCTCATTAGCATTTGGAGTTGTCAGTGTTTTGGATTTGGGCCATTCTAACAGGTGTTTAAAGGTATCTCGTTTTAATATGTATTTTTCTGATGACATATGACATTGAACATTTTTCATATGCTTACTTGCCATTTTGATATCTTCTTTGGTGAAGTGTCTGTTCAGATCTTTTGTCCATGTTTTCATCAGATTGTTCTTTTCTTATTGTTGAGTTTTAAGAGTTCTTTGTATATTTTGAATAAGAGTTCTTTACAAGGTATACGTTTTGCAAATATCTTCTTCCAGTCCGTGGCTTGTCTTTTCATTATCTTGATTTGGCTTATCTTTTTGTATTTAAATCTTTGATCCAACTGGAATTAAGTTTGATCTAAGGAATGACATTGGGAGTCCAAGT
This sequence comes from Panthera tigris, assembly GCF_018350195.1. Lineage (NCBI taxonomy): Eukaryota > Metazoa > Chordata > Mammalia > Carnivora > Felidae > Panthera > Panthera tigris. Next base: position 121,448,961 of record NC_056668.1, on the reverse strand, counting down.
TTTGTTTGTTTTTAGCAGATGGGATAATCTGGTAAGCCCAACGTGAAATTGTTTTGAAATGCCACTTTTACACTAAATTCTTATATGTATTCGGATCTAAAAAACAGAATGCTTTTAAAAGTCTGTACCTGGTGATTACTTAAAATAAGAGGTGTTTATACACTTCCTAACGCTTCTCCAAATATGATAAGGTATACGCATGTGTTCACCATATCCTAGAGTTTACTGCAAACAGCGGTTGTATAACCACTCAGTGGGGCTCCCTGAGAACAGACACCATTAGCCTGGGAGCTCCTTGAACTTGTGTACTCTCTCAAACTGGTCATTCTCTACATGCAGCAATACAGTAACCTCCTCTTCCAGCAGGCTAGGTAACACAGTAAGAAGTTTCCTCCTCCATCAGGAGAAAGGGCCTTTTTGATCCTATTTGGTGAGAATGCCCTGGGGCAGAGGCTGTACCACCTTCTGAAAATCACTGGATACCTGCCCAAGACACCAGCCACTCCTTCCTCCTTGTTGACTATTTCTTAAAACTATTCCTGGCCCTGGGACTCCCTGAAGAGAAGGTGGCAGTGTGTGCTGTGGCCAAGTAAAAATAAAGACCATTTCTGTTTGGTGTCCATTGCTGACATTCCTCCTGGCCAGCAAAAAACCACTTGGGGGTGGAGAATGGCCTCTCCTCACCCACAGCCAGGCAGCTCTGGTTAGGCACACGTTACCCTGCTCAGTGGCCCCCACAGGATGAGGAGGTCTTCAGCTAGACGTCTCTACGTCCCATAACCCACTTCCTCCAGGACTGCCTCTGCTTTCCCAATATTGCTAGCTACAGTCCTTCCCTTCCTAGGCTTCTCTCTCCTTTTCTTTCCCTTTGACCGTTTTTTTTTTTTTTTTTTTTCCTTTTCATAAAAATAAGCTTGCAGCTTTCCTCAGGAGGGCTGAAGAATGGAGCTGAGCAGAGAATACTCTGGGTAGAGTGATTATCTCTGGTGGGACAGAGCAGAGGATAGTGAGATAGAACTCCGTGGCAAACCAGAATCGGAGGGGGGCTGGGGTTCAGTACTTTCAAGACTGCCACAAGTCAAAGTTACTCACCGCTCCCTAGCATTGTATTAGCAAGAGTTCACGATTAGTATTTCATTGAGAACAAATTAATAAGACATGCAATTAATTGTTCCCTTTTAGCAAGCCTATCTTACTAAAGGCCTGTAGCCTCAGGACTCCACCATGGGGCTCACTCCACTGGCAGATCTGGTGGGCTCAGCTGTTCAGAGGATATGAAGAAGCCAACACCTCTGCCTGAGCCCAACAGTGAGCAGTGGGTATGGCCTTGGGAAGGCCCAGGGGAAAGAGCAGGGTACTGCAGGGTATCAGGAGGGGACTGGGAGAGCGGAAAGTGTATTACCAGCTTTGATGCTCACCTGTGGTTTCACTAAAGCCTGCATTTCTCCATCTCTGCAAGGATGGTAGCAATTCCATCTCACGGGATTATCTTGAGGATGAAATGATACTGCATATAAAGCAATTATCTGCCACACAGTAGAGGTTCAATAAATGGAAGTTAGTATTCCAATCAAATTATCCAAGACTCATTATCCAAACACCTTGTTTTATACTCATGGAAGGTGCTTAACAGCACCTTCTACTCACTATGATGACTCTCGGTTGAAAATCACATTTTTATAAAAGATATCATGTACTTTCTTCCTCCTCCCCATTCACTTACTCCTCCCCTCCCCCCAGCCTACTTATTACTCCTCTGACAACCCTCTGTCCAAGCCACCACCTCAATAGCCTTCTAATACGTTTCCTATTTCTTTTTTTGCCTTCCTTGCATCCAGTTTCCACATGAGAACAGTGATATTTTGAAACTGAACACTTAGTCCTTGCACTACTGTGCTTAAAACCCTCCAGGGGGCTTTCACCTCAATTAGGCTAAAATCCTTGCTGTGACTTACAAGCACCTACTGAGCTGGCCCCTGGCCACCTAGCCAAATTCATGTCCAAACAGTCTTTCCGTGCTCATTCTGCTCCTGCCCCACTGCCCCCCTTTCCCCTTAAACTCACTCAGGGCCTTTGCACGTGCTGTTCCTGAAAGGGCACTTCACCTCTGCTATGGGTTGATTGTGTCCTCCCAAAATTCACACGTTAAAGTCCTAACTCCCAGTACCTCAGAATGAGATTGTATTTGAAAGATAAGGTCTTTAAAGAGGACATTAAAGCAAAATTCAAGAAAAAAAAAAAAGGCAAAATTCAGTCATACAGGTGGACCCTAACCCAGTATGACTGGTATCCTTATAAGAGATTAGGACACAGACACACACAGACTAAGGGACAATCATATGAGAAGTCAGCCATCTGCAAGCCAAGGAGAGAGGCCTCAGAAGAAACTAAACCTGCCAACACCTTAATCTTAGACTTCAGGCTTCCAGAACTGTGATAAAATAAATTTCTGTTGGTTAAGCAACCCGGGCTGTACTATTTTTGTTATGGTAGTCCTAGGAAACTAATACAAACCCCCATCTTTACATGACTGGTTCCTTATCACCCTCAGTTCTCAACAAATGCCATGTCCCCAGAGAGTATGTCCATAGCCACTCAGTCTAAACTACGTTTTCCCATCGTTTGTTTTTCTTCACTGAAAAATTTCATAGTCAAAATTATTTTATTTGTTAACAGCATATTGTCTAGAATAGAAGTCCAGTCAGAGCTGGTCCATTCAGTGTCTTGTTGCACTGCTGGGACAGTACCTGGCACAGAGGAGGCACATGGAAAATATTTAGTGAATGTCCACGATATGCCAAGTGCCAAAGAGGCTACAAAGACAAATATGAAATGGTTCCCAACCTGGAGAAGGTGGTCTCTATGGTGTGCCAGGAATCCTGCCGCTCAGCATGGGCTTGAGGAATGGACAGGGCATGATCTTCAGAGGCCAGTACAGCTGTTCGAGTGTGGGCAATGCCAGCAGTTTAGCTGGCCTAGAAGGGCCTGTGCCTGCAGGAAGAGGTGGGAGAGCGGGAGGGAGAGGTAGATGTGCCAGGCTAAGGGAGCTGAGGCTTCCTCTCCCCACTCCTCTTCCTCTCTCTCTCTCTCCCCTTCCATCCCTCCATCTCCCTGATAAGGAGGGAAGAAAATAAACCCAACCAAATGGATGTGTTGTGAGAACAGAATGAGGTAATATATGTGAAACATCCACCCGTGTGTTGGGTCCCTAACTGATAAAAATTACTTGACTCTAAGTTAGTTGCATAACTGTAATAAACATTTCATTACTTGGACCAGAAAGGATGGTGTACCATTTCTAATCCACACTCCCAATTCCACCAGTTTATCACTTCTTCGATGACCTACCTACTACCACACACATCTAGCAGCTCACCACTACACTGTGTTTGTATATCCTGTCTTTGCCAATGTAAGAGTAGAATCATGCATGCACTTAATTTATAGGAATCAAATTATAGGAGCAGTGGATGCACTCGAGCTTGAAACAATCACATAGTTCAGCTAAAATCATTTTCATAATTTCAACTCAATTCCATTGTGGTTGGAGAACATAATTCACATACCTTGAGTCCCCTTAAATTCTTCCAGATATATTCTGTTAGCCTAGAATCTGGTTTTTCTGGTAAATGTTCCCTGTGCACTTGAAAAGAATGTACATTCAGCTGTTATTGAGAGAAGTGTTCTATACAAGTATTCTATGCAATTAGGGCAAGTTTGTTGATAGTTCAAAGCTGCATACCCTTGCTGAGTATACCCTGTCTGTCTACTTCCTCTATCAATTATTTAAAGAGGGGTACTGAAATCTCTCTGATTGTAATTTTGTATTTGCCTATTCCTCCTTTGCAGTTCTAACAGTTTTTTGCCACATGTATTTTGTAGCTTTATTTTAGCTAAATAAGAATTTAGGACAGTTATATCCTCTTGATGAATTGACTGTTAATCATCATGAAATGACCTTCTTTATCCCTGATAATATTCTTTGTGCAGAGACCTACTTTGTCGAATAATACAGCTCTTCTGCTTTCTTTTACTAGTGTTAGCATGGTTTATCTTTTTTTTCATCTTTTTGCTTTTAAGATATTTGTGTATGTTATATTAGTGGGTGCTTTAGGGCTTACAGTGGACATTTTTAACTTATCACAGTTTACCTTCAAATGATGCTATACTCTTCCACATATATGTAAGAAACCTATAATAGCATATTTGGGGGCATATTTTCCTGCTTCTTTGCATGCCTGGTAATCTTCGATTGAGGCCAACATTGTAACTTTTATCTTGTTGGGTGTTGGTTGTTTCCGAACTCCTATAGATATTTTTGACCTTTGTTCTGGGATGCATTTAATTGCCCATAGTTTAGTCCTTCCATTCCTCACTTTTAAGATGTATTATGCAGGACCAGATCAGTGTTTAGTCTAGGGCTACTTCCTCCCCACTATTCTTCCCCACTTGTGAGTCAAGACTCTTCCGAGTACTCGACCCATCACCCCATGATCCATGAGGTGTTCCACCGTGCTGATGGGAATAGGCACTATTCCTGGCCCTGCAAGAATGACAACATGATGTTCCCTCTAATTCTATGAGATGTTTTGCCTCCTTCAGGCAGTCTCCTCATGGGATTAATACTCAGATGGAAATTTAAGGAGGACCCTCTGGAGTTTTTGGTACTCTGTGCTCCACACTCTGGCTGCCTTGGTCTCCCTGAATTCTCAGCTCTGTGTCCTCGATCCAGGGAGTCTGCCAGCTGTGCCTGGTTTTCCTCTTCCTGTGGTATAGCTACAAACTCTCTCCAGGCAATAAGCTGAGGCAATTACATGGCCTGCTTTGTTTCCCATCTCTCAGGAATCATTGTCTCCCATTGCCTGATGTCAAGTATCTTAAAAATCACTGGCTTATATATTTCACCTGGTTTTTAATGTTATTTCTGATTCTTGGTACTCCCTCTTGTTTGGAAGGAAGTCTTACAGAGCCAAAATTATGGAAAAGCTGTGAAAACAACTTCAAGTATTTTCCAATCAATGACAAGATGAAAAACACATTGTTTAGCTGTGGCCAAGAAACTGGATGGTGACAGTCTCACCAACATTCTGGAACAAGACATTAAAGGATTAACTGAGGACAGAGAGAAACATTTTAAGTCTAAAAAGTTCTTAGTATCCTGCATTTCCGGGAGATTTAAGGGCTTTTCCAAGGTAATTCTGACTATGGTGTGTGGGGCTTTCCTACCGGCACTGATCGTTGATCCTAAACCCAAGTACAATGGGACTCCCCAGTCCTGTTCTCCATTTCCCTTCTGTTCACTCAACTATTAAACAACCTAAGAGTGTATGGCCTGGAGTAGAGGCTGGAGAAGTGAAAAGCTGCTGAACCTGTTCTTCCCACACCAGGCTCAAGGGAATTGGCCACTTGTGAAATAAAGCTGTTACCACTCTTCACCAAACATTTGTCAAGAGCCTCTTCTCAGAGCATTACTGCCAAACCAGAAATTTATCCTTTTAACTTCTGGCCCCTGACCCTAGGTACTGACTTAGTGCTAACTTCTTCCCAGGTACTATAAGGGAGAGATAATATCAAGTACTATTTTGGCTCTGAGGACGGAGAGACCAAACTAGCATATGTGAAACCATTAAAGAGCTCTCTAAGCGTACATCTTAGATTTTCATTTCCAGACTGAAAGGGCCCACTGGGTACCCAACACAATGAATGTAGGAATGCCACCACCATCCTGGCACTTTGTCATGGAATTTCATGAGAAAGGAAAAACCCTAAAGGTTAAAAGAGCAAAAATCATGTTATACATAAAAGACCAGACGTATAAATGGAGTCAAACTTCTCAATATTAGTCCTGGAAGCTAGAAAACGATGGGGCAGTGGCTTCAGAAGTCAGAGGGGGGCACCTGGCTGTCTGGGTGCGTAGAGCATGTAACTCTTGATCTTGGGGCTGTGGATTCAAGCCCCACATTGGGTGTAGTGATTACTTAAAAATAAAATCTTGAAAAAGAAAAAAAAGCCAGAGGGAAATGATGTTCAACCCAGAATCCCATACTTAGCCAAATTATCAAATGGGAAGATAAAATAAAAGCATGTATTATCATAATAATACTTCCTATATACCTTTTTCTTTGGCAGCTGCTGAAGGATGTACTTCAGCAAAGTGAAGTGGCAGATAAAGAAAAAAAAAACCAAAAAACACATGAGCTCTAGCAAACAGGTAGGGGCTGTATAAATCCCAGAATGACAATTGGCAGCCAAGAGAGCTACTAGTTCCTGTTGAGGCAGGAAGATGGAAGAATCTAGGAGGGAGAGAGGTCTTCAGAGGGAGCAAAAAAATGGGGTTGAAAGACTGCTATATAAACATTTAGAAAATAAGATTTCTAGGCCATCAATAGATGTGATGTAGTATGTGAAAAACATTAAGGATAGGTATAGAAAATTAAACCAGTGGGAGAAACATACAATTGTTAATTCCAAGAAGACTAAAAAGTTGTACAAGAAAAACATGTACGCCATTTGGCTTTGCAGGGGACAAAATTGACATAGTCATAATAAGATAATTGCAGAGTTAACCGAAAGACCATGATTCGACTGGGAAGCTGCAACAGGGACAACAGGGCGGGGTTGGAGAGGGGGGAGGCAGAAGTGGAGAGGAGCTAACTCTGCATCTGTTATAACAAGAGGGTTCAAAATTAATCAACCAAGAAAAACAACATGAACTGCTATCACTGAGAAATATGGAACTAAAGAAAAAGAGTTGAAAGTGGTTAGCTGTAGGAGCAAAAATGAGACAAAATTAAATGGGTCAGGAACCTGGTGTTTGTCATTATAACTTTTCTAACACTATGTATTTACTTTATAACAGCCATATGCATTGCTTACATTACTTGATTTTGAAAAATATTTGTAACATAAAATTTACCATTTTAACCATTTTTTAGTGTACAATTCAGTGGCATTAAGTACATTCGCATTATTATGCACCCATCACCACCATCCATTTTCAGAACTTTTCCAAACTGAAACTTCATACCCACTAAACACTGACTCTCCAATCCCCTCTTCCCTTAGCTTCTGGTAACCACTCTTTCACTTTCTTTCCCTAGGAATTTGACTATTCTAGATCTTTCATGTAAGTGGAACCATACAATAATTGTCCCTTTATGATTTTTTTTCATTTACCATAATGCCATCAAGATTTATCCATGGTGTAGCATGTGCCAGAATTTCCCTTCTTTTAGGGATGCCTGGCTGGCTCCGTTGGTGGAGTGTGTGACTCTTGATCTTGGGGTTGTGAGTTTGAGCCCCATGTTGGGTGTAGAGACTACTTAACAATAAATCTTAAAAAGGAAAAGAAAATTTCCCTCCTTTTAAATAAAGACTGAATAAATATTCCATTGTATGTGTATATCATATTTTGTTTTTCCATTGTTAAAAAGAAAGCCACAGACCCAAAATGGTGCCACTTAGACCCAGTTCCCAAACCAAGGCTTGACACACTATCTAACTACAGTTTCAACCTCCCGGAGAAATGGAGTCTTAACCAGTCAGTCAGGAATTTTTCAGTCAGGGCCAACCAGTCTGCCACTTGGGCCCTCTGCATTTCCCCAAAGAAAGATGAGGTCATCAGCATAAGACCCTTTGCCTTTCCCCCTAGGGGAAAGCCACCTTGTCTGAAACAATCCTCTTCTTATGCTAATAACTTTCTCACCCCCACCCTCCTTCTATAAAAACCTTCCATTTTGTACATTTCCCATGAAGGTCCCTGTATTGGCACGATGGGATGCTGCACAATTCATGAATCATTTAATAAAGCCAATCCGGCCCTTAGAGTGTAGTCAGTTGAATTTTTGTTAAACACCATTCATCTGATAATGGACACTTGGGTTGCTTCTACCATCTGGCTGTTGTGAATAATGTTGCTATAAACACTGGTGTCAACTTCCCTATTTGTTCTCTGCTTTCAATTCTTTCCGGTATGTACCTAAAGGTGACATTGCCAGAACATATAGTAATTGTATGTTTAAGTTTTTGAGGAACTGCCATAGGGTTTTTCACGGCAGCTGCGCCATATTACACTCCCACCAGCAGCACACAAGGATTCCAGTTTCTCCATCTTGGCCAACACCAGGTATTTTCCGTTTGTGTTTGTTTTGTTTTTACGGTAGCCATCCTAATGGGTGTGAGGTGGTATCTCACTGTGATTTTGATTTGCATTTCCTAAATGATTAGTGATGCTGAGCATCTTTTCAAGTGCTTACTGGCCATTTGTATATCTTCTTTGGAGAAATGTCTATTCAAGTCCTTTACCTATGTTTTGAATTGAGCTGTTTGCCTTTATTACGTTGTAATCAAAACAAAGAATTAATGTTAAAAGCAAGATCCCTTCCCTCCCCAAAAAAAGCAAGATCCAAATGCCAATAGGAAAGTTGGATTTCGAAGCAGGGACCCCTGGTAAGGCCCTTAGATGGATTCTTAAATGGGAAGTGGGGTACTTCTCCCACATTACCACAGATTGTTGAAGTCCCAGGCATTATCCAGACAAAATTCAAAAAGTGTGTACCCTTATCTCAACAAAGTCTGTGCAATTCTTTGCAAGTTCTCCTCACCTTTCTAATACCCTTGTCTTGGAGGGCAGGAAAAATTGGATTTTGGTTTGTTTGTTTTTTCCAAGCCTCCTGGGACACATTCCTGAACTGCACCCTGAGGGATAGTGTTTCCTACAAGCAAACTCTTGATCTATTCTGGGTAAAACCCATTTCTCTAACCTCCTTATCTGTCTCCAACACAAGCTCTGCTTTGATGAGAAGGACCTTTTATCTCTGAATGTAAGTGTTACGCAGAGTGCATAATGGAAGTGGTGCTCGGTGGGAGATCAAACCTGCATGAGGGGGGCAACTGCTCTCATGACTGTCTATCTGGGGCTCAGATGTAAGAGCACATTTGTCCTGTGGGCACCACCTCTTCGTAAGTTCCTCTAAAAGTTCCCCACTCCTTGCCCTTTTGGAGTAACTATAGCTAACATTCTCAATCAACCAAAAACACAATTGAGATGGTGTAGAACAGAGGATGAGTTTACAGCCTCTGAAGTCAGACTACCTAGATCTTCATCCCAGCTCAGCTACTTGCTGTTGAGTCACCTTGACAAATCCTCTAACCTTTCTGTATCTCAGTTTCCTCATCTACAGACCTGTCCCTCATTAGCTTCTAGAGAGAATTAATTTAAGTACACGTGAAGAGCTTGCAACAATGCCCAGCACAGGACGAGTGCTGCAGAGTTCGGCTCTTCTGAGATGATTGCCATCATGGCATAGAGTACCTAGAAGGGCACTCGCTCAGCTCCTACCAATGATTTCTTCTGAGGAATGGGATTTAGGAATGGAGGTTGAGGAGAGGATTTTCATTTCTATTTCATGCACCTCTGTATTGTTTGAACTTATTACTTTTTATTAAAAGCAAAATAGGAAAATAAATTAAATGCCATCTGGCTAAGAGAATGTAAAAATATCTCTCCCAACTTCCCACTAAAATAGTTAAGAAGGTACAGAGATTAAAAGAAAAAAATCCTGGAAGTGCCTGGGTGGCTCAGTCGGTTAAGTGTCCAACTCTTGATTTCCACTCAGGTCATGATATCATAGTTCATGAGACTGAGCCCCGTCGGGCTCTGGACTGACAGTGTGGAGCCTGCTTGGGATTCTCTCTTCCTCTGTCTCTCTCTCTCAAAAATAAATAAATAAACATTAAAAAAAATCCTGGGGCACCTGGCTGGCTCAGTCAGTACAGCATGTGCCTTGTGGGGTGTGAGTTCAAGCCCCACCTTGGGGGTAGTCTACTTAAAAAAAAAAAAAAAATACTATCCAAACAACTAAAACCAATGTTGCCCAGACCCTTGGCTGGCTCAGTTGGAGGAACATATGACTCTTGATCTTGGGGTCCTGAGTTTGAGACCCAGGTGGGGTGTAGAGATTACTTAAATAAACAAAACTTAAAAAAAATAAAATAAAACTAACGTTGTCAATCCAAGGTTTGAAACTCATACAAATTGGCTGTACCTACAAGACCAATAAAATCTAAGTGTGTGGGGGGCAGGGGAGGCTGGCATCGGTGTTTCATCCATGCTCCTCCACTCTCCCACAAATTGCTACTGAGAACTTCTCTTTAGCCCATTAGTAATTAAAATTCGAGGTCAGTACCAATCAGGAAATAGAGTAGCAGTGCTCTCTACAGTAAATTTATTTGTTCGTTTTGAGATAAGTATCCTGTTGAGGCCACCCCTTCCCCATCAGTTTCTCTTTCTAGATTCAATTAAAAACTACAACTCCCAGAAGTCCCCTGGGAAGGAATAGGGAGGTTGGGGGAGATGAAATGTGATCTTAGCCCCACTCACCCTGCCTTAACATTCTCCTGGAAAAGCACCTGGAAGCTCAAGAAACCTCTCTGTGCTGGTCTTGAAGGAATCGCTTGAAGGCGTGCTCTTGTCAACAGGAGCAGGCAGATGGCAGTGCTGTGAAACTTCAAGCATGACACGCAACTCAACCCCGGATCCCCACAAGAATGAGGACCTCTGCAACCACACGCAAGTGGGCGGTGCCAATGTCGTACCAGCCTTAAGGCGCAGGGGTCAGAGTCTCCTTCCACGATGGCATCTGAAGGAAGTTCAAAAGCAAAGGATCACATATGAACTGTTATTGCCCATAAAGGAAATAACTGTTACACATAAGAGTTCTGGCTCCCTCCTCACCAGTTATACAAGATTCATTAAATGTAATTGACATTCACTATGTCAAAAACAGGCAGCTAGAGCTATTGTCTTAAAAGAAATACATCTAAAATGGTGCAGTCACTTTGGAAAATAGCGGAAGGTATTCAAGGGTTTAAACATAGGGTTATCCTAAGATCCAGCAATTCCACTCCCAAGTGTATTACTGAGAGAATTAAAAATGTATGTCCGTGCTAAACCTTGTACACAAATGTTCATGGCAGCATTATTCGTGATAGCCAAAAAGGGGAAATAGTCCAAAGAGCTGATCAGTTGAGAATGGGTAAACAAAATGTGGTATATCCATACAAAGGAATATTGTTCAGTTGTAAAAAGGAATTAAATACTGATACGTGCTACAACACGAATGAACCTTGAAAACATTATGCTCAGTGAAAGAAACCAGACACAAAAGGCCACATATTGTATGATTCTATTTATATGAAAAGTGCGGATTAGGTAAATCCAGAAAGATGGAAAGTAGATTAGTGGTTGCTGCAGGATAAGGGAGAGGAGAATGAAAGTGACTGCTAACAAGTGTAGGGTTTCCTTTTGGGTGAGGAAAATGTTCTAGAATTAGATAGCGGTGACGGTTGTATGACTAGGAAAATATACTAAAAACCACTAAATTATATACTTTACATAGGTGAAGTTTATGGCATTGTAAATTATACCCCAGTAAAACTGCTGTAGGGGTGCCTCAGTGGCTCAGTCAGTTAAGCATCATCCTACTCTTGATTTTGGCTCAGGTCACCATCTCGAGGTTTGAGGTTCGTAAGCTCAAGCCTCACAACAGGGTCTGTGCTGAAAACACAGCCCCACAGTGCTCTGGCAGTGAGTGCACTCTCTAAACAAACAAACAAACAAACAAACAAACAAACAAACTTAAAAAAAAAAAAAACTGCTATAAAGAAAGAAATGGTCCCCAAATGTTACTGAAACAGTTTTGGATAAGTATAGCTGGGTGGCAATTTTTATTTCTACTTTTCTAGGTTGTTTTTTCCAAAATGTCCCCCCCTCTAATGGGTAGTGATTACTTTACCAAGTGAAGATATGGAATCGGACAGATCTTGCTGGATTCAAATCCAAGTTCCTTCTGAATTAACTGGATAATCTTGGGTAAACTACTTAATTATTCTACACTTCCGGCTCTTCATGAGAAATTGGGGTGATATATTGCTTACCACAGGGGAGTTGGGTGAATTTAATAAGAGAATGCTGTAAAGTGCTTAAATCAGAGCATGGCATATTAGTAAGTGCGTAAGAAATATCAGCTGCCTTTTTTTTTAAGCTTTTTTATTTTTTCAAGTCATCTCTATGCCCAATGTGGGGCTTGAATTTAGCACCCAGAGATCAAGAGTTACATACACACAGAACCTGGTGGCTCAGTCAGAAGAGCATGTGATTCTTGATCTCAGGGTTGTGAGCTGGAGCCCCATGTTGGGTGCAAAGATTAGTAAAAATAAATAAATAAACTTTACAAAAAAATAAAATAAAGTTTAGTGTCTTGAATATCTTCTAAAAAAAAAAAGTTACATGCTCTACCAACTCAGCCAGCCAGGCTCTCCCTGCCATTTCCATTATTAAGAATAAAAGACAATAAAATAATACTAAGTTTTACAGATAGTGCTTATATAGCACTACTGTAGATGTTTTACATATTTTAATGTATTTAGTCCTCACAACTCCCTTGTAAGGTAGGACACTCTTATGCCCATTTTACAGATGAGTATTAAGTGTGACATTTACCAGTGACATGCAGTCTGCACATTTTGTAGTAATTTAGGAACACATAAAGAGCATAGAAAGCTGAGGCAATCAGGGGGGACTTCATGAAGCAAGTGGCCATGGAAGGAAAGATGGGCCCTGGTTAATCCTACATGGCTGGGAAAGGGTAGTGAGGGCCTTGCATGTAGAATGGAAGTTTCCAAACAAAGGGGTGGAAAATAACATTTGTACAATGTGGTGATGAGTACAGATTTTGTGTTATATTATTTTCTGTACCTTTGTGCACCTTAGAAATAATTAACAAAAATTAAAATATTTAATTACTGTGTTCTGAAGAAAGAACACATTTTCTTTCGCTAAGTCTTTGATATACGTATATATATTTACCTATATATTTACATTTACATATATATAAGTAAATGATAGTTTTCTTTATTCTTTCTAAAATAAACCTTGGTTTTTAAATTCTATTTGCCTGTTAAACTACTATGCCTTGGAATTTTTTTTCCATATGGATCTCTCTTACTCCTTGTTACAACTGCATATTCCACACTAAGAATGTTCCATAACTTATTTTTCCCTTCCTCACAGATCCCAAGTTTCTGTTACAAGCATTATTTGTAAACACTGTACCAACCGTAAAAGCCTTTCCCATGCACTGTCTGAGGTAGATATCAGGAAGCGGAAATGCCATAAATCCCATATTCAAAAAGTGAATCAAGGGGTGAATGGAAAATCTCTGTACTTCCCTGTCAATTGTGTTGTAAACCTAAAACTGCTATTTAAGAAAGAAATAGTCTTAAAAGAAAAAAGTCAGAGACGGGCACGCTGGCGAACCGGGAATCCAGGCAGTTTCTCACCTGCTCCGGGCCGGAGCGTGGGGTCCCATCAGCCCGCCCGCTGGCGGGCCCAGGAGGCACCTGGTGGAGCCTCCTAGCCCCCGGATTAGGTGCAAAAGCACGGTGACCTACTACCCTAGGGACACGCTCTCCACCCCGCCTCGAGGCCCTTCATTGAAAAAAAAAAAAAAGAAAGAAACCTTGGCGATCACGTGAAACCGGCATGCCGGCCTCATGACGTCACGAAGCGCGGACCAATGGGAGCTTCTGTTTATGTCGGGGGTCATCAGAATATCAGAGCCCCCGCGCGCAGCCTCACCCCGCCGCCGCCGCCGCCGCCGCCGCGCCGCTCTCCGGCTCTGGTCGAGAGCGCCCAGCTGGAGCGGGAGGCGGCGCGGCTGCAGCGCCGCGGGGAGGGCCGCGCCGGTTGCCTTCTGCAGCCGCGTCTCCGCTAGCTGGCCCTGCGCCGTCCCTGGGGCACTGTGCAGCTTTAGTCCGGGACTGAAGCTGCCGGCCTTCGCGGGTGCCTGGATCCGCGTCCCGCCTCAGCGCCCGGAGGACATGCGGAAGAGAGAATGAGCCAGAGGGACACGCTGGTGCATCTGTTTGCCGGGGGTACGGTCCACACTGGGCGTGCGGGCTGGGGCTGAGGGTGCTGGGCTGAAGGCCGTGGCCTGACACGCGGGCGACACGGGTGAGGGGGCTCCAACCCGCGGGGCCGAGAGGGTGAGACCCGGGCGGGGAGGGGTGAGGGGGCTTGAGCCGGGGGTGCTAAGGAGGCCGAGGTCGGACGGGGAGGGTTGGGGGCTGAAGCCGGGGCGGGGCGTGAGGCCTTAGGCCCGCGGAGCCGGGGCGAGGCTGGAGCGCGAGCCCGAGGAGCGGCGGGCGGGGCTGGGGGACTACGCGGGCCAGGGCCACGCGTCGCGGCCTATCCAGTGTCCGAGATGCGGGGCCGCGGAGAGGAACGTGGCTGCAGGCCTCACGGACGTTCCTAGGCCTGGGGGTACTGGGCGGAGGTGCCGAGGCCGAGGACAAAATGGGCGCCGCGGCCGCCTCCTCCCTCCCCCCGTGCCG